>NC_063169.1:51590433-52210433 GCF_023159225.1 Perognathus longimembris pacificus
TGAAGCTAAATTAACAAAACTTTCCTCATCAAGTTTTCTCTTGCATGCCCATGGTCGCTAGACAACCACTAGCAGACCGGACAGGGTCTTGGGTATAAATTTAGAAGTAAAAACTCACATGTATTATTCTTCTACGTAGTGTCTCTTCTTGCAGTCAAAACAGAGCCCTTGAACAGCAGTGAAACCTCAACCACGACTGGAGATGGAGCGCTTGACACTTTTACTGGGTCAGGTAAAGCCTTTAGCTCGTGTGTCATTACATACACATGGGGGGAACACTCATACCTTCCTTCTCAGGAGCAGCCGCACACAGATCAGAGATAGCAGAACATTGATTTCAGAAAATTAACATGAACTTCACTCTTTTAGAAAACAACTTGTCCTAAATTTAGCTATTATTATGTTAGAAATCCTATTGCTAATCAGTCCATGGGGTTGAGAATTGGCAGTTGAGACAAACTCGAGACTTTCTCAGTAGAGAAAAGCAGAGCTGGCTTCCTTCATGGTTATTTATTTATTTAGGGCTTAAACTTTGGGCCTAGGCACTGTCCCTGAGATCCTTTTGCTCAAAGTTAGCACTTTACCACTTGAGCCACAGCTCTACTTCTAGCTTTTTCTGTGATTAATTGGAGATAAAAGTCTCATGGACTTCTCTGTCTGAGCTGGCTTCAAAAACCACAATCCTTAGCTCTCAGCCTCCTGAATTGCTAGGATTACAGGTATGAACCACCAGTACCCAGCCTTCATCATTATTTCATACTTGTTTGATGGATTTGATCAGTAGATCATCATTGCAGACTTTGTTCCTTCAACTGCCCATTTAGATTACATTTCAAAACTGCCTTTGCTGTCCACCATTCTAGATGTAAAACTATCCCGTTTGATTCCTTCTAAATAAGCTTGTTTCCTCTCTGGTTTAAGAAAGTCCTCCTGTATGGCAGCTGAGTGACAAGTATTAAAGGTTAATGGGCTGCTGGAGAACACATGCTGCTTGCATTAGAATGGGTCTCTGAGAGCAGCCTTGCTTCAAAGAGAGCAACAGAGTGTGTCTAAACATCAATCGTTGTAGGATATAAAATATCTGGTAACTCCCAGCTGGGCACAAGGAAGGGACACACAAGGTTTTTTGGGTTTGTTTTCTGTTTTGTTTTGTTTTTGTTGTTGTTATTACATTACAATGCTTTGTTTGGCTTATTCAGTCTTGCTCCTGTTCTACTGCTTATTGGATTTATATTCATCCATGATCTCATCTGTGATGATTTCATATAGAATGCTTTATGTAAAAAGAATTGCAGCTGGGGATATGGCCTAGTGGCAAGAGAGCTTGCCTTGTATACATGAGGCCCTGGGTTCAATTCCCCAGCACCACATATACAGAAAACGGCCAGAAGTGGCGCTGTGGCTCAAGTGGCAGAGTGCTAGCCTTGAGCAAAAAGAAGCCAGGGACAGTGCTCAGGCCCTGAGTTCAAGGCCCAGGACTGGCCAAACAAACAAACAAAAAAAAGAATTGCAGTATGTCCTTAAGTATAATGTCATGACAGTAGATAGGCTACTTTTACAGAAGCATGGCTGGCCCAGGTTTACAGTTCTCACCAGGTGGAAGTAGTTGCCTTGTGTTCAAACAGAGATAAGCAGTAGTAGTGCATCAGCATTGCATAAAGATCCCTATGTGCTAGTCTGCATACTTTGTAGCAATTCACCTGCCACCCCAGGAAACAAATAGTTATCACCATCCTCTGTTGCACTGTGCTGTCTACTTGCTTATCATAACTCTTACAAACTCTCTACAAGGTAAATGAATGTGGGTAAGTTTTAAGAAAGAGGATAGCATTATAAAGTAATGGGCTTCATATTTTCAAGTGCTTACACATTCATGAAAAACCGAATGACAAAACTGTAAAATGTCATCTCCAGAAGGAATATCCAATCCTTCTGGTTCACTTTGCAACTATGACTACCATGCAAGATAAGTCAAAGACAGTCAAGACCTTAGCCGAGCCAGGTGTGGGGGCTCACACTTGTAATGCCAGTGACTTAGAAGGTAGAAGAGGATCATGTTCTAAGGCAAACATGGACAATATTAGGGATACTCAATCTCAAAGAACAAGCTGGGCATGGTGACAAATGCCTGTAATTACAGATAAATGAGAGGCAAATGTAGGAAGAATGGGTCTTATGCTACTCTCTGGAAAAACAACAGAAATCTTACCAGAAAGATAAAGTAAAAAGGGATTGGGGCATAGCTCAAATGGTAGAGTGCTTGTCTAGCAAGCATGTGGCATTGAGTTCAAAACTTGATTACCACAGAGAGAGGGGGTGTGGGGAAGGAAAAAAAAAGGAAAGACCTAATATGTAGAAGTGATATAGATGAATCTAGAACCATACACCAATAATTAGTCTCTGGGTCTTTTCTATAATACTCCACTGATAACCAAATGGAAAAAAAGAAATAGGGATACACAATCTTATTTGAAAATCCATTCATATTATATTTACAGATACTTCCTTAGATTATTTATTTATTTATTGTTAAAGTGATATACAGAGGGGTTACAGTTTCATATGTAAGGCAGTGGGTACATTTCTTGTATAACTTGTTACCTCCTTCCTCATTCCCCCGCCCTCCTCCCTCCACTTCCTTAGATTTTTCAAAGAACATTTTGGAACTATGCACTCTAACAAAATAGCCATTTTTATAGGTAACTTTTTGAATTTAATTAAAGTTTGGCAAAATAAATATTTGTGCTTAGAGACACACTAGCTAGTGCTTAATTGTAGCTGGTGGCTGGTGGCACTGAAATATAGAATGTGTCCAGGTCCATGGCGAGCTCTGGCAATCAGTGGGAATTCGAGTCAGGGACTGTCCCAGAAATATTAGAGAAAAATGTATTCCCAAGAAAGTTCGCCTTGCATTGAAAGGTGCTCTGCAGTATCCTTCATTTACCTTGAATGTCAGTACTACATCCCTCCAGTTACAACACCCTAAAATATCTCCTGCCAGGCAAAATCCTCCCCACTTCTCCTCCAATTGAGAAGTAGTGATCTCAAGTATTATTATAAGAGAAAGAAATCCTTAAAATTGCTTGACATCACAAACTTTCACAAACAGATCAAATTTATTTAAGTTTTTAAAAATAAAATTTCAGACTAATTAATTTGAAGATAATCAGTTCTGCTTACTTTTATATGCAGAAATGATAATGTATAATTATTTTGGGGTAATGCTTATAATGTTCATGGTTAATTAAATCACAGTAAGGAATAAAATAGTTCTTCTGAATTTGTGCACGACATTCTACCCACCTTCTTGTCCTTGTTTCAGCTACAATTTGCATTGGAATAAATTTTAGTAAAGAAGTAGAACTCTTTAGTTTTTGTTCCTTATGTAACCATCTTAGTTTTCTGAGTCAGAAATTTTGTCTTGCATTTAGAAAATTGCCATGCAAGCATATGTCAACAGTTAGTTGAGCATTTGTAGTGTGATGGGTCCATTATTTTAATGGTGTCTAGTTTCGTTCAAAAGAAGAAGAAATACTACATATTCAAAGCTTTATTCATGTCTAGGTTTTTCTTATGAGGTACAGACTTGATCTTTGTCTCATTTAATAAAAATGGCTGGGCTGGGAATCTGGCCTAGTGATAGAGTGCTTGCCTTGAATACATGGAGCCATGGATTTGATTCCTCAGCACCACATGTATAGAAAAAGACAGAAGTGGCACTGTGGCTTAAGTGGTAGAGTGATAGCCTAAGCAAAAAGAAACCAGGGACAGTGCTCAGGCCCTGAGTTCAAGCCACAGGCCTGGAAAGAAAAATAATATAAAACTACTATAAGGGAATTTTTGTTTTTATTTCTATCAAGTGCTTTTTAAAAACCCTTAAATTACATTTAAAAAGACAAAATATCTTGTCATTATGTCTCTTTGAACTGTATTTCTGTTAAACAAAATATTCATTATTGAGAAATTCTTGTTAGACTGAATATCTTGTGAAATAACATTATTACATGTTATATTTTGGTGCCTACTGGAGTATAATCCAAAGTCTGTCTCATTAAGTTGATCTGAAAGCATTAAAGATATTATATTTTAGGTTTTTAGGAAATTAAGAAGAAAATTAAGGACTCATCAATTAATTTATTTCAAGTCATCTCTAAGAAATGTACTTAAATTTTAGTTCTCAAAAACGTTTAGAACATAACTTCTTTGCTCATATTTCATGATGTTCAAAATGATTCAAAACAATTTATACATATACTTATTCTACTATTGCTGTAATAGCTAGGTTCCCCATACTCAGCTTATAAGCAGCAGAGACTTAAACAGATTAAATTCTGCCTATTTGTGAAGCAATAGATCACAAAGGTACTTAATAGCATTCTGAAATAGAAATATATCGTGTTTCATAAAGTAGTTAGCAACCTGAACCTATTTGTCACTTTTTACAAATTCTAAAAGTTTCATTCCAGAATTACTATGAACAACCTAAGAAGGGGCACAATACTTTGAAGTATAACATTGATTGATTAGACCAAACTAATTCCAGCACTGCACTGTGTACTACTTTAATCTTTTTGAAAAGTGAATGAACAGCAGATGGCCTAATAAAGACACTCTGTGTGCCTGCCCAGTATGGATTGGCTCTGAGGAGACCTGATTAACACTTTAGCGTCCATATATTTGAAATACATCTGTCTTTGTCAATGCAAATGTTTGAAAAAAAAGAGAAACTTTCAAACATTTAGGATATATTCCAGTTTAGGGTAGGTATTTGGTGAGATGTTAAAAAGAACCTGACTTTGACTTTTAAGTTCTTGTCAGAAAAAGTGCCATACCTGATAGAATAAAATATGCTTATCAAAAAAACTGCTGGTATGTGCTATGACCCTTTCTATGTACATTAAAATTTTCACTAGAATATTTTTGGACTCTGTATTTTAATTACTTGTTTGATAGCTAATGTGAAAGAAAATAGAAACAATAGCATTTTCAATTAGGAAATGAAGTTTGGCTTTCTAGTTATCAGCTTTTTCTTAATATTCATTTTCTTTTAATGAAGAAAAATATAGAGGCAACATAGTGAAATTATATTGAATGTATAAGATGTAAAGTTTGCACATTTTAAAACATTTTGTCAGGGGCTGGGAGTATGGCCTAGTGGCAAGAGTGCTTGCCTCCTACACGGTTCCCCAGCACCACATATATAGAAAACGGCCAGAGGGGGCGCTGTGGCTCAGGTGGCAGAGTGCTAGCCTTGAGCGGGAAGAAGCCAGGGACAGTGCTCAGGCCCTGAGTCCAAGGCCCAGGACTGGCCAAAAAAAAAAAAAAAAAAAAAATTGTCACATCATGCAAGTTTAATTATATTAAATCCAAAGATATTATATTATGTCATCTATGAGCCTGCTACTAACTTCAAAAAATGGAAGAGTGGTAGAAAGATCCATGATATGTACAAACATCCATTTCATGCTCTTACAAGACAAGAAGCAGTTTCATTTGGAGGAAGCATTTAAGCTGCTGTTTCTTTTTAGAAAATAAACTTTAGAAGGTCAGCAAATTTCTTAGAATAATATATTAATGTGGCATTCTACAAAAATGTATTAACTCTTTAAATGGTTGCTATAACACTGCAGTGTGATGGCTTCATGAAACAAATGTTTGTGCATTGGTTTTATTGTGTCTTACAGTAATAACAAGTAGTGGTTACAGCCCCAGGTCGGCGCACCAGTATTCCCCACAGCTGTACCCTTCCAAGTAAGTGCTCAATACACTCTGTTGTTAGAATCACTTTCTGGAATCCCATTTAGAAATCTATATTCACATAATGCCACAACTTCAATGTGGCATACATTCATAGATGCAAGTATATTGTTGATAAATAATTGGCTAGATGGATATTTGCACAGATTCAACATCTAAGGAAATCTACAAAATAGAAAGAAAGATCTCACTTGTATATTATACATAAATCCTTATACAAAAAAATCCTTTCATTCTAGATGGTTATGCAGCTTAAATCTTTATGCTCAATTGTCTTATGAAAATTCTAAGATCCCAGATAGTTTACAGAAAATATAAAGAGATCATATTTTACTGACATATAAAGTTATAATACTTTATATTTTATTCCATCATCAAAACATTTTATTGGATTTTACAATACAAGATATTTGTAGAGATAACTAATGTGGTCACCTTATTGAGGAAAGTGGTAGATATTTCAAGTTGAACTGTGTCAAGGATATTTGAATTTATTTAGGATCCAGAATATTGGGGACTTTTTTTTAATCCCTGATACATATAAAATGCATGTTATGAGCTGGGTGCTTTTTACTCACATCTGTAATCCTAGCTATCCAGACACTGTGCTATGAGGATTGCCATTCGAAGCCAGAAGGAAAAACCACATGAGACTCTAATTTTTAATAAATCTCCAAGAAAATACACACACACACACACACACACACACACACACACACACACACACATAGACACACAGAGACACAACACAAACACATACAGACACACCAGAAGTGGAGCTGCAGCTCAAGTGGTATAATAGCCTTGAGCCAAAAACAAATAAACAAACAAAGGAAAACCCTCAAGGGCAGCACCCAGGCCCAGAATTCAGGCACCAGAACTAGCATGCACGGGAGTGCAGAGTGCCCATGGGCATACACACACACACACACACACACACACACACACACACACACACACTGCATTAAATTTTGTTGCATCTAAAATAAGACTAAGTATATTGGGAACATTGTGTAAAATATGGATGATGAGGGGAATAGAATTCTCCTTGTTTTCACGAAGACTCCTCCTCTTTATTTTTTTAGGATTTCCAGTTTTGAGGAAGGATTTCCAGGAAATTTGAAGAAAAGCTTTTAAACAAAATTTGAAATCATTGTGTAGCATTAGGTCACTCTTGGTACAGATAGGCTCACAAGGCTCTTAACTAACTGGCCTGTACCTCATTTTTCCCTTCTACATATTCACTTGAGTCCCATTTAGATATAACAAGAATGATAGAGGTGGAAGAATGTTAGTGATCACATCTAAACCAATTTCTCATCTTACAGAGGAGGCATTCTTAAGGGGATTCCTATGTTAGCCCAAGGTCATCAGACTGGTTTTTAGCATAGCCTGGGCTTCTGACATTCAAACTCTTATACTTTCCTACATTGTAAAATATTTGTTGTGGATAAGAGGAAGAGTATTCCCTGAATATTTTAGGGTTTCACTGAATCTAAGCTGTCTGAATTAATATGCAGTCTTTGTTGCCACAGTAATGCTATTTTTCTGATATTTAGGCCCTATCCACACATTCTTTCTACACCAGCAGCTCAAACAATGTCTGCCTATGCCGGCCAGACTCAGTATTCGGGGATGCAGCAGCCCGCAGTCTACACAGCCTACTCACAGACAGGACAGCCCTACAGCCTGCCCACTTACGGTATTGCACGCTTTCTGTCTTTTTTGTTTACAAGCGGGTGGTCCTGCTAGCTGGTAGCTCTGCACTGTTCAGATAAGTTTCAGCTCTGAAGGAAGAGCCTTTTGCTCATGAAGTTCTTTGCACACTTGTTTTCCAAACAGATTTGGGAGTGATGTTGCCCGCCATCAAGACAGAAAGTGGACTGGCCCAAACTCAGTCCCCATTACAGAGTGGCTGCCTCAGTTACAGTCCAGGCTTTTCCACTCCCCAGCCAGGCCAGACTCCTTACTCTTACCAAATGCCAGGTAAGCCAGCACCCGAGAAACATGTTTCATGAGAATAAATCCTTTCAAAGTGACTGACTCTTTGACTTCAGTCTGAGACATACCCAGACATGAGAACAGTTTCAAATCTCACCACACTGGCACAGCTTCTTAAGAAAAAAATGTCTGAAGAAACCTGATGTAAGTAGCTGAATACATATTGGGAAACATGACTCATTCAAAATGCAGATACTTAATTCTGAGCTTTATAAAAAGGCAGGAAACCATGTCCAAGCCAAGCAGGCTTCAGGCCAGCCACCACCAGATCAGGCAGTCACGTATTCAGAGTCTACTTAGTTAAGTTATGGCCCTAATACAAATTTAGGGTTCCTTCTCAATATTCCTGAAGAAATATAATGTTGTTTTTATTTTATTTGAAAATACAGTTGTATTGTGTGGTATTGTATTTGACTGATTGTATTTGAATGTAGAGATATCAGTGGCACATGCCTATAACCCTAGCTAAACAGGAGGCTAAGATCAACGGATCAATTCAAAACCAGCTTTTCATGCATGGAAATGGTTGATTTTCTCATGTATACTGAATAATTATACATATTTATGGGGTCACATGGAATGCAGTGTTGAAATCAAGGAGAATGTATCTATCTGCTCAAACATGTGTAATTTATTTGTGGTGGGAACATTTAAGATCTTCTCCTCTAGCATTCTGGAAATACATGACACATAACTTGCCTGTTGACAATCCTTCCCTATCCTTCTATAAACCCTACCATGATAACTCCTATTCTACTCTCAACTTCTATATGAACAACTTATTTAGGTTTCGTACACTAGTGAGAGTCCTACACTATTTATCAGCTTTGTCTGGCTTATTCCATGTCACATAATACCCATCAGTTCTAACCAGGCTGTTACAAATGACCAAAATTTCTTCCTTTTTATGACTGAATTAGTATGTAAAGTTTTATAATTCTATGTGTTCTTTGCCTTTAGGTTCTAGTTTTGCACCATCATCTACCATTTATGCAAATAATTCAGTTTCCAACTCAACGAATTTCAGTGGTTCACAACAGGTATGGTATTGTTTTTATACTTGTGCTTCTTTTTAATCTCATCATTGCAGATAAGTGTGCATTCTCCAGAAATAAGATTTCTTTATTTGAAACTAACATAGCATTACAGGATAATACAAAAATCATCTATTCAGAAATTTGGGGTATTTGTCATTCTGGGTATTTTATATTTGTTGATTGTTAAACATTTCAGTGATATTAATTTTAATCATCTGGTATGCAGTTATTGACTATATTGTATACTTTCCTGTACTTGACACAGTTTTATTTCTCTTGCTAAAAGTTATAATTATGAATAATAATTGATAGATGGAACTGTAATAAAAATGGGATGGTATTGTGGAACTAAGAATTTTCCAGTCCCTAAAGGTAAATGGTTACTAAACATAGCAACTATTTATTTAATTCTATAATTTATTTTATTAGACAGCAAAGCTTTCTTGCTTCTGTTACAAGCTTACATTCATGCTAAATTCTAGCATATTAAGCTAGGTGTTAGTGTGTGAAAGAAAAGTCAGCATTTCTGGACTCAATGTGGTACTTCTATATTTGTGATCCACATTGGCACTTCAGAAGTGTTTGTCCTTATTTTCTGAGTCTTCAACCTTATGAAAAGAGTAGTAGTTACTGAAAGGTGATTTCTGGACAGACAATATGCTGTTTACTGTAATAAAATTGCTGAACTTTTACATACTTTAAAATGTAAGTTGCCAAAGAAGTACTTGCTCTTTGGATCACTTGCCTTCATGTAGCTTAACAAAATACCAAAAGGAAATTTTTGCTACTAAAATATTGTGGAACTAGAAAACACACTTTATAGGATAAATCTGTGTAATTTGCCATTAGTCAAAAAATAATAACTCTCCAAACATTAAAATCACTGTACATATTTTATTTAAAAATTGATTTAGGCTTTCTGGGAGCACAGCTATAATTCAGTACTTGGGAGGATTAAGAAAAATTAGAGGCCAGTCTGGGCACTATAGCAAGACTTAGTCTCAAGATATATTGTACTCATAAGCTGCTTTGTTAAATGACAACTCCTTTGTACAACTGCTTGAAGATAACAATAGAAAATTATAAAAGAAAGCTTAATAGCTTATTTATTTATCAGTATAGCAAACATTAAGCACTTACTGTCATAAGAAGTTTGAGTAGGCATTGAAGTGTCAAAATTCGCCTTTGTTTCCTGCTTTCTTGAAGGGCAATCTTCCTAAAGAAACAAAGATAAAAATCAGTGGGCAGAGAGTGGAATGTAATAATGGGAAAAAACACTAGAGAAAACCATAGCATGAAGAAATGACTACACCACTGGACTGCTGGATTAAAAAAGTTGTATAAAGAAAAACAATACTGACCAGGTTTAAGTCACAAAACAGATATAGTTCTACCTAGGGACTCCCATTCAGTGGATCTAGTATAAAATATACTTTGTATTTTGGACCCTGCTCTGAGTATTAGTTTACCTTTTGAGTAAACACTAAATGCTATAGGAGATGGAAACTGGGCTTTGTAAACTGGAGAATAAGCAAGTAGTAGCAGTACTGGTTGGGATCTCATTCCTGGTTTATGAACTTGTGACTTAGGAAGAGAATAAATCAATGGCCAGAAAACCAGGGAACCAAGGAACATGTAAATAAACAGATGAAAAAAATAGAAATTATGAATTTTTAGTAGAATCTTATTCTAATTTTTAAAAATTTGAATTAAAATCTAATTTTAGACAGGGAAGTTTTAGCAGAAGCCCTCCCTACTTAAACTGCATTGAGGCCAGGAATTCTAAGAGTTCAAGGCAAAGAATGAGGGTGTGTGTGGTCCGGACAAAGAAAACAGCAAGTTCCAGATGCCCAAACAATAGAAGACTCTAAGCAGGCTGGAACGTAGGCAGTACTGAGGAGAAAGCAGGGAGACACACTGTTGAAGAAACACAGCCAGCCAGTTCATGTAAGATTCTGGGGATTACAGAGAGACCCTTGGATCCTATTCTCCACCCAGAGGGGAACTATTGAAGGATTCTGAAAAGAAGAATAATACCATGTGATTTATGTTTCAAAAATTTACTCTGGCTTCAGGGTGTTTGGAGAAAGCAAAAAATGAAAAGGAGATAAATTAGCAAACAAGTACATTTGCTGCAACAGGAAGTGAAGGTATCTTAGATAAGGGAGGTGGGAGTAGGAATGAAGAGAATGGGAGATCTTACAGACATCCTATTCCCCAGAGGTTCATGGGAAATATCACCAATCTGTGACTCCCTTTTCCTCTCACGACCTTGGCAGGCTAACAGCTTCAGCCCTCAGATGTTAGATGTACAGTGCCAGCTCAGAATCTTATTAACTGTGTGGCCTAAGTACAAATCACTTAGAAGTTCTATACCTTGTTCATTTTCACAGTAGACTGGAAATGATAACTATACCATGTAGAAGGTTCTGAAGGTTAAGTGAGCAAATTTGTTTATCCTTAGAATGGTGCCTTGATACAGTCACCACTGTGTAATTGTGTGCAATCACATTTTACTCTAAGAAAGACAAGTTTCTAAGAACTTTGTTCAAATGTTGACACATGTTTTCCCCCTTGACTCACAGGTAGTGGTTGGGGTATAGTCAATCCTGAAATTACTTAGTTCTTTGTGACAATGCACATAATTATAATTATTGGAAAGCACATCAGGGGGGACTTTATTGTCTTCAGAACTTGTCTCAATAGAGGATCTTAATCCCAACCAAGGATTTGTCATCACTGATAACAATTTGGGCCGAGACATGGTAGATATATTAAAGATCATCATCTATTACAATAGGTCCTTACTCATCATCATAATGTGTAAAAGGTTTTAAGAGAACATTCTTATCGTTTGAAGGTTCTTAGGATTTTTTAAAATAAAAATAAAGCAAGGCAGAGAAGTCAATCCACTGCTTTCATTTTTACATACAACAAAAGAGAGAAAGCAAAATAGTTGAAAACCTCATTGAAGACTTTAAATCCAGCCTCCGGTAGATTGTGAGAAGCTGGGAAATTGGTGCTTAATTTTTTCTATAGTTCCACTAAGAAAATAAAATTACCAAGAGTAGCCAAGAAGAAGAACCAAAACCATATATTTAAAAGTCCACACTGAGGTCTGTGTAGAAGGCAGGAGGGCTGACATGACTCCTCTGTAATGATGGTGTTACAAGATATGGAACAACTGATTTTGCCTGTTTATGGGATACTACAGGGAAATGTCTCCTTCAAACATACATTTCAATGACTTGTTTCAGGAGTATCCACCCTACACAGCCTTTGGCCAAAACCAATATGCACAGTATTATTCAGCATCGACATATGGAGCCTATATGACATCAAATAACACGGCTGATGGCACATCATCATCAACCTCAACCTATCAGTTGCAGGAATCTCTCCCAGGACTGACTAGCCAACCAGGTACAGATCTTCACCCAGGTGAAATACTTTTAAGTGTTTTATGGTATCTAATGACATGGAGAACACAGACATTTCAAAACCATGCCTGAAAAAACTCCTCAAAGAGTTGTGTTTATGTTTAAGTTATGTCAATGTAAGATGATTTTCTTTGGGCATCCAAAAATGTTTCTTTTTGTTGTGCAACAGATAAGAGATTGTGTGTGTGTGTGTGTGTGTGTGTGTGTGTGTGTGTGTACAAGTACTGGGGGGCTTGAACTCAGAACTTGAACACTGTGTGTGAGCTCTTTTGCTCAAGGCTAGTGCTGTTCCACTTAAAACTATAGCCGGACTTCTGCCTTTGAGGTGATTAGTTAGAGATAAGAGTCTCATAGACTTTTCTGCCTAGACTGGCTTTGAACCTTGATCTTCAGCTATCAGACTCCTGAGTAACTATGTTAACAGGTATGAGCCAACAGGGTATAGCTAGATAGGCTCATACATATCCTGGAAAATTGACTTTTCTCAAAAAGCTAAAGATAATTGAATGAAAAAATCATTTTTTTTTTACCATACTGGATGTCTATATATAAAAGAAAAGGGAATCTTATAACTCGTGTATAAAGTTAATGCTAGATGAATCATAAGCTGTATGTAAAAATCCAAAATAAAAACACCTAGAAGGAAAACATAGGCAAAATCATTTTTACTCTGGACAAATGAAGATTTTTTTTTTGTAGTTTTGACCCTAGAGTCACAATCCTTAAGAATAAAAGAGAATATAAATCAGACTTCATAAAATTAACAGTCTCTCCTTGAATGACACTTTAACCATTTAGAGAAAGTATTTGCAAAATATATATCTGATAAGGATTTGTAATCCAGAATGTATAAAGAATTCTCAGTAAATAAGTAAGAAAAATGAGAATAATTGTTTGTAGATAATATTATAGTCATATGTTTTTGCTCTCTTACTTGCCAGATCCAATTCATCCCTCGCTTTTGCGTTACCCATTTTTGAGACAAAGAAAAAGCGAGGAGCACAGTCACAACACTGAACTCTTTCAGACTGGGCCAGGAGAGCCGAATAACCCAGTTTTGTTAACAACTATTCAGTGAATTTCTCTTACATTCCAGCCTAAGGCTAGCAAGTGTTATTTCAGTGGTGGATGAGCTGTCTTTGCACCTTTACTTTTGTTTAACAAGGCAAAAGTCAAGCAAATATTTATCATAGTGATGAATAGTAAGAAAAAGGAAAATAGGTTAATATGGGAAATATTAACACAAATACTAATTTAAACATGAAGAAGTAACAGTGAGAGTGATTTTTTTTAAGCAATAGCCAAAATGGGATAATATTATGAATAGATGAAATGGTAACATTCATTTTTATTTTTATTTTAAATTTTATTGTAAAGGTGATGTACAGCTACATGAATCAGGTAATGAGTACCTGTCGGGCTTAATCTCCACGTCCCCCCTGGGGAGACGTCAAGCCTCTAATTGTGGGGGACACTCGGCTCTGCGCACTGCTCCCACCAGCGGGTGGGCAGAGCGTGTCCCAGTTGGGCCAAGCTGAGAAGAGATAGGGCTGTCGATATCCCGGTGCATCCCCAGCCCCCATTACGTTTAAGAGAAGGCACTGCACATGGAGATTCTGGGGGAACTGTCCTCCGATGGTCTACCGGCTTCCAAAGGGTTTTATTCAAGGGAGGGGTTTATATAACAGTAATGGCGGCAGGAAGAGGAGGGACTAACTGGGTATTAATGATTGGCTAATGAACTGTCCATCACAGTGATGTCATGGAAACTTCCTCTATGGGCGGAGACCACAGCCCCCCAAGGACTGAGCTTCTGGGGTCTCCGGTGCCATTAGGAGACATGTGCTTGCAGACAAGAGGTGGGGGCTGGTTTGGCATCTCTTCCGGTAGACCCCGGAAGGAGATGAGAGTGGCCAGCAGCCAGGTCTTAAAGGTAAAGCTATCCCCTACACGTACCTTTCTTTTTGAACAGTGTCACATTCATTATTCTTGATGTTGTGTTTAGAATACAGAAGTCCAGAATATTCCAGTCATGGTTTCACTTCTCATTGTGTCAGTCAACTCAAGTCCAAAAATACTAGAGGCAAAATTGTAAAATAACTACAAGTTTTAATAATTTGCATTACTATTTGTTTGTTCTTATTCGTTATTATAATTTCATAAACTTTATCACAGGTGCATATATGTGTAACAAAACACAGAATATCACTCTGTGGTTTCACACATCTTGTGTTCTCCACAGTTGAGGGGAGACAATCATGTCACCTTTGTGAACTCAAGGAAAACTAGCCAAAAGCTGTAACTTGTCTTTGGTGTCTTGTGTTTCCATTTCTTTTCCGTTGTCTTCCTTTAATTCTCTTCTGGTGAGCACACAGGCCCTTTGAAATCTGACCCTTGTCACTTTTCAACTTCCTTTTCAGGCTTCCCAGCCATCCTCCCCCTGGTCAAGCATATGCACATTATGCAGAACCAGTCCCAGGATCAGGCTGGTGAAGTAACTGGGTGCAGAATTGAAGGAGTTACTTTCTCAAGAACCATTCATTTTCTGTCCTGGAAGTCCCAGTCTGCCTTTATCTTCTTTGAGTCAATACTTGTCAAGGCCTTATTTCAAAGTCTGCGTGGTTTCTAAATCCTTAACCTGTAGCAGAGAGAGGTATTGTTGGCAAACTGATATTTGTGTTAGTCTTCATCATAATAGGAACATATTTTTCTTTGGGAGGAAGAGGGGAAACCAGGTAGATATAGGGACTGCTCTGAAAGAAAGGACAGAAGTGTCTGTCATCATCCATCAGAGAAGGAACAACACACAGAACCAGTGGATGTTTTTGAAGTGACTAGACTATGGCTGTCACGAATAGAAATTATTCTCTCTCAGATAAGCTAGATGCTGTATCATCCTAGGTTGGCTGTTCTAATTTCCATATGATCACAGCAAAGTTTCTCTCAGGGAAAGACAGAGATGATAACTTTTCATTAGTCAGAAATTTTTCTAAGTTTTCCAAATACCTATTTTATTCATGCTCAAGATACTGATGACAGGTAGCAGCTATGCTGAGAGGGGCTTTGAAGGTGTCACATTCACAGGTGGGCCTGTCATATTCACCATCAGAATACTGTGATTTCTTCAGGCTTCCACTGATTGTCAAAAAAATACAGTTTGACTAATTTTCACATTTCATTAGACTGTTGAACTTAAGAAAGACATTATTTATACTTGAAATGGTTATTGTCTCAGCCAAAATGGTGGCACTATGCATGTCTGGTTTTTAAGGAATTCTATGGCCTCAGATATTTAATCTTGATTCTTGTCTTTTTCAGATCTGGCGCGCATTCAAAATTGAACCAGTTTATAACTATGGGAATTTTCCTTTATTAATGATGAAATCTGTTGGATTTAGTTCAAGGGCAGGGAAAGAATTTCCTATTAATCGATTCTGTATTTTGGACTCACTGCCCAGACCTAACAATTAAGTCCACAATTTTTCATAAAACATTGACTGTGGGACTTGAATTTTTAAAATGGAAACATACTTTATGTTCAATAAGAGACAGCTGGTTGTTCTGATTTAGAGATAAACCTAATGAAATAAAGTTGGATCTAAATATCCAAAACTTACAAAGGGCAGTTATTCATTACTGTACTGATTAAAGGATAATTATTCAATCATGTAGAAAGGCCTAGGGCACTTGGTAATGACTGATGTTATTTGGAAATTGCAAATAGCATTCAGTTATTTATTTTACCTTATTAGGTAGTTTGACAATGGATTTAAAGAAACACTACTGTGCTGATTAGAAACAGACGTTTTCGCTCATTATAGTTATAAAGATTTTACTTTGCCTTTATATAAAGTTCATGTAAGGTGAATCAATATTTTTTTATTTGCGCTTGAAAGTTTTAGAGTAGATTAGCACATAGAGATGAGAGATCATTTTAAACATCTTTAAGTATTTTAAATGTCTTTAAATTAAGTGCAGTTAGTAACTTGCAACAACATTGTCCTTTAGCCTGGGACCTTTATAAACATTACAATTCATTTGAAAATTAAACTTACAAAGTGTTCCAGAAAAGTAGACAGTAAAATCACTTTTCTCTCTGAAAAGAAACCAGCCTCTTAGGCAGAACTTCTGTAACTTTATAAAGCAAAGCATTGATCATCTAGTGAAACACACAAGAGAAGACAGACCTCATTGAGCAGTTTTGCAAAATTACAATTCCCCCTACCTGTAGCTCAACCATGCCTTTGTGCAGCTTCACTAGGTGAAACTGGCAGAGGCCCTAGATTGAGCAGCTTTCTATCCTCCTCTAAAACAGAAAAATAATAATATTGTATCCACAAACATTCAATGATCAGTTAAACTCGAGCTCCTAATTTTTCTTTTCAGTCTAGCACCTTCAGAAAGTCTAGAGGTCAGTACAGTTGCACCCATGTGATTCCTGGAGGAGCCCAGATACTGGCTGTGCCTTGTGGAAGTGTGTACTCATGGAAATTGTGCCCACACAGGAAGTGTCCCCTCACTCCTCTGGAAGTCATCTGTTATTTCCAGAAAATTCTTTTGGTGACATTTCTTAGCTCATCTCTCACAGAAAATATATGAAGTCTACATCATTCTTTTGAAATATTTTTAAATTGACAAATAATCACCTGAGCATATTTATCATGCGTAACATGTTTCAAGGCCACACTTATGCATACTAAATGAATAAATCTAGCTAATACCTACATTACCCTGGATACATCATTTTTGCAGTAAGAACACTTGAAAGCTATTCTCTTGTCCATGTTAAAAAACAGGATACATTGTTGTTAATGTAATTATGATGTAAAAATAGATCTCTTTAACCCTATCTATCTAACTGAAATTCTGTAATCCTGGTGGACATCTTTCCTTCTAGACCCAGAGATCATTCCCACTCTCTATTTCTATGAGATAAAGTGTTCTGCATCATGAATACTAGTCAATGAACACAATATACTAACTTTATTTCCTTTGGATTTATAGCCAGTAGTGGAATTGCTGGATCATTTGACAGTTCTATTTTTAATTTTTCAAAAAGCTTCTGTACTGTTTTCAATAATGAGTGTACTCATTTAAAGTTCCACCAACAGACTACAATGATTCCTTTTTCCCTTCTCCAGCACTTGTCATGTTCTGTCTTTGAGAAATAGTCATCCTCACAAGTGTGAGCTTATAGCCCATGATGATTTTATGTTGTATTTCTCTAATGATTATTGATTATTTTTTCATAGACCTCTTGCTTATCTATATGTATTTTTCAAAGAAATTTGTATGAAGACTTTGGGGACATGGCTCAAGTGGTAGAGCACCCTGTCCAGTAAGCACAAGGGCCCTGAAAATTTCTACTCAGACCCTCTGTGCATTTCTAAAAATCAGGTTACTTGTTTTTATAAGTATTATCAGAAGAATCACAATTTTGATGCCAGCCTGAGATATACAGCATGACCCCATCTTCAAAAACACAACAGAAATATTAAAAAAAGCAAGCAACAAAAACAATTCCCTTATACACTCACACTTTACTTGTATTTTGTTCAAGTCTTAAATCCTTTTTTTTTGGTTAGTCATGGAGCTTGAAGTCAGGACCTGGGGACTGTCCCTGAGCTCTTTGCTCAAGCTAGGTGCTCTACCACTTTCAGCCACATCATCACTTCTGATTTTCTGTGAGTTCGTTGCAGATAAGAGTCTCACCAACTTTCCTGCCTGCACTGGCTTGGAACAGTGATCCTCAAACTTAGATCCTTTAAAAGTCCTTCTAAGACTTGAACTAAACCTGTGGGAACAAATTTTCATCCTGTGTGTGATCACAGTCATCCTATGACCTTGCCTTTTCTTCTCACTAAAGTCACATTGTTGAAGGCCAGGTGGGAATGGCTGACATTCCTACTGTCCCCCTTTATGGATCCAATCCCAGTAAACACACGTAACTGATCACAGTGAGAGCAATTTTCCCAATTTTTCTTCTTTCTGCTCTTGCATTTCACTCCTGTTACAAGAATGGAGCTTTTATTATTTTTTTTAATGAAATACAACACCTGATAATTGATCCACAATGAACAAGACTGGTTTCATCCAAAAAGTTTTTTTAATCCCCTTAAAAAAAATGAGGATTCATTTAACCAACTATTTTATTTAAAGGAGCACTCTAGATTTCCTGGCTATAAATTTAGGAAAATTATGCTTCAAAAAATAAAGTTGGAAAAAGATTTATGTGATTTTTATTTAAAAGTAGATGTGTACTTTTAGACATCTGTCCAAATATCTACAGCCTATACAAATAAAATTTTGCTGTTATTTAGTCTCACTCAGAGAAACACACACACACACACACACACATACACACACACACACACACACACACACACCTATGAATGCGCACAAAATGGGCGGTTCTAACAATATCTTAAGAACAAATAAATTTTATAGTATAGATATATTTTTGATCCTGTCCTGGCATGTTCAGTATTTTAAGAAAAAATTGTAGTCAAAAGAAATGAAAGGTGGTTATGTAAATATAACTATTTTCCAGGGAAAAAAAAGCCTTAAATAAATGTCTAGCTTGCTTAGATTTATCTTTGTTAGTTTCTACTTGGATTTCTTGAGAATTACTTTTCTTCTATTTAGTGATAAAGCTAAATTCAGTCATAATATCTTTGGGCTTAAAAACATGTAACAAGTTTAATGTGTCTGGTATATGACGCTCCCCAAAATCTTCATTTTTTTAATGTATAAGAATTAAACAAGATTAAATCTAAACCTGATTTACCTTAAGAGACAAAAAAAAAATCGTAGCAACTATGACCTGGTTTAAATATAAAATGAAATGGAGATTGAGAGAGTGAGTAAAATGATTAAATTCCTACAGTAGGTATGGCTCTTTTATTTGTTACACTGTATAGCTCATGGCTGCCTTCTTTGTCTTCACATCAGGGCAGGTTTGCCACTGTTTAGTATCCTAAAGTCCTAAGAAACATTATCTATAGCTTTCGATTGATCAGAATTTCAATTTGATAAAAGTTTGACCTTATAAAATGATGCTAAGGAAAATCATCTCCAAGATATGGAAACAAGAGGTTTCTCTTTATCATTATTGTTTTTAAATGTACTATGTGAAGTTCTTTCTTTTTTTTCTTTCAGTTTTTCCCCCTATGGTTCAACCTCTGTTGTCATTGTATTTGATTTTGGTGCCCTGGGTATTGTATCTACGTTTATCTGAATTAAGGAAGGGAAGGGGAACAAAAAGTGGGGAGACAAAGGACAAAGAGCAAACCAATACAACAGCGATGCTCCCAAGAAAATATGTTGGAAATGAGTAGTAGGAGCTGGGGGCTTGGGGAAAAGTGAAAGTAAGATAGAAACAAGGGAGAGATAACAATGTTCCACAGGAAGTATACTCACTACCTTACTATGGAACTGTAACTCCTCTGTACATCACCTTGACAATATCTTTTTTTTTTTAAGTCTCAAAGGTAGGATGTGGTTTGGATGGACTTAGATGGAAAGAAAAGTAAGATGAACCCTTGATAATATGTATATTGATTATATGCTGAAATGACAGTTTGCATGAATTGAGTTTATATGTCTCTCTCTCTCCCTCTCTCTCTCTCTCTCTCCCTCTCTCTCTCTCTCTCTCTCTCTCTCTCTCTCTCTCTCTCTCTCTCTCTCTCTCTCTCTCTCTGTCTCTCTTTGAATGTGGCTGCCAAAATACTTTAAGTTTACATGTGGTCCTATTGATGGCTTGACATATTTCTATTGTACAGCACTGGTAATTCACTCTGGCTTTATGAAGTTTTATTGAAAAGGACAGTAGCAAGCAGAGACTATCTAGATGGAAGTACAAGGCCAAGAGGAAAGAATGTGTCACTTGTCAGTAGCCCATGGAAGTCAAAGGGCAGACAAGGTTTGATGAATGCCTGGTAATTCCCCAGGAGTCAGGTTAGGATGTGAAGGAGTGAGATTAATCTGAGGAACACCTCCTTCTCGGGGCTGTGGCCAAAAGGAAGGGAATGATAGATTGAAATGCAGATAAAAATGCAGGTGAGAGTACAAACAGGAAGTTGAAGGCAAATGGGGGGATAACACATTTGGTTTTAGTAGATTATAAAGATTAAAGCAAAGGGTGGTTTGATGAGCCTATAAAATCTGCCTAATTTAGAATGGTACATTGAAACAATAAATCTTGTTTTGTTTTACTGACTTAAAGAGGCTTCTATTATACAAGAATTTGTTAAGAAAATTTATAATGGAGGCTTATGCTTAATCTACGAATGAAGCACACTGTTTAACCAAAGTTATATTATTTGTAGGAGAGTTTGACACGGTTCAGAGCCCTTCCACGCCTATCAAGGATCTTGATGACAGAACATGTAGAAGTTCTGGCTCAAAGTCTCGAGGAAGAGGCCGAAAAAATAATCCTTCCCCACCTCCTGATAGTGACTTGGAGGTACGCTTACTAATTTTTAAAGAATGTGGTATGGTGCTTTATTTCATTGAATGATGTATTTTGTACATAATGTTCTCATTGCATTTCCATATTAATGTTGAAGTGATGTATTATGAGGTGAGTGGATTTGCTTTCTCAGAGTGGACCTGTATATTCAAACTCTGAAGTTGGAGTTTAAATGGAAGAGAAAAATAGACAAGTCCAGATGTAGTATCAATTAAGGAATAGTGCAGTCGGCCTCTTCGTAAGAGACTTACTTGAATCATACTAGCAAATGTGAATGCCTTCATGATTCTGGCAGGTGACAATGCATATGAAAATATGCGGGCAGGAGCCTAGCCCTGTCTGGCCCAGGACTCTGTCATTAAGCTGAATGGGGGCGTCAGCCAGCATGTTCTCGTCTCCAGGTTCTCTGCCAAAATCAAAGCACTAATGTTTGTGTGAAATATCCTAATTTTGAAATGTTGATGAACAATTTGATATCTTTCCAGACTTTGCAGGCCAAACACATTTTCTGGCTTAGTCTGACCCAAGGGTCCACATTTTGCAATTTCAGTTTAAGGATAATTCAGAGATCCTTTCAAATATTTCTCTCTCCTTCCATCTCTTCGCCCCTCCCTTCTCTCTCTTTCTCTCTCTCCCTCCCTTCCTTTCTTCTTCCTTCCTTCCTTCTTTGCTTTGTTCTTTCCTTCCTTTCTTCCATACTTTATAATGAATTTCGTTTGCATAAATTATACAATTCTATGAGGTATAAAATTTTTTAATTTACATAGATTAGTCGTACTTCTGTCATATAGTCTGAATGAATCTAATTTTGGTATTATCTATAAGAAAAATGTCTAGATGAAAAAATTCATATTATTACATCTAACATTTAAGCCTGATCATTCATTTAACAAATAACTGAATGTGGCAAAACAGTGGCAAAACTATACGTGATATACGTGACATGTAAGGAGATGTTTTCTACTTGAAAAGAGGTTTGTTTCCTTAAGCTTTATAACCTTTTGGCATTGGTATTTCTCTCTAGCGTGTGTTTGTCTGGGATTTGGATGAAACCATCATTGTTTTCCACTCGCTTCTCACAGGGTCTTATGCACAGAAATATGGCAAGGTAAGCAATTAAGTTATTTTTCCAACAAATTGTGTTAAACTTGATTTTGTAAAAACAAATCCCAGAATACAAAATACAACTAGCCTAGTGGCTTAAGTCTGCGATCCTAGACACATTGAAGGTAGTTCAAGGCTACCCCCAAGTGTAAAAGTTTGTAATACTCAACCTCAACTAATGGCTGGATATGGGATCATCTACCTGTTTATCAGATATAAGGGAAACAGTGGCACATGCCTGGCATCCAAAAGAAATGGGAAAGCATACATAGGAGAATGGCAGCCCAGGCCTGCCTGGACATGAAATGGAGACACTACCTTCAAAATAACCAATATGGAAAGCAGCTAGAGGTATATCTCAACTGTTTAATTCCTAGTCTAGCAAGTTCAGTCCCTGCTCTCATCCCCACCATAAACAAAGGTATATTTAAAACTGCTTTTGAATGTTTTTATCAAGTCCCAATTATTTCTAATGCCATAGTTTTCTTCAACGTGAACTGGCAAATGTTACAAAACGTAGTTGGAATTAGATTCCCTTTTCATCATGATTTAAAGGTTGTTTTTCTTTTTAGGTTAGGACCATTCTTTTTTACTCTTAATTACTTTAGAAAAGAATGTAAGCAAATAGATTTTAAAACATTACCAAATTATATGTGACTTCTTAGGATACTTAGTAGGGAGTGGTTGTTATAGTACCATGCCATATGAAATAAACAAATCATCTTTTGCCTGTTCTTTTGGATTTATAAATACAAGTATTTTGCTGTAGCTTACATAAGCACCCAAATAGTGATTGGGTGTTACCCTTCCCTCATCTCAAGCCAAGAACACAAAGTCATCCAGAGGGGGTTCAGTTGTTCCCCTATTTTTCTCTTTTGCTGTTGGTTCAGAGCTAGCTTCCTCTAACCATTGTTACACATGCAAATTTTTCTCTCAAGGCTCCAGGCTTCCCAGCTAAGCACAGGTGCTTAGACCATTTCTCTCCCCATTGTTGATTCCATGCGATTCATAATCTAACCCATGTCAATTAGCAATATTACTGCATTCAAAGTTGTGTCTAACTTTGATTCCTTTACTTATCACCCCCACAGAAGGGTGCTTGCTTTATCTCTCCAACACCACGCATGGACAACAGCTCATGTTAGCTCAACATACAGTTTTTCGCAACCATGTGAAACTTTGTCTTCTGAACAGGAATGGTAGTGGATTGTATTCAAGTGTGATTTCCTAATTTGCACACTGGGGGAGAGAGGTTTGTATGGTCATCTGTTTCTTTGTTATAGGCAGTGAGTACTACTGATATATAAATACAAAGGTAATAATCTGTAGTCTCTTTATCACAATTGCATCTAAAAATAGTTACCCACGACAACACAATTAGGGATTATTTTTATAATTTAAAAAGTAGTTGTCTTGAAAATAGGATATCTAGATACATACTGGACATACGAATCTGTCCATTTGGGATAAGAATGTGTGGACTATTAGAATCAACATGCATACACACAATGTATCTATAATATGAATTTATCCTTTTATCTATTTCATAGTGAACATATGTTCACTATGTTCACTATGTTATCCCATGCAGCAACTCTAAACCACCATTGACTGAGTAGCTGAAAGCTGTTTATTTTTTGCCAATAGAAGGCCATGAACAAGTTATCAGCATATTTATAAGTGCTGAAGCCTACTTTCTGGCATATGTGGCCTTCTTGTTGTATCCTACATGGTGGAAGAAGAAAGAAAAGTTCTGTTTCATTTTTTAAGGGCACTAACCTCATTTATGACAGCTCTATCCTTATGACCGCATTAGCTTCCCAGAGTCCTCATATCCCAATACTGTTACATTGGGAGTTAGGATCTCAATATATATATGTTTAGGGGACATAAACATTCAGTTCGTAGCATACATTTATATAGTTATCCCTAAATTATGTACATAATATATAATTCCTAAGTAAATTACTCTTCATAATCTGGGATGCAAACTGAAAATTCTGTTATTAATGTGGTCTACAGACTTTTCAGACAACAAATAAAAGGATTTTTTCTGGAACATCATTGGCACATCAGTAAGACAGAGTAAATTCTGTTGAACTGATTGCAATAATTTTGTATAGCCAAGTACCATTTTCCCTCGGTATTTAAACAGTCCAACTTGAACACATAACCCTCCCCCCCCAAAAAAAAGATCCCTTCAAATCACAGACCATTGGAGGCTGTTCTCAGGCATCCATGCTGTTCTCTAGTGACTAATCTGTGGTAGAAACATCTTTTGGAATTATCTGTGAAGTCTGAGCATATTTCGTGACTCCAACTCTTCATCCTTTCTTGGAATTCTGATCTTTAGAAATAATGAGATCATTTGGAACCAAGGCAATGAATAAAGGAAGTGATAAAAATGTCATTATGTACTCATTTCCCTTTTGTCAAAAAATACCATAGAGCAATAAAATTGCCTTTTATTTATTGACTCCTCCATGACTCTAAGAGCAAAGCCAAAAGCAGATTTCTCAGACTTCTCAGCAGAGAGGTCGTGCTGGTGTGACTTATGGCCTTTCTGAAAGGTCAGAGAGATCTGCTGCTGTTGTGTTCATGTAAGGACACCATTTTGTCATTGCCAAGTGTTATCTAGAAAACTGTGTCCAACACAAAGGCTTTCTCCATGCTTCCAGGGGCATAAGACAGCACAGAAGAGGAAAAGTAGGGAGTAAAGCAAGAAGAAAGAAGCTAACTTTTCTTTATTGCTGCCATTGTGGCAGGCGGGGAGCATCATGCAGCTGGAAGGGACAGGTTGTCTCCTCAGTGTGCAGAGGAAACATACTCAGAAAGTCACACAATAGGTACAGTGAGTCACTGGAGGAGATGAATGTTTGACCCTAGATAAAAGCTTCTTCACCTTACATCACAGAATGCAGGCTGCCTACCCAGGATTGTAATATACATGAAATTCCTAAATGAAGTAGAAATAATGATGTCTCATGTAGGCACTTGTGTGATTTCTTTAAGTTGTAATAATCTTGTCATTTCCTTTGGACATTTGGGATATTTTCCATCAAGAGGTAAAACTGAAGACATTTTCAGTGAATTAGACTGTGACAGTATCAATGACTAGTTTTAGTGCAGAATGTGACAAGAATCAGGAGCCTATTGGTAAGACATAAGCTTACATTCATCATCTGGTACAGCTTTTGTTTGGGCATATTAGGAGCAAAGAGAATGGTGGTTAAGGGAAAAAAGCTTTTGCTTCAGATGAATTGAGTTTGGAAATCCACTTCTGATGCATATAGCTTTCCGATGTTGGTGAATCATCTAATTCCTCAATCCCATTATCTGCCCAATGGTAATAAAGGAACCTTAACAACAAATAGGAATTAAAGATACAGCATGCCTGGAGGGTTTAGCGGAGCACTCATTGTCAATTAACACTAAAAATAAGAGGTGTTATCATCACTTTCACAAATACCATCCCTTAATTCTCACAATTGTCCTGCTGTCATTTACTATGGGATACATTTCACACAAGAGGAAACTGGGATAATGAAGGCTTTAAGTAGCTTGACCAAGGTCACAGAATGACAAATGCTCACACATAGACAAGAATCCAGGTTAGTCTCATAACAAGCTATGTTCTTTATTTCTCTAGAAGAAATATTGTTATTTACTAGGAGGGAGTCTGTTTCAATTGACCATATAAAAAAAGATTTTTACCCAAGTTTGTTCAAGAAAATTAAAGTAAAAATGTTTTTTAGGCCAAACTTTGTCCTAATCAAAATGAAAATACTCTTACTGAAGTCTCTCAAAACATAGATTGCCTTATTGAGTAATTGCTTACAATTTCCTCGAAACTCACTTTTTCATCGTCATTTTTTTTTGTCTATTGTAGAGCTTAAACTCAGAGTCTGAGCACTGTCCCTGAGCTCTTTTGCTCAAGGCTAGTGCTCTACTACTGTGAACCACAGCTCTACTTCCAGTTTTTGAGTGGGTAATTGGAGATAAGAGTCTATTGGGGACTTTTCTGCTGACTTCAAACCATGATCATCAGATCCCAACCTCCTAAAAAGCTAGGATTGCAGGCACGAGCCACTGGCACCCGACACTGACATGCTTCTTAATGTCAGTAAGAAATTGCCACTGGCTTTTAGCCTGTAATGTGTTACTGACTGGAGGAAAGGCCATGGTTAAAGCAATTTGAGAAATCCTCACAAATTATACCCATTCAGTATGAATTATCACATTAAAAATTTTGAGTGGCTGGGGATATGGCCTAGTGGCAAGAACCCTTGCCTTGTATACTTGAAGCCCTGGGTTCGATTCCCCAGCACCACATATACAGAAAATGGCCAGAAGTGGCGCTGTGACTCAAGTGGCAGAGTGCTAGCCTTGAGCAAAGAGAAGCCAGGGACAGTGCTCAGGCCCTGAGTCCAAGGCCCAGGACTGGCAAAAAAAAAAAAGAAAAGAAAAATTTTGAGATATTTTTGGAGTAAAGAATCATCTGCAATCAGATTTAATGCATCAGTTCCCTGATATCTTTATAGTGATTTTTGAGGGCTCTGAAGATGTCAATGTGGTGAGCATCTGGTCATTGGGGACTTTTCACTGCTCATAGGAAAAGTGATCAGGGGCACTAATTTGTAATGGGGTGAGGTGACCTCAAAGCTTGAAATTGTTCTGAGGCTTCATTACTTTTCATTTCTTAGATCAGTCTTCTTTCCACAACATACATTCTTAGAGGGTAACATTTTGGTATGGCATAGTGATTTTTCAGAGGTTTTAAACAGAGTTCTGTATGTGCATGCTCTATCTCATGGGCTATCTTTATACTAAACACATGGGAGGTAAGGCTGCTCTGACTGAAGGCATCAGGGATTGGCTGGAGATAATCCACTTACGCTGTATAGTGACTCCTCTCCCTCATCCTTCTCAGTCACCTGTACAGGGCTTCAGAGTCCCAGCGTTGCTCCAAATGCAGTCTGTAAGGCAGTCATCAATTGAAGGAACTCTGAGCTCAATCTTGGAAGCAAATCTCATGCCTGCATGCGCCCTAGGGCAAGTCATTTGATCTCTGAGACTCTTTCCTCATCTGATTCTGGTTTATAATCTATTTCCTTTCTGGAGTTTCTGGGTGGATTAAATGAGATAATATAAATCTACCAAGGGGAATCTCAGATATGAAAAGGATTACCTATACCCCAGGTCAGAGAAACTTAAGTAAAAAGACACATTTTTCCCCTCAAATGAGAGATGACTCAAGACAGATATTTCCAGACATGCAGAAGGTCAGTATTTAGTCTTACAGTGCACAGCTGGGTTATAGAGTATCCTAAAATGTGATGAGCCAAGAGATGAGGATTTATGTAGCAGAGATGGAAAATCATGCCTGGAACTTAGCACCCCCACCTGTCTACCTGCATCTCTTTTTCTCCCCCATGTGTAGGTAGTGGGTAATAGTGTCACTTTTTTCTTTTTTTTTTTTTTTTTACTTCTGGCACTGTGCTTAGCACTTCACTGGGTTTTCTATTCTGTGCAGCAACCCGTCAGCTTCACCTCTACCCTATGTCATCAATACTGCATTACACAGCTTGTGAGTGGCAGAGCCAGCTGGAACTCACACCTCGCTCCAACAGCATCTTAATCTGTATGTTCGTGTGACTTCATATTTTCCCCTCACAGCCTATAAAACGAAAACTGGTGCAAGCCAATACTTCAGGGAAGCCATGTAGGCTCATAAATGACCTTGCCTACCTAACTTTTGCCTATTGGTATTTTTTAAAAAGCTTCTGGATACTTCTACTGCTTCCATTATAAATAAATAAGACAAAATTTCCAAGGTACTTCCCAGGATGTTATCATGTTCTGACTCTACTCAGTTGTCAGCACTCCCTCTTCTGAGCAGAACTATTCCTGGACCCTTACCTCCATGGCAAGTGAAGGACATCAGCATCTGCTGAGCGACAGTGAGCCTGGTGATGGGTTTTGCAGCTGAGCACCCGTTGACACGTACAGGTTTCGTCACTGCTAGAATCTAAAATGGGAGTTTACACATTTGGCAGGAGGAAAACCAGGGATCATCCATCATCTGTTACAGTTTATAAAGATTATTCTTGTCTCTTGATTGCTTTTTGCTTACGTAAGTTTCAGTCATTCCTTTCTGGGGAGGAATGGAAGTGAAAGGAACTAAAAAATAATAATAATTGTGCTTTAGGGATTTGATTTCTTTGGGGACACGAACGCTTCATTTGCTATGAAGCCACAGTTTTATAAAGTTATTCCACAGTAAGGATGCAAAAATCAACAGAAAGAAAATAGTTGTTTCATATAGAGTACAAAACTGAAATTCACACTCCCAAAACTATTTGCTCATTTTAGACAGCACCTATGTTAAGAGCAACACTGGGGAAACGATAGCTCAGGTGGAAAACTAATTACTTTGGGGTCAAAAATTGACATACACTCACATAGGAAAAGATTTGGGGAAGAGAAAAACTCCATTGGGTTATAAATGACAAGATAGTCACAAAACTAAATATTGATGTATGACTTAATAGGAAATAATTAGAACAAGTCAAGTATTAGAAGTACAGGTGAGAGGTAACCAACCCCCTTATGAAAGTCAGCACCATGCCCCAGGCCTGCACTTTATGTCTAATCATAATTAGGCTGTAGGCTGTGGAATGAGATAGAACTGAGTTTAGATTCTAACACCACATCATACTCGCATGATCTTGGGTCATCTGTTTAGTCTTTGTGAACATCAGCTGTCTTCTATGTAAAATAAAGGGAACAATAAAAGTGATCATTTGATTATCAGAGTTAAATCAGCTATAAAAGATTTAATCAAAACTCAGTCCATTGCCCCCCAAAAAGTAGACAGACATTCAATAAGTGTAATCTATTTTATTTAATTCCAAGGAAATCAGAAACTTTGGAGATCAAAACTTTTCTAAAGAAATTCCTTCTTGGGCTGGGAATGTGGCCTAGTGGCAAGAGTGCTTGCCTCGTATGCATGAAGCCCTGGGTTTGATTCCTCAGCACCACATATATACAAAAAGGCCAGAAGTGGCACTGTGGCTCAAGAGGTAGAATGCTAGCCTTGAGCAAAGCGAAGCCAGGGACAGTGCTCAGGCCCTGAGTCCAAGATCTAGGACTGGCCAAAACAAAAACAAAAACAAAAACAAAAAAAAAGAAAGAAAGAAATTCCTTCTTCCTGTTGGGAGACTTGCTCAGTACTATGAAATACTGGCAGGACTTATTGCCAAGGAGGCTCAAGGGTGGTGTGAATAGCTAGAGGTAAAGAACATTGCTTAATAAATATGAAAGGTAACAAGTTATAGTCCCTTTTGTATATATGAAGGAATTGGTAGAGAATGCACAAATCTTAACATATTGAAAGTGACTTTCATGGTGGCTCATAACTGGTAGAATGTGGTGTGCATGCGTGTGTGTGTGTGTGTGTGTGTGTGTGTGTGTATGCGTTTGTATGTGTATAAAATAAAACCAAATCAAGGGCAATGATTTTTCTCAAAATCTGATTGGGTTTGAAAGACATTTCTACCTGTTGGCTCTTGTTCACAATCCTTATACTGAGTTTATTTTAGGGAAATTATTTGTTCTTCTCTTCTAGGTGATAGGCTAGAAGCCAAGTATCTTAACTCACTTTTGTTTGAGATCAGTCTTACCTAGTTATTTCTGGTAGCATATTTGATGAGGAAACAGAATTTGAAAAACATCACTTCTTTTTAAAATTTGAAGCTAATATAATAGAAAGGGCCTTATTTGTCTTTTTAAAAATACTTCTTTCTACAGGCTCCTCTGAAGTTTTCAGCCATCATCATTAACCCTGGTGTCTAGAAATTAATGTCTCACTTAGTATTTTATACCCTTCATCCAACACACCATCATTTTCCTCCCTGAGTCCCAAAGCAGCTGTCTTGGGCATATTCCTTGCCATCTCCACCATAATAAATGTCTTTTAGCTTGTGCTTTCTAGCTCAGTCGCCTGGTCAATGTCATCCATTCGTCTTCTTTCTTTCCCTTATGAGATCTTTATGATAATATTGCAGTAATTTCCTTTCAATTCAGTATAATCTGTTATTTAATCATTTGGGGTAGGATTTATTTATTTATAGAATTTTCTTTGGATTGAAACTCTATAAGCTGATCATGGCAGATACACTGGGCAGTGATCCCTTTCTTCATTTCTCACTCCTTAACAATAATTCTTATTCAGTCGCAAATAAGTTGCTTACAACAAACACTTGGCTTACGAATCAATCCTTTGAGTTCACAGCAAAAATTAGCTCATTTTTTCACAACCTACAAGGAGCAAACAAGCTTACCTATAGGTAGCTAGCTGCATGACTTAAAAAGGTGACACCATGAGTCATTTAATACCTCATGTTTAATAATTCACCTTTCTAGGAAGGTGAAGATAGAGAAATGCACCCATATTTGTAAACTTTAAACTACTCTACAGAAGTCAAGTTCCTGTAAAGTCATACTGAGCTTGAACTGACTCAAGTCCTATAAGTCTTCAAAGCACCCAGACCCACTCATCCAAGGAATCTAGACCATGTCAGCTCTTATCTTCTTCACTAGTCCCTGACAATCATTGGGGCTCTAGGCCTTGAGCCTCTACTTACTCTATGCATGGGAGCCTTCAAGCAATGCTGGCACACTGTAGATTCTGATCCAATAAATGTGGGGCAGGGTTTCAGGTATTTCTAGTGTGTGAAAAAGCATGTTGAGCTGCAAGGTCATCAGCTTGTTTCTTAAGCTTGTTTGTCCATGAGAGTCACTAGATGGCTTTGAAATGACTATTGCCTGGGTCGCAGGGCAGAGAATCTGAATTCGCTGTTGTGGCAGGTGGCCCAGACAGCCATATTTCTACAAGCTTCTTGAGGGTGTTCACATGATCAGATTACAAGGACTGATGCCTTACATGTGATCCTCCCAGCCTGGAATTATAATGTATCCCTGTAAACCTTCTTTTGCCTAAGCTACTCTGTCTTTACCCTTTGGTTTCTCTATTAGATAAAACTCACTGATCCCATCAGCTGCTGCCTGTGGCCATGTCTCCAGTGGGTGCTGGATTCATTCATCCTTCCAGCTGGTGATTTTTATACCTTCTGTTCCTTCAGGTCTTCAAAGCCTCTTCCCAATTCTGCACGAATGTCCTCTGGAGTTTCTGAGGGGCAGGGAAGCAAGCTGAGAAGGACTTCACTGTCACTAAATCTGTGCTAAGCACACCTGCAGTCACACTCTCTGAACCTCACTGGTGCCCCACCCCAGTTCCAGGCCCTCTTGCTTCCTGGAATGCTCGCTCCCTGAGACAACACTTACCTTTACCCATAGGTTCTCCCTGCCACCATACTATGTACAGACATGTTCCTATAACAGAGAAGGTTTCTTGAGCCATTTCCCTTTCTGTCTCTCTTCAGAGTTAGAGGACCCACCCTCTAGCCAAGGCAAGTGGTCATTTATCTCTTGTGTATCCAACTCAGGGAAGAACTTGCTTGTGATTTTTCTTCTATGAATTCCTTCCCCCTTTCCTTCTCCAGCCTGAGTGATGCTGCCTACGGTCTTTCCCACAGCCTCATAAAGAAAATGCAGTTTCACCTCCAGCTTTGAGTGTTTCCCATAGTCTGAGTTTCCTCTCAGACCTCTGTTCTGAGAAAGAGCTTGCTTGAGTTATCTTTGAGTTCACCATCATCACTTGTCCTCAGGGCCCTCTGTATCTTTGTATCCAGAATTTTCCCACTCCGGCCTTATCACCACTTGAAACACATGCATTTATTTGGATTCTGTCTCTTTATACATATACATCATCTGGTAATAATATAAAACCCCTAGGTGCAGCAATCTCTCTTTCTGTCTTGCTTTTTTGGGTTTTTTTGTTGTTGTTTGTTTGTTTTCCTTGCTTCCTTAGTGGGCTGATTTCTTGTTTACTTTCCCCACTTATTCTTTTTATATATTTTTAAATTTTCTGTCCAACATTGGAATTTTCAATAAACACATTCAATGAAGAAATTTTCCTGAAGCTATTTTCAATTCCGGAGATCTTTCACACGCATTACCGACTCATCACAGACAGTCATCTCAACTGCAAAGTTTACCTTCTGATTTATGAGTGAATACTAGTTTAAGTCTTAAGCTGATTCAAGGAGTTCATATATTTTCAAACATCCAGAGAAATTTCTACCTTCATTTGTAGAGCTGGTGTGTATTTCTTTCTCCGTGATGAGCTCACACATCTTCTATCTCGTGTGGACAAGTACACAAATATGCTGTGTGTCCCAAAGGAATAAGGGTGGCAAGACCTTGAAATATTTTTTTTAAGTCTTAATTTCTGCTTCTCCTGAGATATTTTTACAGTGTATCCCTAGAGGAAGAATTCCAGCTGATGGCCCAACACCAAGTAGAGGCACATAGACAGACAGTCTGGCTACAATTTATGCTCTGTGCTAACATGGCTAATAGGCATTTGTATTTTGATTTAGAGAAGTGCCATTCTTGATCCTCATTTGGTTCTACCCTGGTAACTCTGGCCTAGACACACACATTTCAAGGCCAAGAGCTATTTGTTTTCTCTATCTTCTTCTGCCCTCTCCCCTCCCCCTCTTTCTCTCTCAACAAAATGTCTTGGGAATCATTTCAGTATCTGGATAGATGAGTACACAGAATAAACTCACTTTTCTCCATCTTAAACTCTACTGTAGAACTTAGAACCTTTCTGAGCTGTTCTGTATGTATAATAATACATACCAAAGCTTCCACAAAATTCTGCCTTGCATAGTTATTACCCCCCTTTTCCTCCATCGAGTTTTCATTGTCACTTCCTTTTATGTCATGAAATTAACACTCATTCACTTCAATGCAAAAGGCAGCAGCTCTTGATTTAAGAGGTGCCCATAATTTGGTAAACATCTACTGATAATGAGCCAGCAGCTCTGTCGAACACTTGGGTTCCCTCCAAAAGCAAGTTTTGCTCCCAAGCGCCTGGTACAGCAGCCAAGCTGCAGACACTGGCCGTGGGGAACAGCAGTTGGATATGGCTTGGATACCCACTAGGACAGGAAGGCCACGCCCACCAGATGCACAGTCATCTTTCTTGGATTCTTTAATCTGTGGGTCCATGAGCTGGAAAAATGAGGTACTATAATCTGGCTACTTAAAATTAGCTGTCCTAGTGACTGCGTAAGCTGGAAAAACACAAGTAAAATTAAATATTTCAAAGAAAGCCCTCCCTAGGCATTCTCCTAGAAACAAGATCACTACTTTTTACCAGAGAGGTTTTTCTTGGCTAGTGACACAACTGTCCGGGGCCATCTCTGCCAAGCCTATCAACAGGTTTGCTCTCGGGAAACCTTAGTAAAACACGAGTAGTTCACACTTTCACAAATTTCAGGCTTAAATGTACCCAGTTAACAAAAGTTATTTTTGCCAGAATGCTTACCAAGCCCTGGCTATAGCAATATGTAATGTGCTCTTGCCACAGCTTGCAAAACAAATGGCCAGCACTCCCAGGGCCCTGGGGTTGCATTCCGATGGAGTGCACAAATACAGTTTTCATCATACCATATGCTGTGCTTGCTGGCTAGAGAATACTTGTGTTTCTGAAAATTATATTTGTTTGCATGCTTATCAGATGCACAAAATGCATTCTTCATGGATTTTCCTCTTACTGTTTTGGATAGCATAGAGAATTATGTAGTTCAGAAGCATAGAATTGATGGAAATAACCATCAAAGAGGAATGGTATGTTTTCTCCCATATCCCATAAATCTGATCTGTAAATGCAAGGAATGTGAGGAACAAACAGAAGATATTCCGTGATTTTACTGGAAATTTTAAAATGAAGAAAGCATAGGCATTTGTGAAAAAATAATTTAAACAACCTGGCTTCCCAGAGAAAAGCTTTAAAATGAAGGTCCTCTGCACTCTTCATCTGAAATAGAGATCTTTAGGGTAGGAATTGTCAGAAACATAATGGGAGAGCGTGGGACGCAGCTTTATTGTCTTGCGTCAGTGAACATTCCTCAAAAGCAGAGAGCATCACTAATGGAATTATATGTTTTCATACTGTAATTACATTTGATTTTTCTTGGTATTTCTGTAGATTTTCATTCATGGTTCCCTGATTAGGCAGGATATTTACAAGTTACTATGTCATTGGTCTACTAATGTCCACCTTACCCCCAAACAGAGAGAATAGTAATAGGAACTTTTAAGAGATTTTAAATAAAGACAAAAATGCACATTAAAATAATGTTTTACTCAGTCTGGGTTGTAGCTCAGTGGCAAAATGCTTGCCTAGCAAGTTCAATGTCCTGGGTTTGATCCCAAGTTCCAAAAAAGAAAAGGCAGGAAAAAAAAAACAAAACAGCAAAAATGTTTTAGTCAACACTTGGAAAGTCTTTCAACAACAGGAAGAACATGAACCCAGGAAGGACGGAAGGAAGGAAGGAAGGACGGAAGGAAGGAAGGAAGGAAGGAAGGAAGGAAGGAAGGAAGGAAGGAAGGAAGGAAGGAAGGATGCTTGAAGTAAACAGAGTAAGGAATGCATCTGAGTTCTGAAACTCTCTGAGATAAAAAGGAGGCATTTATATTTTTCTTTACTTTTGAATGAATATTTGTTGGCACAATGATTTATTAGGTCTCTGGATGTATTGGCCCAAATGGCTCTATCACTGAAGGCTGATGAATGGAGGCAATAGAGTCCTGAATGTGAGCAGTCTGCATCCCATTTAGGGCCAAAATAAGAATCCTGAGTTCACAGACAATCTAGAAAAATGCCTACCAGGGAGATACAAATAATCGGAAAAGCATATTGAGTTCTGACGAATGGTAACTGTCTTATTGTCTTCTCTCACATGGAATCTTAGCTTTGTCCCACATGCCTAAGGCCCCATGAGCATCGGTTCCTATTTCTTTAGCATACAAGTCCACATTGTCTAGGTTTCTGTGGCTGAGAATATAGGAATAACACCAGGCCTATCCCCAGCGAAGCCATCCCCCGATGGCTGTGACCCTGGGTCTCCGAATGGAAGAAATGATCTTTAATCTGGCTGATACACATCTGTTTTTTAATGATTTAGAGGTAAGAATTTTTCAACAGAAAGAATTGTTCCCAGCACCTAGAAGGTAGATGGTTTTATGTGTGCAAATAAAATTGAGACAACTGAAGTTCAACTGTGAGACAAGGGACTAAGAAGGAAAGTTGGTGGGTGCCATGTGGCAGAATGGGGAGGGGCTTCTACTTGCAAATGGAATTCGTTTAGGGGCATCGATGACTATCACAAGGCCTGACTTGGGTTGATTGTGCTTATCAAACACTGAAGTTAAATTAGCATTCTGTTTCCCCAAGTTTAAATACATTTTTTAAATGCCATTTATTAGGATGTTGAAAACACCATTTCAGTTCTCTCCTCTCAAATCCCCATTGTCTGGCTGCTGGCCCAGCCACTCAACGCAAATCACCCTCTGAAATCTTCCAAAATAACGTCTCAGCCAAAACCAATAGTGTCCTTCTAGACATGTCAGCCTTTTATTCAAAAACACTCCTCTCTCCATGGACACCCATCTGGTCTCAACTTCTACATACTTGTCCCTGCTAGGTTTTCTATTTAGCATCTCTCCAGAGTCACACCTGTAGTGGGTTACCCTCAGATATTGCAGTTTTGATGATTTCAACAGGATTCTGTACATGAATTTCTTCCCTACCCCTGAATTCTCCTACTTTTTTAATGCCTTGCCTCCTCCGATGCCTAGCCATCAGCTGCAGGGAATCATGGGCAAAGTAGTAACTCATGTCCTGATTCTCAAGTCCTGGCTGATGTTGAAGATCTTGGTTTCTTTGACTCCTGATTCACACTTTACTTTCCTTAAATGTCAGTAAAAGCATATATTGTCTACGTGGATTACATTTCATGAACGAATGTTCTTATTTATCTTCCACCCTTCCCTCTTCAAACTCTAGTGAAGTACAGTTTAGACAAAACTTTACACATAGTCAGATAGCAATCTCTATTACCCTTTTGATGAAAATGCAACCTGTAATCGTGCGCTGGATGCACCATTCTCTACCAGCTCTTCTCAGCTTATTTTGATATAAATTCACCCAGGTCCTATTTTTCTCCAACTCCTAATTCTCGTTAGCACCATGCTTAGATGAAAGTTCTTTCTTCTATTCAGTAAATCTGCCCCATTCTTCAGTACCACCCGTTAATTCCTCTCTCATCAAGACTTTCAATGGACTGTGTATAAACCATTCTATACAATCTAGTTGACTTTCTTCCTCCTCCTGTCATGAACATACGACTTTAACAACAAGTAGTATCTTACACAATCGCTACCTGTGTGTAAATTCCTAAGTGTATCAATGTATGCCATCGCCTTAACTTTAGGAAAAACACCTTTTGGATCATTTTGTCATCTTCTTAATAACATATACAGCTTAAAAAATTAATACAAAATCCATATTTGGAAAAGAGTACAGTGTGTATTTTAATCCATGAGACTTGTACAAGTCTGTAATTAAATACATCCATCATATCAAATATTTATCATTTCTTTGCATTAGGAATATCCAAAATTCTTTCTTCTACGCAGTTTGAAGTCTCAATAAACTATTGTTAACTATCACCTCCCTCCTATGTAGTTAATGGAACACTAGAATTTGGTTCATCTATTTTTGTATTTTTGAACAATGACCAGCCTCTCTTTATTTCCTCCCATGAGGAATGCTTCTTGAATCTGCAGTAGAAAATCCACCTCCTGGGCTGGGATGTAGCTCAGTGGCAAAGTGCTTGCCTAGCAAGTGCAACGTCTTGGGTTCGATCCCCAGTACCAAAAAAGAAAAGACAAAAAAATACAGTTAAAAAAATACAACCAAAAAAAGAAAATCCACCTCCCAACATATACAATTCAGAGCTTTATAAGGGAATGAGGGAGGAGGTAACAAACAGTACAAGAAATGTACCCAAGGCCTAACGTATGAAACTGTAACCTCTCTATACATCACTTTGGCAATAAATAAGAAAAAAAAAAAAAGAGGAATTGTGGCTACTGGGATTTGGCCTCATGGTGTAAACACTTTCTTTTCAGGATCCCCCGATGGCTGTGACCCTGGGTCTCCGAATGGAAGAAATGATCTTTAATCTGGCTGATACACATCTGTTTTTTAATGATTTAGAGGTAAGAATTTTTCAACAGAAAGAATTGTTCCCAGCACCTAGAAGGTAGATGGTTTTATGTGTGCAAATAAAATTGAGACAACTGAAGTTCAAGAGAATTGTAAACTTCTTGTCTAGAGAATACACACACACACACATACACACACACACATACACACACACACACACACACACACACATACACACACCAACAGGAAGTGAAACTACGGTCATGAAAAAATGTTTAAAAGAGACGATCTGCTTAGCTGCTCATACCAGATGCCTCTTGTACAGTGTCTCATTTTCCAGTGCCTCAGCCATTATTTCCAGCACCTTTGGAGCTAGTCTGTTAGTGGGTTCCAAGACTATATTTACAGATTCTCCTTCACATCTAGGATTGCTGAATTTTGTACATAATCTAAAAGCTATCTTGGACAGCATGATCATTTTTCATTTCTTCATTTTCTGGGTAAAAGAGTGCTAGAGCTACTTATACAAGACATCTGATGAGCGTGAATATATTTACTTTCCCTTTTATCAACATATTTCCCTTTCAAATTTCAAATGGCAATGCCGTGTATGAATGGCAGGTAAGAAGAAGGAGAAAGTTAAAATAAGAATGAAAGGTAAAACAGAGTAGGGACAGTGAGCAATGTACTCTGTATACTAACTACCCTGGTTGCTAGGCATCTAGACAATGAAATTCAAAATAACTAAGCACATTAGCACAGGAGAAAAGTCCTTCTTGAACAATTATAACTGAAAGGAAAATTTCTTTTTTCTTTATGACATATTTAAAGCTAGTTTTACTTTATGGTTTTACAATGAGATAAAATGGTCTATACCCACATAATGAATAGTGAGGAAGATTGCTCTATGGTTCCTCACATCGTTCTAGATATTTTATATTGAACTTTGTGCTAATTAATGGACAAAATTTTGAGATAAATATGTGTATCACATCACTTTCATGGGGGAACAACTGTTGGGTCTACAGCACAAAAGTTGCATTTAACGTTCCCTCCTAGTTAAGCAGTATTTTCTGTCAACTTAGACAAAGCTGAAAGAAGCAAATGTCCAGTGAGTGACTTAAGTAAAGTTGTTGTTTTTTTAAGTTGACAAGGTATAAATTCAGACTTAATTACTTTTGCGACATGAGATAAAAAAAAATTGGGAGTTTCAGTGTAACCCATAAATGTATGAACTAAAATGAGCTGTGGCATAGCTGTTTGTTGTTTTCTTTGAGTTTAGTTGGTGTTTTTATTGGATAACAAAATGACTAAAAAAGGCTTTTAAAAAATGAACAATATGACAGATCAGTATTCCTAGCCAAGCTTTCCAGTTTTAGATAATAAATCATAATCACCTCTCTAAAATCTTATTTAAGTCAGCCCTGCTATTTATTACTATCCAGTATATAAAATCCTTTGGCATATACTTGTTGATGGAGAACATATTTTAACTTTGGGGATAGAATTTGAAATATAGTGGTAATTATTTAGGTCTGTTTTCTTGTTGTTAACATGGATGATATTCAACCTAGAGATGATTCTAAGATGATTACTCCCTTCAAATCTATAAAAAGAAATAAGCATACATAGTTTTATCCCAATTTTATGGTACCAATTTCATTTGATTAATTTTTTTTACTAGAAATACATTGGATACATGAACTTTTAGCTCTCCTCTTGAAACACTTAGAAACAAGATGAAAGAAATTTACTACTTAACTTTTAGCAAACTCTAAAGTAGAAAAGAGCTAGTAGCACATGTTGTTATGTACTTTTAGCAGGTTTGGATAAATTTGATCATCTATGATAATCTACAACATAGTCTTCTAGAATGCTATAAACCTTTTCATTTTGAGTTAGATGTTATGTAAAATGTCTTCTCAAAATATGTTAAGATCGTTGTCAGAAAGAGTAGCTGAGAAAATAATGGCATTGACTCTCTTCTTTCTGATTCTGTTTTAGAATGTGATCAAAAACTTTATTTTGTTTAAACTTTAAAACCTACTTATTTGGCCATACCATATTTAATAGATTAGATCTGCATATATATGGATATATGCATACCTAACTCATCCGTATCCAGATAAAGAGCCCAAAGAACTAAACAATTTATTACTAAGTGACCTAAAAAGCAGTAAACTAATAAAATCTGAAGAATAGTGTTCATGATCATTTGGCATATCAGCATACACACCACTAGACTTCTGTATCTGATTTTAAAAATCAACTCTACTTTCCCGTGTTTATTTCTATAAACCTCTTTCAACCAAAGTGTGCAAAGGTTCCCTACAAAGACTTATTTCTGATTTTGATGGCAAAGAGAAGAATTCCTGAAGAAAGTGTATCTATACTAGGAGTTCATTATGGTCCCCCCGCTTCATATTTAAATTCTGTGGACCTTCTTTTCTTTTTAACTTGAAAATCCAAACTAGGACTCCAGTCCTTCAAAAGAACATGTAACATATGCAGTACCAGCTGCTCTTCTCAGACTTCCTGAAAAGATACACATTTAAGTCCTTCTGGTAGCCTCTTCTCTCCTTCCTGCACAAATGCAGAGAAGGCAAAATGCTCAGTACATTGCCCTCCACAAAACCAATCCTCTTTGCTTAAATCATGTGTGATTTCGGTGAGAATGGATAAAGAAGGCACCAGGGCCTTTGGGGTCACAAAAGTGAGAGGAGACTGTTGTGGAATCTAACAGGAACAGAGCAGTGACAGTTCTGTGGTTGCCTTATGAGACAGAAATAAGCATTTCAAGATTAGCACCAGATACATTTGAAACATTTGAGGTCTTCCACTAAAATGTGTGAAAAACCAAAGCATTCTATTTTTTTTAAGCTATTGCAGGTTTGGGTTAAAAAGATGCCTGCATAGTTCCTCAGAGTGAAAACCAATTGAAGACCAATTACTTAGTTTTTCCTGAAAATGTCAGTAATTGAAGTTCAAGTTTCTTTCACTGGACTATAATCCTCAGGCAATTGTCCAGAGTCAACAGGCACAGTTAACTAGGCATAAATTTAAAGAGAAGTTAGATTTGGAAAAGCCTCAAACATAACTTCGAATACAGAGGACATGGTCGAATGAGTTTGATATACTGTTGTCCTCATGAGTAAAAAATAAACTTGAGGGCAACCTATGTACAAATTCATCATGTGAATGAATACTTGAAATGTCAGAGGAATTTCTGTGTGAAGTAGAATGAGGAATATTGGAGAAAGAACTCCCAATTACCAGAGTAATTCACAAGAAATGTGTGTCCCTTTACTTTTTGTGGTATGAACTAGAGTAAATAACTTTATGTGTTATCATATTAATATTAATTTAAATCTAAATATTTTTCAAGAATATCACTCTCTCTAAATATGGTATCATTCTGCCCTGGAGAACGCCTTTGGTTTTTCTATATCTTAAGAGAACTTTATTCCTAAATTCCCACACTAGCTAGTTAAAGCTCTCCATATTTTTAAAGCACAGTTCAATTGCTTGTTCATTTGCTTGTAATATTTTTACCTGAAATTTTGCTGGAAGTTTATCTTTGTTTTACTTATACAGTGGTTTCCTTTCAACCTATACTTGATCAAACAGAAGCAGAAACTTTCTAGTATCACATCCAACCTTAGTCATGAGACATAGCTCCAGCTCTGTACTTTTGTTTGTCCCTCCATAAATATCTTCTTTAAATCTATTATCTACAATATTGTTATTTTCTATCTCCATACCTCCGTGTTAGGAAATGGAAATGATTATAATAATGCTGACAAGAATTATCATTTATCTAAGTTTCTGCCATTTTTATGAAAAAAAATTGAGGAATTGAAAATCTTCTGGAAACACTCCCTTCCCCAAGGAGTTTCTAGTTGGATTAAATCTACCCTATGAATAGAGGTAGAGATTTCACTGTAAAAGTTCTAAGCCCATGATTTATATGAAACTCAGAAACTTTAAAAATTAACACACCTGAATTTTCAACACAAAGGAATTGGTTGTGGCTGTCATTGAGTTTTGTATTTTAAAGGAAGCCTGAGATCTCTGAAGTAGGATGGATGTGGACCTGGTCACAAGTTAGAGACTAGACACCTACTGTTTGTGTACAGACTCTCGAAGCTTACAATGAGTAGGAACACTAACTGGAAAGCTTTTGTGTAGTGTGACCTGTTTCCAAATCACTGTGCAGGCTCACACCTGTCATCCTGGCTTTTTGGAAGGTTGAGAATGAAAGGATCGTGGATTGATGTCAGCGCAGGCAGAAATATTTATGAACCCCTTCTCAACTGTAGTTGGGTTCAGTGACACGCTACTATGATCATAAACTATATTGTGCACTGAGATTGGGAGGATCTGTGTGCCAGACCCTGAGAAACGTCTGAGAAAGGGAAGGTCCAAAGAAAGGAGAGCTGGACATAGTGCACGTACCTGCCTGCGCTCACAACCACAATAGGAAGCCTGAAAGTGGGTCGAGGTCAGCTCACGTGTGTGCCTCCAGGAGCAAGCAAGTCTCTCTCCTAAAAATAATAAATGAAAAATGAGGATAGAGATGTGACTCAGGGGTAAGCAAGGGTGAGACTGTGAGTTCAAATCCCAGTACTGCCAAAACTTAATTTTGAATGGTAAGCACTATATATAGAAACAGAAACTGTACAGTTGAAGTAATTTGAAAAAAATAAATACAACCCCAAAGGTTAACCAAAACTTCATTTGAAGTCTTTATTTTGTTGGTACTGGGTTTGAACTGAGAGCCTGATTACTGTCCCTGAGCTTTCTTGCTTAAGTCTAGTGCTATATCTCATTGAGCCACTGGGCCTGAAAGTTTTTCCAAAATAGTTTTCTAGTGGTTATAGACTTTCTCACAGACTTTCCTGCCCGGGCTGACTTTTAACTGTGATCCTCAGATCTCAGCCTCTTGAGTAGCTTGGATTACAGGCACAAGCTACTGGTGCCTGGCTGGGTCCTTTTTTATAATAAATAATAATTACAATTTATTATTTTTACTTATGGATATATTCCTCTGAAGGCTGAGTATTTTAAATGCTGTAGGTAATTTTCACCTTAAAGTTAGGTAATATTTTTCTAGAACTTTGCAGATTATCTGATGGCAATACAAGACTCAGAACAATGCAAGAGTCCTAGATTGTGGCTATCAGGCCTGTTGTTGGCATTTGTAGTACATTTGATATGGTAAAGATTCATTATTTGCCTTTTACTTTTAGATATTATTTTTTTAAAAACTGAAGAAAGGAATATATCATCTTCTATGGTTATTACCTTTGTATGTTAAGATACAAAAGCACTTAAAATAACATCCTCAGTCTAGCCCAAAGCAAGATGACATGGGAATCTCACAAGTCACCATAATTTGAAATTAAGCCCATCTATCACACAGCTCAGCAAATAATTAATATGAGTGACCATATGAATTGTTCAGGCCAAACTAGTTTTGTCTATCTTCAGATTCATTTTGCTTGAGTATGCACAACAGGAAGAACTGAAAGAAAGCAAACACAACTGCCAGATTCAAGATAGAATATCCTTCTCAGTATTTATAAAATTTAACTTATTTTTTAAATCACTTGGCAGAAATGTTTACTGCATGTTTGTTGGACCCTTCCATACTTCTGATCATGGGCAGTAGAAATGGTGCCACTTTCCAACCTAAGCAAACAAGCATGAGGTTGGAGGGTGTGTAGGCCGATGCTGCCATCTGCTGGCCAGAGTGAGCACACAGAAGAATGGAAAACCTTTTAGGTGTAGGTAGTAATGTTTCCCTTCCTTTAAACAGGAGTGTGATCAAGTTCACATAGACGATGTTTCCTCTGATGATAATGGGCAGGACTTAAGGTAAGCCATGCCTTTCAGTCTGCTGTTTCCTACAGAAATTGAGCTGTGGAGTTTTGCACATGTAATTATTTCTTTTATTTCTTTTTAATGTATTTTGGGTGTTGCAGTACCTACAGTTTTGCAACTGATGGCTTCCATGCAGCTGCAAGTAGTGCAAACCTTTGTTTGCCAACAGGTGTAAGAGGAGGAGTGGACTGGATGAGGAAGTTGGCTTTTCGTTACAGAAGAGTGAAAGAATTATATAACACCTACAAGAACAATGTCGGAGGTACGCATGGCTCCTTTCAGCGAATAAAGGCACTGCCCGTGTAGGTAGAATTCGAGCTTAAGTTTCATGAGAGAGATCACCTTACTGTACAATCAATCAGTGAAAAATCATGAACAACATTGAGCCTGAACTTTTATTTTCTTAGAATTCATGGAGAAAAAAATAACTGTAGAAGAAAAGATGCATCCCGTCCACGTAATTTGGCATTCTTGGTGAAACTCTGTGCTTAGTTCCTTCATCAAGATTTATAGCAACATATTTAGTTTACTTCATCTATTGGCTCTTGTGACATTGTCAGTGAAAAACAGTGAGAAAGACTGAGGGAGGCAGTGGGAAAAACCTTTCTTTGTCTCCTTCCTTCCTTCCTTCCTTCCTTCCTTCCTTCCTTCCTTCCTTCCTTCCTTCCTTCCTTCCTTCCTTTCTTTCTTTTTTCCCAGTCCTGGCCCTTGGACTCAGGGCCTGAGCACTGTCCTTGGCTTCTTTTTGCTCAAGGATAGAACTCTACCACTTGAGTCATAACACCACTTCTGGCTTTTTCTGTATATGTGGTGCTGAGGAATCGAACCCAGAGCTTCATGTATATGAGGCAAGCACTCTACCAGTAGGCCACATTCCCAGCCCCAGGAAAACCTTAGCCATTAGCGCCCAGAGGCATGGCTGTCTTTCCCACTCTGTAACCCTATCAGCACAAATAGACAGTGATTCACACCACTTTAGAGACACTTGAGGGATCTATTAGATCTATCTTAAAAATCACGTTATCTGACAGTGTATCTTTGCCCCATGCAAGATCATATTTACTTTCATTATCAAAAAGTTCAAATATCCTACAGTATGGTGTATCTTTTCCATGTATTTTACAGATAATATCAAAATCTATGAAATTAAAACTATGATCTTAGATTCTAGATATAATGAATATGGATGATATTAGCTATTAAGATCAATTTTCGGGGGCTGGGAATATGGCCTAGTGGCAAGAGTGCTTGCCTTGTATATATCAAGCCCTGGGTTTGATTCCTCAGCATCACATATATAGAAAATGGCCAGAAGTGGCACTGTGGCTCAAGTGGTAGAGTGCTAGCCTTGGGCAAAAAGAAACCCGGGATGGTGCTCAGGCCCTGAGCTCAAGACCCAGTACTTGCAAAAAAAAAAAAAAGATCAAATTTTAGTCAGCAAGATTCCTAAGATTAGGAATGACGGTATAGAAAATTCTTCTCTTAGGGTGCTTGTTTGTTTCTCTTCCTTAAAACAATTAGAAGGATGTTGAAGGAACATAAACCAGAATGCAAGAGGGAATACTATATACATCTACACGCCTGTGTATACTACACATAGAAATATTCACAGATGTCATACAATACAATGTGTTTTATAAAGTTTTTTGTTTTATTTGACACAACATATCCATCCATATACATTTAGAGGGCGGTGCTGGGCCTGTTTCCCTTGTCTTTGTCTAGCATTAAAGTACATAGATGCTCCATAGATACACAAGAACTGTGGTTGTGGAAGAACTTCCTTTCCCAATTGGAAACTGGACCTTATAGGCTTTATGGGTTCTGCCTTGCCCCCTTTTGAGGGAAAACTCCTGTTCCTACATCACTCTGATGCTATTTATGAGACCCTTTGTATAAGTAAATAGTTAAGCTCATTAAAATCAGTTATGAATAGTATATTTAACTTTAATATTAATACTTCTATCTGTATTTATGCTCCTGGTTTTCTGAATACCACTGAACAGATCTTTCAATTTGGGTGCTGGTGGTTTGTACCTATAATCTTAGCTACTCCGGAGGCTGAGGGTCATGGTTCAAAGCCAGCCCAGGCAGGAGAGTCTATGAGACTCTTTCTACAATAAACTACCAATAAAAACCCAGAAGTGGAGTTGCGGCTCAAAGTGGTAAAGCGCTTGCCTTGAGCAAAAAAAGCTCAGGGACAGCACCAGGCCCAGAGTTCAAGGCCCACAACCAAGGGGGGAAAAAGAAAGAAAAGAAAAGATACTTTTTGATTAGATTTATACAGTTTTATCAAGATCTTCTTTTAGCAGAACTGCTGCTCATTGGTTTGTTTGTTTTCAGTGCTGTGGATCAACCCAGAGCCTCATATATGCCAGACTAACACTCTACCCTTGAGCTATAGCCACAGCCCTGTAGCTGAATCCTTGCAGATTACAATTTAGTATACCTCTTTCTTTCTTATCACATAAACCAATGTACTTTATATCATTGTAATTGTGGCATGCTCTTTAGGGTTTAAATTTAATTCTTAATTTCTTCTATGATCATGTGAGTACTTCTTTTTTAGAAGCATTCAAATAACTACCTCTAATCATGGCATCTGTGTTGTTTCCAACTGGAAGTGATTGCATTGTTAAGAGCAAACATTTTCCAGGCAGGCATAATATCTGAGGTTAGCATATGTGATCCAGTAGAGACCCACTGACATTCAAGACCGGTGTATTCTACACTCTTGAGGTGGGGCTCTGTGAGGGATGGACGCCCACAGCCTGGGAGTCTAGGTTCAGAGAGGGATGAAACTGGGGCCCACATCTCTACCATTATGTTCCCAATGTCTAGCCCAGAGCCTGACTCCTAGGAATTGTCTAATCTATATTTATTGAATAAGTGGATAATCCATTCTGAAATGAAGGATCCATACTGATATGTCTGGAATTATCTCCATGTCTGGTAAAACTGAAATAAGAAAAATATCTGTTCTGGACAGAAGCAAGAGCAAGTTGGGCGTTCTTGTGAAACTCTTTACCTCCTGACTTTGCTTTGCTCTTCCATGTTGCAGGACTTCTTGGCCCTGCCAAGAGGGATGCATGGCTGCAGTTAAGGGCAGAGATTGAGGGGCTGACAGATTCCTGGCTCACAAATGCACTTAAGTCTTTATCAATTATTAGTACTAGGTAAGTGATCTTGTTCTCCTTCCCATTTCAATGATGTGGAAGATGTAGGCCTAAAGATACAAAATTGATGTTTTAAAATGTTTTAATTCCTACACTGTTTAAAGGTTTCAAAGACTTAGCAATTCAGAGTCCAGTGATGGATTTTCAAGCTGTGTGGAGGGTGTGCCTGTGTTGTATGTCAGAGTGTGCAATGAATACGTGTATGCATGTTATGTGTATAGCGGGTACACATGTAGTGTGTGTGTATGTAACATGTGTATGTGAGTACAGTGTGAGTTTGCAGTCTATGTGTTGAGCAGAAAGAGAGCTGCTGCTCCTTAGAGCGATCAATAGATCACACTTTTCCACCCATCACTCCTTATGATTACTGACAATCTCCACCGAAAGGTCTCTTGACATGCAATGAAAAAGGCAACAGAGCACTCTGTTGGTAATAAATTACAAGGGACGATGACAAAAATAAAGCAATACTTAGGTGCATTGATCTGTGAGTAAAGATAGCAAAATATAACAGTGACACTTGATGAGATCAGTTTGAGCAGCCAGGAGGGCTGAGGAGGGAGAGAGACAGCAGGACTGAGCCTGATCAAGATACATTGTATGCATACAACTACTATGTTGAAGTCTGTATCATAGTCTTTGACAATTGTTAGGCTACCTTCTGAGTCTCATCTATGAATATTTATTAAGGACATAATGTGAGGTGTAGGAAATTGTGGGAAGCATTATCAGAACCCCGTATTGGAAAATCTAAAACATCTAAACATCAAAACAGAACTTCAAAGACATTAATTAGCCAGATGCTGGTAGCTCATACTTGTAATCTCAGGAGACTGAGAGCTGCAGTTCTAAGTTGGAAGCCAGCCCGGACAGGAAAGTCCATGAGACTCTTACTTCCAATTAACTACCATAAAACCAGAAGTGGATCTGTGGCTCAAAGTGGAAGAACACTAGCCTTGAGCACAACAATTCAAGTAGAGTGCCCAGGCCCTGAATTCAAGCCCCAGGACCATGTGCATGTGCGTGTGCGCACACACACACACAAACACACACACACACAGCACACACACAAACATATATATTCTGTCAACCTGGCAGAAGAGTTTGGTGTATACATTATATTTTATTGAGAATGAGATTGGAAATAATCAATGGTAGGATGTCAGCTCCTGGACCCAGGACATGGATCAATAGATAGGTAGACAGATTCTAATGTGAAAGTTGACAGATAGAGGAAGTATGTCTATGAAAGCAGAAAAGCATTGACAATAAACTCACGGAACAGAGAACATTTACCTCTGAAGCCTCATTAATAATTGCTGCTTTTCATTTTCTTCTTTATACTTCTGTCTTTTACATTTTTTCTGTTACCAATACAGTATTTACAATAAAATGTAGCACTAAACATCCACATAGTATAAATGGTGAATCTCCTTTCCAAAACCACATCTCTAAAATTTAAAAGCCTTTCTTTTATTTTATTTCACTATGGTTTATTAAGACTTACCTACTTAGGACTCTCAAAGAAAAATACTTCAGAAATAATAAATAGAATAGCATATTGTAGCATTTATTGCCTTATTCATGGGGTGTGTGTTTTCCTAAATAACCTGCCATCATTTAGTGAGTATATCTCTGTTGCTGAACACTGTAAGGAGTTATTCCTTGGGGCTATAGAAACCACTGACAATTATAAATCTGCATTATTAGAAGTTACTTACTACTAGAAAACAAGTCTGTGTGTGTCCTCCTGATTTTAGGAGTAACTGCGTCAATGTCTTGGTTACAACAACCCAGCTGATCCCAGCACTAGCAAAGGTTCTTCTGTACAGTTTAGGAGGTGCTTTTCCCATTGAAAATATCTACAGTGCAACAAAAATAGGTAAGGAAGTGATTTGAACCTCAGTGTGGAGTGTGCTTTTGTATGTGTTTTGTCATTGTCTTGATGTGTATCTATTCTGTGTAATTCTTTTCTCATCGATGTTGCTATGAGAACTTCCAGCAAACTTGGATAAACTTCACATAAGAAAATTCCCTGTCACTTGTATGTAGGAATATTGTGTGAGAATGCTTGGCTCGTGAATTTCTGAACTCAATATCTAGGTAGTTCTGATTTATTCCCAAGATTTTACAGAGTATTCCTGAACACATCATCTAGATAGTTCATAATCTCTCCAACCACAGTAATAACTAAATTGCTGTTGAATATAGTATTAATGCATCCTGTGTATGTAATACTTTATATCTAAGATCAAAATACTATTTTGAGATCACAAAGTCATCGCAGATGGATTCAGCCATCATCCAGAGAAACGAATATGATAGAAATAGTAAAGAAATTTTATGAAACAAAAGCCATCATTGGAATAGTCATGATCCATAAATATCCACCATCCCCCAAATAGTAAGAATGAAAGAATTATCCTCTTGCTCTTTAAGCCATATCTATCTGCGGTGCCATCTTTGACTTGAAGCGCACTCATAGACTAAGACATCTAAATAAATGCTCAAAACCAAAGTTAAAAAATTCTGTTCTTTTGAAAGAGTTAAAAGAATAAAAATACATATATTTCACTGTCAAGGAAATGCCTGGGAAAAATAAATGGGTCGTGTAATGTGTCCAGAAGGTTAACATACTTAGGCTTTGGCACCTTGACAAGAGAAATTTGAAATCCTAAAATCCCCCACCAAAAATAACCAGCCCTGGGCCTTGTGGAAAGCTGTTCCTGGCCTTGGCCAGCGGAGCCCCAGGACAGCTGTTTGGGAGGACAGTCACAGAGAGAGCCAAACTTTCATGAAATAAACACTAAATTGTCATAAACTCTTTAAGGCACGTCCAGATACCAAGGCTATGTATCTTTTGTATAAATATATGTACGCATGTTAGCCATCTTAGTGTGCAGAATGTGATTTTGCTTTATGATCCCTCAAATAATATTGCGCCAGAATAAACATTTCTCCTGGTTTAGGATAATATTTTTATTGGCCAAATTATTCCCTATATTTCATCTGAAAAATATTATTTTTATTTTTCCCTATAAGATAGTATATATAATTTTTTGAGTTCTGAACTATCAAATTTTTTTAAAGGAGAAAAAAGAGCTTTGGAGAATAATTCCAAGGATATAAAAACCAAAGACCTTGGAATTTTGTGATGGCATTGTAGGTCACCAGTGGATGGGAGAGGGGGATGAGGACAAAGGCGGCATAGCAACAGGAGGGCTGCAACTCAGGGGAACAGCTCCTTAGTACAGCTAATCTGAGCATATTAGCTCCCATCCATGTGAAGAAAGGAATTATTTATCCAGATAAATCCACATGTTAGTATTTCTTCCCTTTTATCTTCAATCAGTTTTCCACAATAATATACTACTTAAAAAAACTAAACTCCATCTATATGACTAACCAAATGAATGCCAGCACTTAAGTTTGCCTGGAAAGTTGTTCTAGTAATCTTTTGGTGGAGAAAACACAGTCATATTTTCTTGAGGTTAAATGCCTAACTTTACTGACTTTCTTGAAGTATGAGTCATATATTGCCTAATGTGATAATCCTAAGAGTTAAGTTATTCAAGAGTGTATGATGAAGTGTAAACTCACAGGTCTTCAGCTAGTTTCAGTGATGTTCAAGACACAGTAACTTAACACCTTATGAATCCTCAGGTTCATGAATGCCATGGCTGGAAGAATAAGCAGTGCGTTGTTTTTCAGGCAAGGAAAGCTGTTTTGAACGTATAGTGTCCAGATTTGGCACTAACATAACTTATGTTGTGATTGGAGATGGCCGCGATGAGGAGCATGCAGCTAACCAGGTAACTTCACTCTGAACCTTATCTTATTTATCTTCCAGGAAAAGAAAGTTGCTTTGAACGAATAATGCAAAGGTTTGGCAGAAAAGTAGTGTATGTTGTAATTGGGGATGGTGTAGAAGAAGAACAGGCAGCAAAAAAGGTAACCTGTCTCCCAGCAATGTTGGTGTGAATCTGCTAATGCAAGCCTTTTTGTTTGCATTCACATAGTTTGGCCCATGGGCAGCTTGACAAACAATTTGGATTTGTAGATGTCAAGCAATAAGAGCATGAAAGGGTCAATACTTACATTCAAATAAACCATTTGGAGTCTAGCTTTTTTTTTTGTGCCTGAATTTGAATAAGTAGTGCAAGGAAATTTAGCTCTATAATAACTAGTTCAATAAATAGTTAAATTTACATGTAATAAAAAGTTCTGTTTATAATAAACATACATTTGTTTATGTATACAATATTTAATACATATAAACATAATACTCATACATACAAATGACCTCACAGTCAAGAAGAAAGGTGGGCAAGAATTATTGTTAAGCCTATGAAGTTTACCAAGTTCAATTAGATGAGGTCAAAGAAAATTAACGTCTCACGTGCCACATAGTCTCTGTGAACTCCTTGGTGGGAAGTGCTGAAGAGAGTCTGGATATGTGAAGGAAACTTTCAAGAAACTTTAATAAGGCCTAGTAGAATATGATATACTATTCAATTAAAGATTGGAGCCAATGTAATTGACTTTGTGCAGAAAATTCTCATCATTTGGATGTGCTGTTGATAGTTGATTGAGGCCAAACTGCTGGTTTTGAACATATTTAGAAGATCTCATAGGCACAAGAGATAAACCTTTTATCAGACCTATATTTTCTGAAGAATAAACCAATCACTAAATGGCTGCTTCAACATCTCTAGATAAATGATAACAGGATTGGCTTCCTATATCAGATTATCAATGAGTACAATATTGAACTGTTCCTATCATTGAATTATAATAGAGAAGTCTCAACTTTCTAAGACAAAAGCTTAGAATATATATAACAGAAAAAAAATGGTGATTTGAATAATTTCAAGAAAGGATAGATCCGCTTATATTGCTCTATATAGAAAGAAAGTTATCACTATCTCAAAGCAGTTTAAATCATCATCCAATAAAGACTTCACTGAATGCTTGCAGGTGCTGGAGTATTTAGCTGATATCTATGTTTTAAAAAATATCAGCAGAAACAGAGTCATAGAAGATTTTATTGCTAATATTAGAAAGAGAAAGAAAATGATTTGTTTTTAGCCACCTCAAATAAAGCAAAGTGGAGAAAGAAGAAAGTGATTCTAGGCCAGAAGGTTTTGTAATGGTGCAGGCAGCCGTACTTGAGATTCACTGTGCTTTTTCCATCCCATTAAGTGAGTACCAACAGTGCTGCTTAACAGTGTTAGAGTCTCAGGACAGCAAGCACACTGATCCCAATGATGTCCTGTAAGAGATCAGGGGCACAACCCTCAGAAACCCAATCTGTATTACTGAAGACAACTTGAATGCATCCAGCCACCCACAGCTGAAATCTTTTCTGGAGTTTGTCAGTGTGCTGAATGCACGTGATTTTGACTTTTGTAGTGGCACCATAGTTACGTATAACAAGCGGCTGTCAGCGATGAAGCCCTTCAACTAATGGTTACATCTCTTTTAACCTATGCGAAACTCCTGTATCTCTACATCCATACTAACAAAAAAGTACTTTTCCAGTGTCCTCCTTGAAAACTAAAGCTGTCCAAGTCTACTCCAGGTATCTGCAGCATGAAAGCTAGATATGATTTTATACTTTCTATTTTATACCCAGAAGCTCATGGGGGAAAAAAAAAGTATGACTCCAAATGGATAAAACTCTCAGAGAGAGAGAGTGCTATTTTCAAATGGTTGTTTATGTAGATAAAGTTTTGGTGATGGTGAAGGCTTACAATTCTATTTGGAAACACAGGTGGTTGGCTTTCCTAGTACTTAGAATGCATGCTTTTATTTGGACATAACAATAATTGCATGTGCAGACATACTGAGTACTGTTATTACAAATAGATCTGAGCTGAATTTTTTAAAAAGTTATTTCTGGGTGAATTTCTGTGCTCCAAATTGACCTAAAACCTATCATGTTTGAGAAATGTAAAGAAAAATATCCAAGTTTAGAACTAGGAATGTATATGTTTCTATAGAAATATATAAGATGAGATGTATATATTTTTTTAATTTCCTGGAAGTCATATTTAAAATAAAAAGACAGTTTAAAATTATATCTAATGGCGCATTAGTCCAATGTCTCCAAAGTAATGTTCCCCAACACCTATTCAGTAAAAAGTTATTGCTGTGCTGACTGCATTTTTTTGTTGTTCTAAGTTTTTGAAGTTCAATATATTTTAAATTTGACTAATGTCAAGTGCTCATGTGGCTAGTGGTTATCATCTTAAATGGCAAAGAGTTACATAGAAATAGTAATTAATATGATGATCTTTCATTTTTAAATAAAATTCTTTCCATATATGTGGCTATATCCCATGCATAGATATATTTTAGATGTTGTCAGCCCAAACTTATTAATGATGCTATTTTCCTCTTACTTGCTATAGCACAGTTTCTTTAGGTTTTCTTTTGTTATTGTTGTTGTTTCCAGTGAGTTTTTCTAGTTGTTTTTATCGGTACCTTTTGTGAGATTTTAATGCCACATATATACTAGATACCGGTATATCCCTAAAGGACCACAAAATCATTATCATTTCATAGGTTTTTTTATACCACCAAGAACCCAATTTTATCCCTTTGAGAATACAATCTCCCCTATGGCTGCTAAAGTACTTTTTCTCACTATTTTGCCAAGGAAATAAATCAAGTCAACTCTCCTGGCTTAAGTTATTAGATATCCTAGACAATTAAGAAAATATTTACCTCATATAGTCCACCTTCAAATTATTTTTCATATTTTTACATAGAAAGGAATTCATTCTTCTCAGATAGACAAAACACCTTGGACTTAAGAAGTTCATAGCTTAGTGTTATTTTTAATAAATTTTGTACTGCTCAAAACCTGCTTTCTATCAGCCGTATAAGAGTTTTTCACACCTACTTGCTGTCCCAAATACTGATATTGATCATGCTAATTAATTTTCCAAGTAAAACTACCCACATATCTGAATATTTCCTTCATTGTTACAATCCAGTTCAGATCTATTTCTTCGTTACTCTGATTAGTCCATATTGGTGCTGCCAAACCTTCAGGTATGGCCTTCCTTTCATTAAATTCCCTCCCTTGAGCCTGGATAGACAGACATCCTTATGTGTGCTGCTGCTTTATTGAGATGATGGTCATGATCTCTGTGCATTCTCCATCCCACCCCTTCCCTCTCCATCCTCCCTTCTCTTAACCACACAGCACAACATGCCGTTTTGGAGGATATCAAGTCACTCGGACCTTTTGGCTCTCCATCAAGCACTGGAATTAGAGTATTTGTAACTGTGTTCTCTAGTTGGGGATCCATTTTATATACATATACATATGTATATAGATATATTTCAAGTACACTGAATTTTTATGTGTGTTTCAATGCCTCTGGCTCTACACATATAAATTGTCTTAAAGGATGAAATATTTGGAATGGAAATTCCAAAATGAAGAATTCAGATTGTTGAATGAAATTCAACTTTAGTGCTACAGAAACAAAACTCAATGGTCTTATATTTACAACACTTTAATGGTTTATTTAAAAAACAAACACATACAACGATGACGACAACAACAACAAATCTGTGGAGGTTGCTGCACAGCAAATGCATCCTAACTGGAATTAGCTTTAGCAAAGATCTCACCCTCTCACGCCACAGCATCTGTGCTCGGTCTGACAAGGTGGTCAACAACATTCCTCAACATGAGAACGTTTCTCAGCCCTGAGGTTTGAACCTGACTTTACTCTACCTAGCCCAGAAAATCTGAATTGGAATGCACTCCGACTGTATAAGGACAGTCCTCTCTAGACCTGTAATTTGTGTAAATTATCAATGGAAATAATTTACTGTGACTTAGTAGCAGCTGACTTTGAAAGTGGATGCAATTTTTCTTTCATTTGTTGGGGAGGGAAAATGAGGGGTCATGGGAATATAATATTGTCTCTTTTTTAAGTTTGGCAAAACAGAATGTTCATACTGATGTGTTGTGCCTTAAAGACAAGACAGAGTTCGTGTGTTCCTATGTAACTTTGCTTAAAAATCTCTGTAGATAATGAAAAATAATAACAAAACCAAAATGAAAAAAAATGTCTGTGATAATTCTTAACATGACCAAATTTAAAATTCAAGCTATCAGATATCAAGAAGATACTGAGTATTAGTTGCAATAAGAAACCAGTGCAAGAATAAATGAAAGCCTGTGTTTCCTTTGGGTTCTTAATAATTCCAATAATTGTAGGAGGCATCTATCTGTGCATCCAATCATAAGCAGAAGGATCTGCAGAGATAGTGGAGCCTGTACTTAAAAAGTTAAGTGTAGGTTAAAGTCTCGAGGATCCTTTCTTCCTTTCTATAGTTTTCTGGAAGAAAACTAGGAGCCATATCCAGGAAAATTTGCACAGTATTGAGTTTGTGACATTTTGATATATGTAAATTGCATTGAGGAAGATATTATCATACAAATCATTAACAATTATCACCCAAATTATTTTTGTAATATGCCATGGAGATAGCTTAAAATTCATATTGTGTGAATGGGGCTTAAAAATATAGCTAATACCACTGCACAAAATGACATATCATAGTAACAGGCAGATGTACCCGATGGCTTCTAAGGGAAGAAGTGAATCTAGGAAAATTTTACCTTGACTAGACCACCAGAGAAGAAATTAATAGGTGGACTGGACCTTGGCAGCATTACCAGTTCACAACCGTGAAATAGTCTGTTTCTCAGTCTTACTACATCAATCCAAGGGCTCCCCATTACAGATTTGCATACATCAGTTTCGGCTTGTACTGTTTCTGGGTAATGGGTCGCATTCATTGCAGTGAGAACTTGTCATCGTCCTTGTGTTTGCATGGTTTTTTTTTTCTTTCTTGGTGTGTAGCCCATGTTGGGAACACGATACAGGTTCTCCTGCCATTTCTATGACATGATTTCCCCTGTGGAAATTTAAGGTTCAGAGATCTAGAGTATTCTAATGGTGTCTGCACCTACATTTCTGTGATTAAAATGTCATTGTAGAGATCTGCAACTCCAGTGAGTGATGAGTTAGCCTTCCCAGCCAGAGAGGCTGGTTTATAGTAGTTCATGGACTGAGACTTCCGTGGCTTAAATACAACCTACACTTTGCTCACAGATCACTGTGAATATTCACTGGGAAATATGATTGTACTCTTCATGCTATAAACTTGTATTTCTTCAGTGAATGCTAAGTCCATATGGAAGCAGAAAGATAATGAGATACTGATTTTGCATCAGACTGTGATTTCATGGTATAAATTTATTTAAAGGGAGTGGCTTCTGGCTACCTCAGCCCAAGTACTGTGGCAGACAAATTATGGTTGGAAGAACTTTAATAAATAAATAAATAAGAAATCTTACTTCTGTTGGCCTTTAACTTGAAAATGGCTTTGAAAAAATGAAGGCTTGCATTCATTATCAATACTTATGTTATGCACTAAAACCCCAGATATTTATTACTGTGAATAAAATGAAATTATTTCACTTCGTAACCAGCTTCTTCCAATAAGAGAACAGGGTATTACATCAAAATTTTTTATTCCTTTTTCTATCCACCAAGCAAGGTTTCTCATGTTGCTAAACCTGCAGATGCAGAAAAACCTTGACAAAGAATGAAGAAAAGGTGGCGGATACCATCTGCCAGTGCTGTTTCTCACACACCTATTTGTCTTTTAGTATGTGTTCAGAAGAAGATGTCAGCATAAAACCTGAACTCGAGGTTGGTCAATGCAGAACAGCTTGTCTAGCACAGCAAGCCTGGGTACCACGTGATCATGTGGCTTTGAGCATGCTCAAACCATTTCCACCTTAAGAACAGAAAGTAGTCTTCCTGTCTAGTCAGAAAACCACACACAATAAACCAACAAACAGAAAACCAGCCTTTTGTTAGTTCCCTCATTCTAGTTACATGTAGCAAATTGTGCCTTACAGTAAACTGGTTTGAAAATTGTTCTAATCGCTTAAATGTGTTTCCAGTTATCACATGTTACACACTTGGTATATTACTAGGAAAGACAACCACCTTGTGTGGCACCTTAACAATATGAAAACTGTGTGATTGCAGCAATGAATTTGGTAGCCTGTCTACAATATTAGAGCATAGGACCCCTATAAAAATGTGTAAATCAAATTCAGAGGCAGAAAAGATATCTTTAGAATCATACAATGTATGCACAGAAATAGGTGATAATTGTCTGGACATTTTCTTCGTTGGTCTCTGGAGAGCTAAGATTCACAGTAGTATGAACAGTGCTCGACTCTGAAGTCGTTTGTGTAAAGCACAGCTGTTTATGACAAGCCTACGTTCTTGTGAGTATGGCGTTTAGTACTTCTTTTCAACACAAAGACTTAAGCATCATGAGCCAAAGTTACATTTTGACTCGAGCTATGGGAGATCTATGGTGATCTTACCATCAAAGGCAAGGGTTTCTGTTATGTATTAGTTAAATATAGATTTCTCGGGGCCTACATAATTTAAAGAAATGTAAATTAATATTAAAAGCTTGTAAAAATATGTACATCTTTACTTTTTCTCAAATAAACACCTTTGCAAATGTTTTCATTTTCCTCACCCTTTCATTGTGCAGTTTTTATATGTGTATTTATTTGGTTTCATTCTACATCTTATGGAATTTTCATGTAGACTTTTGGTGTTGTTTTCTTTTTTTGAGCTTATGTTGCATAATTTGCAGCTAAGGAAAACTGAGATGTAACATAGTAAAATGTGACCAATTAACACTTTAAAGTTGCTGGTTTGCTGAGAGCTGAGCTAGATAGTTTTTCATATTTCATCCACATAGAATGCAAAACAACATAGTCACAATCAATTAACAACAACTAATGCCTACTAGAATATTTAAAGCAAGTTCATTTTAGATGAACATATTTGTAACTATTATAATCTACACATCTTTCTATTTTCTTATATCTAATTATCCGTGAAGGTTGAATATGTAAGAAAAAAATTGGCACTCTGTGCCATCCCTATAACTCTTGCCAAGTACAAACAAATGCATGACCCATTGCCTGTTCAGTACACCCACTAGCATAAAAAAGACTTCTCTGATGGGTGTTTCCGAATCAGAGCATATGGTTCTGCCACAGCCCTGTCGAACCTTTCCACCAACTGATCGCTCTAGCTGGGCCTCATGTGTTGGTCCTTACACAGCTTCCATGTAGCTCACCACAATAGTCTAGACTATGCTGTGAATCAGAGCATGCCCTTCCTCTTCCTGGAAACCTCCAACAGCTGGCTGACCATCTCACTCAGCCCAGACACCCTTACCCTTGACAGTTATACAGCCTAGCTGAGCGATGCAGGCATCATAGGTTGTCCATCAGGGTATCCTACCCTCTTCTGGCTCATTTCTCACCACCACACTGGCACTGCCATATTCTTGACACAGACCTACATCCAGCCTCTGTAGCACCTTTTCACCTACTATTTGCGGGGGGTGGGGGGGTGGGTTGATTTTTGCTTGTGAAAGTTTTATAACTGAATTCTTCAATAGTGCACAGTGAGAATACATGGAATTGATAGTGGGTGTGTATTTTGGGGAGGAAATGCCAAGTAAATCCATTTACACACAGCCCCGGAAAAGTACTGTTGAATTGGAATTCAACATACCCCCGACCTTCAAGGCTCGTAACAGTGTTCAGTGAGGTGACTGTTGAGCTGATGGGAGGGTGATGGAGCATCAGGGTGTGTGCAGAATTGCTTGCAGAAGCTCCTAACTAGCCCTTAACGGGGGGGGGGGGGGGGAAACCTAGGGAACAAAAAGCAATAACCTCTGAACCGAATTGTTAAGGATAAAATGAACGCAAGGGGAAAGGGGACTGGAATGGAAACATTTAGACAAAGTAGGAAATTCAGCAGAAGGGGAAGAGAACCACAAAGCAGAGCTGTGCTGCGAGACCATGATTTGCAGTGACCTGTAAGTTGGTTCTTCAATACCTTGCCAGGTCACAGCTGACTTTCTCTGACAGCAGTAAGTACATTCATCTAAAATCAATTCCACCAAGTCCCATCAGTTCATCATTCAATAAGTGTTTACCATTTGTGCAAGCTTATGACATCATGTCAGTAATATAGAAGGTTTATATAAGAAGAACTTGGTGGAAAATTATTTGTGGTCTCCAGCTGATTTAACATCAGGCTTTTGCATCTTTAAGATTGTTTCTGGAAAGATAGAGAGTCATTATATAACTAGATTTATAACCCTAAAAAAAACTCTAAATGCCTCTCTGAACTTTTCTACAGTGACACATATAAGCTTTCACCAGCTTACATCTGCTTGGAAACAATTGACATTAATTTATTTGTCACAGAAAGAAAAACACATTAGAGAAAGAGATCCATAACAGAATGACAGGTGGCTTATTCACTTATTCTTAGATAAATGTATTAAAAATATAATGATTACTATAATAATATAAGTTACGATGGTATAAATGATTTTTAAATGAATGGAAAATAAAATCAGTGCCTAACACACACGTGTAAAAACATCCTGCTTGGTTTATGAAATTACTTCTCCATCACTTACAGGAAGATCCAGAGTTGAGATGAGGGAGATAGTGGAGACAACTCTAAGTTAAAAATACCATATGATATAACACCATTTGTTTGTGCATGCTTTTTAGTTCTAGGGCCTTATGCTCTAGCTTGTCCCCTCTCTCCTTCACCCAATTCATAGCTGGTGATTCAGCTGCCAAGTGTTAATTCAAACCCACAGTTCTCAGATCTCAGCCTCCTTAGTAGTTTTGATTATAAGCATGAGCCACCCATGCCCAACTTGAAATTTTACAAATGAAAAGTATATTTTTCAAATTTTGTGTTACCACTTACTTCCCATATAAAACTGATTGCTGTATACTAGACACTTTGATCCGTGTATGCTTTGCCATGCTTGACCTAAGAATTGGTTTTATCCAGGCATGTGAACTCACACTTGTAATCCCAACTACTTAAGAAGCAAAGATAGATAGAAGGATCACAATTGAAGATAAACTTAGCAGGACCCCATCTCAACCAACAAGCCAAATGTGGTGGCTCATATCACAGCTCAAACATGCTGCCACATGAGACATCAGAAGTCACTGAGCCACCTAGAGGCTAGCTCCAACCCAGCCAGATGTTTAAAAACAGATTAAGAAATGAAATATATCAGAATTTCACTGGATTGCATTGGATTTTAATGTCTAGACAGTAACAAGGCTAGCATACCATCTTACTTTTTTAGTATGCTAAGAAGTTTTAAAACTAATTTAGCTAATTGGATATCAGATCTTGTAACCACTCCTATAGCTTTCTTTCTTCGGAAAGAAAATTCTGAGTTCATCACAGTTCCACCGGTAGGAATGCAGATGCGAAAGCAAAAGCATACAAAGGAATCACATGAAATCTCCATGTTCTTTATGATAGTGAGGAGTGTGCTGTCATTTAGGTGTATTGTGTCCTTCTGTGCTTCCTGTACTGGAAGATTGGTCCCTAACATAATGCTAATGAGAAGTACTGGGACTGAACTGAGGCAGAGACTGGAGGGAGGTGGTGGAAGGCCATACTCTCCTAAGGGACTCCTGCCTGTCCACAGAAGAGTGGTAGCTCTCTAGGAACCAGAGTGGACTATTATAACCATGAGACTGACTTTCTCAGCTCATTCTCTCAGTGCTTCTCTTTGTCATGTGACTTCTCCATCTCTGACTTTCTCTCAGCATCAATATTATCTGTCATGAGACCTCTCACAAAAATGGATACTGTGTCTTGGGCCTGCAAAGCTTTGAAGTAAATAGGACTCCTATTTTAAAGGATGAAGTAGCCAGACTCAGGTATTTTAGTACAGCAACACTAAGCAAACTAAAACAGAGTTATGCAGAGTTTCTTCACTTTCTCATCTCATGTAATTAAACATGCCAATTCTGGTACTCACACTGAAAATCTAATCTACTATGACTTTAGATCACACAGTGCCTTTCATTTTTGAACAATGGAATGATAATCCAACAAGTAGAAATACCAACTGTAAAAACAGGCAAGAGCACATGCAAATTAAATAACAAATCATGAGCACAACATAATGAGACCATTACTGAGAAATTTGTCTGTCTTTTAAATTTGAAGGTTTTTATTTCCTTAATATCAGGTCAAGGAATAAGTTATCTTTCCAGCTTGCAATTTCTTTCCTTAAAGAATGGGAATATTATGCATAATTAATGAGTATAATTTTTGCATTTTGTATTGAAAAAATCAGTCTAGCAGAATTACCTTCTCAAAACTAAGCTTTGATCATGTTTATTGTCTTTTCCCACTCTGACCACAGAAGAATGTATTCTGAGGGCTCCTTCTCTATTTCAGGGGAGAATAAGAAATGAATTATTGCTAGCATAACCAGCCCCATCTTGAGAAAAGTTGCATTTACTACTTGGCCTTTTTTTTTTTAATTTAAGCAAACGAAAGTGAAATAAAACAAATGAAAATAAAGTGATCTTTGAGAGTGGAGGCAAGTGGGATTAAAGTACATTTTCCACTTAAAATTATGTCTAAATGAAGGTCTATATTCATCAGGTTCTCTCTGCTTAATAATGTGACATGTTTACAATGTTGAAGGAAATCAGGTGTTTTCATGCTAAATTAAAATAAAATTTATGTACTGTTATTACCATATTCTTTGCCTGGCATTTCTCACTCCATTCATCATGAAGGGCTGTTCAGTAAAAACTGTGCAAACTGTGAGTGGGTATGGATGTCATGCAGCAGTAACTCAGAATCAACTCCAAAGAAAAAGGAACCAGTGCTTTTGGAAAGAATAAAGAATTGAAGAAGCAATATTTGCTTCCCAATTACTAACTGGTAAAATGGAGAATCATCATCAGCCTATCTCCTCTCCAGATCTGATACACTCCAAACATGACTTGGACATTGAAATATAAGTCTTCATCCCTTGCTATTATTTAGTCAGGGGGCTAAATCATTTCTTTCGGTGATCTTTGGATTTTCAACCCAACCATATTTTAAAACCTCCTGGAGAAAATCTTGTGTATCTGTACATCATTTATCTGTCACCATGGAACAAATTGTCCCATGTGGCAGCTTAAAAGACCAAGCATTAATTACTTCTCCCAGGATGCAGCAGTTAGAGCTCAGAGTCGTGTTGCTGAAAAGTTCCATCCCTGGGTCTCTTACAAGGTTATTATCAGGCTGTATTCCAAGACTATCGTCTTGATGGAGCTTAACTAGATGAAGAATTCTCTCCCACGCTCACTTAAATGGTTGATGGCAAGAGTTAGTTCTTCCCTGGATCCTGGACAGAATCCCCAGTTTCTATTATTTGGCTCTCATGGTAAGAGTAGGCCCAACATACAAGCTTGCTTGCCTCACAATGAGTGATCCAAGATGAGGAGACAGCCTACATAACTACGGTGGGAGCGATCATCTTTCATACCTAATCTAGAAGTAATACACCTGTTGCTATATGCTACTAGTCCAGTTCAACAATAGTACAACATGAGCAATGGCTACACCAGTGTTAATACTAAGAAATTAAGAGTCATCTGGCCCTCTTGGATGTTGGCTTCCTCCTAGCCAGATGTTGAAGGGCATCAGAATTTCATTGGATACTTTAATAATTAGAGAGATTCAATATCAACCATTTTATCTTTTTATAAAAATGCAATTTTATTGTCATGGTGATGTACAGAGGGGTTACAGTTACATATGTAAGGTAGTGAAAACATTTCTTGTCAAACTCGTTACCTCCTCCCTCATTTTTCTCCCTCCTCCCCAGTCCCCACCCCCAAGTTGTACAATTAGTTTACAACATATTATCTTGAGAATATTGCTGTTGTATTGGTTCACTTTTGTTCCTTTGTCTCACCATTTTGATGTTCCCCTTTCCCTTCCCTAATTAAGATGAACATATATACAATACCCAGGGTATCAAAATCAAATACAGTGACAACAGGAGCTAAACTATAGGGAAGAAAAACCAAAGAAAAAAGAAATAATTGCACATAGTACATTAAACATAACAGCAATGACAAACCACTAGTTTTCATATCTTGGAGGTCATTTCTTTTAGCATCATCTTATATGATCACATGTACATAGTCATTGAGCTATTGTGATCTTCTGCTAGGACTATCCTAGACATATACTAATTACTACCAATGAGGGAAACTGTAGAGCCTATGTTTTGTTGGGTCTAGCTCACTTCACTTAGTATCTTTTTATTATTCTAAAGATGGTCCAGATTTCCTGAAACAGCCCAGCTGGGCAAGGACACATCATCATCATGAACTAGCTTCTCCTTCATAGAACACCTGTCACTTGCACAAGTCTTATGGGTAAAGTTCTGGCTGTTCCTGCCTAGGAACATTTAAGACTTTATTTACTCCCCACCCCACCCCCACTTCTGGGGATTGAACACAAGGTTTCACACTTGCTAGGCAAGTGCTTTCTGACTCAGCTTATGATTCTAGTCTTTTTGTTTTATATTTTGCTTCTGGGATAGAGTATGGCTAGTATTTCTTGGGCTGGCCAGAACTACCATGCTCATTTATCTTCTTCCCAAGTAGCTTGGATTACTGGCATATACCACCATGGTAGGCTAAAGTGTATTCACCTTAATCATCATTTTCTTATATTATCATATTTTGCAGTTGAAAAGTAGAACTGGAGTAATAGCAAAGGATTTACTTGGATGGGACCTAAACATCCAAATGGAAAAACATCCCACCATTCTCCCATGGTTTTGCTAACAGTCAGCCCAGATAGCTCAGGCATCTGAGTCTACTGCAGGCACTCTAAATTTCAGGTCCCTAATAACAACAGCTCACTAGCTATAATTCAGGAGCACTGCCTGATTTTCCCATCATCTCACCTTGATTTTTTAAGAGTCTATCAGTGAGCACAGAAAAGTATTTGCAATCATTGGGTTTGTGTGGCTATCCCATTTTAAGACAGAAAGAGAGCCTATCAGCTTAATGTCTTCTTATCAGCATTGAACTCTGTTTTTGGCCAAGTATTATTGTTGATACTTTTGGAATCATACTTTAGGATTTTCTTTAAACTTACACAAAATATTTTTCTAAGATTCCTTAGTTTAGTAGTAATAGTTCTTCAATTTCTATAAAGTAGACTCCATTTACAAACAACTAATTATGCCCAATTATGAGCCTATACCCATAATTCTAGCATATTTCCTTCTTAGTAAAGACAGGTGTCTATTTACGCCTTTCATCTAGAGAATTTCTAACATGGAGGGTTGCTTCCTGGTCTAGGATGAAAGGCATGAGTGATATGAACACGTACCTAAGCAAGGGAAACGAAAAACCTTCTTCATGTTTAATCAAAGCCCAAATGGACTCCACATTGTACAGTTTACATTATCTTTTCTACCTTTCTTGGTCATTAGAATTACTCCCTCTGAACACATTCCTTGTCTGATGCCTGTACAAGAAGAAGCTGAGAGTAGTTTGATATATCCTATAATCTTTGCCAGGAAAGAGTGCTAGCAATTTAGTATTAGCAAAGAAAGGACCATGAAAACTCTTACTATCCAAATTTGATTCTACTGAAAATATGACTAACTTTGAATGATTTTATAAAGATAACACAAACATAATGCCTAGAAAATATTTTAGACTTTAGAAAAAAACATGTAAGACTAATCTGAGATAATAAAAGTAATAGATGAAGATAATAGAATCAAAGTATCAGGGACCTGTTTGTGGCCATAGTGTAGCTATACATCTCAAAGTTGAGTGTATTGGTCCACAGTTGTAATCTCAGCACTCAGGAAGTTAAGGCAAGAGAGGCCTGCCTGGGGTATATAACTAGATTCTGTTTCAAAAAAAGTATTCCTTCCTTCTCCACTTGTCAGAAAAGGTTGTAAATAAAGGAGTTGGAAATGATTGTTACCAATAGTTCTTCCTGTTGGGGATTCTGAGATTTTTTTAGTTGATTAGAACTTGGAAAATAACATAATACAAGAAATGCCTTATTTTGTTCCCATTCAAAAAGGATTTTGGCATCTGTTATTAAAGTAACTTTATTCAGCAAATATGTACTAAACATCTACTTTGTGCCAAGTCCTCTTTGCACCACCCATGCCAAAGAGCAAAGAAAGCAGGCCTGGTCCCCTAGGGGCCTGGAAGAGTGCAAAGGGCGCCATCTGAAGTAAAATCAACAAGGCCTTCCAAGAAAGGCCCTGGGAAGACTGACATGATACATATTGACTGCTATTTCCAATATGATCATGTTTGAAGTTGAATCCCATGTTAGCCATGTTGAAAACCAAAACAGCTTCCATACCCTCCATCACAGCATAAACAATAGAGTGGATTCACCAACCAAATGCAGACCTGCTGTTTATCCAGGAGAGAAAGCACCCGTGGTTAGACCTATGTGTCTGTATATCCACTTAGCAAGCATGTTTGGTCAGCCTGTCAGACCCACAACACTGCTGAAGTGCATACAGCCCAGCTACACCAGCTGTATGGACATCCACATGGTGTCTGGCCAAACACGAACCTAGACGTCACAGTCTCTAGGGAGCTTGACAGGTATAACCCATAATTTACAGAAATCTCATAGCCCATAGACATGCCCTCTCAGTTTGGTGAGGACCAAACATTCTAATTTCAACTGACTCACTGTAGGACAGAGTTTTCCCCATTAGGCAAGATAATGAAAACAAGCCAACTGAGAAGACATGCGGTCGCTGGCAGGTGAGCCCTGGTAAATTCCTTGGCAAAATAACAAAAGTGCAAGTTTTTAGCAATTTCAAAAATCTTTACTTGTGTGTATTTTTTAACTAAAATTAAGACCATTGAAAAGTACCTTTTTCTGTTAAGAAAACATCAGTCTTCTAGCTGTTGGGAATAAATGCTGCTCCAGGAAAAGCCAAAGATGTTTGACTACAGCTTTGCCAAACACTAGTGACTAAGAATTCATTTTAATATTGTTTGGCCTCAATAAATTTCAGTGCCAGGGCCAGGACAATCAGTCAACAGCAATGCTGATTCTCTACATTTTTTATATTAGCATTCATTGATAGTACTTGGGGGGAGGGGGTTGTAGTAATAAATCCGTAGATATTTCCAGTGTACCTTGAGCAAGTTGACCCCTTCTATTATATTTCATTACCTTACCTTGTCTTTCCAGAATTGTTCACTGTTTCTTAATAATCGCTATCTTCACACATATGCACATGTGTGTATGTGTGTGTGGGGTGTGTGTGTGTGTGTGTGTGTGTGTGTGTGTGCTTGTGTTGGAACCCTCAGTACTTTTTCCTTTCCACTTCTGCCATCCTCTAATCTATCATGTATTTATCCCTCTTATGTCCCACTATTCTTAAGTAGTAGAGTGGCTCACACCTGTAATCAGGAGGCTGAGATCTGAGGATGAAGATTCAAAGAAGCCTAAGTAGGAAAGTTTGTGAGACTCTTATCTCCATTTAACCATCCAAAAGCCAGAAATGGAATGATAACCCAAATAGTAGAGTGCCAGCCTTGAGTAGAAAAGCTAAAGGAGAGCACCTAGTCCCTGAGCTCAAGCCTTAATACCAACCAACACACATTTTTTAAAAAGCAGTTTCCTTCTAGTTCTGTTAGCCAGAAGAAAATAATATATAATAAGGACTCAATGAATGTTAGGGAGGATTTTATTTTAACACAGACTAGTGTCTGCAAGTAGGCCCTTAATACTGTCACAGGAATTGAAGAATTCCTCCATTAGAAACTTCACTTTTCTAATTCCCTTGACCCTGACCTTGAATGAAAGTTTGTAGATTTCTGTGAGCAAATGTGAGTCTCTGGTTTCCTTTTGCTGTCTCTGGGCTATTCTTACTAGAGAATGTCAGAGCATTCCACAGGGAATGTTTGCATGTGTTTCTGAAGGAATGTGCTTTGGCCTTTCCGGCCTTCATGACTCTGTGGATGGCAACAGAACCACATGATTTCACTCTGTTTGCCTTGGCAGTTGTTAGCAAGCTCTGGCAGCGAGATTCTCCACCTCCTTGTCTGGAAGTGGGAATTTAAAGAAATATTTATCATGCTCTTAATATAGGGTAGGTACCAAGTAAAAAGATAGGGATACAAAGACAATGAAGACACTCACCAGCTTTCTGGAAGCTTATAGGCTTCATGCATGGGTACAATGAAAGGCCCTGTGGAAGTGCAAATAAAGAAAGACACAGAAGATCTGGTACAATCAAGGCATCCTGTAACGGTGCTGTTTGCATGATGATGTACGTGGACATTTAGTCAGTTACCTGCTACTCCTAGAACACCCTCAGCAATCCAAGAGGGCTCTGCACTGTGTGATGTTTAAGAAACTCTTTCAAGTTAGTACGTTTAAATATATAGTAAATATTTATAGAATATATATGTATATATATATATATATATTCTCCCCAAGTCCTTCCTATACTTAGACATTTCTTGGCTCTAATTCCATACCTCCACCATACAGTACCTCCACCATACAGCACATTTTTTGGTGTGTGCTGGTACTAGGGCTTGAACTCTGGCCTTCACTCACTCACCACTGGCACTCTACCACGTGAGCCACTCTTCTACATTTGGCTTTTGCTGGTTAATCGGAAATAAGAGTTCTCTCGGATGTGTCTGCTATGTTGAACCATGGTGTTCAGATCTCAGGCTGAGATAGAATTTCAGGTGCGACTCACCAGTGCCAGATTTCTACTTCATTAAAAACAATCTCTTCAAGCTAAATAAAGCAAATAAAGGTTCAAGAAATAAGCTGATGCTCACCAAAGCAAACATCAGCCAAAGTTTTGAGGCCATATTTCTAGGAGGCTGCAGAAATTTCTTGTACGTGCACAAAGGGTAGGATTCTAATAATGTGCAAAAATGGAGTCCCAGAGCAGTGTGCAAGAAGCTGCCACTGCCTCTGGTGTTGGCAGCAGCCCTGCCCAAGGGCCATTGCTTCATGGCAGTGTCTCCTCATCCATGTGACTTACGCACGTCCAGCCCTCTGTGTCAGCAACAGGGCACTCTAATCCCGCGCACTGAGCTCAGGCCATTAAATACTCGCCCTACATTTTACAGCCTTAGCCTTGGGACAACGGAGCTGACCTCCGTTTAGTGCCAGGCACCCAACAAAATGTAGATTAATAAAACCCTCCCTGGCACAGCCCAGGGCTCTCCAGCTGCTTCTTGCAATTAGACTTGTCATCATTCTCTCAAGAAGCCCCTGTTGATGTTTAAATCCTAATTGGCAGGGAACACCTGTTTCCCAACAGGAAGGGGTCAGTCCTCCCAGTGGACACGGGGCCTGGCTAAGGAAGAGATGAAGGATGCAAACAAATAACTCGGCCTCCGGGCTGTTTGCTACCAGGTGGCTTTTCATTTTTGTTTTGTTCTGGTTTTCTTCCCTTTCCTTTATTTTCCTTTGGGCCTTTCCCCAACCGAATATACAGAGCAAGGCAGCTAGGAATGCAGGGTTCTGAATCTTTATCTGAGCTAGAACTTTCCATCTGTCCTTCCCCAGGACCATGCAGCTTCATGCCACTGGGCAACTCTATCTTGGCACAAGAACCAAGAACCTTTTCCTAGCTACATTTAATATTTTCATTTTTATTTTTGGTCTTAGTTGTCATTCATTCAGATATTGGGTGTTCATTACCATTTGCAAACTGTTTGAATCCTGTCATTTGTCTGTGTCTGTACAGAAGAGTGAGTATATTTTTAGTTCCTGTTCTCACTGTGTTTGCATTCTCGGCAAAAGTAAGTATTAGAATTGCAAGTGATCACACATGTGAAATATTCTCTTTTGACTCACATAGCCAAGATGACATCTGTGTATAGAAAGAAAAGTTCTCAGGGGCTGGGAATATGGTCTAGTGGCAAGAGTGCTTGCCTTATATACATGAAGCCCTGGGTTCTATTCCCCAGCACCACATATATAGAAAACGGCCAGAAGTGGTGCTGTGGCTCAAGTGGCAGAGTGCTAGCCTTGAGCAAAAAGAAGCCAGGGACAGTGCTCAGGCCCTGAGTCCAAGCCTGGCAAAAAAAAAAAAAAAAGTTCTCAGGGCAGTCCCTTAAAGGTCGAGGCAATCTGATTCTCACTAAAATTTAATCACCTTAGATTCTGGGGAAAGCAGGATCTCAAGTGGGACTTTTTCCACTTCAATAATGTCTGAAAGAATTCATTGTGGATGTCTTAAAACAGCTTGATGTTGGGCTGGGGATATGGCCTAGTGGCAAGAGTGCCTGCCTCATATACATGAGGCCCTGGGTTCGATTCCCCAGCACCACATATACAGAAAATGGCCAGAAGTGGCGCTGTGGCTCAAGTGGCAGAGTGCTAGCCTTGAGCAAAAAGAAGCCAGGGACAGTGCTCAGGCCCTGAGTCCAAGCCCCAGGACTGACCAAAAAAAAAAAAAAAAAAACAGCTTGATGTTCCAAAATTAAATATTCATTATTCTGTTCTAAAAATCAAGGCAATCAAGTGAGGTAGTAAGGAGGATATGGAGGAAGCTAGGAATCCATGCATGCAGTGGTGTAATGGAAGGCCAGTTCTTCCAGGAATTCTTACGTAGGGGACTCATAATTCTCCCCGGGAAGTTTTGCTTAAGGCATTCTACCAATTGGCATGCCCATTTCTGGCTTTTTAAAAAAATATACTGGCTTTGAGGCTTGAACTCAGGGAATGGACCCTGAAGTCTGTGCTTCTTTGCTCAAGGCTAGCTAGCACACTTTAACACTTAAGCCATACCCCCAATTCTGGCTTTTTTGCTGGTTAATTGGAGATAAAAGTCTCCAATTAACATTCCTACTTAGGCTGGCTTTGAACTGTGATCCTCAGATCTCAGCCTCCTCAGTAGCTAGGATTACAGGCATGAGCCACCAGCATCAAGCCACTTCAGGCATTCTACATATTCATTGGAAGTAAGAGTCTCTTGGATTTGTCAGCACAGGCTTTGAATCCTGATCCTCAGACCTCAGCTTCCTGAGTAGCTAGGGTTCCCAGCTTAGTGAGATGCATAAGAGCAACCAGTTGTACGTGGAGACTGCCCCAGGTGCACACGCGGGCATGGTTGGAGTCCATTAGCTCCCATCCACAACTCTTCCAAGGGTTCCATTCCTATCAGTAATCTAAATGTTTCTTAGGAAAATGTGGATTCCATTTCTCCGTGGATAATATTTAGAATAAAGACCTTAAAATTACATAGTATCCAGAAGTGCTACCTGAGAATCTCCCTAAACTGCAGATTCCTGAGGCCCCATGCTCAGGCCTTGTGGTCTGCCTGGGAATCAGCCTTTCAGAGGCCCTGCAGACAGTTAGGGTAAGGATGATTTGGGCCCCCATCTTTCATTTTCAAGAATGCCCATGACTCCATGCTTCTTTCAAGCAGAAGATCTTGGCTTATGTGGTGCAGAGTTTGGTTGTTACCATGTAAGGAAGGGACCCTGAAAACACCACACGTTCCTTTTGGATATATGGAACAAAGTGTGAGGTTCTGCCACCACCTCTGCAGGTTCATGAGGGAACAGCAGTGAGTAGCAGAGGGGAATGTGTGAATCATTCAGGAACTAGCTTGCACCTGTGAGAACACAGAAATGCCACTTGGCATTATTGGTGTTCTACATATGGGCTGGAAGGCATACACTGTCCCCGAATGACCCCACCACTTGCCGAAGTCATGGACCTCTCTCACTGTACCTACCATAATCCCACTCTAGACCCCACAACCACTATTGGACCACAGATCAAGCCCTCTGGGCTCTTGGCTTCAGGAATCATGAAATGCATTTGGCAAAGGAGGATCCTAGCTGGCAGAGACTCTGCTGAACTTCCCTCCCCTGGTGAATCAATGCCAAATGCAACCTGGCATCAGGAAAGTGCATTCAATGTGGTGACTGACAAACCCAAAGCATCGCCTTCCATCTGCCAAACCTAGCCTGGCTAGTTTAAGACGGCTGACAGGGGCAGGTGGATGCTTAGCTTGTCATATAGACAGAGAAACCAGGAAAGGGAACTTAAGGACTGGGCAGTCGCCATTGTCTTCAAGGAGGCACTGTTATGTGTACCATTCCAAGGGCCATTGATCCCAAAAAGTCCTTTAGGGTATGAGAACATTGAAATAAACACTCTCTGTGCTTGGAGAATATGATGAAAGGGAGGAGGGGCTGGCCGGATTTCACGAAGGGCTTGTTGGGCTTGGGAGCAAGGCCAAGCCAGGGGCAGTGTATGGTATCTAAGCAGGGCCCCCCCCACCCCTGACCCTGGAAGGGAAGGCAACCCTCCAGAAGGCTCCAGGCAGATGCGGACAGAATCCACACACCACCCAAAGAGCACACATGACTGGCGTGCCAGATTCTCCAATGGGCAAGGAATCATTTGCCATGGAAACTCCGAGTTTTCTGTCATGAAATCCTGCTTGAGAGCGCTTTTCTCATTTCTTCCCGGTGGCTCTGATTAAGTCTCTGCCTTGCACTGCAAGGAACCTTTAATCAAAATACAAATGAGCTTTAGGCTCAATCTCTACACCCAGGACACATGTGGGAATTACATAGGTAACATCATGGATGCCCAGATAGAAAATAAATAACAGCATTGGGAGGGGGGAAAAAGGAGGGGGAGAGGCAAACTGTTAACTCTATAAGCAATAACTCTCCTTACTCATACCGATTTTGTGTATTTTATCCCTTGATGTCAATTTAAAAATACTTCTCACAGTTAAATTTCACAAAAGGTCAAAAGAAGAAACACCCACACACATATATCTATATATGTAAGTATACACAAACACACATACTTCTATATGACATGTGCATTTATACATGTTTATATATTTATGGGGACATTTTAGTTTTAGATTTTAATTCTGCACTTTAAGAGAGCTAGTTTTTTTCCCTCTTCTTTTTTCTTTCTTTTGGTTGTGGTTCTTTTTTGTGTGGGGAAGGGGAGCAAAGTAACTATAAATGTTTTGTTTTTACTGAATAGCCAGCAACCTGTGATTAAGCCGAGTTGCTCAATAGCAATGTCAGAAGTGGTCCAACACTGCCCCCTGTGGTCCGTCCTCAACATCTGCTGTTGTTTCAAGTTTTATTTGGACTCTTGTCACAGAGCGATAAATAGATCTAGAGCAGTGGCTTGCAAATTTCAGCCTCCATCAGAATCATAATTTTAGGGAGAATTAAGTCACTGGGTCTAATCCTCTTGGGTCTCTTCAGGCAAAGAGGGGGTTCTTGGGAGACATATTGACTTCTGACAGGTTGCCAGATGCTGCTGTCTTGCTGATCCAACAACTGCTGTAATTAGACATACTGCACCTATGCAGAATGCTCTCAATGGCTGGCATAAAGATCTCCTGACCAAAGAACAAAGCTTCTATCACTTTATGAACAAGTTGGATTACAAAGCCAAATGCAAGAGAGAGAGAGAGAGAGAGAGAGAGAGAGAGAGAGAGAGAGAGAGAGAGAGAGAGAGAGAGAGTTGATCAGAGATGTGGCCTATCGAGCCATGGAGGTTTCCCAGCTTGAGGCAGAATGAGTTTACCGAAGACTCATGGGATGCATGGGGTCATTGGCGAGTGTTTATATAAAGAAAGTGCCTGGCCTGAAACGTGAGGACCTGACTATTTCCAAGAGAACTGCTTTCAAATGGAATGGATAGAGCGAGCTTTGAAGGTCTGGGCAGAGTCCCAATTTTCCTGCTTTCCCCCTCCCATGCCACATGTTAATTTGTCTTCAAAATTCATTTACTCAGAAAAGCAGCTGGTCAGAAGTGTGAGATTTGGGTGGTAGTAAGTCCTATCATTTTCCACATCACTAGTGTTTCTCAGCAACACTGCAATCTCGGTTGATGAAAGAACTCACAGGGAAAAGCTGACCTGTGGAACTTATTGAAGAGATAAAGGTGCTTCAACTGGATTTGTGTGTGGTAAAGTCATGTAATGTTCAATTGGCCATATTCACTATTTTTAGATGTACAATTTAATAGTGTTAAATGTACTCATATCATTGTGTGTGTGTGCATGTGTGTGCACACAAACACACAGTATAGTGGCTTGAACTCAGAGCCTAGATGCTTTCCCTCAACTATTTTGTCCAAAGATGGTCTCTATTACTTGAGTCACAGAGTTGCTTCTTTGTGTGTGTGTGTGATTAATTGGAGTCATATGGACTTTCCTGCCCAAGTTGTTGAGAACTGTCATTCCCAGATCTTAGCTTCCTCAGTGGCTAGGATTACAGGTGTGCACCACTGGTGCCTGCCTTTATTCATATTATTTTGTAACAGATTTATAGAACTGTTTTATCCCACCAAACAGAAACTCTACACACTAATGCTCCATCCTCTTAGCCTTCAGCAAGCTCTTTCTGCTTTCTTTGATTTTTGTATACTTTAGCTGGTTCATATGAGCTAAATCACATAGAATTAAGCTTGTTGTGACTTATTTTACTTAGTGTTTTGCCTTTGAGGTTTATCTTTTTAACATGATTTATTTCTGTTTAAAGATTGCATGCTATTTCTTTGTATATACATAGCTACATTTTCTTTACACACATATCTTTTATGGACACTTATGTTTTTACTATAACATGGCTATTGTGAATAATGCTGCAGGAATACAGCATGAAAATAACTTCTTAATATCCTTTTTTGAATCTGAATCGCCTATAAATGTAATTTCTTGATCATAACCATTACTTTATCTTTAATTATTTAAGGAACCCCCGTACTATGTTCCATCCATCACAATACATTTCTGTGATAGGACAGGAAAAATGTTCCAGTTTCTTGGCAATATTTGTTATTTTCTGTTCCCAGTGCTTTTTATTTTCTGTTCTTCTGATGGCAGCTCTAGGAATGAATGTGAAGTGACATTTTATTATAGTTTTGGCTTGCATGCCTCACATAACGAATGATGCTGAGCTTGATTTCACTTCAGAACATGTCCCCTGGGATTTCTCCTTCTGAGAAATGTCTTGTCACATCCTTTGACCAAGTTTAATTGGTTATGTTTACTGCGGCTGTTCTTAAATTGTGTTTTCCACATAACAAACTGTTTCCATGAGCAAAAGTTGCAAATATTTTCTCCCCTTCTGATTACTGTGAATGTAGCTTAACTTCATTCTTTGACACAGCCTGTGATAAACTTTATACCAAAGTATTTAGCTAATTCCTATGTCATGTATTTAAAGTAAGCAAGTTTAAATTCTTAGAAAATTAAATAACTGGAGTGTGAAGAACATTAAAAATAAAGACATGCCTTATGTGAATTCCCAATACATTACCACCTATTCACTCATAAATAATCTAATAATCCAGTTTCTATACAAACTTATTCCATTAAAAATATAATTTAAAAAAGAACAGCAAAACCATCCAGGACCATTTTCTTCTTCCTTGATAAGCAGCTTTCTGATCTCTCTGCTTACAGTACTGAAAGAGAACACAAGAGGGTGCTCCATCTTAACTGTTCCAAATCTTTCTCAACCCAGTTCCTCAGTGTATTCCCCACCCTACCACCCCAACGGAGACATTTTACTACATAATGTTGGAAATGTCTTGTCCTAGAGAGAAACTGTGGTGCGATTCATTATATTTTGATGCAAACATTTCAATTTACACAGGATTTATGCAAATTGCATAGACACTAAGAGTTCTCCCAGGTCTAACCCCAGAGACAACTACTATCACTGCATCCTCTGGAGTAAGCATTATAAGCTTTAGAAATTGCAATTTTCTTGGTGTTATGCTGGCTCCGTTGCTGAGAGCAGATCTCTCCTCTACAGTTACCTACTAATGATGTGTCATGTTTCCAAGATCTAGGCCACATAGCAGTTCTCAAAACATTAACGATAACAAGGCAGGCATAACAATGTGTTTGTGCAATTTGTGTGTATGTGTACATTTGTGCCAATTGTGAACCCTCCAAATACTGTAATCAAATTTTAAAAGGCGTGATCATCAGAATGAAAACAAGCTACAGAATGGAAAAAAAAAAACATTACAAAACATTCATCTGTTGGAGTTCATATCCAGAATATATTAAGAATTAAAATAAGTAAACACTAAAATAACATCTCAATCAGTAAATGGACAAATGAGCTGAACAAACATATTTCAAAAGAAAAAGTAAAGACCTGGTGCTGGTGGCTCACACCAGTAATCCTAGCTATTCAGGAAGCTGAGGTGTGAGGATTGAAATTTGAAGGCAGCCATGGAGGTCTGTGTGTGAGATTCTTATCACTAGTTAACCGCCAAAAAGCTGGAAGTAGAAGCTGGAAGTGGGGCTTTAGCTCAAGTGGAAGAGTGCTAGCCTGGAACATAAAAGCTCAGGGACAACATTCACGCCCTGAGTTTAAGCCTCAGGACCTACTAGCAAAAAACAAAAACAAACAAACAAAAAAACTTAAAAAAAAACACACACAAAACTAATACATTGAGATTCCTTGCAGTAAATGCAAACAGATAACAAATGTTGGTGAGGTTGTGAGGAAAAGGAATTTGCGACTGCTGGTGGGAGTATAAATTAGTTCAGTCACTGTGAAATTCAGCACAGAGGTTCCTCAGAAAATTAAAAATACATTTTCATATAACTGGGCATCAGTGCCTCAGGCCTGTAATCCTAGCTAATCAGGAGGCTGAGACCTGAGGATTGTGTGGTTCAGTGGAAAGTCAGTGGAACTCTTTTCCCCAATTAACCATTAAAAGAGCTGAAAGTAGAACTTGCTGTAGGTCTAGCGCACGCACATACACACACACACACACACACACACACACACTTTTTAATATGATCTATCCATATGACTTCTGGATATATACCTAAATTAATCCAAGTCAATTTATAAACTTACAATAAAGAGACATCTGTGTACTGTTTATTGATACATTGTTCATAATAGCCAACTTATGGAATCAGTATAGGTGCAGATCAACAGATGAAGTGGTAAAGAAAATATGATGTAGGCCAAGTATGGTGTTTCACATAATCCTGGGTCACCAAGGCCAAATGGGATTATTAGAATGGTGGAACAAAAATCAAAAGGGAGGAGGAGGAAGATAAGAGAGCATTGGAGAATTGAATATGGTCTCAGTCCACTATATGTGTAAACATGGAAATGTCATAATAAAACCTCATACATGTACAATTAATATAGACCATATAATAATAATTTATATTTTGAAAGCATGAATAAGGGAAAATAAAAAATAATTTTACACTGGACATCATCAACTATGAACTCTGCTTCACACAATTCTACAATTTTTGTTCAATTGACACAAAATATACTTGTGGGTAGAGATGTTTTACTTTGTATAGATAGAACAACCTCTCAAGTATCCATCCACTCTTGGTTTTTTCTTGGTGCTGGTCCTGGTGTTTGAACTCAGGACCTGGGGTATTATCCCTGGGCTTTTTCACTCCAGACTAACACTCTACCACTTGAGCCACACAGCTCCACTTCCAGCTATTCTGGTACTTAATTGAAAATAAGAGAGTCACATACATTTTTTTTTTTTGTCTCAGATGGCTTTGAGTCATGATCCTCAGATCTCAGCCTCTTGAGTAGCTAAGATCACAGTGTGAGCCACCAATGCCGGCAAGTGCCCCCTCATTTTAAAAGTTTTAAAGATAATTACTTCTTCATTTTTATCTTATGAATATTCAGTATCATTTTTTAAAAAATTGAATTGTGAGTATTGCTGGATATTATTCAGTCTGAGGTCATTTTCCTACTTACATTCATCTAAACTTCATTCGTCATAGTTTCTATTACACACCTACTTGATATTAATATTCTAGGGTCAAATGAGTTGAGATGTCAAGCTCATAAATGTAAAACCTGCAAAACACTTAGTAAATGGAAGACTTTATTGCTGAAATGAATGGTTCCTTGCATCATCTTGTTTTCCTTTGTTTATACTAAAGAGATTGCTTTAATATGATTTTGTTTCATTTGGAGAAATCCTACTTTTTTCCTTCTATGAGTAAGAACCGTTGCCTTCCCTGAAGTAATGGGAAGACAACACAGGTTTATTTTGTCTAAAACAGACGTAGAGAGGGCCTGATCAATTGAGACCTAGCATCCCGAGAACCATAACCAGCAGTGAATTGTGCCCCAAGGTGGTCTTTATACACCACACATGAGGTGTGGCCTGGGCCAGATACTCAGGAAACAGCTACAGTTCTCCAACAGCACAGAGCTTCGGATGTGGGAGAAAGGTGTCAGCAGGGAGAAATTGTGGTGGGACTGTGCATCCTCCACGTCCAGCATTTGACAAAAGCAACTTTTCTTCAAAAGTTTTGTCTTCTTTCTTTTCTGTATGTGTTACTTCTTTTCCTTGTAAGAAAAAAAAAAATATATATATATATATATACAGCGTGTGTGTGTGTTGGGGGGGGTGTTGAGCAAGAAAACAAAAAGGAATTGCTAGTTCCATGTTACCAAGGAAACAGAGAGGCAATTTGCTTCCCACCTGTCAGCCAGGGTGGTTGGGGGAAGAGCTCACTGGCTGACAAGCAAACCTAGTAGGCCTGAGACTGGGAACAAAGCAAAAGGAAGTTGAGAAAGGGAGGTATGTGTGCTTAAGAAAAGGGAAGCATTAGAGATCTTTGTGGTGTTAATTTTATAATTATGGTGATATTATATAATGGTTCAAGCTATTACAACAAGGGAAACTGGTTAAACTAAACTCTTGGTATAACTGTGAACCTATAATTTCTAAGCATAGGGATGTTTTATTTAAAAAGCAAGACATTCAACCTAATAATTATTTTCCTTACAAAGTCAGTCCAAGATTGTGAACAATTTCATGACAATGAGTTTGGTGATCTGTGAATGATCAACAAGGTCCTTCCAATACAAATTCCATGACACAGTTGAGACAGTCTGAATAGCCCATGTCCATGCTTTGGAGAACCGAATTTCAGAGGCAAAGGTTTTCCAGAAAGAAAATGCTATCACCAACAGAATTCTCCGTTAACTCTATAAGACATTTGAAGAAGAAATATCAATGTTCTGAATTTTCTTTTAGAAAACACAGTAGTTTAGAAGCCCTTCCTAACTCATCATACTTGTTCAGCAAAACAAATATCAAAACTCAACCACAACTTTAGAAAGACAAAGTATTACCCATTTGCATCCTGCAGTATCTGAAAGAATACTGGTAGAACAAGCAGAATCTATTCTAGGAATGTGACCTGTTCTCTTTCTGCTGCTAATACAAACACACAAACACATACATACACATCTTAATAATGGAAACCTGGTATGTAGAGGGAGATTTAGGAACTGACTGAAGAGCTCTTTTGATTTCTTAAGTTAGGTCCTTCATCCCCAGCTCTTTGCCTGAGGAAAGGACAGCAGTAAGCTAGATTCCTACACTGTGGCATCAGCTACACTTCTGGAAAGATCTAAAACAAGATAAATTTTTGGTATGTTTCAGTCTGATTTTTGAGTGAGAAAATGAGGCTTTCAAAATATATAATGTATAATTAGTACAGGTTTAGGCAAGCCATAGCAGAGCATCACAAGGCCCATTAGCTATACCCTTATGAACACATAAGATGTTGCTAAGTGAAATGAACTCCATGTTATGGAAACAATTGATATATCACAGTTGTAACTACTTTCAACGTCCTATGTGTATGTGTAGTTTCTATTATTGATGATGTTCTTGTATCACCTTCCTATGGTTGTACCTACACTATCTCTGTAATCTTATCTGAGTATATTGGAAACCGTGTTTACTGGTACTGGAAGTAGGAAATTCAAAGGGAATACCAAATTTGAGAGACACAGGGTAAAAAAAAAGAGAAACAACTACAAAAGCAATACTTGCAAAACTGTTTGGTGTAAGTGAACTGAACACCTGGGGGGGGAGGGAAAGGGGGGGAGGGCGGGGGGCATGAGGGACAAGGTAACAAACAGTACAAGAAATGTATCCAATGCCCAACGTATGAAACTGTAACCTCTCTGTACATCAGTTTGATAATAAAAATTTGAGAAAAAAATAATAAAATAAAAAAAATTTAAAAAAGCAGAATTGTGAACAGAAAAAAAAAACAAAATATATAATGTTTTCAATATTGCCAGCCTCAACTCATCCTAGAGGTGGATCTGTGTCATTCATCACTTAGAGCAACATGCTCATCCCATAGAGTAACTTGCTTCTTGGTATTTCAGCTGTATATTCCTCTTTCCCTTGACTTGTATCCCAAATTACTGTGGATGCGAAGCTAACTGCTTTGAGGTGACATGGAGCCAAGGTCCCTTCAATATAAACTCAAAGTAATATCTTAGTCCTCTAAAAATACTATTTGATGCTGCATGTAGCAGGAGATACTCTTTCCTAAAGAATTATGACACCAGTGGCCCCTGCTTACAATTCCAGATACTCAGCAGGTTGAGATCTGTGGATAGAGCTTTGAAGCCAGCCTGGATGGACAAGTCCAAGAGAATTTTACATCAAATTAACTGACTAAAAGCTAGAACTGAGAGAGGCATGGCTCAAATGGTAGAGCACAGGCCATAAACAACAGCAAGAAAAAAAGCCGAGAGAGCACAAGGCCCTGAGTTCAAGTCCTACAGGATCCCAAGTACAAGCCCCATTACTCTGCACAGAGAGAAGGAAAGAGAGAGAGAGAGAGAGAGAGAGAGAGAGAGAGAGAGAGAGAGAGAGATCCTTGAAAGGTTCATTATTGCAAATCCAACTTCAACAGAAATATCTGTAAGGACAAGAATGAGAATGGAGCGGTAGAGAGAACTTTGGAAGACAAGGAACAGCAAGGCTTTGGAAGCATGGGAGAGCATAAAGAACCAGGAATCTGTCAGCAGAGCTAAGCAGCAACAATACTAGCAGGATCTGAGAAGTATTTTGAAGGTCTATAACTATCAGGAGAATGCTTGGACAGTAAATTGAGATTAATTTTCATCTGTTTTAGTAGAGTTGCAGTGATTCATTTCTCATCCTTAACACTATGATAGGCAGCTATGCACTTATTTGCGAAGCCATTTGCAAAGAGCTTATTGAAAGCCAATATATACAAAACTTATCAAATAGCTGGGTGCTGGTGGCTCATCCCTGTAATTCGAGCTATCAGGAAGCTGACACCTGGGGGATCACAGTCAAAACCAGTTCAGGCAGAAAAATGCAGGGGACTTCATCTCCAATTAGCCAGCAAAATGTTGGACTGGAGGCATGTCTCAAGTGGTAGAATGCCAGCCATAAGCAAGCAAAGTGAATGAATGTCAGGTCCTGAATTCAAACCCAGTACAACACACACACACACACACACACACACACACACACACACACACACGCACACACACACACACACGAATAATCTGATATTGAGGAATTATGCTCTTATATTGTCAATTCTGACCACAGAGGCAAAAAGAGGTGTGTGGCCATTGTTATGTCTTCTGTCATTATCTCAAGCCCACCCCTACAGCTGAAGTTACTCCCAGGTGGTATTAAGTGCCCTTTCCTCCATTCCCATCCTTTTCTTTTTCCTCTTTTGGACCTAGACATTAAAAACTTGGACATTCAAAGCTGACTTCACACACAGGGGAAACTGAAATGACTGCATATTCCCAAGGAAAATACCAGAAAAGATCGATAAAATGACCTTGACTTCATGTGTTAAACATGCTAAACATCCTAGACATGTTAGTCACTTGCTAAACTGCACAGCTGGAGATTACACCAGTAAAAGCAATTGAACAAAAACAGTAATGAAATCTAGCTAACTCAAAGACATAGAGGATCTAGTTTCCAGAGTAACCACATTATTAGATATAAATGTAGAGATTTTCCACATTAAATCACAGGCATACAGAGAAATAAAAAATTACTGGGCATGCAAAAGGGGAAAAAAGATGAAAAGAACCTTCTTGCAAAAGACCTGATGGCAGAGCAGATCCACTAGATAATGGCCTTAAATCAGCTGCCATAGAATAGTGCAAAGAACTAAAAGAGGATGTGAAGAAAGCCAAAAAAATGATATATGAGAATAATGGAAATATCAGTAAAAGATGAAACACATAAACTAGAAGAAATGAAAGCCTAGAGGGAAATAGTGCATTAACTGCTGTGAAAAATTCACTAGAGGCATTCAAAGATCAATCTGAACAGCAAAGAACTGGCAAACACGAGGACAGTGCAAAGTAAATTGTCGAACATGAGGACTAAAAAGAGAAAAGAATGAAAAAAAAGCAAGAGCGACTTAGACATCCTGTGAACCAATACACTTTGTGGGAGTACTGAATAACCACAACAAATCAAAGAAAGACTGGAAAAATGAAATTGCATCAAACTGAAGAGTTTCTGCCCAGCAAAGGACATAGCTAACAAGATAAACAGAAAGCCCACAGAATAGGTGAAAATGTTTGCCAGCTATACATCAGACAAGGCCCTCATATCTAAAATATACTTACAGCTCCAAAGCTTGAATCCACCAAGAATAAACTCTCAAAGAATCAAGAACCCGATTAATAAGTGGACTAAAGACTTAAAAAGAGTCTTCTCAGAGAAAGAAGTGAGAATGGCCAATAGACATATGAAGAAATATTCAACATTTCTGGTCATAGCCCCAGTTAGAATGGCTATCATTAAAAATTAAATAAAAAAAAAGAGATGCTGGCAGGGATGTGGTCAAAAGAGAATGGTTGGTGGGAATGAGAACTTGTTCAACCACTCTGGAAAGCAGAAGGGAGGTTCCTCAAAAAACTAAACATAGAGTTTCTCCATAATGCAGCAATTCCACTCTTGGGCATTTATACAATAAACCACAAAGGAGACTACACTAAAGATACCACAACAGCCATGTTCATTGCAACATTGTTTAACATAGCCAAGATATGGAATCAACCCAGATGCCCCTCAATGTATGAATGAATCAAGAAAATGTGATACACACACACACACACACACACACACACACACACACACACACACACAATGGAATTTGAGCTTCAATCAGAAAGAATGATCTTGTACACAAATTTGTAAGGAAATGGAAAGATTAAAAAAAAAAAAAAAACAACTATTAAGTGAAGTAAGCCAGACCCAAAGAAGCATAGGTTCCATGGTTTCACTTGTTTGTGGTAATTCAAATGTGCCTATGAATCTATAGTAAACACACTGGATGTTTTGTGGGTGTGTGTATCAATTATAAATTGATAATTATAAATTATAAGTATAAATTATACAGTTCTCTAGACATTCACACAGTAAGCTAAAGGAAGATCTTCATAGGAGTGAGTTGCAAAGGCTCAATAGCTCTGTACATATAATCATGTAAAATAATATTTTTCAAAGTGAAGTCCAAGAAATGGAAACGAGACACTTTTTTTGTTGCTGTTGCTGTTGTCTTTTTCTTTTGTCTTCATTAGTTCGCAAGTTGGGGGATTGTAGGGGGCACATAGAAAAGGTGAGATAAAGGGTGGACAAATATAGCAGTGGTACTCACTAGACACTATATTAAAAATTAATAGATGGGAGGAAATAACTGGGAAAAAGTGTGGGACACATTGTGACACTGTTCTTATTACCTGCTTATGTCACTGTTACCCCTCTGTATATCCTCTGCAATAGCAATAGTGTACATATTCTTTATGAAAGAGGGGAAAGGGGTAAAGATAATATTTTTAAAATACCAAATGTCTTTATCAAGAAAACTAACAATAACAAATGTTGGAGGGGATGTGGCCAAAAGGGCACCCTACTTCATTGTTGGTGGGAATGTAAACTGGTTCAGCCACTCTGGAAAGCAGTATGGAGATTCCTCAGAAGGCTAAACATAGAGCTCCCCTATGACCCAGCAGCCCCACTTTTGGGCATCTACCCAAAAGACTACAAACAAGAACACACTAAAGCCACCAGCACAACAATGTTCATCGCAGCACAATTTGTCATAGCTAGAATATGGAACCAACCCAGATGCCCCTCAGTAGATGAATGGATCAGGAAAATGTGGTACATATACACAATGGAATTTTATGCCTCTATCAGAAAGAATGACATTGCCCCATTCATAAGGAAATGGAAGGACTTGGAAAAAATTATACTAAGTGAAGTGAGCCAGACCCAAAGAAATATGGACTCTATGGTTTCCTTCATAGGGAATAATTAGCACAGGTTTAGGCTAGTCACAGCAGAGGCTCACAAGAGCCCAATAGCTATGCCCTTATGAACGCATAAGATGATGCTAAATAAAATGAACTCCATGTTATGGAAATTAGTGTTATATCACTGTTGTAATTACTTTCAACATGCCATGTGAAACAGTAGCTTCATTGTTGATGATCCTCTTGTATCCCTTTCCTGTGGTTGTACCTGTGCTATCACTGTATCTCATCTGAGTACACTGGATACTGTATATACTGGTATTAGAACTAGGGAAGTGAGGGCTGGGAATATGGCCTAGTGGCAAGAGTGCTTGCCTCCTACACATGAAGCTCTCAGTTTGATTCCCCAGCACCACATATATGGAAAACGGCCAGAAGGGGCACTGTGGCTCAGGTGGCAGAGTGCTAGCCCTGAGCGGGAAGAAGCCAGGGATGGTGCTCAGGCCCTGAGTCCAAGGCCCAGGACTGGCCAAAATAAATAAATAAAAATAAGTTAAAAAAAAAAAAAGAACTAGGGAAGTGAAAGGGAATATCAAAATCAAGAGACAAAGGATAAAAAGACTAACGACTCCAAAAGCAATACTTGCAAAACCATTTGGTGTAAACCAACTGAACAACTCATGGGGGGAGAGGGAAAAGGGGAGGGAGGAGAGGGGAATGAAGGAGAAGGTAACAAATAGTACAAGAAATGTACCCATGGCCTAACATAAAACTGTAAAAAAAATTTTTGAAAAAATAAATAAATACCAAATGTCTGAAACTTCCAAAATTTGAATAGCAATGATGTTCACATGATGGAAAACATGAATATAAACATCAAAGAAATTAAACAAATTCTAAATAAGATAAACAAGAAGCAACACAGTGAGACATCTTTAATCAAACTTTCCCAGGGCAATGAGAGGATCTTAACAATAGTAAAAGACGTGGGTTCTGGTGGCCCATATGCTACTCCATCCTAGCTACTCAGGAGGCTGAGATATTAACTACTAAGGTTCAAAGCTACCTGGGACAGCCATATCCAGAGGACTCTTCTATCTTTTTGCCAGTCAGAAGTGGAAGTATAGTGATAGAACCCAAGACCCAGAACCCAAACCCCTGTACCAGCACCCCCACCCCTCACCCACCAAAAGAGAAAGTAAAAGGCCCAGGTGCTGATGCCATGTGGTTTGTAATTCTATCTTCTCAAGAGGTTGAGACTTGGAGGATCACAGTTCCAATGCAAGCCTAGGCAGAAAAGTTCATGAGATTTCATAACTGATTAGCCAACAGAATGTCAGACTGGAAGACTGGTTCAAGAGTTTCAAGAAAGCCAATTTAGCTTGGGACCTCCATTTGAAGCCCTGGTATCAGAGAGGAGAAAAAAAGTAAAAGCAGGTAGTATGACCATTGCTAAAGAAAAACCAATCTGCCAAATAAGACTCTCATATCAAGTAAAACTTTCTTCAGAAGTGAGAGAGAAATCAAGACATTCTAAAATATACAAAAATGGAAGGAGTTTAGAGACCACAACCTTAGGATATTAAAAGCAATCCCATAGTACCAAACAAAATAGCTGTAGAATATATACAAACTTTAAAAAGAGAATTAAAACATTGCATTACCAAAATTGAACTAACCATTAAATAAAACAGTATTAGAGAAAAGAACAAAAGTCTGTAAGGGAATAGAAAACTTCATCCCAAAGAAAATCTTTCCATGTTAATAATTACTTTAAATGAAATTGAAATAAAGTTGCCAAATTGGCAAAACTGACAAAATCACATAACTAGGGATGTGCATAAGAAATCACTCAAACTTCAAAGACACAAATAGCAGGAAAGTTAAAAAGATGCAAAAAAGCTATGGCACGCAAGCTGGGTGCCGGTGCCTCACAATGTCATTCCAGTTATGCAGGAGGCTGAGATCTAAAGATTACGGTTGGAAACCAGCCCAGAGAGATAAATCTGAGACTCTTATCTCCAAATAACGAGCAAAAAGTTAAAAATGGAACTGTGGCTTAGGTGGCAGAGCACCAACATAACTAAAGAAGAGTACAATCTCTAGTACTGGCACATGTGTGTGCTAGTGCAAACACATACACTCACACCACACACATACACCTCAAAATAGCACCCATAAGAGAAGGTGCCTCCACTAATATCAGACAAAATAGATGTAATAATTATGAATATTATTGTATCAAGTGAAATATATGAAGCCAACAGTGATGAACTGAGAGAAGAGATGCACAGTTTGATAATAAGAATTAGAACCTTAAATTCCCTGCTCTCCATAATAGTAGAACAAATTAGGTAATAGAAGGGAACAGAGGGTTGAGTCAATGCAATAAAGCAGCTAGCTGTAACAGATAGAGATAAATTAAGAAGTCTCATTATTATTATGAAGGCCAAAATTGTACAATCTGATTATTAGGATGAAGTTTGAAATAAATAACTGACATAAAACTGGTAAGTTGAGAAATTTATAGAAATGATGTGACATATTCCAAAATAACCAAAGATCAAAGAAGAAATGAAAGAAGGATTAAAAAACAGAATCAAATAAAACACAACATCCTGTCACTTATGGGCAAAGTGAAAGCAGTGTTAGTGGAGAAAATTATAGCTATAAAAACCTACATTAAGAAGTAAGATTTCAAAGCAACCTAATTTTACAACTTAGGAAACTTGAAAAAAATAACACAAGGAAAGAAACAATTAGAGAGAAGAAATAAATCAGGTAAACTGTGAAACAATAGAGAAAAAATGTCTAGTCAAACTGGCTCTATGAAAGGCTCAACAACATTGACAAACCTTTAGTTAAAGAAAAAATGAAAAGGAAAGACTCCAACCTCTAAGATCAAGAGTGAATATGCAAGTATCGCTGTTGCATTGGTTACAATACAACATGTTCAAAATTAACAGTATAACTCAGGGGAAGGAGGATTGGGGATAAGGGAAGATGGAGAAAAATGAGGGAGGAGGTAACTAGTTTGATAAGAAATGTACTCACAACCACATGGTTTTATCGCTGGATGCGGAAAAAGCGTTCGATAAAATCCAGCACCCATTTATGCTAAAAGCCCTGGAAAAACTGGGATTACAGGGAACATTCCTGAATATAATCAAGGCAGTTTATGACAAACCAACAGCAAGCATAACTCTAAATGGTGAAAAACTAAAGCCATTCCCTTTAAAATCAGGAACAAGGCAGGGATGTCCACTCTCTCCCCTGCTCTTCAACATAGTACTAGAATTCCTAGCCAGAGCAATTAGGCAAGAAGAGAATATAAAGGGGATCTACATAGGAAAAGATGAAGTTAAACTTTCTCTCTTCGCAGATGACATGATCCTATACCTAAAGAATCCCATAGACTCTACCCCCAAGCTACTAGAACTGATCCAAAACTTTGGCAAAGTTGCAGGATATAAAATAAACCTTCAAAAATCAACGGCCTTTCTCTATGCTAACAACCCGAAGACCGAGGCTGAAATCAGGAAAGCAACTCCTTTTGCAATAGCCCCCAAAAACATAAAATACCTAGGAATAACCTTAACCAAAGAAGTGAAAGACCTCTTTGAAGAGAACTTTAAAAGCTTGAAAAAATGAAATTAAGTCAGAACTAAGAAAATGGAAAAACCTCCCATGCTCCTGGATTGGGAGGATTAATATAATCAAAATGGCAATATTGCCAAAGGCTATCTACAAATTCAATGCAATACCCATTAATATCCCAACACCATTCTTTAATGAAATAGAGGAAGCAATCCAGAAATTCATATGGAACAATAAAAGACCTAGAATAGCAAAAACACTCCTAAGCAGAAAGAACAGTGCTGGAGGAATTACAATACCCAACTTCAAGCTGTATTATAAAGCTATAGTAATAAAAACAGCTTGGTATTGGCACCGGAACAGGCCTGAAGACCAATGGAACAGAATTGAAGACCCAGAATTAAACCCACAGAACTATGCCTACTTAATCTTTGATAAAGGAGCTAAAACAATAGTATGGAAGAAAGATAGCCTCTTTAACAAGTGGTGCTGGCAAAACTGGCTCAACACATGCAACAAACTAAAACTAGATCCTTATATATCACCCTGCACCAAAATCAATTCCAAACGGATTAAAGACCTTGAAATCAAAACAGGCACCCTGAAGACACTAAAGGAAGGAGTAGGAGAAACACTTGGGCTCCTTGGCACAGGACAGAACTTCCTTAACAAAGACCCTGAAAGGCTACAAATCAAAGAAAGGTTGGACAAATGGGACTGCATCAAACTCCAGAGCTTCTGCACGGCAAAGGACATAGCTCTCAAGATAAACAGAAAGCCCACAGACTGGGAGAAGATCTTTACCAGACATTCAACAGACAAAGGCCTCATCTCTAAAATATATGCAGAACTAAAAAAATTACCTTCTTCCAAAACAAAACTGCAAAGAACCAATAGCCCCCTCATCAAGTGGGCTAAAGACTTGCAAAGAAACTTCTCTGATGAGGAAATGAGAATGGCCAATAGACATATGAAAAAATGCTCTACATCACTGGCCATAAAGGAAATGCAAATCAAAACAACATTGAGATTCCATCTCACCCCAGCAAGAATGTCATATATCAAGAAAACTAATAATAACAATTGTTGGAGGGGATGTGGCCAAAAGGGAACCCTACTTCATTGTTGGTGGGAATGTAAACTGGTTCAGCCACTCTGGCAAGCAGTATGGAGATTCCTCAGAAGGCTCAATATAGAACTCCCCTATGACCCAGCAGCCCCACTGTTGGGTATCTATCCAAAAGCCCACAAACAAAATCACAGTAATGCCACCAGCACAACAATGTTCATCGCAGCACAATTTGTCATAGCGAGAAGCTGGAACCAATCCAGATGCCCCTCCATAGATGAATGGATCAGGAAAATGTGGTACATTTACACAATGGAATTTTATGCCTCTATCAGGAAGAATGACATTGTTCCATTTGTAAGGAAATGGAAGGACTTGGAAAAAGTTATACTAAGTGAAGTGAGCCAGACCCAAAGAAACATGGACTCTATGGCCTCCCTTATTGGGAATAATTAGTACAGGTTTAGGCAAGCCATAGCAGAGCATCACAAGGCCCAGTAGCTATACCCTTATGAACACATAAGATGATGCTAAGTGAAATGAACTCCATGTTATGGAAACAAGTGATATATCACAGTTGTAACTACTTTCAACGTCCTATGTGTATGTGTAGTTTCTACTATTGATGATGTTTTGTATCACCTTCCTATGTTTGTACCTACACTATCTCTGTAATCTTATCTGAGTATATTGGAAACCGTGTTTACTGGTATTGGAAGTAGGAAATTCAAAGGGAATACCAAATTTGAGAGACACAGGGTAAAAAAAAGAGAAATAACTACAAAAGCAATACTTGCAAAACTGTTTGGTGTAAGTGAACTGAACACCTGGGGGGGGGGGAGGGAAAGGGGGGGAGGGAGGGGGGCATGAGGGACAAGGCAACAAACAGTACAAGAAATGTATCCAATGCCCAACGTATGATACTGTAACCTCTCTGTACATCAGTTTGATAATAAAAATTTGAGAAAAAAAACAAAAAAAAGAAATGTACTCACTACCTTATGTATGTAACTGTAACACCAGAGTACATCACCTTGACAATAAAATTAAATTTAAAAGAGTGAATATGCAACCATTACCAGAAATTATAGTAGTATATATAGTATATATATATACTATATGTATACTACATATACTATATGCATATGTATACATATGTATATGTATGTATATGTATACTATATATACTATATATAGTATATATAGTATACATACAGTATAGATATAGTATATATAGTATATATATAGTATAGTATATATAGTATACATATAGCATACATATAGTATACATATAGTATATATAGTATATATATATACTATATATAGTATAGTATATATAGTATACATATAGTATACATATAGTATATATAGTATACTCTATATATAGTATATGTATATAATATATAGTATATATAGTATATATAGCATATATATAGTGTATATATAGTATATATAGTATATATAGTATATATAGTATATATTATATACAGTATATATAGTATATATACTATATATACTATATATACTATATATAGTATAGTATATATAGTATACATATAGTATACATATAGTATATATATAGTATACTCTATATATAGTATATGTATATAGTAGTATAGTAGTATATATTTGTGTGCCAACAAGTTAGATAATCCATATAAAATGGACAAATTTGTAGGAATATAAAAATATTTATTTAAAAAATAGAAAATATGAAGAGAATAGTACTGAGAAAAACAGAATTAAACATCAAAAATGTTTTTAAATTCTTGGACGTGACAACATCATTGGTAAATTCTATCAAACATTTAAAAATTAAGAACATTCTTCTCAAACATTCCCCCCATCAAAAATGAAGAGAACACTACCCAACTCATTGGGTAGTGAGGTAAACATTACCCAGAAACAAAATTCAGCAAAGCATTACAGGAAAGCTCACAGATGCATCTTGGGAACATTAATGCATAAAGCTGCCTGGCACCAGTGGCTCACACCTGTAATCCTAGCTACTCAGGAGGCTGAAATCAGAGGGTCACACTTCAAAGCTAGCCTAGGCAGGATAGTCCGTGAGACTCTTATCTCTAATTATCCACCAGAAAACCAGAAGTGATACTGTGGTTCAAGTGGTAAAGTGCCAGCTTTGAGCTGAAGAGCTCAGGGACAGCAGCCAGGTCCAGAGTTCAAATCCCACTACAACCCCAAAAAATTCCCAAAAATCCTTAAATTTTAGTAAACTGAATTCAGTAGCCATTATACTGCTACTATGAAACAAGCAATTAAACAAAAATGGTTAGTAGGGATAAGGAGAAACTGGGAAATTGTGTTTGCCTTGTTAGTGAGAATAAAATAGTTCAGCTGTGTAGAAAATAGCATAGAGAGCTCCCAAAAATTAAAAATCGAGTTGTCATATAACTCAGTAATTCTGTTTGTGGGTATACACCAGAATTGAGCAGAAAAGAGAGTCTTCAAATGTGACCAGCCAAGTCCACAATCAATAATAGTTAAAACATTGAAGCAATCCTAGTATTCACAGACGTGTGGAAGATGTACTATATATGTACAATGGAATATTCACTCTTAAAAAGGAAGGATGTTCTGACACATGGGTGAATACTTAAGACATTAGATTTTGTGAAATAAGGTGGTCACACAAAAGTCAATGTAATATTCCATTTAAATCTGATACTCAGAGTGATCAAACTCATAAAGAAAGAGAATGTTCATTTCTAGGAACTAAGGAGAAGAGTTACCAGGAGTTTGTTGTTTAATAAATACAGAAATTCAAGCTTTGTTTTGTTTTAACAAGATGAAGAGTTACAGAGAGGGATGACAGTAATGGTTACACATTATAAATGCAGTTAACATCACTGAACTGTACACTTCAAAATTAAGCTGCTAGATCTTACGTGTATTTCAGCACAGTAAGGCACACAAAAAAAGCCTCTTCCTGGGAGAGCCAGCTCACTCCACATGAAATTAAATGGAACACACGTCTTGGAAATCACTGACTGGGGAAATTCTGCAATTTTTGAAAGTGTCTAGAACTGAACTTCATATCAACTGAAATGGATTTTGTTTGTATTTCCAACAGCGTGTAGGCTACTGACCTGTCCATATGGGTAAATCAGTAGCTAGTCATTGTGTAATGATACTTTCTTGTTCTGTAAACAAGGAGAGTGTACTGCAATTCCAGCATGGCAGGGAAAATACAGGCTGTGTCATAAACCACTGAGGCTCTGGTGTGGATTATTTGGAAACAATATTTAAATTACTTGGGCAAAGGGTCAGCTGGGTCAATGCCAAATGAATGGAGTGCTACTCATTATTGAGCAGAACAGAGGGCAGAATTCCAGGCTGTGAGGGAACGAGATTGTTTTGAAAGAAAACAAAACAAAAAGATCATCTAAACAAGTGGGTGGCTGAAACACAAGCAAACAATGCTGTTTTTGTTACACAAGATGTTTTGCCGAGAATTTTTAAAAATTCTGTTCACATAATAAACACGGATATGTCTTGAACAGTATGGATAACAGAGCTAGTATTCATGGAGTTGTCAAGTGGTATGGATGTCTCTGTAAAACTCAAATACCTGATTTGGCGTTTTTCATATAGTTACAGTTTGGGTTGTGAAATATTAACAGTTTATGAACACCCTCTGAACTGTAAGGTTTCCTGTGGGTTGGTGAATCTGGCCTGGTGGTTATTCTGACAGGTGATTTAATCTGCCTTTGTAACATTCTTAAACACAGTGTAAGGCCATGGACTTGCCTGGGAGACTTTCCCAATAGTGATATGAAGTCTTCAGCACACAAAAGGCCTAGGAAAGGCTACAGAATGAGAATGTCAAAGATCAAATGGAAAAATTGTGATAAAAAATTATTATGAGTTCCATCTTACAAGCAAAACAATGTTTGCAGTTAATGGAATACTGCTTTCCAGTGTTGATTTCTTCCCCAGACCAATGCGATGCCCCTTTTCACAGGTCTTTTCGTTGTCAGCTTCTGTCTTCTTGTTTGTTATATATTACTCACAAGTTGTCTTTCTCAAGTTCAACTCTGATCATGTCATTCTTCAGCTCATAAACCTTCAATGACTCCTGATTTGCAGAACAACGAGCCTGCATTCAATCTCCAATCTAGCTTTCCAGCTCTACCTTCCCTTTTATGATCTGTATCCTCCAATTACCTTTATGGCCTTTACAATCCTATCAGCCAGAGCCAATCTTGTTTTATGCATATACACTGAGGATTCCTACCTGCAAGTGCGTGTCCCCCTTTCCAACACTTGTAGTTTGAATATATTTAAACCCTACACAACTTTCCAAGCCTAACATTTGCATACCACCTATTATACTCTGGATGTGTCCCCCACCCCATCCCCCAGCTTTCAATGTGTCCTAGCTCTGGTCTCCAAGGTCACCTCATGGAAAGAGGGATGATGTCACAACCCTACAGGACTTTGTTTTTATCATCAGAAGAAGGGACCTAGAGATCTCCAAATACATACAGAAGAAAGGCCCTATAAAGACACAGCAAATGTGGTGATACAGGTCTATAATCCTAGCACTCAAGAGACTGAGGCATGAGGATCTTGTTTGAGTGCAATCTGGGATATACAGTGAAACTTTGTATCAAAACGAAACAAAAAGAAGGAAAAAAGGAGAGGAAGGGGAAAAGGAGATGGAAAAAGAAGAGGAGAAAGGAGAGGAGGAGGCTATCTACAAACCAAGAAGTGAGGACCTATTGAAAACAAACCTTCCATCTACCTTGATCATTGACTTTTAGCCTCCAGCTCTATGAGAAACTAGAGCCACTCATCTGTGCTGCTTAGTTATAGCAGTGAGCAGAGGAATCTACCATCACCATCCTGCTGGTCTTCCCTGATCATCCCAACTTTTCCTTCCTCTATTATAACAGTATTAGTTTCTGAATATTAATCATAGCAATCTAGTGTGTTCTTAGCCTAAATAAGACAAAGGCCAATTGTTGTCTACTATAAAAGTAGTTGGGCTGCATGCAGCTCAGCTCTGAGACGCCCTGCTCAAAAGGACTCAGTGCTGTCTTATCTTTCAGTGTGTCCAGCCTACCATTTACATCCTGAAGGTAAGCTCACCATTCAAGAAGCAGGAAGAAAGAAAGGAGAATGCCAGGAAGAGCAGGGCTTCACCTCAGCTGAGTTACATCCTCATAGGAAACTTTCCCCAAAACAACAGTTCTGCATTTGTTTCATTAGCCAGAATCTAAATACATGCCACACTGAATTCCAAACCATTGACTTGAATGCTAAGGAGAGATATTTTATTGGTAAATCAAAGTCTCTACCATATTGATGTTCATTTCTGATCACCTGTAGAAGACTTTATATTCTTTAGAGGCCTATGAATCCCATCTGGGCATCCTGCACTGTACGCAGTACTAAACTTGATACCAGTGGGACACTCAGAAGTATTTACTGAATAAACTTCTCAGTATTAATTTGCTTGGACTGTACCAGAAATCCACATAGAAAGAGCTTACTCAATTCCTGCTGTCTGGTCAGATTTAAGAGCATCCTACATATGTTTTGATAATGTGGTTATTGACGTATGTTTTAATGCAGTCATTATGTTATAAATGTAGTATTTTATACTGTGTTTTCTCAACAGTGAGGTTTCTGCTCCTGCCTTACAAGGATAAGGTACACTATTGGTCTAAAGCACTTCTTGGAATGGCTATGATCTCTCTTCTTATTTTATTTTTATATCGCAAAAGGTCTAAAAGGTAGAAATTTTTTAAAGAAAACAGATGTGATTCAGTAGAGAAAATACCTTCCTGTTGTAACTTTGATGGCTTTATTTCTAGCAGATAGAAGTCCCAGCTTTCATTGTCATTATCCTCTAGTGATAATAGTAAGGTGCATTGAACAGGGTGATTTTTCTCCCTTTTAAGTTGCTTTAAAAATCCTACTATCTTCCTCTGGAGTGATGTGAGTGGCAAAGTACACTGCTCCGTGGATTTTATTCTATCTTTTCCTGTGTTTTCTTTTTCTCTTCTTCACTCAGACCCCTCATCTCCTAAACTACCACAGATGAATATAGGATATATGAATTGGTGATAAGAGGCATTACAGGAGCAAATTCCCACTTCATCAACTCCGGTTTTGTGTCCCAGTTTGAAGAGGGTCAGAGCATGCACAACTGCATCCAGAAGAGATGCAAATCAAAAACTAAACCATGTGCCTATCCCTGCTACCTCCTTTTCTTCAAGGCCCTAGAGAAATCAGGCCAGGGGAAGGTTAGCTAAATTGATTAGGGACCCACTTAAGCATTTTTAATCCTCAGTCCTGCTCACATGGGTCTAAATCTCTATTGGAATTTTCTCTGCTGAAGATATATACAATACCATCTCTCTGGCCTTGCTCTGAACTCCACTGTGCCTCTTTTCTGTAAGCACAATTAGCACAGATCTATTCATACCTAGCAAGGTATCTTTGTCAGGTCTAGCAAAAGCACCTAGAGAAACAGAAGGGAATAGGTTTGTTTATCCTAACTGTTCCTTCTTCCAATGTATCCAGTCAAGTCCATGGTAAATAACAGATGTTGTTACTAGCATTGTAAGAGCTATTATTATTTCCATTTTCCCAAGAGTGCAACTGAAGGATTTTCTGTGAATATGGTAACAAGTGACAAATTGTTCATGTCTATTTTCATGAAATGTTTTGACTGCTGAAGTTGTTCTATAGCAGTTCATTAAAGGACTCATAAAATATGTAAGTTTACATTTTATAAAAGATCATCAGGAATTTCTTGGCTGATAGTATTCCTTCTATTAAGCATCTGTTTTCTATTTTCTAAAGACTTACAGCATGGTTGTCTAATTGTATATTAAAATCGTTGATTTAAGCTGGTTCAAAACATCCCAGTTTCTTATTAAAGATTGGTAACCCACCATGAAGCTTCTTTAGAAGGCAGCTATCCATGTGTATTTAGCACATCTGGTTTCAAAATATGAAAAAATGATAAACATTCCCAAATACAATCCATCTGTTCTCTCCATCTGCATAATTGTCTTATTTTAAAACTAGAACATGCACTGATCTTGACATTACACAAAGCTGAAAATCTTGCTTCTGGAGTCTAGGTAGTTGCAAATGATTGGGGACAATGTTGGAGAACTGTCATATTTGTGATTTCTATGTAGGCATTCTGGAAAACTGGTTGAAATCTAATTTCAACATACTGTGAGATGTCCTTGATTAGAATTTATAGATAAAATATGTTGGAGAGAATATTTTAAAAAATCACAGAATAATATTTTTGATTTAAGAAAGTGTTAAGAGTCCTCCAGTAAAGACTGCTATATGAAACAGTAGTAGGAGCTGCTAGCCTTTGTTAAATGCTTAATTTCCTCAGACAGCAGGCCCAGCCCTTTTTTGTCTTCCTAACTTGCTGCACTGATCTCCCCTTTGGAAAAAAAAACAAAACAAAACTGAAGCTCAGGTCGTTGTGTAGTTTACGGAGGGTGACAAAGCTAGTGCAGATGAGGCCACAGTGTGACCCGCAGGGCCAATTCTCTATGGACTCAGTGACAGGACACAGCCAATGTATTTGATTTCAGAGTTAGTCATATTTTTGCTTGTAGCACAGAAACACTGTCACTATATAAATACTTGAATTGTGAAATACCACTTTTCTCAAATAATAATTTGATAAACAAGAAATGTCTTCTAAAAGAAGAAACACATTAGAGCTTTCCCTTATTCTATAAAAGTATCTCTATCATTACCTGCTCAGGTCTTATAGCCAGTGAAAAGCCAAATGATTTATTGCTTTTTAAAATTTTTTTATTGTAAAGGTGATGTACAGAGGGGTTACAGTTACATACATCAGAACATTTCTGTTTAAACAGGGTCACCTCTTCCCTCATTTTCTCCCAGTTTTCCTCCCCTGGCCCTACTTCCAACATTGTGTCTAGTAAGTATCACTGTTCAATTAGTCCACCCTTTCTCCCACCATTCCTGTGCTTCTCCATTCCCTCCCCAAACCAGATAAACTTACATACAAGACAAAAGGCACAGAAACAAGAAATAGTAATGAAGGGGGAAAAAACAGAACTAAAAGGCCAAATGCTTTAGAATGCTAGTAGGAATATTTTTTATCAAGTTCAGAAGAGAATTGACAGCATCTACATTTTGCTTCTCTCCTGTCCCTTCCCTTATTAGAAAGTTGTGAATCTCTTATATTTTTGTGTCATTAGGTTGCCAAACTGATGGTTGTAGATGTTATGTAAATACAATTTTAAAAAGCTGGATACAGTGGCATATATCTGTAACTCCAGTAACTGGAGAAGCAAGAGAGAATGATCCCAAGTTCAAAACGAGCTTGGGCTATGCAGTGAGATATCGCTCTCTCTCGCTCTCTCTCTCTCTCAAAAAAAAACAAACATGAAACACAGAAGGAAGAAAGGAAGAAGGAAGGAAAGAAGGAAGGAAGGGGGAGGGAGGGAGGAAAGGAGGGAGGGAGGAAGGGAGGGAAGGAGGGAGGAAGGGAAGGAAGGAGGAAGGGAGGGAGGAAAGGAGGGATAAAGGGAGGGAGGAAAGGAGGGATAAAGGGAGGGAGGAAAGGAGGGATAAAGGGAGGGAGGAAAAACAGTTAAAAGAGTAACACAATGGCTCTGGTTATATCACAGTAGATATGGTAGTGATTATTCTAAAGGATCCTGAATGACCATTATAGAGAAGACCGTTTTTGCTGTGCAAGAACAAAATTACAGCAGGAAGCTGGAATCCAACTGGCAAGTCCATCATTTACTGCAGAGTAGATGAAACTATGTAGTTACACACAACATGAGATTCATAGCTGCACTATAAAGCCACCAACTCCTAAGGCTTCCCTTTGGGAAACCTTACAATGGACAGGAATGCAGGTATACGTCTCCCAAGAGAGTATAATGCAAGAACAGTATAGCAAACTTATAGTTAGAATTGACTGAGAGAGATGCAAAGTATTAAATGCTCTTTTAAATCTTTGTGTAAAAGTCACAGCATAGAGATGGATGGCCATTCTGTTTGTGTTATTTGAATTTTTCTCCCCCATATAGAAACAGAAAGGAACATGATAACTCTTTCAACACTTTGGGCTTATGAGAATCCACAGTCCCAGTAGTGTAGCCAAGCAACTGTGTTTACTCAAACTGCAAGAAAAGAAGTTACATGGGAAAATATTGCTATTTTAATATCATTGTAAGACTGTTCATGGACATTGTAGCTAGAGATCACACACACACACACACACACACACACACACACACACACACACACACACTATTAGAGGAAAGTTGAGGTTAGATCCAGGATAAAATGAGTCATGTTTTAATGACTAAATGGAACCTTCATTATGTTAACACAAAAGCATTCATGTCAAGATTTGTGGGCTGGATGGCTTTGCCAGATGATCACCATCTTGATAGGCTTTCTATTTTACAAACCAATTTTGGTTTCCCTGTGTCTATGACAACCATTATTCTGAAAAAGTTATCTTTGAAACGTGCATTTTCCTTGTCTTTGTAATCTCACATTAAGAAAACACCCATATGTCTAGTTTAGTTACTACAGAGGAAGCTGACTTGCAAGTTCAGAGAACCAAGTTCAGTGTCTTCTGAATACATGGGTGGTAATTTGAACTTGACCCCAAAAGTCAGGGTTACAAGTAAACCTTAACCTCCAGAGATACAAAAGTCACCCTAAACATGGAAAGGCTATTTGTTGTTGTAGCTTTGAGGATGGCACACATTTTCAGAAAGATCTCTTCAGAGGTGAGTTAAAGATCACCATAGGGAGCAGCCTCTGCTCCAACTTTCTTATTTTCTATCCATTATACAAGGAGAGTTAAACAACATGTTTGAACAGAACATTGAATAACAAAAGACATTTATGATGTTTACTTAATGCTTTGGACCATTAAGCATCAACGACATGAGTTATAGCACATACTATCTGGCCAAAAATCTTTTGTCCAGGCTACATTTTACTTCTCCCAGAGCAGCCAGCATCCTGATTTTTAGAAAACCAACACAACAACCCTGTGCTCTACTTTTCTCATAGGACTTTGGATTTAAAACTATCTCATGGTGCCAGAAAGTATCTTTTGAAGTTTACATTAAGATGGATATTTATTTATTTTTTCCCTATAACAATGACAGTGGTTGAGATAAACTGTTTAATTCTAAATAGGAAACACATCTGCTGTGTCTGCATTGTTTGAGGTTGCTGGATGGGTAACAACTTCAACCAAGTAGCACGCATGACATTTTCAGGGAGATGTTGCGTGAGGCCTCACAGCTGCCGACATTGTCCTCTTTCGCTTGGTGGGGTGTTGTGGGGAGGATGTTTGAGGTGGTAGAGTTGAAGTTCCCATTAGTGGGACCATGGTGAATGGGCCTTCAGAGGGATTTCTACTTTCCTTCATTCTCAGATAGCAGAAGACTGGCAAGGAGTATTTCAGACAGGACACCTTCTGCAATTATCCTTGTTAATTTTTATATTTATTTATTATACTTGTTCAATCTGTTTAAAGGAAATATAACACTATTTGAAAGCCTATTTTTGCATTTTCTTTAAGGAAACAGAATAGATATAGACAGATAGATGGACTTAGAAAATGGCTACCTTTGTCCTGCTATTTCTTCTACAGCATTTTCTTCTAGTTTCATAACTTTCCTTTATTCAAAAGTTTCGCAAACTTTTCCATATTCTCTTTCTCGGTTCACAGTTACCTTTGGTTTTGAATTGCTTTCCCCATTCTGAATGGGAATCTTGTATATATTATAGAATTCTTTTTTGGGGGGCGGGGGGCAGTCCTGGGGCTTGGACTCAGGGCCTGAGTCCCTGGTCCCAGGTCCCTGGTTTCTTTTTTTGCTCAAGGCTAGCACTCTGCCACTTGAGCCACTTCTGGCCGTTTTCTACATATGTGGTGCTGGGGAACTGAACCCAGGGCTTCATGCATACGAGGCAAGCACTCTTGTCACTAGACCATATCCCCAGCCCGATTATAGAATTCTTTGCTGCCTGGTTTTTGAATGAAGTGAAACCATTGAGGAGTGTTCTAACAAGTGGCTTTGCTGGTTTTCTCATTTCTAACAGTTTTTCAGTCCATGCTGCTGAAGTTCTTTCCACAATTTCTGATAATGCTCTTTCTCTCTTATAATTTTCATACTTTTAAATTTATTCTCATACTTAAATTGATTAACCCTTTGAAAGCTATGTGAAATTAGGAAGGCAACCATGTGGGTTAGTCGATCTTCCAGTGCTATGACAAAATTCCTGAGAAAATCAACCTACAAGAAGGAAAATCCTTTAGGCGTAAGTTTTAGATTTCTGTCCATGGTTGCTGGGCCCTGATACTTTATTCACAGCACATGCCAAGCATCAAGGCAAGAAGAAAAGGGTGGGGCAGTGCTGCTCACATCATGACAGGCTGAAGAGAGAGTGAGAGGGAGGGGACAGAGATCAATACCCTCCTGAAGGGCTTGTTCCCAATGAGCCAGTTCCTTCTGGAAGAATTTCCAGAAAGCATTTCCATTCCTCTCCCTTGCATTATCATCATTTACAGAGCAGATTTTTCAACAAATGACATTTTAGAACACACTGAAGATCTACCCTGTCACAATGGATATGTTTATTTTTATCTTGATTTAGTAGACATTTTCAATTTAACCTATGTATCCATAAAAGATAATGATATTTTAAAGGACTTAATCACTATAATCATGTTTTAAAAGAATAATTCAGGGTCTGGGAATATGGCCTAGTGCAAGAGTGCTTGCCTCCTATACATGAAGCCCTGGGTTTGATTCCTCAGCACCACATACATAGAAAGTGGCCAGAAGTAGCACTGTGGCTCAAGTGGTAGAGTGCTAGCCTTGAGCAAAAAAGAAGCCAGGGACAGTGCTCAGGCCCTGAGTTCAAGGCCCAGGACTGGAGAAAAAAAAAAAACAAGAACAAAAAAGAATAATTCATAATATTCCTAAATATCTAATCAATAGCCACATCCTAACTGAATTATAAATAGCATAGATATTTAAAAGTAAATATATAAAAAGATCCACATATGGAGAATAGTTAATGTTTTGGTATTTATTGTCAATCTGAAGAACTCGGATATATAATTTTCCTATAGTTTGAGATTTGCTGGCTTTATTTCCATTCTGTCTTTTAAAAAAATTTTCTGACAGAGAGCCTTGTTCTGTAGGTCCTGGTTGTTCTTGAAATTGTGATACCTCTAACTTAGTTTACCTGAGGACTAAGACCATTAGGATATCATTGGGGAATCTGTGGCCTGTGAATGTTAGCAGGTTGCTTTAGGAGAGCTATTTGATTATCAATCAATCTATCTATCTATGTATCTATCACCTATCTACCCTGTTTGTGACAAGACTACTACATAGATTGTAATGACTTCTTTCCTCAGGAAGCAACAGTGGATGATTTTCTGTTTCATAATCATTGCCTAGAGTGGTGACTTTCCTCCCCAATTCTATCGTTATTTCTTATGCACTGAATGTTTGTGCCTCCCTTACATTTATTTGTGGAACTTGAGCATCACTGTGATGAGATTAGGAGGTAGAGGCTTCTTGGGGGAATCAGGATGACATAGGTCATTAAGTTGGATGGAGCCCTCACATTGGGAGTGGTATCCTTCCCAGTCCAAAGAAGCTGGCTTCTGCCTTTCTGCCACATGAGGACACAGTGAGAAGGAACTGTCTCTGAACCAGGCAACACACCCTTATCACACACTATATCTGCCAATGTTTGGATCTTGAACTTCCCAGCCTCCAGCACGATGAGAAATAATCTTCTGTTGTTTATAAATCATGAAGTCTATGATACTGTTTTCACAGCACAATACTTTTTTAAAAATCCTCTTGTGGTTCTTAAAAAGTAATAATACACTTTGTAAATCACAATAACTTCAGGTGTGACTGTGTGATAGAGCGGAAGTGCTTCATGTGGCGTTCCCAATTCATCGCACAGAACATTGGCAAGATGCAGCCTGTAGGGGTGAGAAATAAGAGATTCAATCATTCTTTGCTTTACTGAAGAGAATACTAGGTGAAATGAGAAGAGTGAAACTCTTCCTTGGGTCCCATCTCCACCTGCAGTCTCAGTTTTTTCCTGTCACAGTGTTCCTTTCACTTTCAAACAAACTTACTCTGATTAAACACACACACACACACACACACACACACACACACAATAACTTTAAAACTGAAACCTGTGTGTGCTCCATGTTAAAAAATAAAAGCCACCACAATCATGTCCACTGACTTGACTCCTGTTGATGCTCCCACGTGTGACTTAACTTGTCTTTTGCCACAGCAGTGCTGATATCAACATGGTGAAGAAGTGAAAGAGTATCTTAGCATTCTTAGGATCATAGCTCTGAACTTGTGGATCTCCTGAAATGTCTGGGAACTCTCCAAAGTCCTTGGACCACACTTCGCAAAGCATTGCACAAGTTCCCCTCTACCAGGAACATTCTCTGCCACTCTCTTGGTCCCAGCTCCACCAGCTGTGCCAGAGATCAGCTGGAAAGTCAGCTTCTCCAGGCACCTCCAGGGCCCAGTCTCCCATCAGATCATCACACTTCAGCTCTCTGTACATGCCTTATCACCAGCTCATAGTTTTCTTGATTATTTATACTTTTTCCTGAGTTTATTTTCTCTCTCCTCTTCACTAGGATATAAACTACTTGAGAAAAAGCACTTATTTCTTTTCCCCTCACATGTTCATATTTGTTTAACACCTAGAATAACTGCTGGCATATCACAGCATGTATAAATATTTGGTGAATGAATAAATAGAAACATTTGCACTTACATAGAAAACATATAGATTGCACCAGAAGTAGCATTCACTTTTGAAGAATGGGACTAGACATGACAGGACCTGGCGGCAGCGCCTGGGGTGGGGGTAGGAAGCAGTACAGATGGTGAGTGGGTTGTATATTCACAAGTATGCTTTTGAAAGAAAAAAAAATTTTTTCGTGGGTAATTGGTGTTCTCATTTGGACAGCCATCTCTTCTCTTTTCATATTGGGCTTTTATGTTATATATATTGGCATTAGATCATTTTATGTTGCTAATAATAAAATAACAAGTATATATTATATATTAGTACCATATATAATAATATATTTAATATTGTTACTAATATTAATTCATGTATAATATTAATATTATTACCATATGCAATATATTATTACTATCAGTTTGCATTGGGCCATTTTGTATTGCTATAATAAAATAACTGAAGCTGGGTGCTTATAAAGAAAAGCAAAGTTTATTTAGCCTCACACTTCCTGAAGCTAGAGCTATAAGGTCAGGCACCCCTCGCTCCACCTTCAGTACAGACACTCTAGCCTGTGTCGCAGAATAACAGAGACATGAGCAAAGCCTCAATCATAGCAGAAGAGCCAAAATAGGGCAGATAACCCCATGTTCTAATACCCTGCTTTTGTGAGGACTAACTTCCTCCTGAGGGCAGTGCCCCAGTGACCACTTGCCTTATGCTGGCCACCAGAAGCACTACCATCACAGTGGGGAGCCCATGACCACACACACAAACCACATGCCGAGATTAGCAGGGTGGCCACCCCAGTGTTAGTTCAGCAGTGTGATAGAGGCCAGATGGCTGTGGACCTGTTCACCTGCTCCCCTGTCACTCTCTGCTTTTCTGGAAACTGTGTCATCTGCACTCACACTGCTCAATAACTCCCATCTTCAAAACCCCCATTCTACCCAGAGCCTGAAAAGAAGAATCCTCAATAAACCCAAATTACAATCTCCCTGAAAATGCAGACTTCCAATGTACTCCCTGGGTCACTTTGGGTGGGGTTAGCTGCAGCTAGGGGGTCAACGTAAACTCAACAGCCCTATGATCCCGGGTGCAATTTCTCAGCTGGTCAGTCACTATTCAACAGGAAAACCACCCATAATAACAACATTTAAGCAAATATAGTGAAGTAGATTTGGAGAATTGACCATACATTGTACTTGCTACAAATAAAAAGCTAAGAATTAACCATCCTTCAAGAAAATATAGCTTTTCCTCTCATTTAAAAAAAAAATTTTAAGTAGTTGTACCAAGAAGTAACCATGTAGGTAAATAGTTTATAAATATATCTTGATCAATGTCACTTCCTTTCTAACCCATCCCTTTCCAACCCCCACCCCTCTATAGGATATACATTGAATTCTTTGTGCATTCTCCTCTTTTCCTCTTCATTTGTGTATCTCTTTCTTCGTAACCCCACTCCATCCCTTTTCAAAACCCATTTCTTGGGGTTTTATTTTGCTGAACTTTGATTTGGCCTTTCTATGCAATTCCACTATTTGAGGCAAATATGGTTTTATTTGTAGCCTTGACACATTTACTTGGAGATCGAGGGTGATGCAAAAGGTCTTGTGTTCCTCCTCTTTGGTCCTTCTTGGGTGATGAGAACTTTTTTCCTCTGAGTACTTTCTTATTCTCCTGTCTCTCTGTCTCTCTCTGTCTCCATCTTTCTCTTTGTCTATCTCTCTCTCCCATTACTACTTCCTAGTTTATAATAGTTCAAGAACAAGTCTTAAATACAACACTAATAAATTTGCATGGCATCTTTAAAGAGGTAAGAGACATAATTATAAAAGTAAGTACTAGGAGATGGTTAACCAATACACAAAGTATGGTTCATGCAATTGATGGGATACCTGGCCATTAACTTAGAATGAGGTGTTATTTTGTTGCTGTTGTTCCTTGTTTTTAATCTTTAGAGTAGTGTTTTGATAAGGCAAGTAGTTCCCAATATACTAGGAAAAATGCATGTCTAGCTTTACTGTCCAGGTGTAGGCATACATATATTTTCATTTGCTATATCTGAAATGTTAATTACCAACACTACAAGTGCACCATGAGCACTGTAACTTTTGTCCTTTGGATTTGACAAATAGAGTGAAGACCTTTTGCCTCTTACAATTTTTGTTATACAGGACATTTATAAAGTCAATTATAGTGTTCAAACTACAGAGGAAAAACCCACCTTTGTGTAACTGTGAACACTGGTCAAGTTGTGAGTCAGTATTTATTATGTGAGAACTGTGTGCTCACTGTAAACAAAACATAAAGACAGAGGACTGAAGTAAAGGGGAAGCCTGTGGAGTGGGCTGTGGATGGGCCTTCAGAGAAACTCTTCTAACAGGTGGGGCTGATGGTAGGTTTACTGTAAGAACTCCTAACAAATGGATAAAGACTGTCCCAATGGGCAGTCTCAGCTGGCAAGCAGGAGCAAAGACAGAAGAGTACATCGTGAGGGAACTTAGGGCTCCTGCCTATATCTCCTGAAGGAAACTAGAATCTATGTCCTGTGCAAGGGGGCAGCTGCTTGCAACTGTCAACCCATAGCCAGCTTCTCTACCAAGCTTTCAAATTTTAGGCTGCATATTCATAAAAACTAGAACTGACTTTAGAATTGGTAAAGAAAAAGATTACGGTAAATAAATTGTATATTCTGACAGAATGAAATTCTATTTCAGCTCTGGGGTCTAGTCTAACTAGAGACAGCTTCTTGCAGGAGTGGAGAAAATGTGGTGGTAGACTAACATGAGAATTAAAGACTGAAGGCTGCCAAGGCTGGGACACCCCACCTCACCCCGACCCCACCCTGAGGCAGGGATAGGCTATGTTCTTGTCTTTCCTGTTAATACCCATCTGCAGTCTCTCCTCAAGTCTCCTTTGATCTTCAACACAAGAAGACTTTAAAAAGCCAGTGATTTCAGAGCACAAGTCACAAGATATGGCTGCTAGTCTACCAGCATTGCTGTCACCTTGGAACTTACTGGAAATGAAGGTTCTTAGGACTTGCCACAGACATATTCAAAGAGAATTTCTTGGGCTGAAGCCCAGCAATTCATATTTTAACAATCCTGTCAAGTGATTCTGATGTATTTCAAAATTAGAGAACTACTGACCTAGGGGTGCCATGTTCAAAGGGCTTCGAGTTTTCTTGAAAAATCAGCCCCAATGAACACCACTGAGCTCATAGGTGACTTAAGAAATATGTCATCAATATTTTCAGTATTAACTAAAACATCAGTAGATAAATGTTCTAAAAAAAACATTTCTAAAGAGGACAAAAAAAACTAGAAAAACCATGCAAGTTCATTATGGTCCTTGCACTATTTCTGGTCAAATACATTCCAAAGATATAAGTATTAGAAGCCATCTCAAAACAAGTTTTCTAAATACAAATCCATCTCAAAACAAGTTTTCTAAATACATGCATTGATCTGAAATGCAGGAAGTTCTAGATGCTAAGACTCTCATACACATCTTCATAGAACTTTAGACTGACCCAAGCTCCTTAAATTTTAGATTCAGTCTAGTTTCAACCCAGTGACTGGCACCTGCAGACTAGAGAACAAAACCCATACTGTTCCCATAGTTTATCACCAGTGACCTGGATGGTATCCCTGCTTTGGAATCTTCGTCTTTTTGGGAAATGGAGTGTATGACTATTGCCTAATTAGTGAAAGTGTGGAATGTGTCTTGAGTTCATCTGGTCACACTAAGAATAACTGATAGCAATCCAAACTCAATATGAAGAACTTTTAGGCAATCCTTCCCCTTCCAAGTCAAAGGCTACATGCAGTCTTGAAATACACAATTGGATCAATCTGAGCATCATTCTCAGGAGGGAAAGTATTTTTCACCCTCTGTGGATGTCAACGAATGACTTATAGAGACAGTGTGGGCCTCAGTGTCTCCTGCCTCATCATCCAATGGTGACAAATCCCTAATTTCTGAGATAGACAAGAAGAGAGTTTCCATAACCAATGTGGTTTCTCAGTATAAAGGAGATGAGATTGTGTTGGCTCCTGCAGACAAGACTGGAGAGAGTGAGCCTCAAATGTTCACCCAAGACCCCTAGTCTGTGTGCCAGAATAAGTGCCCAGCATTCTAAAGAAAGAGAAGTCTATGAGCAACCTGTCTCTCTGTTTCAAAGCTCACACACTATCTTATCTGATGGTAGCCTTCTCTAGTAGACAATGATGACTTTCTGCCAATTGCAAAAAGGAGTTACAGTCCAAACTGATTATAAACTAGGACTGAAATCATCAATGGGCTCATAAAATGAATTCAAGTGGAACTGTAAAAAGAAAAGCAGATTTTGGGATGACATTGTGGGGAAAGATTTTATGGAAGAAACAAACATTGAAAACTATTCAAAAAGACACTGAGGGCTCAGTGTCAGTATGTGGCTCAGTGGCAAAGCACTTGCCTAGAAAGTGCAACGTCCTGGGTTCAGTCCCCAGTATCAAAAAAAGAAAAGAAAAAAAAAAAAAAGATATTGACTTGGTCGTTCTCAAAACCCAGCAAACAAGTACCAGGAAATGGGTACTTATAAGAGGAGGGCTGTGGCCACAGGGCAGATGAATGAAGGGGAAGGAGAAGGGGGAGAATGTAGTTAAGAATTCATTGTATATACTAAAAATTAAGAAAAATAAAGGAAAGGGTGAGTCAAAGGGCAGTAAAAATGCTGAAGTGAGTGACACAGATCAAGGTGCATAGTAGACAAACTGCTTTGTTAAATAGCAAAAAAAAAATCAGTATATACAAAATTAAGAATATATACAAAATCATATACAAATATATACAAAATATATACAAATACATACAAAATTAAGAAAGGAAGAAGGAGTGGGCAGGGAGCGGGATGTGAGAATCTTGAAAGGAGACACTGATCAAGGCACAGTATTCATAACTGTTTTGTTGAATGGCAACTCCTTTGTACAACTACTTAAAGATAAGAAAATATTTTTTAAGAGACTTGAGAAGATATTTTGACCAAAGGGGGAGGGGAACACATTGAAGGAGGAAATGATATAGGCAGGGAAAAGAGCCATCAACAAACATAAACAAAGCATATGTGAAAGCTAGCTTTACCTCACCGTGTCCTTTTGCTTCAATGCCTATGGCCAAGGTTCACCTTTAGTAACTGTGCAAGTTATTATATAAGCATATGTCTACATTATTAGTATTTTAATCTGCTGGATAGAAAGGGCTCTCTTCTCTTTTTAATTTTTATTTCTTCCCCAGCACTTGATAGTCATATTCTGCATGCAATGTGAGAACCTCCCCCACAAAAAAATATTGCTAACTGGATGAATCCGTTTCACCATATTGGAGAGGAATAATCAATATTATCCTCATCAAAGGATTATGAAGAAGTGAGAATTCGCAGCCATCTCTCTCCAACATACTTGGTTGGGGACTCTTTTCTTGCTACTTACTTGGGATGGGTTACACCTCTATTTCATCATTACTAACATGAAAATGAGGAAGATAAGATCTACCTTGTTGTTTGTCGATATCCCCTCCAGCATTTGTTGTTGCCTGCCATTCTAACTGAAGTGAGGTGGTATCTCAGGGTTGTTTTTATTTGCATTTCCTTTACTGCCAGGGATGTTGGACATTTCCTCATATGTTTCTTTGCAATTTTTATTTCTTTTTCTGTGAAGTCTCTCTTTAGCTCCTTTGCCCACTTAATAATTGGTTTACTGGGTTTGGAGGGGGTTAGTTTCTTGGGTTCTCTGTAGATGACGGATATTAGGCCTTTGTCTGTTGCTGTGCTAATGAAGATCTTTTCCCATATGGTTGGCTGTCTTTCTAGTTTAGTGGCTATGTCTTTAAATGTGAAGAAATGTTTTATTTTATAGTACTCCCATTTGTTTGGATAATGAGAAATATGGATAGATAGATGATAGATAGATAGATGTTAGACAGATATTATCAGTAAAATTAAATCTTTCTTCCTTTCCTTATTCTTGGGTTATATTCCAGAATCATACAAGAATTGTGCAGAGGCAAGAGGACAACAAATAAGACTAAGAAGTGCAGAGACATGTTCAGTAATAGCAAAATTAGGGCCCACTATCTGCTAGACATAGGAGGCACAGGCACAAGGTTTGTGTAGATTTGAGAGTTTAAGAAAGAACAGTAAGAACAATCAAATGAAAGAAAGGAAAGGAAAACCACTTGGGACTTAGAGAAGACAGAATTTCAGTTCAAATCAGCCCAGGAAATGCCAGTTCATTTACACAGTCACTCCTCATCCTCAACTGGAAAATCTTGGGAGCAGCTGTGCATTTTCTCCTTGTTTCCAAAACTCAGTCCAGCTCCCTTTGACCCATTATGCAGTTTGGCAGTTTGCGCCACATTCTGTTCATACCCTTCTCAGAGAGTTCCTGCCTGTGACAACTCCAGGCCCCGCTCCCTGAGTGCTGCAGTAGTGCCACCCATAGCACCTTCCTAGCTACTATGCCCAGCTCCCCCTCACTGCCCTTTCCTCTGTGGCTTCTTCTTGACCCTTTAGCAGACTCTTCACCTTTACGTCTCTCCTACAAGATGAAAGCAATCCAGCTTAACAGTCTTTTTAAAATTTCTCTAAGCTTCACTTCCTACATGCAAGCTATTTAAATTGAGCTTTGCTTTCCATAATCTAGAAAGTGAAACATATTTTTGCTTCCTAGATTTAGTCTGAGAAATGGATATATTAAAGAAATGGCTATTGTAAGAGAGTTTTGTGTTTTGGTTTGTCTTGTAAATCAGTCAAATGACCAGACTTTTCCCATGCTAATTAAATAAAAATGGAATAGCTCATCAAAAGTATATTATTTGGCCATTTAGAAATGAATGTACTGACTACTTAAAAGTAATGGAGGGTCATATGCTATCCAATGATTATAATGAAGAAAATTAATTTATAATTCTTGCTATATAACTTGTGTATGAGAATGATTTATAATCTCAATACCAGTAGAAGAAATCTTGTTCATCTGAGAAAGGTGGTAGTGTAAACATTTGGCTCCCAATGTGTAGTTTACTCTGTATAGGAGAGTCCTATGATCTTTAATTAAGAGAAATTAGGGCTAAGGTTGGAGTAATTTTTAAGAAACTTTATTTTTGTAAGTAAGCTTGATCACACTTCTTAGAACCGTTCACTGGAACCATAGTCTACTGAAGAAAAATATAAGGCTGTTTCTTTCATCTGTCATTTCTAAAAGAATGGCAAGGACCTTCATGACAGTATGAGAACCATGTTTCCCAACCTGCCCACGGACTAAGGACTCTTATGTGACATTGTGCTGGCCAGTAAAAGAATTGTATTTTATTATTTAAGAATGATGCTTAACTGGAAAAATGAGGGAATTATCCTAAATGGTTACTAAAGCGCCCCTCTACTTCCACATGTCAAGTGTTCTTTACTCAATCAGCAACTAGCACCATACGATTGACACTAAAGTCATTGCAATGATCTTTTGGTGGTGCTCTGGTACACAAAACTATAAGAAATGGGCGGGGGAAGCAAAGGAAAGAGAGAAGCAACATGGTTTGAAAAAAAAATGAGTCAAAATGAAGAAAGGAGGAAAAAGAAGACAGAGAAAGATGGAAGGAGACAGAGGCAAGGACAGACAGAGAGAAAGAGAGAGAGAGAGAGAGGAAAAAAAAATCTTAAATGCTGAAATAGATTTGGTGTAGGCCTCCATCTTTTGTGATCCAGTTTCATTCCATGACTGTCCTTCCATTCTTCTGACCTTCCTAACAGCATGATTACCTGTTATCTGTTAAGGGGAGTTTGAATTAAAGTCTGTTCACTCCTACTGTAGATGGTATGGATGAGTGTAAAGATGCTGACATATGATGGTGATGATGATGAGTCATAGTAATGTTGATGAAGAGAAAGAACATTCTACTACTTCACATTAAAAAAATATATTATTTCCAGGTTCAGGTGGTTCATGCCGATAACCCTAGCTACTGAGGAGGTTGAAATCTGAGGATCATAGTTCAAAGCCATTCAGAAAGTCTGTGAGACACTTCCCTCCACTGAACTACAAAAAAGGCCAGAAGTGGTGCTGTGGCTCAAGTGGTAGAGAGCTAGCCTTAGCACGAAAGCTCAGGAACAGTGCCCAAGCTCAGAGTTCAAGCCTCAGGACTGACAATTTAAAAAAAAACAAACACATTATTTATCTCCATGTTACTTCCAAATTAACCAAGTCATCCAAAGGAAAAACAAAATTCTGCAATCCATTATTGAAACCATAAAATTTAAAACTTTTATGAATGTTTCTACCATCATGTATAACTGAATAAAGTTCTCTGGAGAAACTACTAGGGTGTATATTAACTCCTAAAACAAAAAATACTATAAAGTGAGTGGCTTATAATAGAGAAGTGAGTTTAGCACATCTCTGGTGGCCAGAAGCCCAAAATCAAGATGCTAAGTGTCTAGTAAGGGCACAGTTAGATTCACAGTGCTTTTCTGCTGAGTCCTCAGAGGTAAGAATGACCTCCCTTGAGCCACTTTTATGAGAGCATCAAATCCATTCATGACGGTTTCTGTTTTCACGAAGTAATGATTTCCCTTAAGACTGGACCTGGAAATACCATAACAAGAGGAGTCAGGACTTTAACATATGAACCTTGAAGAGTCAGACATAATGATCTGATTTCTAGGATTCTGCTGTACAATCTGGAGACCACTTGACCACAGCATCCTCACGGGTGGTCCTTTGCCATTCCATTGCTATGGACTTATGTCACTAAGAAATACTAGTTTTAGTTATCATGAAATGAAAATGAAATATACTTCTCCTTATTGACTGAAAATTTTGCAATAGGGATGAAAATACAGCATGTGGCTTCTTTTTTCAACACCTAAGTAGAATCCTTTCAGTATGGTTTGGACTCACCCTAAATCATGATGAGGCTTGATTGTCAAGGTAATGTACTGAAGTGATGGGATCTTGATGAGGCATTTGGGAAGGATCTTCCCTCACAGATAGAGTAATCTAGTTGTTACTAGGAAGGAAATGCTCACTAGAGTGCCATTATAAAGCAGGTCATGACCCCTTTCTTCCTCATACAAGAACTTCCTTTTCACTTCCTGCCATGAGACATTCACTGGACACTTAGTAAATATGAACCCAATGCTTTTCAATATCTAGAACTCTGAACCAAAGCTAACCTCTTTTCTTCATAAATTCCCCACTGTTGGGTGTTCTGTCAACAGAAAACAAAATAAGACACTACGCTTATCTCTCCTTAACCCCTAATTCCCTATTCCCATTTTCCTCTAGTTTTCTAGGGGGAACATCCTTTAGTCCCAGTTCAAGGAATGCTTCCACAAAATAAAACCCACTTGTCCCTTCAGAATTTACTATTGTCTTGCTCAATCATTGTGACTTGTATAAACCGCTGTCCTATTTTGCTACCTTAACTTATTTAGCCACCTGTCTCTTGGATGCAAAAATTCATCTGTGACTGGCACCAGACAATATGTGTCCCTGGAAGCCAAATGGATGAAAAGCAGGTAGCTTTCAAAAATACTTTTTAAATAAAATAATGATACATTTAATCAGCATACCAACATTTTTCCAAGTAGGAGACAAAGAAACATTTATCTTGGCATACTTAAAAGCTTTAGACTGCATAGATTAAGTTACTTTCTGTACAAAACTTTAAGGATAAAAGATGAAAGAAGAAACTATACAAAAAAGATACCACAAATCATTATGGAAGTCATGAATTCTAAAGGGAGTTTCATTCATCTGTTAACACTCTACTAACCATAAATGGGCCCATTCTCTAGAAACGATAATACTAAGCTGTCTTCTCATCTCTTAAAACTTAGATGCTATCCCTGTTAATCAGAACTTTCAATACCACCCACGAATTGTTTAAGCAATGCAACTACATTGAATTAACTTTTTTTACATGAAAACCAGCAAAACACAAAGCACATTGTCCCACCAAGTTTCTATAGAACCTCATTGTGCAACACTATCATGAGTTTTTATTTCCAGTTGGATATTATTAATGGTGGCAATTATTGTTATTGAAATGGTCCCAAAAGATTACAACGTGATTAGGACCAAAAACACAAACATTTTAGCAAAGATCTTGGCTGCTTAGGGGATAAGCTCCTGTTCCATAGCCAACTTTTTGTTGTGAACTATGTCATGCAATAAAATACAAGTGTCCGGAATGGACAAGGGCCTTCGCTATCTTTTTGGATTAAAATATAACATCGTTCAAATGATTTTTGGTATGTGTGCTACTTTATCTTCATTATGAAGAAAAAGATTTTGGATATGGACTTTAGAGAAAATTACAGTCTCATCAAGACACAAATAAATTATATATAGCCCATTAAAACCTGTCACTGCAATTCAGATAGCATTTATTTATTATTAGTTGTCTTAGAAGTTTAGAGTTATTTTGTAGATTTTTTTTTCACTGCACTTTACTTACCCTCGTTTAAAGTTCTTTTTTGTAGTGGGTTGTCTGCTTTAGTTTTTATTTCCTTTACCTTCTCACTGAAAGCTAGATTTTAAAATGCTGTCCTTCTCACTGACATCCAATCTTTTCTCACATGCTGGGTAACACAACTCATTGATGGGATTTATGTCACTGATTGGCATTGCTGTGATGATATATTAATGTGGAGAGATATTTTATCAAGATGGATTTATTACATGGTATTGTGTCAAGGAAAATTGAATATGAGAAAAACAAAGATGAGCAAAAAATGAAGTTGTAATGCCCACACTCTCTTGGTATATGACAGAAAAAGATGTCCAATGATATAGGGAAAATGGGATTTATCATGATTTACAGTGAGGAAGCCACTCCCTTATTCTGAAGGAGCATGCCTTCTGCTGTGAGTGTAGATGTAAATTCATGAAGTAAGCTCCAGCATCTGTACTTTCTCTTATCTACAGGTCAGAAATGACAGTAGGATCTAGTACAATCAAACTGAGAACCTACAAGACAATGGAATAATGGTATTTTGAAGTGGTAAGAAAATTAAGTACTTAAAATATGAAGGAGATGCAGTTACCACAAAGGAGCAAATGAGTTGAAGCAGTAATCAGAACACTCTGGACACATACATATCTCTTAGATTATCATGCTGTCTCTAGCAAATAAATTGATGGTCCATCTACTAAAGTAGTACTTGCTCTGTATAAGTGAGACCAAATTACCACTCTAGTGAATGGAAATCTCCTGTAGAGAATAGTTAACTCTTCAATGAAATTTCTGAACTTGAGCTAATTGATTGATCTGGAAGCCCTTGAATCAAGGGATTGCCAGATTATCTTGCAGAAGAATTGTGCTACAATGTCAAAATTTATGCTATTAATATTTTCCTAGATATTCTCCAGTGGATCTAAGGCCATTTGCTGGGGGTAACTATGCATCAGTGAAATGCAACAGTGAGAATGCAGGTAGATCACAACCTCAACTCTACATTTATATTAATTCCTGGCAACTGCAAACATTGCTGTGGTTATTTAGTCAGAGTAAGGACTTACGGGGTGAGGTGACAAATGGAGTTTTATTTTGTGATCTCTGAAATTAGCCTGAGTTGAGTTCCTCAGTCCCAGAATGTGTAATTGGGATTACATACATAGTGACAGGCAGATTCCTTACATTTGTTCAGAGGTCAGGAAAGGTAATAATAAAGGCCAAGTGTGAGGGACTAGAAGTATTTATACTTTAAAATACAGTGAAACAAAAGCAATACTACATTCTTGGAGAGAGCACAAAGACCAATCCTATTATGAAGAACTTGACAGTGTTCAGGGTGGTGGTCTTTACTACATCTCTATTCAACTCTAGCTTGTGCAGATGAAACTTGAGAAGTGATTGGGGTTCTCATAAACTTCCTCAGGTAGTGACTCCAAGCACAGCTGCTGTACAAACTAAGATTGCATTGCTTGAGAAAATTGACATGTGTTACTGTTAGAGACATTTAAAATCTGTTCCATGTTCTTATTAGTCTAAAGCTCCTGATTGTGAGGAAGATGTGGTTATACAGAGCAAGTGACTATTTCACATATTTCCTAAATGGACCTTTACATTCTACTTTCATTTGTAATTTATTCCTTGTGGCACAGTTGCAGTCCAGCTCCACCCCTGAGTATGTACATTCCTGTGCTATGCACAAGTTTCTGGGCTCTGTCACCAGCACTGTGATAAAATTTAAAATAAAATACCAAATCATATGTTGTTCCTTTTTCTCTACTAATTGACACAGAAAGTGGTCTTGCAGATGTTTTCCCAGTGTCACTTGATGAATATTAACTAGAATCTAATTTCTGTATTTGTAACTGCACCTTAGTTTTTCCTATAAGTGTTTTTGTCCCAGTCTTTCATTGTTTCACTTCTGTTTATCACAATTTCCTTGGTGACTTCCTCCCGAAAAGGTATCGAAGTCATTCAATCTTCTATAACCCATCAGTTATAATAATGAATTTATTTCTTCACTTATTCATACATCTCCCAATAGTCACTATGTCTGCTGGGTGCACAACATTATACTACCTAACATCATGTAAGGACCTGTTTGTATTGGTGTATATTAATGATACAAAGTGAATAGTATCATTCTCATGCTTCTGTACTTGTATTTAATATACTTTGATTATGTTGGCTTCCTCTACTGCCCTTTCTTATCCTCTCTCCCAAATTTTATATGGAACTCATTTTGACATTTTCATATATACAATATAATATGTTTCAATCTTGTTCTCTCATCTTCACCTTGCATCTCATGCTATTCTTTCTCCAAATAGTTCCTCAATGTTCATAATTTTTTAACATCTAGATTCTGCATTTAAAAGAAAATATGCAATCAACATTTGTCCACCTCTGTCTTATTTCACATAATATATAATCTCTAGTTCATCCATTTCCCTGTAAATGACAAAACTTTGTTTTTTATTGTTGGTGATGGTCATAGGGCTTGAAGTCAGGACCTAGGTATTATTTTTGAGTTTTTTCACTTGAGGCAGTGCTCCACCACTTTGAGCTACAGAGCTATTTCTGGTTTTCTAGTGAATAATTGGAAATAAGAGTCTCACAGACTCTCATTCCTAGGTTGGCTTTGAATCATGATCCTCAGAGCTCAGCCTCCTGAGTAGCTAGGATTATAGGCATGAGCCACAGGTGCCTGGTCATGTTCTTTATGGGTGAAAAATTCTCCATTGTGTATATATATCAGGCATCAATGACCAAATCCAATCAATATTCTTTCTCAAAATCAATCATAACAACATAAAACTAAACCCTTACCCCAAGTTTTGTCTAATTATTTCAATTCAGGCAAGCCTTTAATTTTTTAACTTCAAATCTGGGGATGATTACTTCTATAAAGAAAACCAAGCAATTTTTTTTCATTGTCGTTGTGGCTTCTCTATCCAGGAGATATATATACACACACACACACACACACACACACACACAAACACACACACACACACACACACACACTTCTGCACTTTCCTTTAGACATTCTTAGACATTAGTTTATTTAATGCAGACTGACCATTTTAATGCCTGTACTATAATACTATTCACAAGCAATCAAATATTTGCATCAAGGCCAATGGTGTAGTATTTCCATTTTCATCATTTCAAAATTTTGGAAGAAAAGGAAGCAGATCAAACAGATTTTTCAGGTAAATCTTCCTTTTGTAGTTAAAACTTGCTTCTAAAATACAGGCTAGATCTCTCCTTTTTCCAGCAGAAAACAGCAGTTCAAAGCAAAATTGTAAAATTGTATGTTAGATGATAATGACAATAAAGAGACTAGCCTGGAACTTGAAATAAGTAGCTTAGAGTCAGAAACAATATCTTGAAATGTCCCACCCTGCCTTGGGATTTGGGAATATTATTATTATTGTTATTGTTATGTATTCCATACAATAGAATATAACTGTGTCCTGAGCACACTCACTGCCTCAGCCCAACTGTTTACTAGTCTCTAAATTCCACATCAACATTCCCTTCCAGAAAAGCCATTTGTTTGTGTGGCTCCTCAGAGAAGGACCATCACTGTGGTTGGACTTCATGAATTGTTAGTAAATATGAAAGAAATAGAAGAGGATGGAAGAAAATTGAATTCCAAACAAACAAAAAAGAAGAGCAAAGAAAAACATGGAAGAAGGAAGGGAAGGAGGGAGGGAGGGAGGGAGAGAGGGAGGAAGGGAAGAAGGGAGGGAAGGAAAGAGAGAGGGAAGGAGGGAGGGCAGGAGGGAGAGAAGAAGAAAAGAGAGGAGATATAAATCTCAACTGTATAAAATATCATTTATCTTAAATAAATATATGAACCTAAAGATCTGTATAGTAATTCATTTAGTCCTCATAATATTCCAGCAAAATACGCTAACACTACTTCCATTTCCTAGATGAGGCTATTAAATCTTAATAGGTGCCAGAAGCTTGTACAATTTTTATTATCTCTTAGTCTATAGATGAGATTTAAACTAAGGAAATCTCACTTCAGAATCTGAACTTTAGAAATCAATGGTCTAGGGCTGGAGGCATGGCTCAAGTGATAAAGCAGCTGCCCAGCAAGGAAATCCTGAGTTCAAACACCAGCCCAGTGCTGGTAATTCAGGTCTGTAATCCTATTTGAGAGTCTTTGATTGGAAGGATTGGATCTTGAGTTCAAGACCAGTAGGGTAGAAAATTTGTGAGATCCTGTCTCAGCATTGTGGTAACGCACCTGTTTTCCTCACTATGCCAGGAATCCTAACATAGACTAATACTTAGAAGCAAGATCTATCTCAAAAATAACTGTCAGGAAACAGTAATGGAGGCATGGCTCAATAGTTTAACTGCCTGCTTAGCAAGAGCACAGCCCAGAGTTCAAACAAACCCCAGTATCACCAACAAAGGAAAAAGAAAGTAAGGTTGCATGCTAAAGTGACCATGCAGTTGATGACAGTGGTGAATAGTTGAAAGGCCCACCAAGGAAAAGAATTACTTAAAAAGATGTTGAATCAAAAAAAAATTCCATTTGGGACCAAACAGTTTTTCTTTCTACCAAACTCCTTTTTCCATATTTCTTTGGGAAGCCTATATTCTCTGTAACTGCTGTGAAAGCCACTCAGCTTACTGTAGCAAAATGTCAAATTTCCCGAATGACCCAAATCAGATTTGCCTTATGCAGATCACCTGTGAGTTCTTTGTGACTCTAATTTCCAGGGTCTTCATCTTGGAACTTCTAAAAGGCTAAGATTTATGTGGCTATAAGCGAAACAGTTCTGGAATGAATACGATCTAAAAGTTTAGAAATCCTTGGGCTATTCTCTAAACAAAGATGTGGGAAACTATTAATGTTTATATTGAAGATTCCCCAGTGTTGGGTTTCTTTTTCTTTTTTTTTTCTTTTTCTGGTCACTGTTGGATATGAATGGTTATGTCCTCTGCAACCTCTCCAGTTCTAGTTCTGTACAGAGTACCTCTAAGTTGTGAGACATAGATGCAGATCAGGCTGCAAAGACAATAACTATGTAGTCAAAAAGAAGGTGTTAAGAATACACACACACACACACACACACACACACACACACACTTCAACTCTGGTTATAAAATGGTAGTTCTAAATTTCGTGAAGGAAGAAAGGTGCAAAGAAGTTCCCACCTTCATAATGTCTAACTAGGCTGATTTATTCACTAGCTGTTGGCCCCCAGGCACAGGGCCTTTCATGCATTTAGGAGCCCACAAAATAGTCTGCTTAGAATTAGAAGAAAAGCTGAATTTGAAGGAAATGTTTTCTAATGCAGTGTTACTGTAATCATCTTTATCCCAGGGCAGTCACAAACTGGAATTAGCAATACTTTTGGGCTGAGGAAGTGAATGGGTCCCCTGAAAGTCATAATGGAGCCCAATATCTGTGTATCATTGAGTTGGCTATAGAGACCCTTGAAGAAACAATTTCTGAGCCAAACTTCTCCCAGTTCCAAAAGCAGGATTCTAACAAAACTACAATTCCATTAGTAAAGAATTAAATTAACTCATTTCAGAGAAAAAAGCTTTACCTGGCAAGCAATCCATCTACTGACTGCCCAACCTGATGACAAAGTAAAACTGGGCGTGCAAGTTCATTGTCATTGCTGGAGAAAGTGTGAGTCTGTGTGTGTGTGTGTGTGTGTGTGTGTGTGTGTTCAATTAACTTATAGTAGCATTTGCTCTGTTAACAAATACCTTGAAAGTTTGTGGCTTAAAAAGACAAACCATTTAGCTCATGAATCTACAGGTCAGGAATTTGGCATTCAGGTAGGCAGTTTCCCTGATTTTATCTGGGCTCACTGTAGTCCACTGACACGATGGCTGAGACAGGAAGTTCCAGTTGGCAGGCAGTAGGCAGGCTACAGGTCACAGTGCATTGAGCCTTCTTGGAAGAGGCCTAGCCTGTAAGCTAGCCTGGACTTTCTCAAGTGTGATAGGAATATTTTGTACCAAAAGCACATAGTTCTACTGTATTGTGTTTACCATGTTGACTGGCCAAACCAAGTTACCTGGTCAAGATCAGCTTCAAAGGAGAGTGAAATAAGACTTCACTTCTTGATGGGGGTAGTTACAAAATCACTTTTCAAAGGGCATGATGCACAGATGAGAGGACTTGGTGGTATTGTTTCTTCAAAATCTTGATACCGCTATTGCTGCATTGGCACCTTTGTGAAATTCTAAGTTCAGTTGAACTGTTTCAAAAAGTTCAAGCTAAAGTTTGGTTCCTTGAGGGAGGAAGACTAGAGTTCCAATTTTTAAAAGCTCAATATTTCCTTTAAAAATCATGTTTTATATCATGGTTTTAGTGTTTATGGCATCATGCAGTGGAACAAATGTGATCATATATCAGATCAGCCTCAGTTCATGTAACCGCTTGGCCACTTATTAAATGCTTGGCCTTGGGAAAGTTACTTCGCACTCTGGGCATTGCTTTCTTCATCTTCAGAACAGAAATAATAAACCTCCCACTAGGAATTGCTGGACAATGAGAGAGAAGTGCATGTTCTGCCAAGCACTGGTAGATTCTTAATAGCTTTTATCTTTGATGTAATGATTTTATCATGGAAAACAGAGAATTAGCATTCAATCTATTCAGTAAATGACTAAGGAGAATTTAGGATGGACGAATCTCTCCACTATTTCACCTTTTAACCTCTATGTTGTGTGTATTTCTGTTTTTAGTCATTGTATTTTCTGGTGTCATAATTTCTGTGGCTGATATGCTGCCAGCTCTGATGTGAAATGGGGGTGTTTTCTAGGAATTTAAGCTTCCCTGAGGAGTTTGATCATCAAACCACATTCATATTTCTGACCATTAGCTGGTTACTCTGGGTTTTTTTTCTCATTTTTGAACGTGGTGTCAGAAATGTAAAATGTTCTTGAATGTACACTTTTTTTAAAGAAATACTTTGCATTTACTCCTTTGTACTTGCATAATAATAATCACTAGGACCTGAAGTTATTTACTCAGTTTTTCAATCTATGACAAAAGAAGAGCTTTCTTGTTTCATAATCCTTAAAAGCTAGTTTCCATTTTCATGTTGCCCACTTATACTTATTAAAATACATTTGCTTGCTTTTTATTTAAACAATATGTGTCATTACACATCAACAAACTTTCAATATGAAGGCCTTGGACACTGTTATCATGTGGGATATGAGTTTGTTAATAATGAAAGTTAAACAGAACTTATCTAAATTTAGAAGTAATATCAAAACACAACTAACTTAAGAGATGTTTTATCAGGAGAATACAGTGGCTTTTTGCTGACTTGCACTTAAGTGTGATAAAGATTATATGATTTATAGTTTATATAGAACATGAAATTAATATCTCCACTCCTTGAAAATAGGCAAATAAGATAGTTACTAGCTTCTTTATATAGATCAAATAACAGCCTTATTCTTTTAACTTTCATGTGAGTTATTCTAGTAAAGAAAAGAATAAAGTCTCTCTTGAGACTCATTTGTTTATCGCAAATGAAAATCCTATCTTTTAACTAGAACTTATTAACTTGGGAAACAAATTACAGTTCTGTATTAATTAACTAGGTACAGTGAACTTAATTTCATTCATTTATTTTTGTCATCAGACCTATTAAGGCCAGAAGGCATGAAATGTTGTGCCCATAGGGTGCAAATATACATGTAATTTGTTTAAAAAGTCTTATATAAATCAAATATGAATATTCATATTTACACATGATGAGGAGTCTCATGAAGAATCCTAAATCAATCTTTCACCCCAGGGTTGAAAGTAGGAAAGCTACATTTCATCATATCTATGAACTTTCCCAGGAAGTAATAGGTAATTATGGAACCAATTAATGAATTAATAATAAACATTTGGGGAGCTAATTAAAGCTTAAGAGCAATTCTTCATTATGTAACATTTTGTTTTGAAAGACTTTACTTTCACTTGAGCACTCGCCTTGCTGAAGGCTTTTCTTGATTAAAAAGCCCAAGATTTACTATCTGTAAGTTACATCTACAAAGGTTTTTATCTGGCCCTACCTTTAGCACCCACTCTAATTCCTCTACATAATGTATAAATAATTCCGTGAGTGGCAATATTTAAACAAAATAAATGGGTTGGGAATTCTAGCTTCATACATGCTTCCCCTGAGAGTGCATTCATGAAGTTAACTTACACTCCAGCATGCTTTGCAGGTCACCAAGTTATGAATGTGGGGAACCTCACTCCTGAAAGCTGGTTGGATGAGATTAGTTGTGATCAAGAAAGACTTTCCTTAGGAAACAACACACTAGAAAAGAAAGTCAAATTTTATGGGTGATGCTTTCTTCATTTTATTAAAATATCTACATGTAAAGCCTTTATTATATTAAGGAATGTTCCATAGATTCCTAGCTTCTCCAAAGCTTTGATCATAAAGTGGTATTGGGTCTTGTAAAATGCTTTTACTGCATATATTGAGATGATCATATGATTCTTATCCTTGCTTCTGATGATATGTTGAATTGCATTAATTGACTTGTGTATATTGAACCAGCTTTGCATTCCTGAAATGATTCCTGTTTGATCATAGTATATGATCTTTTTTGTGGTTGGTTAGAATATTATTGAGTTTTGCATTGATGTTCAACAAAGAAATAGGTCCCTATCTGATTTTGGAATGAGCGTTAATCTGGCTTTGTAGAATGAATTTGATAGTGATCTTTTCCTTTCTATTTCACGAAGAATTTGAGGAGTATTGGAGTGAATTCTGCTTTGAAGGCCTAATAAAATTTGACTATAAATCCATCTGGTCCTGGGTTTTTCTTGGATGAAGGCTTTTTATTGGCATTTCAGTTTCATTACTTGCTATGCTACCAGCACAACCATGTTCACTGCAACATTGTTTACCATAGCCAAGATAAGAAATAACCCAGATGCCCTTCCATGGATAAAAAAGTGTGGTATATGTACACATGGACTTCTACACTTCTATCAGAAAGAATGATATTGTATCACTCACAAGGAAATGGAAAGAGTTGGAAAAAAATTATATTAAGTGTAGTAAGCCAGACCGAAAGAAACATAGATTGCATGGTTTCCCTCATTAGTTGTAACTAGGATGTACCTATAAATCTGTACTAGATGGTAAAAGAAAAATATACTTGGACATGATAAATTATACAGGATTGTAGACACACAGTGAGACCAAAGAGGTTATTCTTAGGAGAGAAACACAGAGCCCCAATATCTACGTAAATATGATCATATAAAATGATGTTTATTGAAATGAATGACAAAAAAGGAAACAAGAAGTTTTTTGTTACTGTGATTTCTTTATTTTTTTCTCCTGTGTCACTGTTTTTGTTTTTTGTACCTTTTGTGCTGTATGTAAGTTTATGTGTTTGGAAGAAGGCAAGGACAATCATAGAAATTGTGGGACAAAGGGTGAACAAATGCAGCAATGATAACATGTATATACATATATAAATATATATATACATACATATACACATAGTGGTACAATTTGGGGGGGATTAAGAGGGAAAAACTGGGAGAAAATGAGAGAGGGATGACACTGTTCAAAAAGAAATTAAATCATTATCTGATATATGTAACTGTAACCCATCTGTATATCACCTTTATAATAACAATTTTTAAAAGTCCACATATGGGATCACCCATATAGTTCATATATACAAGCTTACTTTCTTGAATTTATTCTACATCTGTGATGATAACAACTAAATGATAATTTCCTCAAGCTAGATATATGGAGCTACAAATTTACACATGTATATTACTCAAAGACAGCAGATGGTGCAAATTACTAAAGTGCATTTAAATAATAGAATTAGTCCATGAAATAATTTTACATGAGATAAATACCATAGCACCTAGGAAGTAAGGAGGAGTTGTACTTCACCATTTTTGCTTTGTTGAGTTTAAATAGATTTTCCAACATCTCTTTTCAAAGATCTACTAGGTATTTAGATTGTAATTCAACTAGGGATATTATTTTGCATCCTTGTTTTCAGGAATTCCTCTGCATTTTGCATAATGTTTTTATGTTTGGCAATAATGACTTTCACTCACTTTTTAAAAGGTATGTATTAGTTGTAAAAAGAGCATAGGAAATAAACATCATCGAAGTACCTTATATGAACATATAAAAATGGCCCTAATTTTAATCTGAAAATTTCCCTAGGAAAGAAGTGTAATTTCACCTGTTTCTGTTCCCTATAATTATATGTCTATTTCTAAAACATGTCACATTCACGAAAGTGAGATAGTAAGCTGATTCATGTAAAAGTACAGTAATTTCGCACTTTGTGACCAAGAGAACTATGTAGAAATGTAAGAGAAAATGATCTGCAATTAAATTAACTTCACATTCAGACTGAGAAAAACTTAACAAAATTAAGATAGTATAGAGACCTGATGAGTACTAATTATAGGTAGTAATTTATGTGTTTGACATATTTTTAAAATTTTATACTGATATTTCTTTGTTAAGAAATGTCCATATAAAGACACAACGATTTTATATTTAGTCTTCATTGAAATGTTGCTCAAAGCATGTATCTGTAACTGAATGCTTCTTTCTGTTCTTTGGTCTTGCAATTAATTATACTCAGCAGATGGTTTAAATATGCTAAACGTGAACAAATAAAGAGACATTTTTCTCAGTAGAAAAGAATGACATAAACTGAGCAATATGCTTGTCAAATTTCATCATATTTAGTTTTTTTCAACATTTTCAATTCTAGTCCAAATGACAGTAAGCATTGTGATAGCATGTGCATTTTCATTTGATACTACTTTCATTTCAGGAATAAGAACCGTGTGTGTGTGTGTGTGTGTGTGTGTGTGTGTGTGTGTGTGTGTGTGTGTTATCAAAAAATAAATGTGAACCACAACGTGGGGAAAAGGGTGAAATCATATCAGTAATTTGGTAATTTGGAGAGACATCTTGTCTCTAATATGTATCTTCTTAAACAAAGACCAGATACCAATGATAATTGATACTGTTAGTGGGGTTTTACACACAATGAAACTGACACTCTGTGATTACGATTTGCACCAAATTATTGGCTGTCTGAAAATATGTATCTTCCCAGTATTACAAGTTTATCTTCTCAATACTATCACAAGCACCTATTGTGAGCTTCCTCTACAGATATCCAGATTATAAGTCTCATTTTAGAAACAGGAAAAGAGCAAACTGGGATGAAGGAAACATGAATTCCATAAACCCTTTGCCTCCAGTTAGCTATGTGAATTTGGACAATCACCTTCCCTTAACCTTGGTTATTTTCTCACAAAACAGTGCAATTAGGCTAGAGTGGTAAGGCTGTATTTCAATCCTAATAGTCTTATTATAGACTTCTTCAAATTTGCTTTCTTTAGGAAGATATATACTCTCAGAGCAAGATTTAGGGAACTTTGAGAGAAAAAAAGAAAGTCTGCATTAAATGGCAACTGTGCCACTTAATTTGTCCCAGTAAGGAACTCAATTAGGCTGCCTATGTTTTCACATGCTCTTTCTCTTTAAAAACCATATCCATTATACATAAGTGCATGACCATGAGCTTCCATTTCATAAGGCCCCCAAATCAGGTGCCCAGTATATGCACTGTTAGAGATTTATATGTATTTAAATGGTTACTTTTTAAGAAAAAGTACTTTAAGAGGTGAAATAGATATGGACTTTATTCCAGTTAGGCATTTCCTTTCATATGCTTTCTATCACTATAAAAACTAAATAACTTTTTTTCTCACTTGAGTTATACTGGTTCATTGTCATTCTAGGTTCTTTTCTATTTGGCTATATTTTCTTCCCACAGTTTCCTGGATGAAATTTTATAGGATTTTCAAACATACTTTCTGAACAAGATATTACCACAGGGTCCAGAAACATACTAGTTTGGAAAACAAAGATAACGGGAAAAGGTTACATTCTCCCCAATTCAGAAATATTCTCCTTCTTAGTTGAAGGCCCTTGACTTTAACCTAGCTGTGCCTTTTGTCTGATCAGGAGGGGCTATTTATTAGGAGCCATGCAAAATAAACCTGAAAAGTTTGCCATAAAAATATGACAACCACTTTAAATAATGTTGACTTAATTAAACTTTAAACTTTATTTATATATTTTATGGTTTTAGTGTGAGCTCTTCTCGGATGTTTACTTCAGTGGAAAATCCATCATGTAAAAACTTTGAAAGGAATTAATCCCCCTCCCCCTGGCACAGAGCTCAGCTCTAACAATTCAGATCTAAATATTTAGTGATGGATGATACATGTTTATGGAACAGAGGGCAGTATGACATTTAAATGTGAGCTGCGGTTTCCATCTTGAGCATAGGTTTGAATAGATATTGGAAGCTGAAGTTAGGCCAACCCATGGAAGTTGATAAGTTTGTTTGTTGTTGTTGTTGTTGTTTTTTGCTTTTACTTTTGTCTTTTTTTTTAATACCCTTTGTCCATTCCATCTGTTCCTGAAATCTTTATAACAAAACTGTTCATACAATCAATTTTCCAAAAAATAAGTTGTGCTGACTCTTCTGTGTTTGGTAGTGCAACCATGGTTAAACTAATAGTCTCACTGGGTGTCAGCCAAAGGTTACAGGACTCTCAAAATATTCCTGGAAAAAAAATAGTTTATCACTGAAATGAAGTTTCTCGTTAGTAACCCTGTGGTGTCTAATCTGTAAAATTACATGATTAACTCCTTTCCAGAGTCTGCTTTGGTTTGGGCTTGCAGTCCCACAGGAAGTTATTAAAAGTATCACCAAGATAATTCCCTAGCTTTGTACTTGATCCCTGGGGTAAAGGAAATAGATCATTAGATGAGTACTTTATAATAAAGTCGTAGATCACTCATGATTATTAAATGAGTGTCAAGGAAGATTATTATTTTAAAAAGTTGAGGACAGTGTTATTTGAAAAACAAATAAAAGCCATGCACGGATTTCTTACTTCCTTTGTTTGGTAAAAGCCATGGGAAGCATTGTGTTTTCTTCCCCATGCTTTTTGAAGTTGGTAACTTAAAGTCTCCCAGTTGTCTCACCTTGTGCTTTTTTGTTTCTGAAGTTATTTAGCTGCTTTCTCCAATGAAGAGGTAATTGTTTTTGTAAGTCAATGAAGTATGCAAAAGAAATGTCAAAGGAAATGGGAGGGAGAAATATGTCATGAATATGTGTAAATAATCTGAGATCTTTGTTTCCTATGGAAGTATAACAATGTATGACTAGTAACTTACTTGGTTTCACAGGGATTACTCTAGTGAGTCATTCAACCCAAAAATAATTGATTAGCCCAGACAATTTTCACCTCTTAGGAACAGAATTTTTAAAAAATCAATGTTAAAGGAAAAGTAGAACCAGATAGCTCTTCATCTGTGCCCAAATCTAGTACACATTGCAAATGTTCTGGTTACTTGAGTAGGATATTTGGATTTTTCAATTATATTCTGAGATCTGAATTTTATTCACTTATTCTAGTCTAGTCTAAAATGCCACATACCTCCAAGTCCTATTTTGCTCTCCTAAACAGTTACTATAACTTCTTTATTTGAAAAGAAAATAGACTTAAGCAAGTCCATGTCTTGGATAAAACCAGTCTCTGCCTAGTCTTTGACTTCTTTTGTATAAAAAAGTAGTCTTATTCAAGTTGATCATTCAGATGCTTGATTTTGATTAGTCACTCTAGCAATCACTAAGCAGTGGCACTTAAAATTTCTAAATGGAATCAGTTGAATGTGCCTATATCCTGAGGAAAATAATCTTGAACCAACATTGGCAAACCCTTTACAAAGTTCTGAATGTTGAATTCCACAGAGGGGGCAAAGCAGGACCTTGGTTAATGATTCCTTTCCATTTTCTTTAGCTTTTATTTTCTGATTTCCTGATCCTACCAAGAAAAAGACATTGTCATACTTAAAAAAAAAAAAAAAAGGAAATGCATTGTGGTTTAAAAAGAAATCCAGTTCCTTACTAATGGAACAATGTCATTCTTTGTGATGGAAGCATACAATTCAATTTTGTACACATACCACATTTTCTTGGTTCATTCCTTGACTAAGGGGCATCTGGATTGCTTCCATGTTTTGTCTGTGGCAAATAATGCCACAATGAACATGTGCATGGTGGCTTTAATGTGGCCTGGTTTATGGTCCTTTGGGTAAATGTCCAGAAGTAGGATGACTCGGTCATAGGGAAGCAATGTTTAATCTTTCAAGGAACCTCCACACTGCTTTCCAGAGTGGATGAAGTGGTTTACATTCCCACCAACAGTGTAGTAGTGGTTCCTTTTGGGCACATCCCCGACAGCACTTGTTATTATTAATTTTCTTGATGACGGCCATTCGAACTAGGGTGAGGTACAATCTCAATGTTGTTTCAGTTAAGATTTCTTTTATGATCAGAGATGTTGAACATTTCTTCATGTGTCTATTGGCTATTTTTATTTCTTCTTCATAAAAGTCTCTTTAAATCTTTAGTCTGCTTATTAATAGGGGGTCCCATTTGTAAGGAAATGGAAATACTTAGAAAAAGTTATATTAAATAAAGTAAGCCAGACCCAAAGAAAGCCTGATTTGTAATAATAGAATTTTTCTAGGATACTCTTAGAAGAGGATCATAATTGTTCAATAGCTATTTGCATATGACCATATAAAATGATACTTAGTGGTAGAGTGCTTGCCTAGCATGCGTGAAGCTCTGAGTTTAAACAGAAAAGGCCGGAAGTGGCACTGTGGCCCAAGTGGTAGGGTGCTAACCTTGAGCAAAAGAATTTCAGAGACAGTGACCAGCCCCTGACTGGATGCTTATCAAAATGAACTCCAAGAAATGGAAACATGAGGTTTTCTTTACTGTGTGTATTACTGTTTGCTGTTATTTCTTATTTCTTCCTTTTTTCTCCCTTGGTTTATTCCCTGATGTCACTGTTTTTTTTTATTTATATATCCTTTGTCTTGTATATAAGTTTATCTGATTTGGAGAAGGGAAGGAGAATCACTGAAACAGTGGGACAAAAGGTGAACCAGTCAAACAGTGAACTTTACAACTTGGGGGGACGGGAGTCAGCAGAGGAAAAAGTGGTAGAAAATGAAGGAGGGGTAACACTGTTGAAAAAGAAATGCATTCATTACCTGACTTATTTGACTATAGCCCCTCTGTACATCACTTTTGCAATAAAATTTAAATTAAAAAAGCAATTCAGGTTTCCCACTGACATTTGGACAACAATTGCTCAGAACAGTTACATCATAAACCTCTGATAGGTTGTAGGTTGAATATTACTTTCAATCCATAAAGTCCACCCATTTACAGTCTTAGTTTTATCTGTGATTTCAAATACATAGAAGCATAAAGTGCAGAGTAGACTCTAAAAGAGAAATACTGAAGATGGATGTGGTGGGAAACTCCTGCAGTACAGATGACCTACTGTACTTTGCGCTCAGACAAGGGTGTAGTGAGGACTCTGGTAATGTGCCTGTGAAGTGTCCTCTCCAACACTGTTTAAACACAATGATAAGCCACACAGCTGGATGAGTCTTGTAGTCATTCTTGTCACTCCTGTCAGCAGTGCTGGCAAGTATGGGCAGCCTTCAGTCCAGTTCTGCCAACTCTTCTCTCAGAGAGACAGTTCATAATTCAGAGGGAAATTCTGGGGTGTGACTGGAAGACTACAAAAAGGATACTTGACAAAATATCTGCCTAAACAGTGAGACATAGTGGTGGAAATCCCATGGAATAATGTATTACAGGCATACACAAATAGGAGGAAATGCACACTGGTTTTCAACAACAACAACAACAAAAACACAGCCATGACCATCCATGAACATGTTAGAACTAATTGACTGAGTACTTTGGTCACTTCAAAGGGTCCTAGTCTTCCCTTTTATATGTGTGTGTGTGTGTGTGTCTGTGTATGTCTGTGTGTGTGTGCATGCATGCATATATATACATATATATATGCCATTTACTATGTACCAGGAACTATTTCTATATGAGCACAACTAATGCACACAGCAGGTTTTTTAATAAACACAATCATATCCCAATTTTACCAATAAAGCAATTTTCCCAATATTCACAATTGAGAGATGATCAGTCTAGAATAGCCAAGCAATAGGACCCAGGCCCCCAACCCCTGTGAGTCCTCTTATGGGAGGCTGAAGAAGAGAAAGGCCTAGAACCAAATTTCTCCACAGGTGTGCACTGTACTTGCTACAGAATAGTCATAGAGCAGGGAATATGTTCCCTCAAGCAGGTCATTCAGAGATGAGGTGAGAGGCCAAGCCCGTAGATGTGGATGTGACATGGGAACAGAAACCTGAGATATGCTGGGATACCTAAAGCATATCTGCATAAGTGGACCATTCAGGTAAACCTGGAGGAGGTTTCAGTCTAGGACATTGGGAAAATGTGATTCTTTAGTGATAATGCTGTTTCTTCTTGTAACTCTATTCTGATATGGCCAGATTCTATCCACTGGGTCCCACTGGGTCATCAGAAGAACACTGGCTTCTGATGAAAAGGTCACTATGCAAACGGTATTGATGGTAAACATTCTCCTGATGCTCAGAGTTAATTTTTCAAACCAATTCCAGAGTTCTCACTTTTCTACTAATTTGTAGGAACATTTTGGACAAAATACATCCTAGATTCCTGAAGTATCATAAAACTTGATGTTGAATATTGGCCTCTTGGTTTTCAGCTAAAATCTAAGCCTTCTTTAGTCAGCTTAGCTTGAGTGACTCACAGTTACAGTGTCAGGTAATTAGTGACCGGTGAGCTTATGCTTCATTCAGCAGCCAAATGTGTGTTAGAGTAGAAAAATAGAAGGATGATTTAAAGGCAACATGAAAAAAGTGAAAATAAAAAACTCATATCCCATGAGCTTTTCAAAGACCATTAATATCAATCTTTCTGGATAAAAGATATGGGAAAATAGCACTGGCTAAAGAAGTAAGGTCTAGTGAACACTAGAAAACATTACTACATTAATATCTTCTACACATAATTGTCATTCCTTCAGGGATGAGACATCTACTTTTCCAAATGCAGAGGCTGACTATATTCAATGCACAGATGGGCTTCTCCTGGATGTTTCCCATTGAAGGAAGTCAGTTGTAGGCTGTCTTACACACTTGTTCCCTGCCCACATCCAGCATTGTAAAGACAGATGAATAAGGGTGACCTACTCAGGTCAGCTCTGAGGAGCAATCTCAATTCCAGACCTCTCAGGCCACTGTGAAAGCTGAGCCAGTTCAACCCCCTCTCTGCTTATTCAAGTCCTTCACGCTCTCAGGTGTTCATCCCAAGAACACTTGCCACACACATGCATGCACACAAACACACACACACACACACACACACACACACTTCTGCTCAAGACTCTATTTTGGAGGAAAACTGGAAGCCACAAAAATTCCTTCAATATTAGCCAAATGACATGAACTAGTGATATAGATTCTCCTTCTGCTTTATCCTTGAAAATAACATTTTATCACATGTTCAGTGTATCCACTCTAGTCATGGAAGGAAAACAAATTGAACCACAGAAAAATGTAACTAATTGAATTTATCAGCTTTAATAACATTACTCATTTTAGTCATAAAAAGCATAAATTAATCAACACAAATGTAACTACTGAACTCAACATACCTATATCAATTATAAAACTAACTGTACTTTAAAAAAATTAAGGTAGTTTAAGTTAGTTCATTCATGACAGTTAAGACTTTCAAACTACTTCTTTGCAAGTACAGATCAAAATACTACATAGCAATATGCTGGTGCCTTTATTCATATGACAAAGTGCCTGACATGAATAAGATTTGTTCTGGCTCCTGATTTCAGAGTTTTTAGGTCCTGGTTGGCTGCCTCCCCTGCTATGAGCCTGTGATGAGGCAGAGCATCATGGCAGTTGGGGCATGTGACAGAAGAGCAGGAAACTCAAAGAAAGAGAGAAGTTGGATATTATTACATATTCCAGTATATATATACTTCTTCCAACCAAGCTTCAGCCTAGCTTCCATGTACCATCTCCTTAGAATGGCATACTGCTGTGAATCCATCCATGGATTAACTCCAACTACTCAGCAATGATTATGTGCACCACCTGAGGACCAAGCCTTCAATCCATGAGCCTTTCCGGAAACAAGTCTTATCCTAACCCTCACAAGCATTATAGAGGAAAACATTTAAAATAACTTAATCATGCCCGTGCTCATGAAGAGTAGAATTGAATTACCAGAACTAACAAAGACATTATTGTGTAACAATCATCTGCAACATGAACTGTAGTTTCTGGGTAGTGGAGTCCTTCCTGTATTAGTGATAGGTTATCTATGCCTGATATATTGTATTATGGAAGTAACATAGTCAATGTTTTGTTTTAATGTAACATAACAACAGATGTGTATCAGATAGTATCTAGTGAGCCTTCACATCTTTCCTTATCTCTTTCTTCTGTCTCATATTTCAGTTTGGGAAGACTAAACACTACATCTCTAAAACTCTTATAACTTGGGAGCTTATTTTACATCCTGAGTATGATTCGAGTTGTGCCAATGAGAAGCATTTCTATGAGATTTGGAAGATGGAAGGGTAGGACAGGATATCCTTTTGTATCCATTCTGGCTGACTGTGAACTCTGCTAGACAGGTGTGCAAGGCCAGACTTTATGTTCTGCGGTCCACCCTCAGCATTTGAAATGTGACCAGGGGCAACAATAGTCTCCTGATTTCAAGATTGCAGTAGAAGTTGTGTCACCTTGAAGGCCAATATTCTCCTGTATCCTTGACCTCTATTCTGCCACTGACTTTATAAACACCCGCTTCCTTGCATTAAAACTGTTGTGATGGTTGATCTTGGTTGCTAACATCAGTGGATCAAGAGACGCTTAGACAAATGGTAATGCACAATTCCTGGGTGTTTTAGAGGCAATTGGCCAGTGAGTATGCCCACAGTGAGTGGGTATGACCCTCATTGAGTGTGATCAGCACTATCTAGTAGGCTGGGTACCCAAGAGGACAATATGTACAAAAGGAGAAAGCTTGTTTATACTCACTCCTGCCTGACTCATCTTGAATAATACTCCTACCATTCCCTGTGGATATGAGACTCCATATTCTTCAGCCTTTGAATGAAGACTTATACTATTGATTCTTCAGGGAAATTCTAAGCCTTTAGCCTCAGAATGAGACTACACCATTGGTCTCTCTTATTTTAATGCTTCTAGCATCTTAGACCAAGCAATTGTTCCCTGGCTCTTCACTCTGTACAGTTTTCTGGAATGATTATTCAGCCTCTGATTATGTAAACCAATTTAGTAAACCCCCTCTTATGATACATAATGATATAATATGTAATTATATAATACAGTTATATAATAATTATATATCTTATATATATATATGTATGTGTGTATATACTGTTGGTTCTGTTCCTCTGGAGAACCCTGGATAATACACCTGTCACACTGTTACTTATTCTTTGAATGAAACCTGAACTGATATAACATTTTCCCTGCTTAAAAAAAAATTCAATCTGAGCCAGGTACTAGTGGCTCATGCCTGTAATCCTAGACACTCAGGAGGCTGATATCTGAGGATTGTGATTCAAACAGCCTGGGAAGGAAAGTTTGTGAGACTCTTATCTCCAATTAACCACCAAAAGACCAGATCAGGAGCTGTGGCTCAAGTGGTAGAGCACTAGCCTTAGCAAAAAAGCTCAGCGCCTTGAGATTAAGCCCCAGGACCACCAGAAACAATAGCAACAAATATCAATATGCTTTTACTTACACTTTCAGGACTCCTGTTACCATAGTGAATCAGGAAGTACACATGTTATAACTCACTTTCTTCTTAAATAATGTAACAAAGTATTTCTGTTCTATCAGATCACTTTCTGGGGAGATATTTCAATATTTTTTTTCTGAAAATAATTCTGCAGAGCTACTTGAAGACTATGGCTACAGAATAGGATAAGACTGGTCTATAAATAAGTTTCTAAGTGGGTGTAACCAAACTCCATGAATCCCTAAGAAAATTGGAAGAATTGTATATGACCCCAAGTTCTTATTCCTGTGACTTTAACCTCAACAGCAGTGTCCCGTTGATGAAGCCTTAATGATGAAGGGAGAAAATGCAGAGAATGAAGAACTTTCCAGGGCTCTGCGGTAAATGACTCCCTTGAAGATTTACCAGACCTGGCCCCTAGAAGTTGCCTTGTTGCCAGTAAGTACACAGAGGCCTCGTCTGGACTGAGGACTCATTTCTCTCCCACATTGTGAGCCTGACCCACTTTCAACAGAGTGTAGACTCAACCAATGGGTAACTTAGCAAATGACTCATCTGCTGTGGAATAACTAGTGCCTGACACCCTGATGTAAGGCTTTTAGTCGTAGTAATTTCACGAATTACTTCAGAAAGATTTAATTAAAATAAACTTGAGAAGATTGTTGACTATTCCTACCACACAGACTTTGCCAGATGCCTTTGCCTAAACCTGAATGAGAGGGAAAAGATTGAAGTCTGGCTCATCAATGATACAGGCCAGCCTGTGGTACACATTGTGCTAAATAGGATACATAGTAGGAAAAAAAAGTTAGTGTTAGCAAGGAGTTTAAAACAGACATTTGGAGCATAGAATTAGGTGTTGTGTCAACCTGACTATGTACAAGCTCTGTGATGCTGAGCAAATTACTTAGCTTTTCTGAGCTTTACCATCTATAACATTAAAGGGCTGTTTAATGAAAAGCTGGTTTCATTTTTTTAAATGTTTTTATTTTTATTTTCAAACTGATGTACAGAGAGGTTACAGTTTCATATGTTAGGCATTGGATACATTTCTTTTACTGTTTGTTACCTCCTCCCTCATTCCCCCCTCCCCCCTCCTTCTTTCCCTTCCCCCCCAAGAGTTGTTCAGTTCAATTACACCAAACAATTTTGCAAGTATTGCTTTTGTAGTTGTTTGTCTTTTCTACCCTGTGTCTCTCGATTTTAGTATTCCCTTTCAGTTTCCTAGTTCTAATACCAGTATACAGGGTTTCCAGTATACTCAGATAAGATACAGAGATGGTGCAGGTACAACCACAGGAAGGGGATACAAGAGGATCATCAACAAATGAAGCTACAGTTACACATAGCACCTTGAAAGTAGTTACAACAGTGATATAACAATCATTTCCATTACCTGGAGTTCATTTCACTTACCATCATCTTATATGTTCATAAGGGTATAGCTATTGGGCTCTTGTGATCCTCTGCTGTGACTTGCCTAAACCTGTGCTAATTATTCCCTATGAGGGAGACCATAGAGTCCATGTTTCTTTGGGTCTGGCTCACTTCACTTAGTATAATTTTTTCCAAGTCCTTCCATTTCCTTACAAATGGGGCACTGTCATTCTTTCTGATAGAGGCATAAAATTCCATTATGTATATGTACCACATTTTCCTGATCCATTCGTCTACTGAGGGGCATCTGGGTTGGTTCCATATTTTAGCTATGACAAATTGTGCTGCAATGAACATTGTTGTGCTGGTGGCTTTAGTGTGTTCTTGTTTGTGGTCTTTTGGGTAGATGCCCAAAAGTGGGGCTGCTGGGTCATAGGGGAGCTCTATGTTTAGCCTTCTGAGGAATCTCCATACTGCTTGCCAGAGTGGCTGAACCAGCTTACATTCCCACCAACAATGAAGTAGGGTTCCCTTTTGGCCACATCCCCTCCAACATTTGTTATTGATAGTTTTCTTGTTATAGGACATTCTTACTGGGGTGAGATGCAATCTCAATGTTGTTTTGATTTGCATTTCTTTTATAGCCAGTGATGTAGAGCACTTTTTCATATGTCTCTTGGCCATTCTCATTTCTTCATCAGAGAAGTCTCTTTTTAAGTCTTTAGCCCACTTGTTGAGGGGGCTACTGGTTATTTGCAGTTTTGTTTTGGAGGAATGTAATTTTTTTAGTTCTGCATATATTTTAGATATGAGGCTGTTGTCTGTTGTATGGCTGGGAAAGATGAAAAGCAAGTTTCAAAAGGAGCAAAGATTGTCTCTGATTTGTTCCCAGCTTTATCACCAGAAATAAGGATTTGATTTAGAACAGAGAATGTTTGCTATGGACATTTATAGAGAATGGATGCTTATCTACTTATATGTATAGATAAAGCATGTGGGACATCCCTCAAAAGATAACTACTTACTACTAATGAAAGGTGTGGGCCCAATTTCTTTTTAAACCTGGAAGGATCCTTTCAACCTGAGCAGTTTTTTTATGCTCTCAGAATCGGATACCCTGTTTGTCTCACCCCAGCCATAAATACTTTGAGCATTGGTTTGAGCCACCTGGTAGAAATCAGTTCTCATGGCTAATATTAATTCAGGCTCCACCTCCTAGCTAATCTGAGGCCTGCCTCTTCAATGATACATTCCCATTGGATATAGCAAATGCCTTTGAGTTGAGACCATTCCCTGGAGGCTGGGCTTAGTAAAGGTTTATCCTGCCTTGCAATTTCTCAGCGCCCATATTGAACTTTGAGGCAACATCAACAGTAGCAGTATGAGTAGGAAATGGACTGGGCAATGGTGAATTTTGAGACTAAATCTCAACTGAATTTCCAATGTTAAAGTACCTAAGACCTAGCATCCTTTAAGAAGGAACAGAGAATGTGCATCATCCAACCTTGTTGCCAGTGGTTATCTCTTTAATACTCACAGGAAAGGCAGGAAATCCTTTTCCCAGGCAGAGAGGTAGAATTATTCTTGCTTGTAGATCCTTCAGCTTCTGCAAGTTGAGCATGCCAGGCCTTGAGGTTGTTCTTTAAACAGGAGAGTGTGCATTGGCTGCAGAATGAATACAGCCAAGATCAATGCCTGTTCTTACTGGGGCTACTCATGTGATTCCTGACAATTCTACTGCTTCTCCCTTCTTCCAAATTTGAATTAACATTCTATCACTCATTCAATCTGATCCTGTGATAGTATTAGTTGCTCAAATGTCATTGTATTTTTCCCACAAAAACAAGAAAGCCATTGAGTTAGAGCAGGGATATCAGTGAGAGTTTCCCTTGAATGTTTGGCTATTATTAAGGAATTTTGCTTCCTTTTGTCATGAAGGGTCTGTTTTCTATCCCCAGAGGTCAGTGGGAATGTGGCTGAACTCTCCTTCTGGAAATACTCCCATCTCTAAATCTTGCTGCTGCAGGTGGGTGTAATTCTGGAAATTTTATAACTTCTCTTTATAAGGAAGTGACGGAGTAAGAGCAGAGTTGGAAAGAGGATGTTACAATAAAGGAACTTAAAAAAAGAGTTTCTTTCCAACTTGTATTTCAAAAGAACATCTCCAGCCTTGTGTTGTTTATTTTGTGACTAAAATAATAAAATGTAATAGAGAAGCAGAGGTACAGGATTGTGAGCATTGTGTGTTTCCCCTCACCCCCAATATTCTTGCAGAATGGACTAAAGCACTTTTAGAATATATTTGCTTAACATTTCCAAAGTGCTTTGGTAGTTTTCTCTCATTTGCATTATCTTCTTACTAGTTCGTGCTTCGTTGTAATTCTTGATAAAGTCCATGATTCTTGGCTTTGTTTTTTATTAGGTAGAACACTAGACTCACAGATGATTAGTGATAGTTTTTGAAGTAAACTTTCTTAGAAGTTCACGGGTCTTATGTTATGTGAAGCCGAATATCTAAAACCATTGCCTTTGATGTTCTCTCCCAGCAAATGGTGTGGTCAGAACAGCCTTCTCATCTAAGACAGGAACAGTGGCCAAAACCAACACTGGAAAATTCATATTTTACATTGACCACTACTGACTTCATAATCTAAATGGGTCTTGCCAAGACATTTTTGAAAGGTTACAAAAATGTTGTTAAGTAAGCAAGATACGTGTGTGTGTGTGTGTGTGTGTGTGTGTGTGTGTGTGTGCATTTAATTAGGTTTTTTGTAGTGGTACTTGGGACTGATAATTAGATTTCTGTTTTAATAACATGTTTTTGTTAGAAATCAGAACAGATGAAAGAATCTTGAAAAGAAAACACGTAATGTTCGTATACTTCATTAAACCTATTATACTGTACTTTTGGACGTCTTTTACTAATAAGTCTATGAACTATAAGAATGCACTAAATCATTTGCTGCTTTGCAACAGCTGGCAGAAGGGGGACAGAGAGAGCAGTACCTCTAGCCAGCAAAAGGCAAATCGAAGGCTATATAACTAAAAAGTACAGAGTAACTAGATTTTATTTGTTTCATTATAATTGGAGTGGTCTGGGGGAGGAATAAAATATGTCACCCATCTGCTTTTAAGGAAGGCAAGTCAAACATCGCTTTCAATAAATAAAATAATAAAAACAATTTTTAACTTCATGATATAGTTGAAGAAGGCAGAGAAGAGGGAGGAGAGACATGCAAAGAGACCACACACAGTCACATAGAAATAGATAAAGAGAGGGGCCCTTTACAGGAAGAGACATGAAACCATTAACACTGATTCAGGGGAAAGCTAACTGTGGCAGACTTTTGCAGGGGAAAAAAATGCTTTCTTATGTAGTCCTTCAGTTTGGGATCCTAGAAATCCATGGAGCTAGTGTATACTTCCATTCAGTAAATAGCCTTGTGGCTGTAGGCTACATTGTGGGTTCAAACTTCATCTAGAAAACGAGCCACTCCATGGGCCAGCCTTCCTACTCTCACATCTATTTGGCCAGTTTAATAAAGTCTAACTACATGGACAAAGTTTTATTAGAAACAGTGTCCACTTGCTCCATTATTTCTGTCACTTCTCAGTTGAATTTTGATAACTCGTCATAATTGAATTTTGATGGTTTTTTATATGTTCCAGATACTAGTCTTTTGTCACATACATGTTTGACAAGGAATTTATTCTAATCTTGGTTGCCTTTTCACTATTTATCCATGGTTTTTGAAGAACAATGTTCTTTTTTTTTTTTTTTGCCAGTCCTGGAGCTTGGACTCAGGGCCTGAGCACTGTCCCTGGCTTCTATTTGCTCAAGGCTAGCACTCTACCACTTGAGCCACAGCGCCAATTCTGGCTTTTTCTATATATGTGGTGCTGAGGAATCGAACCCAGGGCTTCATGTATATGAGGCGAGCACTTTTACAACTAAGCCATATTCCCAGGCCCAACAATGTTCTTTAATTATATGAAAGACAATTTACTCAGTTGATCTTTTCTGGATTGTGATCTTGGCATTGCATTGAAGAAATATTTAAAAAAAAAAAATATCATTAAGGGTTCCCCTGTATTCTTCCAGAAGTTGTGTCGTTAAGGTTTGCTATTTGGGTATACGATTTTGTGTGTGTACCTGTGTCCTGGGACACCCTGAGTTCAAACTCTGGGCCTGGGTGGTGTCCCTGAGCTTTTGGCTCAAAGCTAGCACTCTTGAGCCACAGCTCCACTTCTGGTTTTTATCTTTGGTGATTAATTAGAGATTAGAGTCTCAAGGACTTTTTTTGTGTAGGCTGGCTTTGAACCACCATTTTCAGATCTCAGCTTCCTGAGTAGCTAGGAGTACAGGTGTGAGCCATTGGCAAGAAGCTCTGTTCTCCCCTCCCTGCCCTCCTTTTTTTGGTTGTGGGGCATGAACTTAGGTCTTGGGTGCTGTCCTTGAGCTTCTTTGTGCTCGAGGATAGTTGTCTACCACCTGAGCCACAGAACCACTTCCAGTTTTTGAGTCAGTAATTGGAGATAAGAGTTTCATGGGGACTTTCCTGCCTGGACTGACTTTGAATCACGATCCTCAGATCTCAGCCTCCTGAGTAGCTAGGATGACAGGAGAGAGCCACTGATGCCCTGCTTCTGATCCCTTTCAAATTAAATTTTGCATGTAGTTTGACATATAGATCAACATTTTCTTTTATTTATTGCACACAGATTCTCACCTGTCTTAGCACCTTTTGTTAAAAAGACAATCCTTTCACAATTATACCTCTTGTTGCAAACATGATGATTTTCTAAGCTGTATTATTCTGTTTTTTCTCCTTGTGTCGATACCATGTATCTTAACTATGATAGCTCCTAAATCAAATACTGTCCGTTGTCAAACTTTTATTTTTGTTTCCAAACTTATTGTATGTTCTCAAAGACTAGAAGACCTAAAAAACCCACAAAAGTTAAAGTCTAACATTTTCTCCCAATTATTCTGATACCTTAATCCATATAGCAGTTTCATTACCTAATGTCCAGAAGCTGTACTCTCAAGAGTACAGAGATATTTTCCAATCAGGAAGAATCAATTTTCTTCAGAAGGAATTCAATTTTGTAGATAACTTTAACGAGAAGAAAATATTAAAAAGCATAAGAAAAAATAAAAATATCTCCCAGACTGAAGTTGTAATGAGTCATCTGACTATGTAAATAAGTATTCCTAACACAGAAAAAGGAAAATTGTGTAGTGAAAAATGGAGAATGGATTAGTGATAAGCAAAGGACTAAAGAATGACGATGCTCATGGAATTAACATTAGTCATAAATCAATTTAGTCATAGATTAAAATGTCAGTTTACTCTTGTTAAGCTGTCTTTTGCAGAAACAAATTCATCAAAAAAGCTTCTGACAGCCCTACTCACTTCATTCATCTCACTCTTGCAAATAGCCTCCTATCTTCTAAATGTTTCTTCCATATCACTTTTCCCATTGGATGGACAGCCCACAATTAAATACTAGAGTATAGACATTCAAAATCATACATAAATGCCTTGTGAATTTGAAAGCATGAGCTAGTTTCTTATAGTCAACTCCAAAGTACAAACAGGAACAAGCTTATGATATGCAAATCTGAAGGACACCCTCAATCTTGAAAGCATTTCTAGCTTCTTCTGTAGGGATTTCTAGGCAGCTTCTGGTTAACTCTCCTAGCAGTTCACAGGTGCCTACAGACAGCTCAAAAGCATGCCCTAAGTTCCACAATCTATTACTACATTTCAGAGATAACCAGGCTCAGAAAAATGGATTCATGTTTTCCAAATTCACAAAATATTGATAACAGTGCTGTGAACTCTTAACTGGACCTAGCCCAGATGAGGGACACTAATACAGTCAAATCTGAAGGGACATCATATCTTTAGAGGTCTGAAGGAATGAAAAATTGGCTGTCTTTTTCCAACATCAAACATCAGAAGGTTGGGAAAACTGATCTCCTAAGATCACATTTTGATCACATCTACTGTCCCTTTTATTTTCTTTTGTGTGTATCTTCTTTCCCAAATATATTTGTATATGTATTTAATATATTTGTAGGACCAAATATATTTTAAATATATTTTTAAACATGTTGCTCATGTAATTTCTCCAACTTATACTTCTTGTGATCCCACTGATCTTTATGATGTCTCTAGAAACAAAGACAAAGAATAATGTATAGCATGGCACATGGCAAAGTTCCTAAACCTCCCTGCATTTGTATCTGTGAAAATATGCAACCTGGGACTATTGCTCTCATATCTTTTTCTTCCTCAAACTCTTGCCATTGTATTCAGCTTTCTAGATCTCTTCTAGTTCTACAAAGGGCTCCTGGCCTTTCCAGTGAAAGCCAGTCTAGAACACTCAGGTTCTTCAGCTTCTCTTCACTTAGCAAAGGCCTGGGTGCTGAGCAGGAGGACACAGACTGAAAACTCTCTTGCTCTCGCTCTTGCTCTCGCTCTCCTAATTTTTCTCTTTCCAAAAATAGTAATGGGAAGCTTCTAAAATGAGCTAGCAGTTTTGGGGTGGAGATTTTCACTTAAGTGACATGATTACATGTCTTAAGTTGAAAACTCTCTTGTAAAGAATTTTCGTACAAGTGAAACTGTACAAATTCTCAGCTCATGTGCTCCCCTGCTCTAAAAGTTGAAAAACAGTATGGTGGCCATTCTCAGGGGTGTCATGGTGGGAATTACCACACTGGATGACAAACACTGCTGGCCTTAAAGGTGGAGGTCCAATTCAACTATTGATGGTTTGGGGACTAATCAACATGACAAAAAGAGTATTAGTGGTGAATAGTTCCCAAACAATATCCCACAGGGCTCCCACCTCCACAAATATATAAAAAGATGACATTGTTTGGCCCTCTGCCTTAGTTTTGCACTGGCAGTACACCGGCAGGGGCTGGGGGAGTAAAATTCATTAGGAGATTCTCACTAGTTAAGAAATCAAAGATGTTTTTCCTTCTATTCCTTCACTGACTTGTTTATATAATAAATGCTTGCTCAATGGCAGTGATGCAATAACTTTTCACACTTGACCAGCCCATTCTTCTGTGGGAAATTTTCTTCTGCACACTTGAAAGGCCACAGGAACTATCATGGAACTCTGCAAGATGCAGCAATAAAAGTGATTTTTGAACCAACATCTTTGTCTGTGGAGCTGATATCTACCCCCAGGTCAAATAGTTTTTACTCTACAAAGGATCTGATCTGTAACCGTCTTGTTTAAATAGAACAATCCAGCTGAGAAGTGATCCAGATTTCAACTGCCAAGGCTTTATATACATGACACACATGTACACATTAGCATACATGTGCAGCTCTGCAAACTGTGTATGTGTGCCTACACACACACACACACACACACACACACACACACAGCTTGAACACATGCAGAATTATTTACCTCTGACTAATTTCAGATTATTACATACACCCCCACAAAAAGGGTGCCCCAATAAAATAATGATCTTAGGATTTTTTTCTCACAGTACCTCTAGTTTAGTAGGCACTAGAATGAAAAACTCATATACAATATATGGCAAACACCAATGTTAAAATGTATTGGCTATTTAGTTTTGAGCCAAGAAAGCTAAGATGGTGGAAAGCCGGGTGGGGGAGAAGAGAAGGGAAGTACCTGTGCCAAATGCCTGTGATCACTGAGTGGTAGGCTTCCAGAGAGACTAAGCCCTGACTTTGTTTCATCGGGATACTGCCTAAGTTGCTATTAAGAAGAATTTTAAATGATCTCATTTTTATTAGCCGTGTGTGCCCATTATAGTTTTCTAGTTGCTAGTTTGTTATGGCTTTAACATAAATAAGGTTCTAAAAATGTCTCACATGAGGAGTTGCAGGGCTGGGTATATTATTTATACCACATAAAAAGTCTATGCAAAGGACTACCCTTGTAATGGGACTCTTTTATATTTAATAGAACTGTCATATAAACATATACTAGCATTTAAAATGCAGTTTCTGGACTATAAAATAAACACCATTTCTACTATTGCTGTTGGCTTTCACATGCACAGAGCTCACTTGATTAAATATTCTTTACTCCATTTATGTGAAATGTGTTACTACCACCAGAGCAGCATGTAAAGCTCATTATTCCTTGAGGTGCCACCATTACCAAGGGAAGCCAACATGCCAAATGTTTTACGTAGATTCAAGCAAAATACAGTTAATTTTAACACCTGTATAATGCCACAAAACTGGGGACAACATAAATGAATTATTATAGAGGATTCTAATGGTACTTACATATTGGAATATAAGTGTGAATATAGAAGTTAGAGACTATGGTTTTGTTTTTGTTTTTTTAGAAATACATTCACAATTCTCTTTAAAGCCAGGTAGTAGCAATATTTCTTTACTCTGTTGACTTTTATAAACTAAGTAAAACTTCACTACAGCGTGTCTTCTTTCTTATCTGAAAGATATCAATAGCACTATTATCGTGACACATAAAAAACTGCAAAGCATGTTATTAATAAATGTTAGCTAGTATTGGTATTATCAATTTTCTAAGCATTTCATTTCACAGTTATCAGAAGACACTTTTAGTTGAAGATAAGAATACAGAAAAAGGGGCTGGGAATATGGCCTAGTGGCAAGAGTGCTTGCCTCATATACATGAGGCCCTGGGTTCGATTCCTCAGCACCACATATACAGAAAATGGCCAGAAGTGGCACTGTGGCTCAAGTGGCAGAGTGCTAGCCTTGAGCAAAAAGAAGCCAGGAACAGCGCTCAGGCCCTGAGTTGACGGCCCAGGACTGGCCAAAAAAAAAAAAGAATACAGAAAAAAAAAACTTCTAGTTTTTGTTTTTGTTTTTTTTTTGCCAGTCCTGGGCCTTGGACTCAGGGCCTGAGCACTGTCCCTGGCTTCCTTTTGCTCAAGGCTAGCACTCTGCCACTTGAGCCACAGTGCCACTTCCATATATGTGGTACTGGGGAATTGAACCCAGGGCTTCATGTATACAAGACAAGCTCTCTTGCCATTAGACCATATTCCCGACCCAAAAAACTTCTAGTTTTGAAAAATAGAATAACCAAAATTAAGAATTCAATGAATTGGTTTAACAAAGGACTATCAAAAAAAGATAATTACAGAAGGAGAAAAAAGTAAAATTAGAAAATGTGTTTTAAGCAGCACAGTAGGAGACAGGCATTAGTGGATTGTATCTATAATCCTAGCTTCTCAAGAGGCTGAAATCTGGAGGTCAACTAGAACAGATAAGTTCCCTAGATTCCATCTCCAGAATAACCAGCAAAAAAACTAGAAGCATAGATCAAATGGTAGAACACCAAGCTAGCAAACACATTGAACACACATGAGACCCTAAGTTCAAACCTCATTACTACCAAAACAAGAAAAAAGGTATTAGGCACAACACAACAAAATGTCTGTCTAGCATATATAAAAGTCTAGTAATAAGGTTTAATTTATACAAGCAGAGAAGAGATAAAGAAAAACTTATGACTAAGAATCTTGATAAATTTTTAGAGAATTTCAAGCCACAAACTCATAAAGTCTTACATATCACAAAATACATAAATGTATAGAAAGTTTACATAGGTACACATATAGTAAAATAACTAAAATATCGAAAATTCAGAAGTGGACAGAGAACACTAAATATATTCAGAAAAGAAAAGAAAACCAGGGGCTGGGGATATGGCCTAGTGGCAAGAGTGCTTGCCTCGTATACATGAGGCCCTGGGTTCAATTCCCCAGCACCACATATACAGAAAATGGCCAGAAGTGGCGCTGTGGCTCAAGTGGCAGAGTGCTAGCCTTGAGCAAGAAGAAGCCAGGGACAGTGCTCAGGCCCTGAGTCCAAGCCCCAGGACTGGCAAAAAGAAAAGAAAAAGAAAAGAAAACCATTATGCTCAAGAAAGAAAGAAGAATGACAATTAACTGGTCAACCCAAACACTAAAAAAGAAAATGCTATGATATATGTGTGTAAGAGAGTGTGTGTTCATGTGTATGTGTGTGTGTGTATTGATCCTAGGACTGGAACTCAGGTTCTGGGCACTGTCCCTTAGCTTTTTTGCTCAAGGCTAATGCTCTACCACTGGAGCCATAGCTCTGCCTCTGGTTTTTTGGTGGTTAAATGGAGATATGAGTCTTATGGACTTCCCTTCCCAGGCTGGCTTCAAACCACAATCCATATCTCAGCCTCCTGAGTAGCTAGGATTACAAACATGAGCCACCAGCACCTGGAAGTATGACATTTTCAAAACTACTGAAAGAAATTCACAATATAGGGTGCTATAGAAAAAAATACCACCAAAACTTAACATACAATAAAAATATTTTCAGAATCAAAACATTAAAACCTGATTACTTTACACTCGTACTTAAAAACATAAATCCATTAGGAAGACATTAGAAATCCAGGAAGGAATAAAGTATCTCAAGTGGATAAATATGTGTGCATATCATCACCATTTTATTACAAAACCTGATGTATTTGTGAAGGATTTCAGCAACATAAATAGCCAGTTTCACTGAAAGAAGATATAATCTTTTCACATGGACTTGAAGCACTATGAAAATAGGTCATGTAAAGGTCCATAAAGCAAGTGTTTACCAGTGCTTAGGGAAGTGTAAATAAAAAGAATCACAATGAGGTTCTATTACTATGCAAGGGACTGACCAAAATGAAAACTATAGTAAATACCTACTACTTAAAAAAAAAATGTTGAGCAACTGGAGTAATTGCTGTTGGGGGTGCACATGGCTATCCTGAACACAAGTTTTTGGTCAAATGTAGAACTGAATATATGCATACACTATGATACAGTAATTCCACTCCTTCATATCCAAGAAAAATCAATTCATATGTTAACCAAATGATGTATAGAAACCTTCATAAGAACACTCATTATTATCTGTCTGTTCATCTTCTTATCTGTAAGAGCCAAACACTGGAAATGATTCAAATGTTTATTAATATTGAATGAATTCTAAATTTGTCACATGACACAATGAAAATGGAGAAATGATCTCCATGCTCAACAATGCAATCAAAGTCAATGAGAACTGGGCTCTTGTGATTCTTGCTACTCAAGAGGCTGAGATCTGAAGGTCACAGTTTGAAGCCAGCCCAGGCTTCCTGTGAGAGACTCTTACTTCCTGTTAACTACCAAAAAAGCCAAAAGTAGAGCTGAGGCTTAAGGGTAGAGCCCTAGCCTTGAGCACAGAAGCTCGGGACAGCTCAGGCTCTGAGTCCAAGCCCCAGAACTGGCACCTCCCAGCTGCCATTCCCCACCTTTCCCCACCACCCCCCATACACAAAACAACAAAACAAAGTCAAATGGAAAGATCTAGCCAAAGATCCTGAATCTGATGTGGAGTCTAACACTTGGTGATTCTGATGAAACAAATCATGTGTTTACTTGAGGTTTTGTAACAAACTACCCCAGAGTTGCTTTAAAAAATATTTTTTTCTCACAGATTTAGAGACTGGAAGTCCAAGATCAAAGTTTCCCAGCAACTGATTTCTTCTGAGGCCTTTTCCATTGGCTTATAGTTCATTGTCTTCCTGCAGCTCCTTTCTGTATTTAATGCTATTCTAATTTCTTCTTATCAGACATGGGTTGTGTTGGGTTAAGTTTCACTGTAATAATGTCTTCTTAATTAAATTTTCTCCTTATAGGCTCTGTCTCCAAACACAATCACATTCTGAGGATTAGGCATTTAATATTAAAAAGGGAGAATCACAATTCTGCACACATCTGTGTTAATATTCAGGACAGGTGATTCCTTTGGCGAGGATGAATCTGGTGTTCTGAGTGCTGATCCTACATAAATGCTTTCTTTATACATATTTATTAAGTTGAATATTTGTGATTTCTGTTCTTTTCTAAATGTCTGTTGTTCTTCATTTCTAAGAAGATTAATAAGAAAAAATAACTTGATGACAAAATATTTACACACATCAGACTGCCAAAAAATATAAAGCCTGTAATGGAAGTTTAAAGGTTTAAGCATTAGTGGTGAGCTTGTAACTTTCACCCACAACCCAAAGCACAGTCACATAGCCATGTTGAGTTGGAAAGATGCAGAGGAAATCTTCACTGGAGTAGCTCTCTGCTCACCTAAAACACTTCAAGAGACAAGAAAGGGGAGGATGGTGGGAGACTATAGAGCAGGCAGGCTGTCATTGACAGCTATTATTACTGTCACCATTGTAGAGATAAAGAATGAGGGTCAAAAAGGGTCAGGGTACACATGAAATGACAGAGTCAAGACTTGAATCCATGTAAATGATGTGCCTACTGCATAGTGCACTGTCTCCCTACACCTAATAAAATTGGAGATGTATACTCTATAAACCAGACATACATAGCACATGTGCAGAAAGAGACAGGTACTAGAGTGGTCATTGCAGCACTGTGTCTTGTGAGTGTGTGCATGTGCATGTGTGTGTGTGTGTGTGTGTGTGTGTGTGTGTGTGCATGTGCCTGTACTGGGGCTTAAACTCAGGGTCTGGATGCTGTCCCTGAGTTTTTTTGCCCAAGGTTAATGCTCTACCACTTGAGTCACAGCTTCGCATCCAGTGTTTGTTTGTTTGTTTGTTTGTTAATTGGGGTTAAGAATCTCACGGACTTTCCTAGCTGGGATGGCTTTGAACTGTAATCTTCAGCCTCCAGAGTGACTAGGATTGTAGGTATGAGCCACCAGTGCCTGGCTGCAGCAGCACTGCTTCCAAAAGCAGAAAAACACAAGCAAGAAACCAAACAAGTAAAAACAAATGCATAGAATTTCAATGAGAAAATAAACCATGATTTACTCATGTTAGCAACCTCCACAACTGTTAAAACTAGATCAAATTGGAAAAAGATCTCAAGGATATAACACTATGTAAAGAAGCAATAAAAAAGAAATATTCCAAAAGTGAACATACGATATAATTTACATGACATTTGAAAAGCAAAAGAATGTTAAGTGCTACTCATGATCAAATACATGTCATCATTAGATAGATATATGCATTAGAATGATGCTCATAAATATATCAATATAGCAGTTATAGAAAGTATTTGCACTATGTAGTCTTACAAATTTCAGTATCTGGTTTTTGTTCATTTTTTTAAAAGATGAAGTCTAACTTTTCTCTTCAAGTAGAATGACCACTTGATGCCAATTTCTTGGGTTTTTGCACTATTACTTTCTCTTTCTTTTCTTTGTAAACTACTGAAATTTCCAGCACTAATATCATTTCAACTGCTTTTCAAAAGCAGAACAGGTATAAACTATACTCTATTTCTTCATCTAGAAAATTATGTCCAATTATATTGGTGACTGTTTACTTGATTTAAAATTGAAAGTTATTATCTAGTATTACTTACAGCAATGACATAGGAGAGGAACCATTTGAGACTTGTAGGAAAGATTCCATTTTCCATCTTTTGCATACTCCCACTTTTACAAATGTCTTTAACTTTTTCATGTAACCATGTTTCAGATTTGTTCTATTTGATCTAATGTTTTTCATTACCTGCTACATCTTCAAGTTGGAATATGAAAATTCCAAGACTGAAATAAATGAGTTTATCATACATATCAAGGCAAGATTTGGATTTACAAATGAAGCAATTTCTTAGAATTGAATCCATCTGTTAAGGCAGAGCCTTTGCTATATCTACATGTTGACTATGTGGGCATAGGAAAGGAAAAGAAACAGAAAGTCCTCCATAGCTGCTTTGCAGGACAGGCTGAGGCATGGTGCTAGGAGATTATAGAATCAAGATGTTTAAACTGGATGTCTAATTATTCTCAGGCACTTTCTCCTAGACTGATTTAAATGAAACTGACACACACATTGCCTTTGTTTTAAAAATGTTTTGGTGAAACTAAAGCAAAATTATGAATAGTTTCATCATTCTTTCTTATCAAATGTTGACATATTCAAGATAGATTTTTGGAATTATTGGGAACTAAACACTCATCTCCTTCAGCATTTGAAGTTGGTGATTTCCCAAATGAATGCTTAGCTCTTCCATTAATGAGACAGACAGAAATAAACAAAGGGTGGAGAGTTTCTCTTGCTTTTTAGACCAGAATTATTTTATTCCTTAGCATAGTTAAAACACCGAGAGACAGTTTGCTAGTTTTAACAATGGGTTCTCTGCAGGTTACAGGGATATTGTTCTCAGAGGAAAAACAAACTAAAGACTTTTATAAGAGGGCATTGCTGGTTCAGAGTGCATTATAAATGATGTGCTATCAACTTGCAGACCCAACAATAAAAGAGACAAGATTATAAAGTTAAAACATTAAAAATGATTTATTGATATTATGCTTGTCAAATACAGGAGAAACTGTTTTATAATGTTGATAAGGTAAGCATGAAGCTTTGTTAGGCTATAGCTATAGTTTCTTACACAACTACAAAAACAACTTTTAAAGTGATCTGTTGGAAGTGGACTGAACTGACATAGCTGTGAGAACCTCACTGCTTGCTTAGTACTCCGGTGAATAGCAACAACACGACTCTTTCAGGCAACTAAAACATTAGAATTTTAAGTCTACCTCCACCAAAATAAGTGCATGATAGTCAAGCATGCCTACTTCCTTACAGTCATTTGTAAAGGAACCAAAATAAAACTTTCGACAATTTTATTCTCCAGTTTTGACCTCATACTGAAACTATTTTTGCATGTATTTTTTTCCCAAAGGGAGCCTCTAAAGCAAAGCATTGCATGTGGTTAGTTTATATGAAGAGTGCTCTCAAGAAGAAAGGGAGGGAACAATGGGAGACAGACAGGGAGGGAAAGAAAGATAATCCCAGGGTGTATTTTGAGTTGATGCCTGGAGCACCATGGAGTCCCTCAAAGTACAAGTCTTGGAATTGTCTACCAGGGAACAAAATCTTGAATGAACCAGGTCCAAATGCCCTCTGAGGGACAGTGGTCACCCACATTAATGACCCTGAGCTCTGGCCTGTATGAATGAAGACTAAGTGGATTTGTGCAAACATCTCATGCTGCAGCAGCAGAGAGATTCTGGAGCAAGGATTGAAGGAGGTCAAATCTGATTGACATGCAGTCACAAAACCTTAAGCAAAGCCAGTAAAAACCTTCAGAGAGGTTGTGATGCGATGTACATAAAGTAAATGATGGAAAGACATGCGTACACACACAAAAGATGGCAGAATAGAAATATCCGGAACATTCAGGAATCTTCACTCCATTGGAATTAAATTCTTGGAGGCATATGGTTACAGGAGAAGATGGGAAATATCAAATTCCAGAGAAGGTGCCAGTAAAAGAAGAGATAGGCATGTAGGACAGCAGTAGACCACAAGGACAACCTTGTGGTTACCAGCAGTGACCATGTTATCCATTGTGGCTGAGTCTTGGCTGTGCTTTTAGCTCAGTCTTTTCTTTTAGTGCCTGTCTCCTTTCTGCAGCTGATTCCACACCCACCTCAGTCTTCTCCTAGGTGACACAAAAACGCTTTTGAATAAGGATCCCCTGCTAAAATCAACCCGTGAGACCTTTTTCCACTTCTTTGCTGTTCACTAAGAATTCCCAGCATTGTTCCTTTGAAAGTGCATGAAGACATTTCTGAAATACAGATTCTGAACAGCATCACTGAAAATCTGAGACAATATTACAAGAGGAAATGCTCTTCCTCGCGAATATCAATGTATTGTTCAGATGTGACACCTGATCTCAGAGCACAGAAGACCACAACATGCCGGGACTTACATATTCTTCACCTATTTCTGACAGGAAGTCTATTTCTTTACTTCCTTTGATATGTCTGGCCAACAAGATACAGCTGTAGGGGGAAAATCTCTTTTAAAAAGCCATCACTTGGACTAGTGAAAATTAAAGACATTGCCTGGGAGAGCCCCAGCATGGATCCATATGGTTTGTGAGTCTTTTCCTGTGACATTTTTATGAAGGTTATGTATATGCCCCGTTCATCTTCATTTTCATGGTGCTAATTGCTGTCTCCTGGACTCTGCTACTGTGTACAGAGACCACATGCCTCCCCTGACACCGCCCGCGCTGTGCTGTGCCACATGGCCCTGCTGTCCTCAGATAAGAACCTGCTGCTGGCTGACCACAACAGCTGGAAATGTTCTGCCCTGAAGAGCTTATCAAGTTGAGACTGGAGTTGAGCTATGACACAGCTGACAAGCAGAGAGATGGAATGGATTCTCTAGGGGCAGCTTATGACAACTCCAAAACCTCCCATGTCCCGCTGGACGTGGGCCTTCATGTTTGGAGCTGATAGCGAGGTTCACATGGGCACTTCCCGTGAAGTCAGAGTTGTGTTGAAAACAGTGAGAGGTTTATTTTCTCTAACATTCGGTCTTTCCAGGCCTTTTGGTTATTCATTTCATTTTGGTGGGAGTAGAAAGGCACAAGAGGATAATTCTTAAATTCTTCCTTTCTTGTTTATCTGTTTAATTTGATATTTGAAACATGAAAGAATATGTGTGACTTCTTTTTAATTTATAAAGCATTTACAATCCAAGCAATACCAATAACAAATGACTGTTTTCTTGGTCTCTCTTCTCTCTACCCCCCACCCTAACTTGACTTGTATCCAAAATTTTAGGCTTATCATTCTCTTGCTTTTAAAAATGATCCTATTCTAGGCATTCACACACAGTGAAAGCAAAGGAGGATACACATAGTTTATAGAAACATAAAGGTCCAATGCCTATGCTCCTTGTTACTGATTTTGTTTTCTTCTCTTTTGTCTTGTCTGTTCATTTATCTGTCTTTGGGAGGGCAAAAGGAGAGCACATAAGTGGACGGACAAAGGGTGAACAAATGCAGCAGTGGTACTCACTAGCAGTGATACTCACCATGTTGAAAATGAGCTAATACAACTTGTGGGTGGGGAGGGGTTGGGAGAGGGGAGTGGGAGAAAGTGAGGGAAGAGGTGATGTCCAAAAATCAATGTACTTTCTACCTGACTTATGTAACTGTAGCCCTTTTGTAGATCATCTTTATAATAATAATATTTTTTAATTCTATTGCTGTACACCAGTGGTTCATACTTGTTATCCTAGCTACTTGGAAGGCTGAGACATGAGGACTATCAAAGCCAGCCTGAGAAGGAAACTGTGAGACTTTTATCTTCAATAAGCTAAACAAACCAAAAAAATTTACAAGTGGAGCTGTGGTTCAAGTGGTATCCTTCAGCCACAAAAGCTCAGAGACAGTGACCTCAGGGATGCTGAGTTCAAGCCCTAGGACTGACACACAATAAATAAATTAATTAATTAATTAAATGGCAAAAGAACTTCTATCCCCAACTCCTTATGCTTAAACTATATAATGTTCAGTTCCTGAGATTTTTAAATGGTATTATGCTATAGTTAACTGAAACTTTGTGTTTTCTTTGTTTTAATTACATTTCAAAATAGCTACGCATGTTCTATGTGGAATAGGGATCATTCTCTTGCCTGTTTGTATGCCAGGTCTTCATACAACTAGACTAACCCATTTACTTATAAGCCTATTGGCACTCAGTGGTTTCTTGCTATGAGATTATCTGAATGAAACCTGCTCTGAAATTTCTCATGCCTTCAACTTCGCCAGCGTTTTATGAGGTCCCATTAATTTCTGTTCTTTCAACATATGGTATTTGTTTACTCATAAGACTTCTCCTGTCATGCAGGAGAAGATGCTGTCCCTAAAGTGAGAGAGTGAACTACTTAATAGCACTTGGGTTAAGGAAAATTTCCTTAGCACCCAGGCCATGTGCTTCTCAATGTCTCACTTATTCTTCTATTAACATGCCTTATTCACACCACCATACTTGTTGTAGGATCAACTGCACATATCAAACAGGAAAGCTAGCATGATTCAGTCAGAAGCAAAATACCTATTGATTTCTCTCATATAGCATCCCTTTGTGCAAAAAAAGCCACTATATTTGCTCTCCTATACCCTTGCATTGATGATGGAAAAATCATAAAGCAGATCATGTTTTCCCTGAGAATCCCAACCAGTCTGGTGCTGATTATAGTTGTGTGTTGGTGTTGATAATTCTGTTCTTGTCATGTGGAACACTCAGGCTCAGTATTATCATGAAGAGGTTTGTAGAAGGGAGATTTAAAGATATAAACTTATACTTTCTCTTTTTACTGATATTACATAATGTTATGTAAAATCAATATGAGATATACCAACTGCCTGATACTTGGTCTGCTCCCACTAGTGGGAGAGAGCTGGCATTACAGTCCAAAATGCATGTAGGAATTTCATATGGTGAGAAATTCAAGCTAGTCGGGAGAGAGGACCAAACAGAGAAGAAATTGGAAAGGTAGTAAAACTCATAAGTGGTGATTAGTTGAGTCAAATTGAAACTAAATCAAACCACATTTTACAAAAATTTAAACAGGTGGGCATTACAGTTACAATATTCAGTGTACATAGATGAAAGGAGTCTGGGTAACTTGGGGGGATGAGTAAGGTTAGAAGAGATCAGAGAGAACAATGGAAGGGAAGACTTTGATCAAGATGCATTGGACTCCTAAATTTTGTGTTGAAGTGGAACCACTTTGTGCAACTAGTTAAAGATAATAAAGTTGTCTTAATTAAAGTAAAAAGTTTTTTAAAATTGAGGCAGGTAACTTGAGAGAATGGGTGAGGATGGGAGAGAAGGGAAAGAACAATGAAATGAATGACATTGATCAAAACACATTCTACTCCTAAATTTCCAGTTGAATTTGTACACTTAAAATAATTTGGAAAAATGAAAAAAGTAAATCTAAACATAAACCTGAGTTTTCTAATTGATTTTTCTTCCCAGAGAAGCTACCGATTCACACTCATACCCTCTTCACAGATTTGCTTTTGTGTACATAATAAAATTTGAAACAAAAATAAACTCTCAGCTTTTCTTTTCTAATACTGAGTGAACATTTATATATGTGGGAAAGACCTCAAATGAAGACTATAATTCCTAGTGAACAACTGACTGTTTTATGATACATGTAGGTACAAATTTAGAGTATACTGAGTTATTCACCTACAATTTATTTTCAAATTTTTATTATCAAACTGATGTACAGAGAGGTGACAGTTTCATACGTTAGGCATTGGATACATTTCTTGTACTGTTTGTTACCTTGTCCCTCATACCCCCCTCCTCCCTCCCCCTTTCCCCCCCTGAGGTGTTCAGTTCACTTACACCAAACAGTTTTGCAAGTATTGCTTTTGTTGATGTTTCTCTTATTTTACCCTTTGTCTCTCAATTTTGGTATTCCCTTTCAATTTCCTAATTCTAATACCAGTATACACGGTTTCCAATATACTCAGATAAGATTACAGAGATAGTGTAGATACAATCACAAGAAGGTGATACAAGAACATCATCAATAGTAGAAACTACAGATACACATGGGATGTTGAAAGTAGTTACAACTGTGATATATCAATCATTTCCATGAAATGGAGTTCATTTCACTTAGCATCATCTTATGTGATCATAAGGGTATAGCTATTGGGCTCTTGTGATCCTCTGCTGTGACTTGCCTAAACCTGTGCTAGTTATTCCCAATAAGGGAGACCATAGAGTCCATGTTTCTTTGGGTCTGGCTCACTTCACTTAGTATAATTTTTTCCAAGTCCTTCCATTTCCTTACAAATGGGGCAATGTCATTCTTTCTGATTGAGGCATAAAATTCCATTGTGTATATGTACCACATTTTCCTGATCCATTCGTCTACGGAGGGGCATCTGGGTTGGTTCCAGATTCTCGCTATGACAAATTGATCTGCAATGAACATTGTTGTGCTGGTGGCTTTACTGTGATTTTGTTTGTGGTTTTTTGGATAAATACCCAAAAGTGGGGTTGCTGGGTCATAGGGGAGTTCTACATTTAGCCTTCTGAGGAATCTCCATACTGCTTGCCAGAATGGCTGAACCAGTTTACATTCCCACCAACAATGAAGTAGGGTTCCCTTTTGTCCACATCCCCTCCAACAACTGTTATTGTTAATTTTCTTGATATATGGCATTCTTACTGGGGTGAGATGGAATCTCAATGTTGTTTTGATTTGCATTTCTTTTATGGCCAGTGATGTAGAGCACTTTTTCATATGTCTCTTGGCCATTCTCATTTCCTCATCAGAGAAGTCTCTTTGTAGGTCTTTAGCCCACTTGATGAGCGGGCTATTAGTTCTTTGCGGTTTTGTTTTGGAGGAAGGTAATTTTTTTAGTTCTGCATATATTTTAGATATGAGGCCTTTGTCCGTTGAATGGCCGGTAAAGATCTTCTCCCAGTCTGTGGGCTTTCTGTTCATCTTGCAAACTATGTCCTTTGCCGTGCAGAAGCTCTGCAGTTTGATGCAGTCCCATTTGTCCAACCTTTCTTTCATTTGTAGCCTTTCAGGGTCTTTGTTAAGGAAGTTCTGTCCTGCGCCAAGGAACCCAAGTGTTTCTCCTACTCCTTCCTTTAGTGTTTTCAGGGTGTCTGTTTTGATTTCGAGGTCTTTAATCCATTTGGAATTGATTTTGGTGCAGGGTGATATATAAGGATCTAGTTTTAGTTTGTTGCATGTGTTGAGTTTTGCCAGCACCATTTGTTAAAGAGGCTATCTTTCTTCCAAACTATTGTTTTAGCTCCTTTATCAAAGATTAAGTAGGCGTAGTTCTGTGGGTTCATTTTTGGGTCTTCAATTCTGTTCCATTGGTCTTCAGGCCTGTTCCAGTGCCAATACCAAACTGTTTTTATTACTATAGCTTTATAATACAGGTTGAAGTTGGGTATTGTAATTCCTCCAGCGCTGTTCTTTCTGCTTAGGATTGTTTTTGCTATCCTAGGTCTTTTATTGTTCCATATGAATTTCTGGATTGCTTCCTCTATTTCATTAAAAAATGGTGTTGGGATATTAATGGGTATTGCGTTGAAATTGTAGATAGCCTTTGGCAATATTGCCATTTTGATTATATTAATCCTCCCAATCCAGGAGCATGGGAGGTTTTTCCATTTCCTTAGTTCTGACATAATTTCATTTTTCAAGTTTTTAAAGTTCTCCTCAAAGAGGTCTTTCACTTCTTTGGTTAAGGTTATTCCTAGGTATTTTATGTTTTGGGGGCTATTGCAAAAGGAGTTGCTTTCCAGATTTCAGCCTCGGTCTTCGGGTCGTTAGCATAGAGAAAGGCCGTTGATTTTTGAGGGTTTATTTTATATTCTGCAACTTTGCTAAAGTTTTGGATCAGCTCTTGTAGCTTGGGGGTAGAGTCTATGGGATTCTTTAGGTATAGGATCATGTCATCTGCGAAGAGAGAAAGTTTAACTTCATCTTTTCCTATTTGGATCCCCTTTATATTTTCTTCTTGCCTAATTGTTCTAGCTAGGAATTCTAGTACTATGTTGAAGAGCAGGGGAGAGAGTGGACATCCCTGCCTTGTTCCTGATTTTAAAGGGAATGGCTTTAGTTTTTCACCATTTAGAGTTATGCTTGCTGTTGGTTTGTCATAAACTGCCTTGATTAAATTCAGGAATGTTCCCTGGAATCCCAGTTTTTCCAGGGCTTTTAGCATAAATGGGTGCTGGATTTTATCGAACGCTTTTTCCGCATCCAGAGATAAAACCATGTGGTTCTTTACCTTGCTCCGGTTGATGTGGTGGATTACATTAATTGACTTGCGTATATTAAACCAACTTTGCATCCCTGTGATGAATCCAGTTTGATCGTGGTGTATGATTTTTTTGATAAAATGTTGAAGTCGATTGGCCAGAATTTTGTTGAGAATTTTTGCATCTATGCTCATCAGGGAAATCGGTCTATAGTCCTCTTTCCGTGATGAGTCAGTCCCTGCCTGGTTTTGGGATGAGGGTTATACTGGCTTCATAGAATGAGTCTGGTAGTGAACGTTATCTTTCAATTTCATTGAAGAGTTTGAGAAATATTGCTGTGAGTTCTGTTTTGAAGGCCTTGTAGAATTCTGCAGTGAATCCATCTGGACCTGGGCTTTTCTTGGATGGGAGATCATTTATTGCCGTTTCTATTTCAATACTGGATATGGTTCTGTGTAGAAGGTTTACATCTTCATGGTTAAGTTTGGGGATATGAATTTTTTCTAGGAAATCATCCATTTCTTCCAATTTCTCGAATTTGTTGGCATAAAGGTTTGCAAAATAGTCCCTTATTATTTTCTGAATTTCGGTTATTTCTGTGGTAATATTACCTGCTTCATCTCTTATCTTGTTTATTTGAGTGTGCTGCCTTCGTTTTTTGGTCAGGTTTGCCAGGGGTCTGTCTATCTTGTTGATTTTTTCAAAGAACCAACTCTTTGTTGATTCTTTCGATTTTTTTTTCATCTCTAATTGATTTAATTCTGATTTGATTTTAATTATTTGCTTCTGTCTATTGACTTAGGGTTTGGCTTGTTGTTCTCTCTCAAGGAAATTAAGGTGCTTCCTTAAATTATTGAGTTGCTGTTTCTCCAGTTTGTTGATGTATGCACTCAGAGATATAAATTTTCCTCTGAGTACTGCCTTTGCTTTGTCCCAAAGGAGCTGGTACTTTGTGTCCTAAACTTTCTTGAATTCCATAAACATTTGAATTTCCGTTTTAATTTCTTCAATGACCCACTGATGGTTCAGCAGTGTGTTGTTTAGTCTCCATGAATTGTAGGATTTTCTGTTGTGGCTGTTTGAGTTGAGCTCTAATTTTATTCCATTGTGGTCTGAGAGAATGCAGGAAATGGTTTTGATACTTCTGAATTTGTACAGATTTTCTTTGTGCCCTAAGATGTGATCTATTTTGGAGAATGTTCCATGTGCTGCGGAGAAGAATGTGTATTCTGATGTTGCTGGGTGGAATATTCTGTAGATGTCTGTTAAGTCTAGTTGGTCTATGCAATTATTTAGTTCTGTGGTTTCTTTGTTCAATTTTTGGCATGTTGATCTGTCCAGAGGTGATAGTGGAGTGTTAAAGTCCCCAACTATCAATGTGTTTGGGTCTATGAGTGTTTTTAGAGTCAGTAGTGTTTGTTTGATGAAGTTGGGTGCTCCTGCATTTGGTGTGTAGATATTTATAATGGTTATATCTTCCTGTAGGAGAGATCCCTTTACTAGTATGTAGTAACCTTCTTTGTCTCTTCTTACCTTTTTTAATTTGAAGTCAATTTTGTCTAGGATACTAGGATACTAGGATTGCAACTCCAGCCTGCTTATGGGGGCCATTTGCTTGATAGATTTGATTCCAGCCTTTCACTTTTAGAAGATGTTTACTTTTGCTGGATAGATGTGTCTCTTGGAGGCAGCAGAAAGATGGATCTTGATTTTTGATCCAGCTTATGAGCCTATGTCGTGTGATTGGAGAATTAAGTCCATTAATGTTGACAGTTAGGATTGAGAGATGATCGTTTGTTCCTTTCATTATCACTATCATGTTTAAAGCTGTGTCTTCCCATTTCTTGATCTGATGTTTACTATTTAGGGTTCATTTCTCTGTCTGTATTGGGATCTTGATTATTTTCCCTGTGTAGTACATCTTAGGATTTTCTGTAAAGCTGGTTTGGTGGAGATATATTGTTTCAGTTTTTTCTTACAGTGGAAGACTTTTATTTGACCTTCGGCTATGAATGAGAGTTTGGCTGGGTACAGAATTCTTGGTTGGTAGTTATTTTTATTTAGTGTTTGGTATACTGCATTCCAGGCTCTCCTTGCTTTCACGGTCTCTGCTGAGAAGTCTGGGGTAATTCTGATTGCTTTTCCTTTATATGTGATTGTTTTCTTCTCCCTAACAGCTTTAAGGATTCTTTCCTTGTACTCTACTGATCCTGTTTTGATCCCAATGTGTCGGTGGGATGTCCTATTCTGGTCTGGTCAGTTTGGGGTTCTAAATGCATCTTGTATCTGTATAGACCTTTCCTTCTGTATATTTGGGAAGTTCTCAGATAATATTCTGTTAAATAGGTTGCCTATCCCATTAACCTCTTTCTCCAAGTTTTCTTCAATACCTATTATCCTTAAATTGGGCTTCCTGATCGTGTCTTGAATCTCCTGTAGCGATCTGTTTTGTTGATTGGACTGGATTTGTATTGATTTTTGATCTTTCTCCATAGAATCTAAGGAATCTTCAGCTCCTGAAATTTGATTCTCTGTTTCAGTTAGTTGGGACTGTAGGCTAGCTACTTGATTTCGAATCTCTTTTCCTTCTGACTGGTCTTTCCTGATGATTTCCATGTCATTTCTTAGGTCTTGTATGGACTTCTTTACTTCATTAACTTCATTACTTTGGTTTTGAGTGTTGTCTCTCAAATCTTTACACTGGGTAGCTATCTTTTCATTTGACTCTTGAAGTTCATTTATCTTTCTATTTGTGGATGCCATGAAATTCTCCATTAATTTTTGCTTTGCCTCCTCACACTCTAGAATAATTGACTGAAGAGATTCAAACTTTTCATTTATCATGTTTATCTCCTCATGCTCTAGAATAATTGACTGAAGAGATTCAAACTTTTCATTTATCATGTTTATCAGTAGACTTTGTAGAGCATTTTGGGGGTTCTCTTCTATGTCTTTGATTGACTGCTCTGCTTCCTGCTTGTTTTGAGTGGGGGATAAGACTTCATTGTTTGCCATCTTTTTTGTGTTCCTTCTGCCCATTTGGATTGGGAATGCCAGTCTAGCAGCACCTGTGAGCACCGTTTAAGACCCAAAGCAGACCTTACCAAGCACTGTTGTATAAATCTTACAAGTTCACAATTATATACAGAAACCTTGTATACCTGTCTATAAAATTAGATTTGGTGTTCCTAAAGAATAAAATTTCAATATAACAACCGATCCTGGGCCCTGTACTCAGTAGTTACTTATTTACTGTTACAACCCTATAAGCAATTCTTGTTTTTATATTAAGTTCTTTTGGGACTGGCTTTCTCAATGAACCCCTTTGATTCACTCGGATTAAGCTGGGATACCCTCTATCCAATAACCAGGAGTCAATGGAAACTGGAGGTCCAGGCAGTAAGTCAGGAGGGTAAGTTGGAGGTAGTAAAGAGAATAGAGTAAAATGTATTGGGGGAGTGATTTTGGTTTATTTTCAGTGATGTGGAAATGTGGAGAAGAGTAGAATCAGTAGAAAGAACAAAGTTAAAATGATAGACAATGGAGAGTTAGCAGAAAAGAGTGGAGGTGTTATTCATAGGAAAGTAATTTTTAAAGAAAGAGAATGCAAAGAGAGAAATAAACTAAAAATAGTGGAAGACAGATTCACAAAACAGAGAAAAATTATTTAAAAAAGAAAAAAAAGAAAAAGAAAAAAACTACAAAAGGAACAACCCAAACAAACAAAAAAGAAAAAAAAACTTGATAAAACAAACAGGTAAAAATGGAAAAAAAAAAAAAAACCCAAGACCTTTCAGAAGTGAAAAAAAAAATTTTTTTTTTAAAGTTTATAAAATGTTTGAGAAGAAAAAAAAAAATGGAGTCCTCCTTGTTTGGGTGGTCTTTCCCCAGTCTCTGGTTTCCTTGCGATGGTCTGCAGTCTATTTTCCTGATTGGCTGGGTTTGACGTGATTTCAGTTTGCAGGGGATGGATCTGTTCTGACCCTTCTCCCCTGTTGGTGCAATCCTGGGTCTCTGTGGTTCGCACCGCTTGCAGGTAGGCCTTGGGCATCCTCTGTAGATGGGGACTTGAGCAGTCTTGGGAACAGTGGCTCCTCGGTCTGCTGTGGGGCCGCTGCCTTTAACACCTGGCTTTGAATAGGCTGTGGACTCAGCAGGGCGAGGCGCCTCTGGCCTGTTTTACCTGGCTGAGAGTTGCTTGCCTGGGGGAGGCTCCTCCCTCCTGGGGGGGCGGCCTCCTTGGCAGAGGTAGCTATGGAATGCAGCTCCGGTTCAGGCTGGGTATTGGGCTTCCTCTGTGACGGGAGTGTTTATCTGTATCAGGAACTGTTTGTTCCCCTGTCTGGTGTTTCTGTGCCACCAGGAGCTGCTCGCAGCTTTCGTTTTAAATTTAGAAATTCCGGTGGGCAGGGCGGGGCACCTCTGGCTAAGCCGAGGCCCAGGACACGCCTCCATGCAGGGGGCGTTCTCCTGGGCAGAGCTGGCTCTCACTGGTTGGTCCCTCTTGCCCTTTTCAAAGATGGCTCCTTTGACCTCGCTTTCCCCAGGCCCGCTTTAGTTCCAATCTGGTCTGACCCTATGCCAGTGGCAAAGATGGCGCTTTGCTCTGGCAGTGGGGGAAGGGCTGCCTTCCAGAAGCTGCTCTGTGGGCGCAAGTGAGAATATCTTTCGTGGGGTACTCACGCTTTCTCTGCAATTTCAGGTTGTCCGTGCTCAGCCGCCATCTGGAGTATTTCTCCCTGGTCTACGCTGTGTGCTTTAGCTGCATGGAGTGCAGGTTGCTGTGCCAGGCGCTGTGCAGGCGCCAGCACTGGCAGGGTGGTGGGATGCCGCCCGGAGCTCAAATCTGTGTTTTCAGACGAGCAAAGTCAATTTTTCCTTCCTGGCCAGAATCCCTGTACTGTTAGAACTTACTGTGGCTCTCTTTCTAGGAGTAAAAGTTTCTATGGGGTGAGAAAACTGCAATGTCGGAGGGAGCTCAGCTAGGGCTCTGCAGCTCCTCCACCGTCTTCCCGGAAGTCCCTTCAATCTCACCTACAATTTTTTTAAGTTTTGAAAAATACATGGTACTACAATTAAGGTCAAAATTACTCTTTGCATATCTGAAAATCTCTGTGCATGCTAACTATGGTATAGTCCATAATTCCCTTCTGCTATTCATTTTGGATATGTACTTGAAATTTTCCTTTTTTAAAGCAAATATGTTTTCTGTTGGAAAACTGGTGTAGAAAAGAAGTAAAGCTCAGAATTTATTAGCTAAAAAAATTTTGACTTGCAAAAAATGATGTTTTGGCCAAAAGACAATTCATTTCTTGTTCTTGTTGGTAAGAAGTATGTATGTATATAATAAATAACCAATTTGTATTGCTCTTTATTCCCTGGAATAGGAGCTTTTAATTCACTACATGCTTTCCAAATCAAGCAAAGGAAACTGGAAGATAAACTTTGACTGTAGTTTCTGAGGAATAGACCTAATGCCACTGGACACAACTTGAGTGAAGGAGGAGGGGTGAAGCAGGAAAGTAGAATGGTCAACGTAGTCAGTAAGGATGAATCATGGCATAAGGCAATCTCCAATTTGGATGGAATGTAGAGGTCATGGAGCCTAGCAGTATGATTTACACCAAAGGATTTTTTTCTGTTTAAAAGCATAAAACCAAAACTAGGTAATTTGTTTTCTATAACCAACCCAAATTGTTCCAGAAAAACTGAATTTGCCTTAAAATTTTAATTCCAACCCCCAACAGTTAGCATCTGAATTTTTTTAAACATGCAATTTATAGGTAAGCCATATGGAGGACTGAGGAATCCTTTGAAATGGAGTGCAAAAGTATGTAGGTTTGTATACATTTATACTTACTCTTGATTCAGCAAAGATTGATCAATATGACAAATAAAAGGCATTTTGTATCCCAAAGTAAGTTTTTCTTCCCTCTAAGGAAAAAATTAAGGGGAAAGAAAATTATTAGAATTCCAGGATACAATAAAGCTACTAGCACAACCAGGTTCACTGCAGCACTATTCATAGCCAAGATGTGGAATCAGCCCAGATGCCCCTCAACAGATCAAAAAAAAAAAAAAAAGATGTATATGCTCACACACACACACACACATACACATGTGTATATATGTATATATCTGTACATACATACATACATGCATACATACATATCAACCCAAACCTGGATATTTGGCTTGTATATATATACACAGGACATGGCTTAAATAAAATAGCTCCTGGTAAGATGGTGGCTAACTTTAACATGGTGGTACCATGTCAAGAAACTACTTTGAGAGAACATAATCTAGCTCCAACATCTAGGAATGGGTTTAAATATGTAAAGAAAAAGTGGTCTGTTAAGCAATACCTGACTGTATCTTTACAAACTTGGTTGGGTTCAGTTACCAAATTGGGTCCTGTTAGCATTGCATAGACAGACAGGCAACAATAACAAAACACATACATGACATGAAACTGTGTAATTGAGATAAGTTGTGACATTGCTTGCCAAGTCCTTACTCAATCAGATTATGAGACTTCCCATTTCAATTTTAATTTTTGAGTTCACTGAGAAGATAAAGACCTACAAGAAGTACTCAATTTGATTAGGGAAAGGTTACTTTTTACCTTGTTCTTGTTAGTACTTTCTGATTGAATAGTTATCTTTAAAACATTTTATTTATTTGTGAACTGATGACTGTATGTACTTAGGCTATGTTTAAGTCTTTACTCTTACTCGTTTGATGCATGTGGACAACTTATTCATAGCATAAATAATAAAGTAGTTATTCAAACAAATAGTACAAAAATGAGTATAAAAATCCTACATAAGCTCTAATTACCTATATAAATAAAAGCATGTTATTTTAAAGCACATATTTCTTTATGGAAAAATCTCATTATCAAAAATTGTACTCCTCGCTTCAATTTCAGTGGTTAATACAGTCATTTTGATCTAGTGCCACAGTTTGTCAATCAATATCTTAAAATACATCTGTGACTATATAGGAATCTGACATTAAAATTTTGATAATTAACTTGATCTGCTCAGCAAAACTTCCAAAACTCATTATAACTTTCTGTAACTGTAATGAAGTGAACCAGCCATAACACAATGAAATGAAATATAAACAAATTAGATCCAGACATTGAATCCTCAGGATGCAAATTGTTGATCTGTGGGAAGGTTGAGTGATTTTTGTTTTTTTTCACTGAGAAACTTTTGGGACGGGTAGGAAAATTATTAATATGAACACTACATAGATTTATTTTCTCCCAGCAAGTCTGTAGGTAGGGAAGTAATCAAATAAACCAATTGACATGTTATTAATAGGATTTCATACTGTTTAAATTATGCATTCATTAAAATATTTAAAAATTATATTCCTCCAAAGAGAGAAAAAGTTAAGTTTGCAATTGAAGAACTTACCAACCACACTTTAAGGAGCTGACTATGTTTAACATAGTAATGGAATATTCCAAAATTATATACCACCTGACCAAAATAACGAGAACACAATACTTCTGTCACATTTCTACAGAAAGGAATAATAAATCGAGTAAAACATGAAATAAAACCAAATCATAAACATTCTGTAATAGAACGTTTCTGAAAGTTTCACAAGTGTTAGTAATAAATTTAAAATAAGATACCATTATAAGGAACCATGAAAATACAATGTGTGATTCTGAATTCTATCCTATGAATATGAAGAAAATAACTGCCACAATGAAAAATCTTTAGTGGAATCTGAGCATTATATTCTAGTCAAGTAATGCTGTTAATCTCCCAGTTTTGATTACATAGAGAATAATATACACATTTGTAGAACGTAAATGGTAAATTTTTATAGGAAATAACATAATATTATCAGAAACAGAGTCAAATGTTTCAAGAGAAATTGTGATATTTTCGTAGTATTAATAAATGTTTCAATTATTTCCAAGTAATAAGACTACTATGATGCTTGAGTTTTGTATGAAAGATCTCAAGGGGTGATAAATGGTTGTGTTTATTATTGTAATGCTAACAAAGCAGATAAAACTATGTTTGTTTTCTGGAAGTATTCAAGGACTAAGCAAAAAAGCATATGTTTACCTCTTAGGTTCAACATCTAGTGAGAACATTCTTCAGAAAGTCTAACATTCGCAATAAAACACAGGGATTGCTTACTTTTAAAAATGGGAAAATGTTGAGCTAATTATTGATTACTCCCCATGCCAGTTTGAAATTGTAATTTTTCACATTTCATAAATGGTAATGAAATAAAATAAAGGTGAAAAATAATAGACCCTACTGTATTCTCCATACATTTAATGTTCAGGGTTACTTAATATTAAATTTAGAGTTAGTTTTCTGGTTAAATTCAGGGGTAGGATTAGGATTTGAAAATGGGTTTGATATTAAGTAATATTGAAACTTATTTTAAGGTCTAGAAGTACAGGAAAAGTTGGATTGAGTGGAAACTAGAGTAATTTCATAATGTCAGAATTAGAAGTCAGTAGATGGAAGGGTTCACGTTAAAGAACAAGTAAGATTAAAGGTCAGGAAATCTGTAGAATTTAGGACAAACTGAAATTTATTTCAAGAAGGACAACTGGAGTATCAGTTGGGATGAATCAAAACTCATGTGCTTTTCATTAATTTTAGCATTGGACCACCGTTAGGATGAAGAATAGGATAATACTTCCTGCCAGGGTTCTGGTTAAGGTTAGAGAAATGGACATTTTAGCTTCAAACTGGAAGTGAACTTTAGAATTACAAGCCAAGTAAGAGTTAAGATGAATGTAAAACAGAGTATTGCTATTAACATTAGAATTCAGGTACAATTAGGGTAAGAGTTATCCTCTGTATGTGAGTTAGGGTTGGAATTAGAGTTAGAAAAAGGATACAAAATTGGAAAAAAATAAAACTGTTTTAAAGAAGGATGCATTGAATCAAAGTTAAGATGAATGAAAATTAGTGTATCCATATTATTTTTAGTGCTCGGGGTAATTAGGGCTAGGGTTAGGGTTACTTTTCCAGTCCAGGTTAAAGTTAGGGAAAGGTAAGGTTTTGGTAAAACTGATTTTTCCACCAACAAGTAGAAGCAAACTAAATGTGAGACTAAATAGAAACCAGAGTATTTTTGTACATTTACTATTTTTTGTTAATTCAGTCACAGGGTTAGCTTCAGGGTTAAGTTTAGCAAATGAGTTAGATGTTACTTAAATCTGAAACTTAATTTAGGATCTTGAAGTTCAGTAGAAGTTAGGATGAATGGAAACTATAGTATTTTTCTTAATATATGGATTTGATGCCAATGGACTTAATAGCTCATGTTAGCGTTTGAAGTAGATTCAGAATTGGTATCAGGACATCTGTCCCATTAAGGGAAAACTTGCAACTCTTCATGCAGGACAACTGGACTATCTTTAACTTTAGGATCAGAATACTATTATGGTCAAGTTCAGGGTTAGGGTTAGGAAATGGAAAATTTATCATGAAACTGAAAGTAAATTTTAGAACTACACCTTGAACAACAGTTAGCACGTATATGAAATATAGTATTGCTATTGTTAGGATTCAGGTACAATTAAGACTAGGGTTAGCCTCGGTCTTATAGTTAATCTTAGGGTTAGATTTAGAAAAGGGATAAGATACTACTCTTTCTGGCAAGCTTGTGTTGACTGTTCAGGCCCTTCCTATTTCCTCTCCCCAGCCTCTTGCAGAGATAGCCTGGGAATGCTTCTTCCATCTGCTGTATTTCATTGGCCCCAGGTATTAAGTTACCCCTGTTTGGGCCCCTGTCCCTTGTCCATGGAGCTCAGGTACACCCCCTCTTCCTGCCAGAGCCCCAGCCCACTGCCCCAGTCCCTTGTCCAGGTGACCATACCTGCTCCTACCACTGGCCATGGCTCTTAGTCCTCAGTGGCCTTTCCCCAGTCTGCTTCCCCTTGCTATTCCCCTGGCCACATGTCAGGCCTGGTCATTTTCGGGACACCACACTGTCGCCGTCGCCCCCGCCCCGCCACCCCCCCCACCCCCGCACTCCACCACCACCCCTCCCCCGCGCTCTGGCTGCAGCCACTGGTTTTTTGCGTGATGCTCTTCCCTGGGCCCCTAGAGGGCACCCTCTCACTTCAAGGCCTTGATATGACTGTTGCTCCTTGCTCCGTGACCTTCCCTCCATCCCACCTCCAGCCCCTATGATTTCATTCCCTGCTCTCCTGAGTGGTCCCCTTGCCTATAGAGCCCAGTACTTTCCCAACCCTGGGCAGTGCACCCTGCACGGGGCATGGGGCATGGGGCCTGGAGCTCATCCACTTCCATGACACCTTTGATGAGATCTCTTGCCTTGGCTCCTTGCCAGGGCCTCCTCCCACTCAGCTACTGGGGAGGTTCCAACCTCCTTCCTCCTCCCCCAGTGGCCTTGCCCAGTGGTCTCTGCCTTGGACCCTTCTCCTGCCACTTTGTACCGGCCGTCATGAAGATTATTCAAGCTCATGTGTGTTGGTGTTCACTTCTTACTCCCCGAGATGAACTGCTAGAGAAGTCTGCCGCATCTGCAGAAGGCTTGCCTCCAATGTGTTCTTGCTCTAGGATTTTTTTTCGTGTTACATTAGTGCATGAACTCGAATTTGTACAAAAACTTACTTTGCCTCCCCAAACTATTTTGTCTACAGGAATTCTGAGGAGGTCATTCTGGGTGCTCCAAGTGATACTGTCCACTCTCAGTGTTTTCAGTACTTAAGACCATCCAATGGTATGGTATAGGTTCTATTTAACCTTCTATGTTGTTACTTTTTCAGGTACTTTTGTTCTTAATTGCATTCGTTTTATTATTTTAATCTGCCATTGAGGTCCTTGTTAGAAATCCCACATTACTTGTAGAGAAGAAAGTAACCAACAGATTGCACATTTGGTGTCCTGCCTCATCTCTTTTCCTGTTATTCTGTTCATTGTAGGCATTCCTGACTTCAATCCATAGGGACAGCTTTCTTTACGTTGCTCACATTGTGACTCCACAGAGCCAGGACCTGTCACCTCTGTGAGGGCATGCAGATTCTGTTCTGCACCTTGGCAGGAATCAGTAGAAAACAGAGCAGCAAGAGGGCTTCAAGTATCACCTGAGGAGAAAGCCTCATCTATGCTGAGTCTGCTGAGTCTTTGTGCCCTGTACTCTGTTCTACATGGAATGTAGAATGTCCAATCCCTACCCACCTCACAGTACTATTCCTGCTTCCCACAGCCTGCCACTGAACCTTGAGCTTCATGTATGGACTGTCTTCTTTCTCCCTCTACTAGGAAGGAAGTGGACCTCCTGAGGTGAAACCTTTAGTGTTTGTTTTCCTAGGATGTCTGCCACAGTCTTAGGATTCAAATTTTGTGATCTTTTTACTCCATGACCTATAGAATTCACATATTTCTTAACAGATGCTATTTCAATTGTAGTTATTGAAACATTTTAATTTCCAGGAATGTTTTTTAATTGCAGGAGGTTTTCCAGGAAATTTTATATTGCAGTGATATATCCAAAGTACAAATATAAACACTCATATTGGTTTCCTTGGAAATGAAGATGTCTGGATATGAAATGTATTTTAAATTCTAATATAAATTAGGGAAGGGAAGGTGAACATCAAAATGGGGAGACAAAGAACAAAGGGTGAACCAGTGCAACAGCGATACTGACAAGAAAATATGTTGGAAAATAACTGTACAACTTGGTGGGGGATTGTGGGGAAGGGAAACTGGGAGAAAAATGGAGGAGAAAACATGTTTGACAAGAAATATACTCACTACCTTACATATACAACTGTAACCTCTCTGTACATCACCTTGACAATATTTTTTTTAATTCTAATTTTGTCTTTCTTCCCCATGTTTTACCCCTGATGTCACTGTAACTGACTTTGGTACATGTATATTGTATATATGTGTATTAGAACTAGGGAAGGGAAGGGGAATATTAAAATCTACAGACAAAGGATAAAAAGACAAACCAGTGCAACAGCAATACCTACAAAACCATATGCTGTAAACCAACTGTACAACTCATGGAGGGAGGAAAATGGGGAGGGTGGAAAGTATGGAGAAATGAAGGAAGAGGTAACAAGTTGAATAAGAAATGTACGCACTACCTTACATGTGAAACTGTAACCCCTCTTTACATCAATTTCACAACAAAGAAATAAATAAATTAAAAGATGTTCTAATATAAAAAATATGTAGGGGCTGGGAATATGGCTTAGTGGCAAGAGTGCTTGCCTCCTATACATGAAACTCATGGTTCGATTCCCCAGCACCACATATACAGAAAACGGCCAGAAGGGGCGCTGTGGCTCAGGTGGCAGAGTGCTAGCCTTGAGCGGGAAGAAGCCCCGGACAGTGCTCAGGCCCTGAGTCCAAGGCCCAGGACTGGCAAAAAAAAAAAAAAAAAAAAAATATATATATATATATATATATATATATGTAAAGATTCTCAGCTTCACTCATGCATTATTTGCTCTTACTCTCCTGTGCTTTGATGCCTATTGAAAAAAAGAGTGTAACTGGACATGTTAGGAAAGTATAACCTGGTGGATATTCATTGCACAGTTGAAACATTACAGGTATCACCTTCAAATCCCACCTGTCTTTTACTTGTCTTTAGGATTTCCCCAGCATTCATTGTAGCTCATGGCCACTGAGCTGCTGTGGAATCCATGAACAAGTCCATTTTGTTTCTCATCTAACCTCTGAGGGGTCACCTTAATACATCCACCTGCTTCCTGCATAGGAGCATTTAGTATGATTACACTTGCTATGCAGGTAATTTGGACTTACTTTCCAATGGACACCTGTTCATCTTGTCCTAAAGCTTCAAAGCTTCAGATAAGGAAGGAAGGAAGGAAGGAAGGAAGGAAGGAAGGAAGGAAGGAAGGAAGGAAGGAAGGAAGGAAGGAAGGGAAAAGAAAAAAAAAGAAAAGAAAGAACTCAGTAGCTGCTATTTTGCTATAGTATTTGGCTTCATTGGCTATAACCTGGTAAATATGAGTGTCATTTGTGCTTTTCGCATCCTCTACTCTTCCATGATATTCTGCTTCACCAGAACCCAGAAACAACCAGGTGACAACAGAAGTAAATCACTCCTTTGAGTTGATTCTAGCCCTTAGTTTGTCACTAATGATGGCTCTTGGGCAAGTTGCCTACCTACTTTGTTGTTTGTAGAAGTAAGTTATTCAAGTATATCCTTTCTAAGCTACTTACAACTGTGACTTTTCTGTTTATTTTCATTGAACATCTACAATAATATGGTTCTGTATTAAGCACTGTGGTAAGATTTTCAAAGAAGCTTTTTTAATGAGCTCATGTTCTGGGAAAGGAAGTAAGGACAATGCTAATTTGTCTTATCCCCCTTTGATATGAGGGGGATAATTAGAAAGGGGTCTTATCATTCTTGTTCATTAGTGTATCTGTATTTGGTTGCATGCAGTAATAATTTTACATATCTATAGAAAGAGTTTGTCATAAATTATAATCTCAGGAAAAAGAGCCAAAAGCATTAACTTAAACTTAGTTTCATTTTCTCCTAACTCTAAATTTCTTTACATTGAGCATGAATTTCTATGCACTAATCTTTTCTGTCTGTATAGCATATGCTACAATTTCACTTTAAATGATTCTTGTATCTTAAAACAGCAACATTGAATTAACCCCCCTTCCAAATTAGTTTTAAATGCCATTTATCAGGTACATATTAGACAATGGTGTGGTTTTTAGAAATTCCATTTGCTGTACGCTGGTTGTGATCTTTGTACAGGACTTTCATTTGTCACAAGATTTGGCTCTCAGCTGTGTTTAGTTTTTCAAGCTTGAGAATAAGACAATCCATATTCAAACACCTAATGATCTAATATGTGCAGTGGGAAAGACTTGACTGCCCTCTTCCACCTCTTTGTAGACAAGTCCTTTGAATGTAGCAATAGTTAATAGTATAAAAACACACCTTTGGTAAAATATTAGAGAATATTTTTAATGCATGGAACTTATACTTAAAGACATTTAGCACAGTGTCATTGTCCTGGAATATTCCTTTGTCTAACATAAGCCCCAAATAACTGATATCCCAATGTGTCTGTTGATTTTTTTGAAGTCTGTTCAAACCTGAAATATCAGAGACTGGTAACACCAAATCCCATGAAATGAAAAACATAAAAATCCCACAATATGTATGAGCCAGAATGAAGATATTGTCTTCCATTAGAAGCTTCTCATAGATATATGGAAAATATAATTTATAAAGTTAAAAAATTATCCCCTGCATCCTTTCTAGGAATATGATTATAAAAATGAAGTAAATCAGAAAATCACCTAGAATTGTTTTACTATCAAAATTTTATGTAATTTACTTGAGTAAATCTTGATTAACTTTAAGACTGGATATTACTTCATTAAGAGTATTCTTGCTACTTTAAAAACTGAATACAACAATTCATGGATCACATTGCTTGTGAAAGTCCTCAAAATTTTCCAACCCATATTCAAACATCATTATTCTGTGTGTTTATTTCAATTTCAATTATTTTTTCTGTATGGCAGAAAATTCTGTGTTATTAACTTAAATTATTACAATAGTGTCCTGTGATGATTAAAAAAATGTCCTTCTTTTCATAAAGTACGAAGCAAAGATTAATCACAAGATTTTAAGCACTCTGAAGTTCAGTAACTTTTATAAATCTTCTACTCCTCCAAATGCAAAACAACTTTTTCTTCCCTTTTGATGAATTAAAAGTAATACCAAAATTCATGTGATTTGGGCTAGTGAGGTCTTCACCCAAGTTCATTATAAACGAAGTCCAGATGTTTCTCATTAACTATGTCAAGTATGGTGTTGACAGAATTGCCAAACTTAGGAATTATGCAATTAAATGAGGTATATGGAAAACTTTTGATGAATCATCCAAATTATCCATGAGAATATATGCATTTCTCCAGTGGTATTAAATGGTATTTTGTTAAATGAATGATAAGATATCTAAGGGCATACCTCATAAACATGTAGTCTTAATGGACTTGCCCAGTAAAAGTCCATTAATAAAGAATTAAAATGATTATTACTCTTTTGCTAACCTTAAAGATATGATTCCAGTATCACAGAAATTTACAGTGTTTCATGAGTGATAATTCTCAGAGAAAAAAATATGTGTATTCCCAATCAAGTTTGATTTAATCAAAGAGAAAAGGTGAAAACAAGTATGAAAAAATACAGAAGCAAGTATGTATAGTGTGGAAAAAGCAATCACTTGGATTCCCAGGCATATTTGTTATAATCAAATCATATCTTTCTAGGATATTGCTCTAGTTTGGATTTTGAATGTCCTCATAAAGGTTCATGCATGAAAGACTTGGTCTTAGCCTAGACAACTATTGGAAGGTTACAGAATCTTTAGCAAGTGAGGACTAGTGGAAAGAAGTTAGATTACATAGAGTATATCCTTTGAGAAGATATAGGGACCATAGTTTTGAAAGTACTCAGAACATTCTGTCAGCTAACTTAAGAAGTCCCTGGTATAGCTTGCTTCAAAAGACTTTAGCAGCATCTATATGATGCTGCTTTGAAGACATGCAGTTATGGAATCACGTAATCATCCACTAAGATTTTTTTTTAAGCTGTTAAAATTTATATTTAATGCTATCTTTTTGTTCCAAATTTTTATTATCAAACTGATGTACAGAGAGGTTACAGTTTCATACGTTAGGCATTGGATACATTTCTTGTACTGTTTGTTGCCTTGTCCCTCATGCCCCCCTCCCTCCCCCCCTTTCCCTCCCCCCCCAGGTGTTCAGTTCACTTACACCAAACAGTTTTGCAAGTATTGCTTTTGTAGTTATTTCTCCTTTTTTACCCTGTGTCTCTCAAATTTGGTATTCCCTTTGAATTTCCTACTTCCAATACCAGTAAACACGGTTTCCAATATACTCAGATAAGATTACAGAGATAGTGTAGGTACAACCATAGGAAGGTGATACAAGAACATCATCAATAATAGAAACTACACATACACATAGGACGTTGAAAGTAGTTACAACTGTGATATAACAATTGTTTCCATAACATGGAGTTCATTTCACTTAGCATCATCTTATGTGTTCATAAGGGTATAGCTACTGGGCCTTGTGATGCTCTGCTATGGCTTGCCTAAACCTGTACTAATTATTCCCAATAAGGGAGACCATAGAGTCCATGTTTCTTTGGGTCTGGCTCACTTCACTTAGTATAACTTTTTCCAAGTCCTTCCATTTCCTTACAAATGGAACAATGTCATTCTTTCTGATAGAGGCATAAAATTCCATTGTATATATGTACCACATTTTCCTGATCCATTCATCTATGGAGGGGCATCTGGGTTGGTTCCAGATTCTCGCTATGACAAATTGTGCTGCGATGAACATTGTTGTGCTGGTGGCATTACTGTGATTTTGTTTGTGGGCTTTTGGATAGATACCCAACAGTGGGGCTGCTGGGTCATAGGGGAGTTCTATATTGAGCCTTCTGAGGAATCTCCATACTGCTTGCCAGAGTGGCTGAACCAGTTTACATTCCCACCAACAATAAAGTAGGGTTCCCTTTTGGCCACATCCCCTCCAACAATTGTTATTATTAGTTTTCTTGATATATAACATACTTGCTGGGGTGAGATGGAATCTCAATGTTGTTTTGATTTGCATTTCCTTTATGGCCAGTGATGTAGAGCATTTTTTCATATGCCTATTGGCCATCCTCATTTCCTCATCAGAGAAGTTTCTTTGTAAGTCTTTAGCCCACTTGATGAGGGGGCTATTGGTTCTTTGCGGTTTTGTTTTGGAAGAAGGTAATTTTTTTAGTTCTGCGTATATTTTAGAGATGAGGCCTTTGTCTGTTGAATGTCAGGTAAAGATCTTCTCCCAGTCTGTGGGCTTTCTGTTTATCTTGAGAGCTATGTCCTTTGCCGTGCAGAAGCTCTGCAGTTTGATGCAGTCCCATTTGTCCAACCTTTCTTTCATTTGTAGCCTTTCAGGGTCTTTGTTAAGGAAGTTCTGTCCTAAGGAAGTTCTGTGCCAAGGAGCCCAAGTGTTTCTCCTACTCCTTCCTTTAGTGTTTTCAGGGTGCCTGTTTTGATTTCAAGGTCTTTAATCCATTTGGAATTGATTTTGGTGCAGGGTGATATAAAGGATCTAGTTTTAGTTTGTTACATGTGTTGAGCCAGTTTTGCCAGCACCACTTGTTAAAGAGGCTATCTTTCTTCCATACTATTGTTTTAGCTCCTTTATCAAAGATTAAGTAGGCGTAGTTCTGTGGGTTCAATTCTGGGTCTTCAATTCTGTTCCATTGGTCTTCAGGCCTGTTCCGGTGCCAATACCAAGCTGTTTTTATTACTGTAGCTTTATAATACAGCTTGAAGTTGGGTATTGTAATTCCTCCAGCACTGTTCTTTCTGTTTAGGAGTGTTTTTGCTATTCTAGGTCTTTTATTGTTCCATATGAATTTCTGGATTGCTTCCTCTATTTCATTAAAGAATGGTGTTGGGATATTAATGGGTATTGCATTGAATTTGTAGATAGCCTTTGGCAATATTGCCATTTTGATTATATTAATCCTCCCAATCCAGGAGCATGGGAGGTTTTTCCATTTTCTTAGTTCTGACTTAATTTCATTTTTCAAGCTTTTAAAGTTCTCATCAAAGAGGTCTTTCACTTCTTTGGTTAAGGTTATTCCTAGGTATTTTATGTTTTTGGGGACTATTGCAAAAGGAGTTGCTTTCCTGATTTCAGCCTCGGTCTTCGGGTTGTTAGCATAGAGAAAGGCCGTTGATTTTTGAAGGTTTATTTTATATCCTGCAACTTTGCCAAAGTTTTGGATCAGCTCTAGTAGCTTGGGGGTAGAGTCTATGGGATTCTTTAGGTATAGGATCATGTCATCTGCGAAGAGAGAAAGTTTAACTTCATCTTTTCCTATTTGGATCCCCTTTATATTCTCTTCTTGCCTAATTGCTCTGGCTAGGAATTCTAGTACTATGTTGAAGAGCAGGGGAGAGAATCCACTAAGACTTTTAAAGGAAGCCCTGAGGATTCAGGCAAGTGGCCTTTAACTTGACAATGTGTGAGGCTCTAAAGATGAAGTCAAGTCACAGTGGAGACATAGGAAGCAGAGATGACAGGAACATGAGACACTTATCAAGGTGAAACAAATGGTAGGCACATGCCTCTCTGGAACAGTCATTAAGCATTGTTAGAGCACTGGTAAATGTTGTGAAAGTAATGTTACCAATAAGTCTCTGTTTTTAGCACACTTCTGAAAGATTATCATTTTGTTCTTTAAATGTGTCAGATGCTGAGGGCTATGAAGACTTTCCTCCCTAAATGACAGCTGCTAGACCCTTCTCTGCATTCAGCTGTCTTAAGTGTAGGGCTTACCAATAAACAGTCAGACTGCCCTCATACTAATACCCAAGGTATGACTCCAGCTGCAAAAGAACTGCCCTTGCAAGAAACTTGTATGAGGCTTTAGTCCAAAAGAAGACCTGTGATTGGTGCAATCATAATCCTTCATTTTCATAATGGATGTACCATGATTGGTGTAAGTATGAGGGAACTAATGTGATTGTATAGATCACATTTGTCTCCTCCTCCTTCTGTCTGAACAAGAAGGAAGTTTTAGCACTTTGTGAGCATTTGGGAGACACAAAGTTGCCTCTTATATAAACATAAATGCTGGGATTCCTAGAGCTTTGGGGTCAATCTCCTTTTTGAGCAGAACTTTGAGGGGGGCATCTTACGTCTTTTGAGGATATAATCATACTTAATACATTACTATTGTTTCTGCTATGTGCACATTTTGTTTCAACCCTTTGCTTGAGGTCATACAAGAATAGAAGACCTTAACCAAAAAGTTCTGGTAATATCAATGAAGTCTTTCTGTTGGATTGTCTTGCCCACCTTTACTGAGTGAATAAGATCAAGAAAAAAAATTAAGAAAATATATAAAAATTAAAAAGAAGAGCTGGGAATATAGCTTAGTGGTAGAGTGCTTGCCTAGCATGCAGGAAGCCCTAGGTTTGATTCTCAGCACCACATATACAGAAAAGGCCAGAAGTGGGTCTGTGGCTCAATAGAGAGAGTGCTAGCCTTGAGAAAAAGCAGAAGCTAGTGACAGTGCTCAGACCCTGAGTCCAAGCCCCAGGACTGGAAAAAAAAACTGAAAAATTAAAAAGAAGAAGATGGAGGAAGATAATAGCAGGAAGCACAGTTTCCTGGGTACTGAGAGTGGATGGCAGGAAGGAATATTAGAAAATGTTATATATAAAAAAAAAGAAAGTAAAACACCGATAGTGAGTGCTCAGGATCAGTTAGCAGAGTGACCCTTCCTGATACAAAAAGCTCAGAACCCTGGACCCCATGCTGAAGCCCAAATCCCAAGGCATGCCCCCGGCCCTGGCAAAGCCCTGGGTCTAAATGCCACTGCCTACTGCCATTCACTCCACCACTGCAATATCAACTCAAGGCACAGAATAATACTAGCAGAGCGAGCAAAAGAACTCCAGCCAAATGGTCTGCAGCAAAGAGAAGCTGCAGGGAGAGTGCTAGCCCAGGAGACTTTGGACTCCAACCCTACAAGCCAGGCCACAAGACTGAGGCTGCCCAAAGACATGTGGGTTCATGACTTGGTTACCACTTATAACTCAAGTAAGGAGGAAAGAAATCTTTAAGAAGTGGGCCCCAGAAGGAGGAAAATAGATTACTGGGCGTGTGTGTGTGTTGTTTACAATTGTTCTCTATTTTGTAGCAGGGTCCAATAGAAGCTTATTCAACCTGACTAGAAGTAGAAGTCTCAGATAAGGCATAAAGGACTATAAAGAAGCAGCAGAAGGAAGTGGAACTGTGGCTCAAGTAATAGATTACTGGCCTTGAGCAAAAAAGCTCAAGAACAGAGCCTAGGCCCTGAGTTCAAGCCCCATGACTGATCAAAAAAGAGAGAAAGAAACAACTCAAGTCCTCCCTAAGCATACTTGAATGTGCATAACAATGTTGATCATCAGTTCTACTTAATGAAGATGGAATTTTTCAGAAACAGGAGGCATGGCAGATCCAAAGGATTTGAAGAGTCTGAGAGGAATGACCTGAGGCAGTGTCCTGTTCATCACTTTCTTAGGTGGAGGATACCTTAAGAGAGATTTTTTTTTCTATCTAAATTTGTACAGGCAAAGGAAAGGAATCACACGTATCCCAGCAGATGAGCTGAAACATGATATTCGTAAAATCAAGCAGTATTAATCACTACTTAATTACATGAGAAAGAGACTATGAGAATGAGATGAAGAAAGCTAATGTTAAAATAGAGGACTATAATTTTTTTAGCTATGCAGAATGTAGTATTGCTCCATCCAACACAGCTATAATGTTTTAAAACTTTACAGACCCTTAACATTTGACATTTACCTGGCTCCTAAACTGAATTCAACAACCCTTCTATTTCTCTATTGGAAAGGTTTTATCATAAAAATATTAGAGTTAGAACCACCATTAGACCAAAATATTTACACATTAAATTAAAGAGGCTCAATCTTGATATGCAAAAAGTAATTAGATGCATGAAGGTGTCGTAAAAATTGAGATTGTTCCTGTCAGGAAGCTAAGTGTCATTTTCAGATGTACAACTGTGACGTACCTTGTCCTCAAGACCTTGTAAAAGTGCAAAAGTATAAAAGATATAATATTATAGTCATGTTTAACATAAAGTATAAACATGGAGACAGAGTAATTTCAATATAAAGAACTCAGCTAAATTTTCCTTGAACTTATTACCTTGGAAATCTAAACACAGATCCAGGACCCTCTTAACAAGCCAAGATGGTTTCTTATTATAAAGTGATGGAAAGATGTAATAGACAGGAAAAGTATCTATAAACTTTAGTAATCTCACAAATTTCAGACAAAGTAAAATAGGTCAGTATCCTGGCTTAGCAGTCCAATGATAATTTAGAATTATTAAGTTCATAATACCTAATCCATAGCAAGTTTTAAGGAATTGCACTGAAAAGAGGAAAGGCCAGTAAAGTTAGTGGTCAACAATGTAAGAAACAGAAATCCCCAAGTCATTTTCTTAGTTTTCACAAATACTTTGGGGAAAAAAGCAGGAAACATGATAGAGCAGTAAAGAAAGTGAATGTCAGAGAGATTTAGATATTCAATCCTTATTTAAAAGTATTAAGAAATCTAAGTCTTCATCCCTTAAGAAATCAATTTGCACATTGGGTTTTCCTCATATCGAATCTGAACACAGAAGAAAGGAATCATAAATAAAACTTACAGTTTTCTTATAGCAAGATTTAGAAATGCAAGATAAAAGTGATATCAGAATGAAGGTATCAAAAAGAAAAAAAATGATGTGAGAGTTGGTGTAAACATGGGTCTTACAACCACTGCCTTTGCAGACAGAGCAATTTTTAACATTCCCAGAACATATACACTGCAATGAACAAATTTATTTAGAGAACCTGCTATATGGTAACCTCTAAGTAATAGTCATCTGCAAAGTGAGTCTCTGTCCTCTTGAAGCTTAAATTGCATTGGGAGATATAGGCAAAAGCAAGCATGTCTGGACAAATATGCTTGATGAAAGCACATAGGAAGAGTTTTTCAACCTAAACTGAATGGACACATCACATAAATGGTGCTTAGAGAGGCCATGTGTTAGAAACACAAGGAGTTCCGAAAGCTGGAACTTAAAGACTATACGCGAATATAGTGTATAGTCAATACACTATGCATATAATGTGGCAAGAGACAAGACTGAGAAAGGAAGCAAGCCTTCCTTAGCAAACACATGTCTTGGTATGGGACCTGTTCATATTGAGAAAAGTTGGTGGGGGTGCCTGTTCATATTGAGAAAAGTTGGTGGGGGGCGTTAATTAGTATGTTTAGAATTTCATTTTGGAGAAGTGAAGTCACAATGTAGAGAGTAGATGATAGGAGTTGAGAAGATTCTTACATTCATTCACAGTGGAGAGGCTGAGGACTTTATCAGAAGTGGGAACAATGGGATGCAGGGAAGTAGATGAATCTGAAGGGCACTGGAATTAGGTGAATACTCAGGCAAGGAAAGTCTGGAGGAAGAATGTGCAAAGACTATTGCTTGAGATGATGTTTTGGACTGCAAGATGAATAATGCATGGTTTAAGGGACCAGAAAAGAAAAAGATTGTCATAGGCTTGAAATAGGGTACCGGAGATCCCATATTTGAAGCCTCAGTGGGACATCTAAGTGAAGAGAGAGGAAGGGAAGAGAGGAGAGGGGAGGGGACTAGAGGAGAAGGGAATGGCGGAAAGGGGGAAGAAAAAGAGAAGGAAGGAAGGAAGGAAGGAAGGAAGGAAGGAAGGAAGGAAGGAAGGAAGGAAGGAAGGAAGGAAGGAAGGAAGGAAGAAGGGAAGGAAGGGAGGAAGGGTGGGAGGGAGTGAGGGAAAGGGAAGCAGAAAATAAAGAAGGAAGGAAGAGAACTATGGTTAGAATATAGTATGTTCCCCAGAAGTTCATGTACCGGAAACTTAATTTCTTGTATGGCTGTGTTGAGGTGATAGAACCTTTAAATAAATCAGATCTAAAGTAGACAATGGTATTTTGGGGGGCTTCACTCACATAAGTAGGTAGATGTTGTCTTTCGAGAGTAGGTCAGTACTAAAGGAATGGGTTAGTTCTTGTGTGGATAGGTTGTTATAAAGAAACTGAGGTGTAGGATGTAGCATGGCAGTAAAATACTTTTCCTGGTTAAATAAACAAACACAGGTTGGCCCCTATCTGATCTCTTGCTTCAAGCTTTGCTATGTTACCTGTTGTGGATGTGACTTTTTCCCTTTCTGCTTCTTTGACATATTCTGTCACAGCCAGGGGCCTTTACTGGAACCATTTGATCACCACCATCAGGAGGTAAACACGTTTCTCTGCTTTTAACTCACTAAGCTTCAGCTATTTTGATTTCAACACAGAATGGGCTAAGACAGTTGAAGCTATAGGAAGAGAAGAAATCTTGTGAAAATATAAGGCATGGGAGAAAGGAAGGATCTAAGAAGTCGATCTTCAATATGATATTACATTTCAGAAACAGGAAGAAATTGTATCTCAGAGATGGAAACAGAGGTGATCTGGTAAAGAAAACACAGGGGGAAGGGGGAACCTGCAAAAAGGAAGAAAACCAGGGAAGTGTGGTATTATGAGAAACAAAAGAGCAGCGTGTAGGAACAAGGATGTGTCCAAAGGCATTGAAGGCTGCAGAGAAGACAAATAAAATGGAAAGTATAAAATAGCCATTAAATTTAATGACATTTCCACAAATAATAGCTGCCTGCACTACAGAGCAGCAGATTCCTCCTTTATAGAGAGGAAGTAAGCTGTTTTTCATACTTCCCTGTGACCTGCCAGCGTCTGGAATCGTTCACTTAGGCACTCCAGCTCTGGCCAAAGCCTCTATATTCTAGTGCAACTTAGTTAGCATGATTCGAAAATCACGTCCTGTAGGCCCTACTTGTATAGCCTAGCAGCAGAATTACCTCCTCCAGGCTTACTATCAAGAAGAGAGAGAAAGAGAGAGAGATCTAACCATTTTTAACAGGCCATCTTTGAAAAAGATGTCCGGATGGAGCAGACAGGAGGAGGGAGGGAGGGAAATCACACACGCACACACACACACACACACACACACAGAGTCATTTTCAACACAATTATTCACTTCCTCATCTTCAATGAACATTTCCTCCAGCCTATTTTTACTGTCCATTTAAGCTTCTTCAAGAACAGAAACCTCACCTGACAAAGTAAATAGTTCACAAATGTTTGCTCATTTTATATTTATTTAATTGAATGAATTAAACATTTCTTCTATTCTTTGGTCTCTCTACAAGAGTTAGAATATATCACAAAAGCCCGAAGTAGGGGAGAATACATATAATTCCAGCACCCAGGAAGCTGAAGTAGAAGGTTCATGAGTTCAAGGACTGATTGGCCTACCACAGTGAGACCCTGTGTCAACAAGAAATAAATAAAGTATGTTTTTCAAGTTTGGAGATAACTTCTATCATAGGCTTGATTTAAAGGCCTAACATCTTGTAGTTTATATTATTAGGATACATCCAGTCTACTAATTGTCTTTTACTGAGGTACTATTTACATGTTAAATAGAAATCATTCAAAAGTACAATAGTGATTTCACACTAATCCTTCCAACCAAGAAAATCGTAGAACCAAATAGGTTCATTGAAGACTTTTACCAAAACCCAGAAGAATAGCACCATGCCAGGGCTGGGGATATGGCCTAGTGACAAGAGTGCTTACCTCCTTCACATGAAGCCCTGGGTTCAATTCCCCAGCACCACATATACAGAAAATGGCCAGAAATGGTGCTGTGGCTCAAGTGGCAGAGTACTAGCCTTGAACAAAAAGAAGCCAGGGACAGTGCTCAAGCCCTGAGTCCAAGCCCCAGGACTGGCAAAAAAAAAAAAAAAGAATAGCACCATGCCTCTTCAAACTTCTAAATAAGTAAAGAGAGGAAAATAATTCTCAATTCATTCTATAAGATGATAGATACCAAGGCAAGGGGAAAAAACAAGGGAGGGAGAGAGGGAGGGAGGGAGGGAGGGAAGGGAAGGAAGGGGAAGGAAGGAAGAAAGAGAAAAGAAAGGAAAAGGAAGGAACGAAAGAAAGAAAGAAAAGAGAAAAGGGAAAGAGAAAGAAAGGAAGGAAGGAAAGGGAGGGAGGGAGGGAAGGAAGGAAGGAAGGAAGGAAGGAAGGAAGGAAGGAAGGAAGGAAGGAAGGAAAGAAGGAAGGAAGAAAGGGAGGAAGGAAGGAAGGAAACACAAACCAATCAGTGTCCCGGTGAATCATTTTTGAAAGGTGTTGCCATTCAACAAAGCAGTTTTTGAACACCAAACACTTTGATCAGTGTTACCTCTTTCATTATTCTTCCCCCCTCCCTCTCAAACAACCCCTTTCTTCAATTTTCTCAATTTTTTAAGTTATACAGTAAATTTTATGATTGCATTCTCCCCTGATGAATGGCAATCTCAAAATCCTCAACAAATTATTAGAAAAGAGAATAATCAGTACCAATCATAGCAAAAAGGGACCCATGCTATAATGTAAGAATGGTTCAATATTTGAAAACCAGTCCATGCAATAAACCACATGAACAAAACAATGGACAGAAAGTACATCCCCAGCTGATTCTCTTGTTGCTGAAACATGTTTTATGAAAGTCACTGCTCTTTTCTCACTGTTGGCTTACACCTGTAAACCTAGCTACTCAGGAGTCTGAAATCTGAGGATCACTGTTCAAGGACAACCTAGGCAGGAAAGTCCATGAGACTTTGATCTCCAATTTACCACCAAAAAAAACTAGAAGGGGAACTGTGGCTCAAAGTGGGAGAGCACTAGCCTTGAGCATCAAGAACTCAAGGACAATGCCCAGACCCTGTGTCAAGCCCCAGAACAGACCAAAACAAAACAAAAATGCTCAGAATGATGGAAGGGACAACATCAATCAAGATCCATTGTCCTTATAAATATTGATTCATTGAATTAGAGCTCCTCTGTATAACTGCTTAAAGATGATAAACATAATATTTTTTAAAACTCTTAGCAAGTAAGAATAAAAAGAAACATCTTCAAGACAATAAAGACTATATATAAATACTAACATGACAATAGTAAACAACAGACAGCATTTCTTCAAGATGAGAATCTGTCCAGGTCCATTTTTCCTGTTCCTCAAGCAAAGAAGCTATGCCTATGGCAGATGTCAGCACAGGGGTGGAAGGTATGGGGGGAGGGATCCCAGGTGAAGCAGGAATCAAGAATCAAGTGAACCAGGAAGAAAGTTCATTTACAATGAACTGTTTCATTTTTTTCCTCACAAAATCTCCTCCCTAGCCAGGTGCTGGTGGCTCACACCTGTCATCCTAGCTACTCAAGAAGCTGAGATCTGAGGATAGTAGTTCAAAGCTGGCCCAGACAGAAAAGTCACTGTGAGACTCTTATCTCCAATTAACCACTCAAAAAAATGGAAGTAGAGCTGTGGCTCAAATGGTAGAATGGTAGCTTTGAGCACAAAGAAACACAATGACAGCCCCCAGGCCCTAAGTTAAAGTCCCACAACTGGTGGGGGGGGCGGGGAGAGAAGAACAACTCCATCCAAAGAGAACAATATCAACCCCTTTTGAGGGTTGTGTCCTCCAGATCTGACCTTAACAGCACACTGTAGGCCATGCTTCTAAACCAGAGCAAATGCCCACCCAGTCTCACCACTTCTGTTGGATACAGTATTATAAGTCCTATCCAAAGCACTTAGAGAAGAAAAGGAAATAAAAAGGCCTCCAATGGAGATTAAAGAGCAGAATTATCTGCTTAAAGTGGAATGATTATAGATGTACAAAACCAAAAACATTACACACAAAATAAGAAGAAAAAAAACTACTAGAATAAAATTCAGACAAATTGAAGAATGAAGAACCAACACAACAAAAATCAATCATGGTGGGTTTTTTAAATTATTATTCTTTGGCAATAGTAGTGATTAAACTCAAGGCCTTGTGCTTGCTAGGAGAGTACTCTTCCTTGAGGATAGGGTGCAATAAACTCGACCTTGAGCAGTACCCTAGTCCTTTTCCTTTTCAGTTTATTCTTTAAGTGGGATCTCACTAACGTTTCCTGGACTGGCTTCAAACTGTGATCCTCCTTTTATCTCTACCTCCCAAGTATTTGCAATTAGTAGCATCTTCCACACCACATTTAGCCCTCATTTGTGTGGGACCCAGACCTCCTAATATGCAATAGGCTAGCTTCTTTAACACATGGTCCTTTAATGGATGCAAACTAAAGTGTAGGTTACAACTTAGCTGATAAGCATCATAACTGTAATTCAAATGTTGGTCTTGTTAATTCTATTGGACTACATTTTACACTGGCTATGCTAATTTGCATTTCCATCAACAGTATTTGAAGATTGTTTCTACCTATATCTCACCTCACCCTACCCATCCACGGGGCATCCTTTTGAGCATTTATTGTATCTTCTCTTAATAAAATATAATGTGGACTGGGGTGAGATGGAATTCCAATGTCATTTTGATTTGCATTTCCTTTATAGCTAAAGATTTTTAAATATATTTTTAATGAACTGTTTTTTTTCCCACCAAGCCAGTAACTGTGGACAAAGTACTTCAGGAAATTTAATCACCTAGCAAATACCTTTTCTAATGTGTTTATGTTAGGAAAGCATTTGAGTTATTAAACAGAAAAGAAATCAGACTCTGACCACTTCCAACTCATCAGAGGGCTAAAAGAGAGTCACGACTATGATAGTCCCTGTGGGCTAGTCGGGATCAATAGCTTTGGGGGAAAAAGAAGCTTCAATGAGAATTTTCTATCCTAGTCTATGAGCCAGGCTTTTAGGTGCAGAGGTTGTCTGCATTAAAAGTTATTTTTGGAAAAGAGAGCAAATACCTCTCCTGCTTGAGGTAGTGGCAGAAAGAAAGTCCCTTCCCAAGAGAGTTGATTACTTGTCCATTAGAAGGCTTTGGCCTCAAAGCCCACAGCAAGAGGACTAAGGGGCGTTATCTGATAGCTAACCCTCCTGCTGCAATTCTTCATGCAAGCAGGCACAGCCTAATTACCACCCAAGCTGCTCTTGCTCTGACTGGGAAATAATAGGGAAGGACAGAGAGAAGGGGAAAGAAGTGTGTGTAATTGGATCTATTATTTTGCAGTTAACTGGAGACTTGCCCCTGCCACTGTCACAATTCACACCTGCACACTTGTATATTTCACACTCAAACACACATAGCTGAATCTCCAGAAACCTTAAATCTGTTTCTCCCTGGCTCTTACCTTCTTAGGGAATAGACCAACCTCTCCTACTGAGCAGAATCTTGGCTTCTAGGACACAGAAGGATGAAGGCATAAGGTCCTCTCTCACAGGAGGAACAGTCAGGAAGGGATTGTTTTCAGCTTTTTCTTCTCCCACTATCACTTCTTGATGCCTCTCATGATATGCAGTCTTGCAGTTCAAATGATTCATGCAAATGGTTGTCAAATCCATTTATTATGTAGCTTTGTATATTTCACTTTATTTCCAACCACTTGGACCAACCACTTGGAAAAACATGCTGTAGCATCTACTATAAAACTTTTCCAGGGGCTGGGAATGTGGCTTAGTGGTGGAATGCTTGCCTAACATGCATGACACTCTGGGTTCGATTCCTCAGTATCACATAGACATAAAAAACCAGAGTAGATAAATTCAAAGGGAATACCAAATTTGAGAGACACAGGGTAAAAAAAAGAGAAATAACTACAAAAGCAATACTTGCAAAACTGTTTGGTGTAAGTGAACTGAACACCTGGGGGGGGTAGGGAAAGGGGGGGAGGGAGGGGGGCATGAGGGACAAGGCAACAAACAGTACAAGAAATGTATCCAATGCCCAACGTATGATACTGTAACCTCTCTGTACGTCAGTTTGATAATAAAAATTTGAGAAAAAAAAAAAAGTCTCAAAGACTTTCCAACCTGGCTGGCTTTGAACTGTGAGCCTCAGATCTCAGCCTTCTCAGTAGCTAGGATTATAGCCACTGGCACTTGGCTCTTGGACAAGCCTGCTTCACTGCTGATTCTTCCAGGCTCTTACAGAGCCATGAAAGAACCTACAAGAGTGCACTATGTGCTTAAAATTCAAATCAGCAACATGAAATCTGTTCTGCAGGGTGAAAGGCTTCACTCTAGGGATATGAACTCAAGTCCTGGAGTAGAAACACATAAACTACTAGGAATTAGAGACTTAAGATCTACCAGAAGTTGGATTTACTTTCTTTCAGGTATGCTTAGCCCTAGCTGCTGAGTTAATCTTGATTACTTTCCATGTTTCTTGTTTGACATGCTTGGAAAAAGATAGACCCTGTTGTAGTCACCCTTACCATCATCTCCTTACCTCTGACCTAACAGCTGACCTGGTAACTGTGCTTAGGGTTGTGTGGGAACTAGAGGTGTTTTGGGGTTCAGGCCTTCTGAATACCTGAATATGTCTCTGAGGCTATGTAAAATGCCTCCAAAAATGTAACTGTGTTCTCTCTACAGGAAAAAAATGGTTCTAATCAAGACAAGAGATATGAAGGGAATGGAAGATAAAGTTGATCTTTTCTTCCCCTGCTGTTGGGTTATTCTAAAGTATTTGCATTCGCATGACCTCATTAATAATACAGTCCTCCAATAAACAAGAAAACAGTTACATTTAAAAAAAAAAAACCAGAGTAGAACTGTAGCTCAAGTGGTAGAGTGCTGGCCTTGATCAAAAGCAGCTCGGGGACAGTGCCATGGCCCTGACTTCAAGCCCCAGGACTGGCCAAAAAAAAAAAAAACTTTTCCAGGAAGCAATCCTAATTATTACTAGTTGGCCCACACTAATGAACTAAGTGGAAATACAGAGCTAAAACTACACAGGTGAGTATGCTGGCCAGCATGTAGGTTAGCAGTACTTGACATTTCAGTTTCTCACTATGGAAAATGGGTGTCTGAAAATATTGTGAGAGGGAAATGCAAAGTATTATCATTTGTATATCTTCAGCAGAAATCCAAATAATTATAATAATAACAAGGAGGAGGAGGAGAGGGAGAAGGAGGAGGAGGAGGAGGAGGAGGAGAAGGAGGAGGAGGAGGAGGAGGAGGAGGAGGAGGAGGAGGAGGAGGAGGAGGAGGAGGAGGAGGAGGAGGAGGAGGCCACCACAATTTTTAGATCTTAGAAAAATTACCAGTTGGGACCTGAAAATACCAAGAATAATATTAATACTCTTACTGCTTATTGAAGTAATTTCAAAAGAATATAGCTAGGAGAAAATCCTACCAACAATAACAGCAAATATATGTTTATATATTACTTGCATTCATATTTTTAAATATAAAGGAACTGCACTAGAAAAATGTCTCCTTGAAATGACTTGAAAATTGTGTGCTGGTGTGCTACTTACTGTATTTGCATTCTTTCCTAAATAGGTAGAAGAAGCACAAGAAAAATGGCAAGTCAAGGAATCTCAACTCCCACTCAAAATAAACAGGAAATAGAGGAGTCAATGAAAACCTAGAGGACAGTCTTCAAAATGCTCCACAAACTATGAAGAGGAAGTAAGAATGGCCAAAAGGCACATGAAGAAGTGCTCAGCATCATTGGCCATAAAAGAAATGCAAATCAAAACAAAACTGAGATTCTACCTCACCCCAGTAAGCATGTCCTTTATCAAGAAAACTAAAAACAACAGATGCTGGTGGAGATGTGGGCAAAAGGGCACCCTACTACACTCTTGGTGGGAGTGTGAACTTGTTCAACCACTCTGGAAAGCAATATGGAAGTTTCTTCAAAAGACTAAACATACAGCTACCCTATGACCCAGCAGCCCTGCTTTTGGGCATTTACCCAAAGGATTACAGAGAAAACCACACTAAAACTACCAGCACAACTATGTACATAGCAGCACAATTGACCATCACTAAAATATGGAACCAACCCAGATGCCCCTCAGTAGATGAATGGATCAAGAAAACGTGGTACATATACACAATGGAATTCTATGCTTCTATCATAAAGAATGATATCGCCCCATTTGTAAGGAAATGTAAAGACTTGGGGGAAAAATCATACTAAGTGGTGAGCCAGATCCAAAGAAACATAGACTCTGTTGTCTCTCTCATTGCTAATAATTAGTACATGTCTAGGATAGTCCTAGAAGAAGATCACAATAACTCAATAACCATATACATAAGATGATGCTAAGTGAAATGAACTCTAAGTTATGAAAATAAGTCATTTATCATTGTTGTTATTTTCAAAGTACCATGTGAACTTATGCCTTTTTCTTCTGTCTTTCTTCTCTGTGGTTTTACCCCTGATGTCACTGTAACTGATTTTGATACCCTTGGTATTGTATATCTGTTTGTTGAAACTAGGGAAGGGAAGGGGAACATCCAGAGGAAGAGATAATGGGTAAAAAGTGAACTAATGAAACAGCAATACTTGCAAGACAATATGCTGTAAACCAATTGTACAACTCAGGGGGCTATGGGGAATGGAATTGGGGAGGGGAGGAAGCTGGGAGAAAAATGAGGGAGGAGGTAACAAGTTTGATAAGAAATGTACTCACTGCCTTTCATATGAAACCATAACCTCTGTGCATTACTTTGACAATAAATAAATAAATAAATAAATAAATAAATAAATAAATGAATTGAGAAAATAAAACAATGGTATTGATTATAGATATTATTTGAAAGACATTTATTTTCTTAATATTATTTCTCAAACCTCCAAATTCAGTGGCATAGGCTTCTTCATATATATATATATATACGTGTATGTACATATAATACACAACATAGTTATATGCATATATACATATATATTTGTATATATACATATGCATACACACATACATAAAAATGATGTATGATTAAGCAATGACTCTCTGCATAGGATTCTACCAGCCCATGGAATAAAAGCAAGAATTGACAAATGGCATTACACTGAAGTCAGAAGTTCTGGCACAGCAAATAAAATAAATAATAAGAACAACAGCCATAAAAAAATCTGAGTGAAGATATAGCCTATATAATGGGAGAAAATCTTTGTCAACTTCCAGAATACATAAATAACTCAAAAAATTAAACCTCAAAAGAACAAATAATCCAATCAACAAATGGGCAAATAACTGAACAAATACTTCTTAAAATAATACATAAAAATAACTAACAAATAGCTGAAAAATGTTCAGCATCCTTAGATATCAAGAGAATGCTATTCAAAACCTTATTGAAATTTCATCTCACCTGACAGAATGGCTAAATCCATGCATGTGTATATATGTTGCATATATCTAAAATATAGTTACTTACAGTTAAACAAGAATTTGTTGCCTTTTTTGCTTTTGGTCTTGGGTCTTGAACTCTGAGCCTGGATTCTGTCCCTGGGCTACTTTTGTTCAAGGCTGGCACTCTACCACTTGAGCCATTGCACTGCTTCCAGCTTGTTCTGTGATTAACTGGAGATAAGAGTCTCACAGACTTTTCTGCTTGGGCTTGCTCCAAACTTTGACCCTCAGATCTCAGCCTCCTGAGTAGGTAGGATTACAAGCATGAGCCACCAACACCCGGCTATGTTGCCAGAGTATGAAATAGGCCCTAAGCCCAACAATTGTGTAATTCAGTAATTGTAAGCCATGAATCACAAAGTCAGGGAGCCAGAGATATGATGAATCGTGTCTTTAACATTTAAAGAAGCTTTGGCTTCAGAAGGCTTTGTCCTGGTGCATAGTTAATCATCAAAAATCATCCCCAAATTACTTAAAACTGTTAAATACCCATCTGAAATGTGTAATTCTATAAAGATGTGTGTGTTTTGTGCCTCAGTGAGATAGAGAAAGGAAGAGAAAAAGACAGACAGAGATCAAGTGACAAAGAGATGAAAATTATGTGTGACAATTGGGTAGCCTGGGTTGCAAATCACTTTTCTGAGTATTTTATATTTTGCTGTGCTAACTGCATTCCAGAGTTTTGGTGTTTCTCATTTACAAAAAATGAAATATAGTTTCTTTACCAAAAAATGTTGGATTTAACTTCATAATTTGTAAATATTTATGCACATTTCTAAAGAATCCATGGGCTTAACTGCATTTTTTGACGATTACTTCTATGCCTAATACATCACGTTAGCTCTCACATGTTGCACTTTCACAATAAAAGCCTTAGATGAGAAGACGATAACCCAAACAACCTGACAGCCAATCAGCAGACACTCAGAACAAATAAATCCTGAAGGTGGAGATAATCTATAAAATCGAGGCATATTTAATTTGAAGACTATATTCAATTAAGAGGCTTTTTACAGTTTTTGCTCAAGGATGATATTTCTGTTCATATTTTTAATGTTAATAAATGCCTTTTCAAACATGACCAGTCTGTGTCCGTGACCTTATCCCATTTCTCTTCCACATTCACTCATATGGCAAGCAGGTTAGGGACTTGCTGTTCTGTACCACATTCAAAGAGGACACTACTGACAGTGATTGCTTCATGCTCTGTGTGTGACTGAAAAGCCCAATATGGTACCAGGAGTCCTTCCTGTAGTTTGCATACATGAAGCTCACTGGGAAATTTGTGACTGCAGCTGCTTTTTGGAGTTTGCCATTGTTTATATCTCTGCCTCCAAGATACAAAATGGACCGTTGCTAGGAATGAACCACTTCATTTCCTGACTGCCGCAAGCCAGGATCGTGTCTATGTTGTTCTCTCCCAGATGTTCCCCAGCATAGCTGTGTTGCTCAAAGTTGTGTTTTACTTCAGTCTTGGATGAACAAGATACATTCTTTATCAGTATCCTTTTGGTTGAGGTGGAACACACTATAGTGATTCACCTATAGAAATTGAGAAGCAGTTGAGAAGCAAGGACCAGTTGTATGTTAACCAGCAATGTGATTGGAGGGCAGAATATAAAGAGGGATGGGGGAATATGCTCTTCCATTGAGGTGCTCAAAGGAAGACACACTCATGAGATAGTGCAGATGCATGAGTAACAGGACAAGTGGCTGAACAGGACAGAAGTTACCTACAGGAAGAGACCATTTCAGGTTTGGAAGACAGTAATCTTCCATCAAAGAGTAACTTCAAATAAAAGCTTCTCAGAGAGGATACTTTCAGCATAGGAACTACAAAAAACATCATACCAAAGTTGCAAATTCACACCCTATTTTGGAGATGGTAGGTATTCGGATTTTGAAAGAAAGAGTACCCTGAGTATGTATATACTGGTATTAGAACTAGGGAAGGGAAAGGGAATATCAAAATCGAGAGACAAAGGATAACAAAACAAATGACTCCAAAAGCAATAGTTACAAAACTATTTGGTGTCATGGGGGAAGAGGGAAAGGGGAAGAGAAAGGGGGGAAATGGGAGAGGAGGTAACAAATTGTACCCACTGCCTTACCTATGAAACTGTAACCCCTCTGTACATCAGTTTGACAATAAATAATTATTCAGAAAAAAACAAAGTCCAATAGAGCCTGAATGTAAGGATTTAAGCCAGTATAGAGATTTATTTCATGCAAGCTTAAACTAATTAGATAAATAATACATAAATCCATAGCTCTTATAAGGAACCTTGATGGTGACACTTACTTGTGGGGTACTGAAGAAAGGATTTAAACTCTTGAGCTCTCCACTCTTAACTCTGTACATTGGGAAGGCAATAGTAGAGATATCATTTCGTGGCACCTGCGCACAGAACTGTTTGGAAAATCGTGAAGGGAGAATGATGGTTCTCACACAGATATGAGACGGGAAGGTGATGCTAGCATTGAATGAACCCTCTTAGGGATGGCAGATGTCATATTATGTATGGAAGAGTCCCACCTGAAAATGCTCAATAGCTTTTACATTTATTTCACAATATTTATTTTGCATGAGCCTAGGGGGCAATTCTGTTTTGTATAAAATTACCAAGTATCTCAACATAATTAATTTTACTAGATGTTTAAAGATTCTTGTGTTTATTTGAGTGCATTTTATATTTCTACATTCATGCTGAGTCTAAACTATTAGAAAAATATAATTATATAACCCATATCTCAAAATACCAGAAGAGAAGAAAATATTGACAACATGAATTTTGGATATTGCCTTCATTTAAACTCAAACATATTGTCAACATATTGCCTCATAATATCTTCCAGGATAGTTATGCCAAAATATCACACTTGAAAAAAATCATTCTTTTAGTGTTTTCTTTTATTTCTCCTTTTTATAACAGTGACTCATACCTGTAAATCCTAGCTACTCAGGATGCTGAGATCTGAAGCTCATATTTCAAAGCTAGCCCAGGCAGGAAAGTCATGAGATTCTTATCTCCAATTAGCCACCAGGATACAAAAAACGGTGCTGTGGCTCAAAGGGGTAATGCTAGCTTTGAGTATAAAAAAGCTCAGAGACATTACCCAGGCTCTGAGTTCAAGCCCCATAACTTACCCAAAAAAATTTAAGTAATGTGTGCAGACGGGATTGAAACACTCCATGAATTTTATTATAGGTCATAATGAAAATTGCACATAATGCTTGAAGTTATTGGGTTGAAGACCATGAATGTGTAATCTTTACAGTTTCTCTGGGCCAAAATGTCTATGATCATGCTGATAGGAGCAAAATTTGTGTGCCAATCTGTCTTGTGTTTTTTCTGTCGAGTGTGTTATTTTTAAGTCAAAATGGTCCTATACTAAAAAACATAATAATAATCCCAAAATGGACTGAAAGCATAATGTGAAAAAGAATCCATCTTTCACTAACAGAATTGTATTTACCATTAAAATACCTACCTTAAGAGAAATGTAAACATAAAGGATTTTAACTAAAATCCTCACCAAAAACCAAGTGCTTTTCCCTTCTGTTCTGAAGCCTAACCTTGGCACCCTGTGTTTCCTAGGCAGTAATGGACTTTTTTCTGATCAGTTAAAAATACCATGGTGAAATCACTTTGAACAATTAACAGGCAGCATCACTAAAGGAAGAGTAGGAAGTTGAAACATATCCGCACTGGGTGAGAATAGCAGTGGGAAGGTAGGTGAACAGAGAGGGGACGGGGGGGGGGGGGTAACTATAGTCATAATAACCCATGTACGTGTGTGCAAATGGAACAAGGGAAACCAGTGGGACTGGTTGGGGAAGAAGGAGCGAGAAGGAAGAGTAATGAAAGGATTAACTACAATCAGATGCATAGGATGGGTAAGAAGATGTGAAAATGAAACACCCTTGTAGAGCTAATTGATGCTCACTTAAAACATATACATTTCCTTTCCTTCCCTTCTCGGCCTCTTGCATGAAGGAAACCATAGCCACAATACTTTCCACCATATCTTCATTTCAACAATCACTGATTTAGGATTTAGGCTTCTAGTACGTCCTGTTCTCTCCCCATCATGTGTGAGCAGAACCCTAAAAGCAGTGGGTACTGGTAGAATGCTCAGCGTGTCTGTCAGGGATCTCAGCTTTCCTTGCCAGCAGAGCTGTAGGATGTTTGCAGGACCCCTGGGAGATGCTCTGCTAATGAGTTACAGCCTGCCTCATCCCTCCAGTGCTTTGACTATCTGCCCAATCTCTCTAAGTTCCTAACCTTGTGCTTCCTCCTTCCTCCTACTAGAGGTCCTTCTGGGAGACACTGGATCTGGGGATGAAACCTTCTAATCCAAGGGCCTGCAATCTTGTCAGTGTGTACAACCCAGGGGGCTGTGGCTTTGTTTATCTTTCCTACTTGTCTAGTGGGAGGTTTGGCTAAATGAGAAGACTTCAGATTGTGAGTCTTGGAAAAATATCTGAGTGGTTTGTTGTTGTTTTTTTTTAAATTCCAGTCATTCACAATAGAAGGCTGAAGTTATTTTACTTGAAAATAAAATTGTATGCTTTGACTACAGTAATCTTTCCACCCTGGCCATAAAAGAAAAAACAAAAATAATTCACATTCCATTATGTTCTTTTAAAACTGAGAAAGGGAGTTAATTAGTGACTGTTGCATGCAATTTGAGGATAGCAACTAGAAGTATAAGATATCCTTACATTAAAGAAGCAAAGATATGATTCCTAAAATAGAATCCTGCTGAGCCAAGGTTAAACTCTGCTTTGTTTTGGGGCAGACTGAGCAAATTGAAACAGGAGGAATTTGGGGATAGAAATGTCATAATTCTTTTTTGCTGTTTTAATAATTAAAATTGTATTTCACTATATAACCACAAATAACCAAGTTAGATGTCATTGTTCTATGGATTAGCTTTGCAAAGAACTAAAGAAAAGATATTCCTCACTTCAGGATGAACATTATGAAACCTGGTCACTTGCCTTGCCAGGGTTAGAAGGGTTTGCAGTTCCAGTTCCTAGGCAATAATATTGTGAATAATCAAAGTTTGATTGATTCCTGACCTTTGAGATGAGGCCACATCTCTCCCCTAAACAACAGAGGCCTTCAAAGGGACTTGTTCCTAGAGGAGGTTTCTGGTGAAGCACGGGATAGGATATTGTTGAATAATTTCTGTCTCCATGGAGCTATTCATCACAGCTAAGCTTTGTGAGTGTTGCAATGATATGTGTGTTATATGTGGGAAGGGTCTGAGCTTCAAAGTCTGCAAAACACAGTATGTGATATCCTACATCACTTCTCAACTCTGTACAAATCCTGATTTCTCCCTGCCAAGGACTTCCACTGGAATGGGAAGTTCAAAAGTCCAGTGTGGTTTGGGTTGACCGTTCAACAATAAACATCCCCTGTGAATGAAAGAGCCAAAAGCAATTGATAAATATGGTAGTCCTTACTCTTAAATATGAACGTCTGTCATTTATGAGATCTCATTTATCCATCAACCTCTCCCTTTATCCAGTACCTCTTCCTTCTTCTCATTTCCTCTTGTTCTGTTTGATAGTTGATTATTATCATTCCATCTTGGTTAGTCTGAACTCTAGGATTTGCAATAAATAACTTTTGAATTGACATAACAACACAACTTATCATACATTGAAATTTGCCTGATTCACAGAGACTTTGAATCAAGTCCATGATCGTTTGTCTAAATTTTACTTACTACTATAGAAAAAGAAGGAATGAAAGATCTTGGCTCTAGTATTTGAATTGAAACCAAAGACTAATAGTCCTATAGTTCAACATATCTCTTGAGTAGATAACCTACCACATTCATGCTAAACCACACCTATAGAATATATATAGTTCTCACAGCTAAGCTTTAGTTTATTAATCACAAAATGTATAATCGGTTAGCCTAACCAGGAGGTTGGTACTAGATATCATTCTTCTGCTATTTTCTAATCATTCAATATTTTCAACAGCTCTACAGACACTCCATTCACGATAGGGTCCTTTTCCACAAGACAAGCATTCTTGAAAGAATAGATTAAGAAAGAAAACCAAAAGAATTAAGAAAACATTTCTACTGACATGTCTTTCCACTAAAAGCAAAGAAAAAGAATTTTTAAAAATCATAACAATAAAAATGAACTATGAGTTGTAGGTTTCTAGAAGGCAAAACAAACAAAAATAAACCACTGCTTCTGACTAGAGGACTAAATTAAATTAGTAACTGGTGGAGTAGGAAGAATGAGAAGTGTCTGATTATTATGGTCAGCTTAAATAACCTGAGAGTCTTTAACTCCCATTTCCAGCATGGGGATTAGGAAATGTTTAGCTCTCATGACCATTTCTTCCTTTTAACCCTGCAATACTAAAGTAAATCCTTTCTAAAACTTGAAAAAATGTAAATCAATGAATACAAAGAATGTAATGATAAATAGTGAGAAAATTCTATGACTTAAATGAACCCCTTCATTAGTCAATTGATCAAGGTTATTGTGGCTTAGCCAGGTTGAAAAAATCCTATGCTTTCATAACCAGTTGTTCCATGAACTGAGCCATAGTGCTTCTTTGGGTAGTGAAAAAAACTGGCCACTTTCCCCTTCTTAAGAATAACAAAGAACAGCCCATAGCGTGAGTCCTGATGTTTCTTCATGCTCACTAACAAAGCTTCCTACTGAAACTTATATTGTGCTGGTTTATCATAGAATACTTAGTATTCTTCAAGCCTAAAATCTGTTGTTGGTTTGCACCTTGATACGATACTACTTCATTTCTTCAAAGAAATTCCTTTAAAATTTTTCAAAAATGTACCAACTAGAAAGCAACAGAGGTCTCCCTAGACTTGTGTGCATTTATGTAAAAGTAATCATTGCTGATCTTCTCTATTCTGTGGATCACATAATTTCATTAACTGTGGAAAGGAAATTACTTTTTATGAAGTGAAAAATACTTGAAAGCCAGAATACAATCAGAAAAGAAAGACCAGAAATCATTTCATTCCTCCATGTTTGTTGCAGCCAAATGACAAAAAAAGAAAACTGATTGCAAGTGGGCATCTTCCTGTGGCAGATGGCAGATGAGTTCAGAAAGCCCATAAAGCTGACCAAAAAGCCATGAGAAAGTCTTCAGTCAAAGCTGCAGATTCTGACATCTCTTACCATGTGAGAAATCTTGGCCTAGGACATTTGATTTGACTTTGAACTGTGTTCAAAGGGATTTTTCCCCAAATTATTGGGATGAAATCTGAAGGAACATGACAACTTATATTATTGAAGAACATGTCATCTCCTTTGTTATTGCTTTCATCTTTTGTTCTATCTGGAGCACCTGAGCTTCCTTTCGTCCAAAAATTTCATGAAGACAAGAATACGATGGCAGAGCATATAGGTCAACGGTAGAATACTTGCCTTGCATGACTGAAACCTTAAATTAGATCCTGAACATTGCAAATAAATAAATAAACAACAAACAAAATAAACCACAAGGGGAAACAGAAATTATTTGACCAGTTGCATGTCTTTCAATGTTCAGAGGCTTTGAAAAAGTGCTTTTTCCTTTCTTCAAAATACTTTCAAGGTCAGAGGCTTTGAAAGGACCCCAAGTAAGCTCAAGATTTAGAGCATCCAACAAATTAAACTCCTTCCTCTAACATGTCTATTAGAGACTTTAAGTCTTTAATATAATTTAAAGCAATTGTCCCCGTAGGGAGGTCTAACTTTATTTTTTTTACAAAGTTGCACTAAAATAGCTGACCTGCCTGAGGAAACAAGAAGAATTTCAAGGGTACATTTCAAGACCCTGTTTCTGTTGATAATAGTGTTCCAGAATTTATATTTATTAATATTGCTTTATTTTGGTCAGACTCCCACAGGAAATCCTGAGGAGTGTAAGTTTCTGGCATATTTTATCTTAGATAGTTCCATCCCTTTGGTCTTGCACCCTGACTGTTAGGTTGAAACATACCTTTGAAAGTCTTGGCTCTGAAATAGAGCTGAGGATGACATCAAGCAGGAACTTCAACACTTGTGGAAGACAATCTATCTACTTTCTCCAGTTATCATTAAAATGTCTTTGAGACGTAGGTCATAACTGGAAACCTATAAATGATGTCTGTGTAGGAAGCACTTCCCACAGAGCTGGAGTCCCAAGTGATTAAAATTTATCACATTGTTCTTGTGGTTACAAATACTGCTGATATGTGTCAGTACTTAGTACTATTCATAACATTTTGATTTCAGTCCAAAGAGGGGTTTTTTTCCTCTGAATTTCTCATAAAATGCTCTTGATCTTTTTCTTGAAAGGTCGAATCCACTTCTCCTTTGAAAGAACAAAGAAAAGAGGTTGATTGTTCTCTAGTTTAAATTTTGTTTAGTATGATATATTTATTGCCTGGTGGAATGTATCTAATTTTCTGCTGGCTTTCTGAGAAAGCCAATTAGGCTAGAACTTAATCCTTTGCAACCTGAAGCCCCTAAGCTCTTTCATGAATTAAAATTTTAGTATATATAGCTAGTTTTGTATATATTTCTCTAATAAAATGATGTGTAACCAGAATAACATCTTTGAGCAAAGCTTCATTCTTCAAAATGTATTTCTTTGAAAGTATAAAATTTGCTTCTCAATTTGACAACACAGAATGAGCTGAAATGCATCAAAACATGCCTAGAAGTTTGTCAGAACACAAACAGGACAAGCTCTGTTTTCATCTCCTGGAAAGCTGAAGATCTGAATTCTTACATGATTATCTAACCCTCCTGCATTATGTCCTGCTCCGGAAGGTTTATAGCTCAGTACATGAAGCAAATGCACATTACTTCCATCGGCTTTGGCTGGGCATTTTACCTGGAAAATGAATTGAATAGGCTTTCATTTATTGAGAGAAATAACACCACAAAGAAGACCCACTGCCTGATTTTTGTGGTGAATTTTTATTTTGTGAGCAATCTTAAACAGCCCTGGCTAGAAAACTCTGGCTTGAGTTTTTGCGCTGACCTCAAAATTCTGGAACTAAATGTACCTTATAATAATATTAAAATATCAAGAAAGAAAAGAGAACAGATACAAAGGAAATTTAATGCCAAGAATATTTAACTATGGAAGATATCAAAACTATTAGCATGATTTCCACTCCAAGTTAAAAAGTTCTGTAAAAACATTGCATCATCCCCATCTCAGTATATAATTTCCCAGAACAATGTTTTCACTATCATATTTTAATTTAATATTGAACATACTTTTTAAAAGACACTATTTGGAGATGACCCCAAATTTTACCTTGTAATTTTAGAAATAAGTGAGGGAAAATGCAAGTTCTTTTCACTTCACATTTCACATACAGGGCTATTTGGGGATTAAGTAGACAAATTGCCATGTCGGGGTTTTTTTTAATTTTCAAAACAAAATGTACTAGTTTTTTCCATTGTTGAAATAGTTGGCTCTGGGTAAATTTTGAAGCAAATCTCTTGCAGTTTAGAGCCATTTTGTGGTAAGAATAGTTAGAACAAAGACAGCTGGTGGCTAGCAAAAATATTAATGAGAGAAAGTGTTTTAAGAATTTTTTTAAATCAATATTACTTTCATTAATCTTATTAAAAAGAACTAGATGAGCGGAGTCATTTATTTTGTCATGTATTTTATATTATTAAATATTCCTACAGACAAGAGAAACACTAATGGAGCTTGACAAGTTGTTTTATCTGGACATTTTTCATTCTACGTTAAAAGGTAAGCAGATGCAAGCAACACAAACCTTCTGATTGTAATGAAATTTTGTGGATTATGGACTTTAGTAGGGACTTTTTCTCTTTCTTGCCATGCTGGGGATCAAACCCGGAGCCTTACATGTCAGGCAAACACTCTACCGTTAAGCTGTATTCCCAATTCAGAAACTGCTTTAGTCAGGGTTCTGTGTGTATTTCGTACAACTCACGTTGACCTTTGAATTGGACAGTTTTATTGAAAGCCATGCACATAGGCCAGATGATCCAGTATCTACACTATGAGCTTTATCCCCTAGTTATGTGAGTTATCAGAATTGGAACTGCCACTGGAATCAACCAATTCCTTTGTCTACGTAGTCACAAAAGCAAATTGGAGAGCTTTCTATTTGTACTTGTTTGTTTGTTCATTTTCTTTTGCTTCATTTTTTCCCAAGTGTTGGAGATAGAACTGGAGGCCTTGCTCACCCTATGCAACCCCTCTACCACTGAGGTACATCCTCAGCCCTCTAATTGTTTTTTAATGTGACTAAATTTCCAGAGGCAAGTTTTTAAGAGATACATGTATAAGAAAACATGTATACCTTAACACTCTTAACATATTTCAAAAGCACTTCAAATTTCTAGGTCCATCTAGATCCAATGTGTAAATCACTTCCCTGTAGCTTTGCCACTCCAACAGGTGAGGGATGTTAGTGTTGCATCATAATCCACTCTATCTACCAAGGTCCATCCCTACAAGGAAACTTCTCAACACCAGAGTGCATTGAGCCAACTAGTTTGTTTTTTCTTTTTTATGATAAAGCTCTTATTTCCTCTTGCTAAAACATTCCCACTCCTGTAACTTTTCTTCTTTTAATATAGTGTGATACTCTCACAACAAGTACAGAAAAACCTGTGCTTAAAATGTGGTATGTAGTATGAAACTGTAACCTCTCTGTACATCAGTTGGATAATAAAAATTTGAAAAAAAAAAATGTGGTATGTAGGCATAAGGTCAGGATTAAAAAAGAAAAAGAAGGAAGAGGAAGAAAAGGAAGGTGGAAGAAGGGGAAAGAAGGAAAGAGAAAGGAGAAGGAAAAGGAGGAGGAGGAGGAGGAAAATGGCAAAGAATAAAGAGGTGGAGGAAGATGGAAGACAAAGAAAGGGAGATGGAAGGGGGAAGGGAAGAGGAAGAGGAAAAGAATGAGTTTCAGTCACCATACTGTACATGGTAGATCACATTGTCACATCTTCCCCAGCCTAGCAAGTGTGCTTTTAGATTAATAGTGATCCCAGCACTCTGTCAACTTGCATAAGCCTTAAACCATTATTTCCTACCATTTTCAATGCAGACTATTTTCCCCATTTGTTTTTTGACTGTAGCTTAAAAGCTGTAGGTTTATTCCTACTAAACTTCACCCTATAAGCTTCAGTCACTTACCCAATTTGTGAATTCAATAATGCTTCAACTCATTTGACAAATGACAAAATGGTCACCAAATCATGGAAAACAACATTGGGAAGGCAACTTATTCCAATACGTTACATTCTCCCTGTCAAAAATATGTTTCCCTCACTCCCAAACCATTCTTGTAGACATTTAAATTTCTTCCCCCAAGGAAACATGATTTCACATAGCCTGTGGTTAAAAACTTGACTAACTCTTCATTAATCCCAATCCTTGATTCCTAATACCTTTTAATAAATATAAACAACAGGTGCTGGCATATATTTGATGCAGGAGAGCAGAATGAGCCAACGCCATTCATTATGACCAATATCTGCTTTTGTACTTCGGTCATTTGTCTGTTCTTTCTACAAAACTATGAATGATGAAGCTCACATTGTGTTTACCAGTGAGATTTGTTTTTGTCTTTCACCTCCTCTAGAGTAATTCAAAAAAACAACAGTGAAATCTCCTATTAAATAAAAATGAAACCAAAGGGAAATCTCCAATGGCATTTTTATATGTAATAGTTTTCAGAATATGCTTAACATAGAATTTAATCTCATTTGTTCATTAGCTACAGTGAAATAATAATGTTGCTAAAAATGTAGTGTTTATCATCACTTTCTGCATGCACACACACATATGTGCAAGCATATCATGAAGACTCCATTGCATTTAGCTTTAAAATGTGCAATCATCAAAACCCTTGAACAGCCCAGGCAGAGGAGCAATAGGTCTTGTACATATTTATGAGCTGCCTTAAATCCTTTCTGGAGCAAGGAGAAAAGTAAACAAAAGACTCAGTCACATATTTAATGAGGAGGGAGAGAAAAGTCTAAATTGGTCTGCAGTCATTGCTCTCAGAAACCTTTCTATGTTCCAAATGTTACCTGGAAATGAGAAGCTGCCTCTGTCCAACCAATACTACCAGTGCAGGAAATGTGCTAGGTTATCCAATGTCACAGGTACATTGGATATCAGTGAGCAGAGATCCTGCTAACAAAGCTTATTTTCAGACCAGCTAGTATCAATGTGAAAATGCTACCTGTCATCCATCCCCAGAGTGCTTCGCAGTTGCCTGTGTACCACATTTCCTCTGTGACTATGGGAAGAATTCAGTGGTACTGAGTCAGAGCAGCCTATCTAAGCTTTAGTTCAGAAAGGATTTGTACTGGATAAGATACTTCCAGCTGTCTTTTTTTGCCCCACTTAAAAATTAAGCAGGAAACACATATATACTGTAAATGTGATATAAATGTGTCTGTGTTTTATCCTGCTCATTTTACTTAATTTTCTCTCTCTCTCTCTCTCTCTCTCTCTCTCTCTCTCTCTCTCTCTCAACCAAGCATTTCTTCCTCTTCTCATACATTTCTTTCATGTCAAAGTGAATAATGAGACACAAGGAGCTTATTCAAATGTTTGTTGTAAGTCATTTTGTTATATGACTCTTGGAACTTCAAAGTCCTTTTGGTGAAGACAATAATTTAATTTTTTTATTTTTAGCTAATAAATAACAGGAATAATTCCATGTACAGGATGAATAGGTGTTTGTCATGAAGGGTAACTCTGGTTTAATCCAAGGTTTCTAAGGGTTAATCTTCATCTTCTCTGAACATGTCCTCAGTGGTCCTGGCCTTACACAATTACACACCACAACTCAACACCCCTAAAGGCACAGTAACTCTGAATGTCCTCCTATTTACATAGCAATCTGAAGGATACACCGTCCATATTAGTTCAGGCCTTCTTTGTGAAGATTTTTTTTTCTGTCCATCTAGTGTAGGTACTGTACCTAGGACCTGGATTATAAGGAAGACTCATTTTAATTGGCCTTTTTTTCCCTCCTTCATAATATCCTGACCCACCTAATCCACACCAACTCCAGCACAGCTGAGCATTTCCTCATTTGCGCTGCAGTATGCCTGGTACACACTGGGTAACAAGCTGCATCACACCCACATGTGTGTTTGGATAGGAAGCTAATGGAATACTGTACAGCATGCTGACCCAGCTACTCCACAGCATTAAGAACTAGGAGAACTGGGTCATGACAAGAAAAGGGAAGAAGCAAGACAATGTTGGAGGTGAGTCCTGCAGACTGTGGGCAACATATTTAGACTCTCAATGCCTGGAACTCCTCCTTGACTTCTTTTTTATTTTTATCAAACAAAACATCCTTGGTGAAATGTTTGTTGAAAGTTAAATGCAATTGTTTATATAAAAAGAACCTGCCAACAAGAACAGGATTATCAAAATAGTTACTCTAATTCCATGTTCCATGTTGAACATCCCTTCCATTATGCTGTCTTTTTTCTCTTTCCTTCCTCCCCTTTTTTCTTAAAATAATAGAGAGGATGTCAATTATAATTTCTAAGTTAAATTCTAATTTGTGTTTGATTATAATCTAAATAAGAGGGTGCCGTTAGTTTTTTTAGTGCATTTTGTTTTTACTAACTGACCCCTAAATTCCAAGTCAATATTTTGCTCCTAGATTTTCTTCCTTTCCAATCAAATAGCACTTCCAACCTGACAGTATAAAAAGAATGAAACTCTATATCCAAAAGATTGCAAAGAGAGTTTCTAAAAATTACTCTCGCCTCATTTGTCTGACTCACATTTATCTAAAACTAAAAGGAAAACTGGGGGGCAGGGGAATAAACGAACAGAGGATAACATGGGGCCTCAAGTCTCTGAGTCAGATAATGAGATAATTTTTGTGCATGTTCTATATTTCACTTTGCTTTTCAAAATGACCTCTCCACCCACTAACCCTATCACTAGAGGATAAATCCATTAATGAGGAATATTTTCTTTCCTTGTCCTTTTTCATATCAATCACAGCAAGATACTAGACTATCCTTTGAGTTCATCCACTTTATAGCTATTAGAAAATAGAGGATGGAGACAGCCTGTCTGCAATTGGCTAAGCATAAGAAGAGGAAGCAAATGGCTGAATTTCTAGCTTTAGTTTTCCACGAATGTTCTATGCAAAGCCTAAGGAAAGTTTCCCAGTACCATGTTTGAAAACTGTGAAATGGATGGATTGTTCACATAGATCATTTTTGCATAAAATAAGCCCTTGAAATATTACTGTATTATAATGAGTAGTTTTCAAAATATGTAAAATACGCTTACCTGACTTTGGCTCCCAGAGACATTGATGCTGCTGCTCATTAGATGCTATGAGATAATGATAATAATATTGGTAAAATCCAATGACTAATACATCGTCCTATTCTGGCTTTGAAAGTTAAAGAAACTAATGGCTGGTCTGGTGGTATAACTCAGAGGTCGAACACTTATGTATTATATGTGAGCTCTTGGATGCAATCTTCACAACAGAAAAGAGAGGGAAGAAGAAAGAAAGGAAAACGACATACAAAGTCTTCAGAATAAACAGACAGATCGGTACATATCCAATCATGATAATTTATTCAACAGTCTTCTTATTTATTCATCCAATGTTTACTGAACAAGCAAAGCTGATGAGTTCCATTTTCTCAATAAGACTTGATCGGTAAAATGTATAAAGTATAAAATGCATAACTCAAGGCTTAATAGTTTAATGCTCTTAAATGAATCCTTCCATCCATTCTACATATCACCATTGTCTGAGCTCTCAGATAACTTTTAAAGCAGTGTGGTCATCTCCTAGTCCACACACTGTACATACTGGGTTGATATTTTTGTGCATCAGGGATGTACCTTGACACCTTCTCACAAGAAAAAACAGTAGCAATTACAAATGAGCTTTGAAGAAGACTTTCTACTTGAGTAGGAACCCCATGAACTCTCACAGACCCCAAGACTATCTATGCTCCTTAGACATTCTTGCCCAACACTTTCTTTTATAGTATTTTTGTGTTACACCTAAATTACCCAAGTCATGAGTTCAGCGATCACATCCATCTTATCTCTCCATGTCCTAACACTTGTCAGAACACTTGGTCTATAGTAAGTATGCAATAAGTGATGAATTCATTCCAAGAAGGCTCTGTCAACCCATTGCCTCATTTGTTCTGTCCTTCATCCTGTTTCTTTCCTAGAGTAGATTTAACTTTAAGGTCCATGACACATGCCATCCCAGAAAACATAGTTGATGCACTCAGCATCCTCTTGCTGGGGTGAATGGGAACATGGAATCATGATGAGCCAATTCTTAAGATGGGACCAAGAAGATAATGAGTAGGAAGACAATGCTCATGTGGGAGAGGAGATTATGTGGAAAAGACAAGTTATAAGGAAAGCTTCCTACAGGAATAGTAATAGAAAATAAACTAGCCAAGAACATGTCCAAAGTCCTTCACAAGCTGAATTATCAGGGGTGACCAAAATATTCAAAGACCTTCCTGACTTTCAAGTTGTCTAATATTAAAGGGGTGCTATCAAAGAAAAAAATAACTAACTCATGCAAGTCCCAAAAGCTCAAATGCTCTAGCTCAAATGTCTATCAAGAATGCTTTATAGGGGCTGGGGATATGGCCTAGTGGCAAGAGTGCTTGCCTCGTATACATGAGGCCCTGGGTTCGATTCCCCGGCACCACATATACAGAAAATGGCCAGAAGTGGCGCTGTGGCTCAAGTGGCAGAGTGCTAGCCTTGAGCAAGAAGAAGCCAGGGACAGTGCTCAGGCCCTGAGTCCAAGCCCCAGGACTCGCCAAAAAAAAAGAATGCTTTATATTTCACTTACTTTGTGCAGTTAGGTAGCCCCTTCCACCCTCTTCCAGTAAGGTATCACACCACAAAGCTAACTCAAAAGCTATCCAGACAAGAGGTTTTTCATTGTTCTTGTTTTTAATGTACTGTGTGAAATTATTTCTTTTTTCTGTTGAGCAATGGAAGCTTGTAATAGTGCCCAGGCCCTGAGTACAAGCCCCAAGACTGACAAAAAAAATAATAAATAAGAGCAGAAAAAGGTGGGAAAAGGCAAAGGCAGAATGGAGAGAGGGAGGACAGAAGGAAAGGCAGAATGTGCATGCTACACATTTTTTTCATAAATGCTACTTCCAGGAAGTAGAGGACTAATTAGGCCAAGGACATAAGCCAGTGCCTCTAGACACATGTATCACTAAAGTCCCTCACCATTTCTAAACACAGTTGTTGACTCTGCAGTTATGAAAGTTAGTGTAGAGCTTTGAATGAGCCCTTAATTTTTCTTTAGTTTTTCAAGGATTCCCTTTGGGTCCTGAGACATAGAGTACTGGTAATAGAAAAAATAATTTCATACAACTTCAGAAAAAAAAATGATGAGATGACTTTCGAAGCTTTCTGCACTGGTGGGAAATAGGAAATGATCACTCTTGACCTTTTTCTCCTCCAGAAGCTATTTCATGGCTCTTTGTAGACGTAACTTCAGAGATTAGACTGTTTCTCCCATACTTTAGGATCAAGAGGGCAGGGCTAGAGTTATTAAGATATTTCCTGAGGACCTAATAAGCACAGAACAGAGTTTTTACTACAGCAAGAAGCGATGTGCAAGCAAAAATTAGCTGTTACATTAACTTAAAAACAAGAACTTTCACAAGATAATTGCTAAAGGCGAATGGACACACCAATACAATGTATTTCATATACTGCTTTCTTTTCAAACAGATTTAGCAACATCAACCAAACACACACACACACACACACACACACACACACACACACACACTTCTGGTTAGCATTATGTTTACTAAACATTAGTTTGTTCCTAGAGAGAATAGCATCGCATTGAAAAAAAAAAACAACTTAGATTTTCATTGACATGGCTTAATTACTCATATAAAAGGACAATTATTGCAAGAAAGGTTCAAAGATTTTAATAAACTGGCTAATGAATGGAATTAATTGAGGAAATGTTTTTGAACAAGGGGAACACTAGAAGCAATTTGTAATGAAAATCGTTTGGGTAGTTTGTTGATACTGTTCATTCTTCTTACATACTTAATTTTTAATAAGTCTATTTGTTCATGACAATAGTATTTGAATCTCTGCCTGCAAGGAGGTGATAATACTCTGGATGAGGTGATGGAATAGTCAGTAGGTGAAGGAAAGGAGAGAGACAAAACGTCAGGCACTAAGTGTTGCTATGGTGCTGTGAACAAAGTGCTATAGAATTCCCTCAAAGTTTCCCATGTGGGAGCTAGGAGTAACTGCACTCAGTGCACCCAGGAGATCAGAGCTAATCTGGTTCCAAAGAAAGAGACAAACCTAAGCCTGGAAAATAAGGGGTAGACGGCATTTCTGACACAGAAATAAGTAGAAAATAAAGCACAGGAGAAAAGCTAAACCCTTCTAAAAGCTGACAACACTAGGAGTCATTTTCTTGTGGCTATAACCTATAAGAAAATAAGTAAATAGGAGAAGGACAAAGCTAGGTATGGTAGGGAGTGGAGAAAAGAAATAATTGCCGGGGCTGGAGATATGGCCTAGTGGCAAGAGTGCTTGCCTCATATACATGAGGCCCTGGGTTCAATTCCTCAGCACCACATATATACAGAAAATGGCCAGAAGTGGCGCTGTGGCTCAAGTGGTAGAGTGCTAGCCTTGAACAAAAAGAAGCCAGGGACAGTGCTCAGGCCCTGAGTCCAAGCCCCAGGACTGGCCAAAAAAAAAAAAAAAAAAAAAAAAAGAAAGAAAGAAAGAATTGCCAAGGAATTATGCTGATCACAAGGAACCATGAAAAGTCATTGTTTTTCTTTTGCTAGCTTCCCAGAAGGGAGTTGATTAGCTAAAAACAGAGAAAACATGGCCACATCCTTCCACTCCATCTTTCCCACTATCTCACTGAACACCAACTCCATCACTTCCACTTCCTAGACCTCTTGTCTACTCAATGTTCTATGGAGTCCATGCTACTAGATTAAGAAAAAGTTCTGCTTCATGCCTGGTGCAGCAGTCCCCTAAGTGTGTCCCATCAACCCATTCTCCTTCCTCTAACTACCTAGGCACTGTATCTAAAGCTCAAGGTTGGCGCTCTAACAATTGAGGCACAGCTCCACTTCTGCCTTTTTGGTTAATGGAGAAACCCCACCTGCCCAAATGCCCTGGTTTTAAACTGTGATCCTCAGATCTCAGCCTTCTGAGTAGCTAGAATCACAGACATGAGCCACTGGGGCCCAGTCTGTGTGATCTTGTTACAAACAGAAATCCATTCATGTCATTCTGTTTTGTAGGCTTCCCAGTACACTGGAGATGAAGTTTAAACTAGAGGTGTGATTCACAAAACTTCCTTTCAACTTCTACTTACTGTGCTACTCCAGCTCCAAGCTTCACCATTACCTGCAAACCACACAGGCTCTACCATCTTCTAATGTGGACTTCTTTCCTTTGCTTGGATGTCTCAGTCCATCTTCTGCCTTTCCATTTGTGCTGTTTTCTTCATGTGAAGTACTCTGTTTTTCCCCGTTTCACTTGGCTAAGCCCAATTTGTTTTTTTGGACTTTCAGCTTACCTGCTACCTTTTCTGGGAATTGTTCCATGGTGTTAGCAGCTGGATTATGCATCCTTTCTCCGTTACTGTATAACACATTGTTCTTGCTCTTCCCTAGCACTTAAAGATGTGATTGCCTGTTTACTTATCTGCATTCCCAAACACATCTTAAGCTCCAACATGTAGGACCACATCCATCTTACTCATTTTACATCCCTTCGCAGCTGGTGCATATTAGGGAAGTAAAGAAATGACTGCATGAATCTTATTTGGGGCCAAATTAGAAAGAGAAAAAATACGGGTAAGTAACAATGACTGAATCAAATGAGTCTCAGTGACCAGCCTCATAAGCCTACCATCAAGGTAGCACAGATTTAAGCATTTTCCAAATGAAAAGGAGAGCTGGAACTGCAAAAGGGTTGGAGGTTGCCTTCCTGGATTTTCCTGTGTTGTGTAGGGATCAGGATTTAGGAAGGTTCTCTTCACAGCTGGGGTCCAGAAAAATGACATGGACTTTTTTAGCCTTAAATGTAAGCGTAGAGGCTAGGGGGATGCAAGAAAGTGATCTGATTTGGCAGACTTAAGAAATATTGGGATAGACTGTGGGGTTGAAATTTTTTTAATTCTCTATTTAAAACAACTACTTAAAATGCTGTACAACTAAGCATAAGCAGTATTGGGCATATCAACTTACAATTGGCTTCATGAAATAATATTCACCCTAAAGAGATGAGGTTTTTATTCACTCCCAAGTTCAAATAGACTCTGCCCATCTCTCCAACTTTGTGCATCATCTTTTCACTATAATCATCTTTGAAGATGTTTTTAGTGTCCTTCTTGTAACAAGTAATACCAACTGAATAACATCAATTCATTGTGACTCATGAGTATAGGACCATGACATAATGAAAACACATATAATATCTGAATATTGTGAAAGGCCAGGAGAGAGGACAGGAAATGACATGATACCAAACAGCAAGGGATATGGAGAAAGGCATCAGCAATTTGTATTTTAGATCTGAGCCACTTCTGTGAGGTTGATTGCTCTCTTGCAACACTCTCTATGGAGGTAGGAAAGGCTAGTCATCATCTGGGCTTCAAGTTGTATATAAAGTCTGATAACACCTTCTGGTTTGAGAGAATAATTTAAGCCTTTCTGAAATTTTTTTGGAGGGGGGTAGGGGTAAAAGCACACTTAATCACCATGTAGCAAAGCTGGAAGTTGGCCAGATGCAAGACAAATCAAAGGATTTTCTTTACCAAAGAAAAAACACTTGAGCCGGATACTTCAGCTTTGGAGAAGTACTAGTGGAAGAAAGGCAGAGACTTGGTTCTGGAAACTTTCAAAACCCTTTGAGTAAAAGCAGATCTTTCTGTCCTCCAGAGGAAAACTAAAGACTTGAGCATGTAAAGGAGTAAAATGTCTAGAAATAATTTTTTTTTATTTTATAAATAGAGACTATGGAATCATTTATAATTACAAGCCATAAAGATAATTCTTAAGCAAGAATTTTTCCTTAATTGACTTGTCTGAATTTCTCCCCGCAATCAACCAAAGTATTACTGGTTCTGGTTATCTTTGATTAACATACAAGGTTATATATAATCTGGGAAAAGCTTAGATAAGCACAACCTTCCTAATTGCTTCTTCCTAAGTTTTGTTTCCGGCAACTCACATTAAAGGTTCAACCCATATTTGGGGGTTACTTAGCATATTTTTCACCTGTAACTCCACAGTATGCATCCTTGGTGGATACATTTGAGGGAAGATGATAGAAACACAGTGTGAGGCTCTTGTTTCTTAACAAACCATGCTAGCTGCCAATAGTCTTGTGACTTCTGCTAATTGGCTTTGTCCCTTCATTGATAATGAAGCATGCATTTCACTTCACAGCAATAGTGAGAGCAAGGAAGAGTGAAAGATATTAGTGATGGTCACTAGCTGTAACTTTGCTCTGTCCATGACAGTGATTAATCACTTCCTCTTCTGGGCCTTACCAGGCTCATTTTACAGCCAGAGATTTGGACTAGAATGTTCTAAAACAAAATCCACATTCAAATTTTAGGCGTTCTTGGCCTATTATAATAGAATCCCATTTTTTAAAATTATACGATTTCCCCCACATGACAAATATCACCTGTTCACCTTAAAGTATTATGTTGTTTTACATTTCTTTTTCTTTAAGTAGGAAGAAAAGGGCTTTAATTGTAAAATGCAAATGTGTGTCATTAGATTATTCTTCCATGGCCTGGTTTTGAGTCTACACCAACGGTTAAAGTGATGGCTAACACCTTAGTGACCTGAAGGAGGAAATCCTGAGGGTGTTCTTTAGATCTGCGCAACAGAACAGCAGCTCCCCATCTTCTGCAGGTGGATTCCCACATTTCTGTCCCTACCAGTGGCCAATGGACAATTCTGTAGATCTATCTGTCCTTGTGGATCATACAGTATTTCATAACTGGTGAAAATGTTTGTAATGATGGATAATGATAAAAGCCTTAGTCACTTTTTGTTGTTGTTGTTGTTGTTTTCAAGGATTCATTCTGAGTGCAAAGATGTGATACTGAGTCTACCTACAGGCGATGGAAGACCTATGGAGTACAAGGTCTTCTTGTTGTAGTAAGTGTTGTGAATGCTAAGAGGAAAAAAAAAATCCCACTTGAGGATGAAGTGGGAATGCTGGATCTACCCAGTGTCATTTTGGCCATGTGATAGATGATAGAGAATTCTGCTTAATTTACCTCTGTTTAACATTTCTGTAGCTTCATTTTAATATTACCTACCTGAAACAAATGAATGCAAAGTAAAATTATACAAATTTTAAGCTAGTGTTAGTACCTAGGGTTGGCGGAGGCGGGGGGAGGGGGGAATCTTTTTTGTGTGCTAATGCTATCCCTTAGCTCTCTCCTTCAAGGCTGGTGCTCTATCACTTGAGCCACAGCTCTACTCCCAGCTACTTGGTTACTAATGGAGATGAGATTCTCACAGACTTTCCTGCTCAGACTGGCTTTGAACCCCTAGCCTCAGATTGGATCCTCTTGAGTAGAATTACAAGCCTGAGCCACCTGCACCTGACTCCAGTATATGGTTTTTAAGAAGATATGAACGACTTAAAAATCTTTGTGATCACTGATTTTTAATTTCTAGAAATACATTAAAATAAACTTTCCTAGTTATAAGACTTTGAAAGGTTTGGCTAAACTGTAAAATGCTTCAGTATTTAGTAATATCGATTTTGTTTTCATATGCACAGAAGTAGTGTTAGCATAGATAAATGGCTAAGAGTCTTATTGCATTTAGTTTTACCTAGATCTCATTTGGTAGATTACTAGGTAACACAATCTACCACTATCAAATGCAGAGGGCAATCTTTTCCTTACTTCTAAGTCTATAAACAGTAGTAGCTCCCTTATCTCTAAAATTTCTTTGAGTAGTGTTAGTTCCCCACAGTCTGAAAGTATTGCATGGGAAATTATAAAAATAAAAAAATTCCTAAGTTTTAGCTTACACATCACTCTTAGTAGAGTAATAGTCTCATGTTGTCTAGCTATATCCTGCTTTGAACATGAATTATCCCTTTGACCAGCACATTTATACCCTTTATCCTACTTAGTTTATTACTTAGTAGCTATTACCAATACCAATCATACCTACTACTATGATATTGCAATGCCTGTATTCATGCAAACTTTATTTTACTCAATCCTGGACCTAGTAACCACTTTACTAGATGACAAGTCTAGCTCTTTTCTTTCTTTAATGGGTTGAGATGGATTCTCTGGAACATTTTTCCCGGTCTGGCCTATAACTACAATCCTCTAAATCTCCATGTTCAGAGTAGCTAATGTTAGAGGCATGAGAGACTGGTGGAGAAGAGAAAAGAAGAGAGGGAAGGAAGGACAGGGGAAGGACAGAGACAAGAAGGGAGGGGGAGGAAGAGGGAAGAGGAGGCTATTAGATTTGTGATACAAGGGCCCCAAGGGACTGAAATAAGGTGAGATATTCCCCATATTACCATATGGAAGATGATATCTAAACCAAGACAACGGCACTTAAGAGTAGAGACTCCACTGAGAAACATTTTAGAGGTAGCATCATCCATACGTGGTTGGTCATTAAGCATTGGTGTTCAAATGTACAGGTGTACTATTACCTCAGAGAAGAACTAAAGAAAAAGTATCAGGAACTGGGAATATGGCCTAGTGGCAAGAGTGCTTGCTTTGTATACATGAGGCCTCAGAGTTCAATTCCCCAGCACCACATATATAGAAAATGGCCAGACATGGCGCTGTGTCTCAAGTGGCAGAGTGCTAGCCTTGAGCAAAAAGAAGCCAGAGACAGTGCTCAGGCCCTGAGTCCAAGGCCCAGGACTGGCCCAAAAAAAATAGCATCAGTTATTAAAGAAGTAGCAGGTGGGGAGATGGAGAAAGTCAGTAACAGCACACACAGTTTAAACAGAAAACATGTTAAGAGAATACCAACCCTGGGAGGGCAGGCAAAGGAAAGGAACTGATACAGAAAGGCTATGAAGAAGAGGATACGTTCAGAATAGTCCACTGGGAGTTAAGACAAAAAAAAGAATTCAAAGATGGAGGAACTGAAAACTAATGCCACTATGATGGAAAGGCCAAATGAGAATGTTGGAGAGAGCTGGCAATCTTCTAGCCTTAGGATTAAGGAAGAGGGAAAATCTACAACCTCTCTTCAAGTTGGATTTGAAGAAGAATGTATTATCAGAGGGGAGAGAAGAAGGTTAATAATATAGGAGAAATGAAAACATCCAGAATTCTGATGGAAATTATCTGGAGGAGAGCCAGCAGAGGAGAAAGAAGTCACTAGACCACCAAGAAAGGAAGACAGGCCAAGATAAAGAGAGGAGTATGAGAAGATTAATGGTGAGGGAACTCTGATTCATTTTATCTTCATCTTAAATAAAATAATGTTCAGCATTTTGAATGCCTTCCTCCTATTACATTAACTCAATAATTGAACATGCTAGCTGTTCTTTAGGTCTACCCTTTGTGTGAGGGTGACTTGCCAATCTAAGCAACAGTGATTGCTAGCCACCAAAATGAGAAAGCACCCAAGTTGGCCCAGAACAACAAAAACATTTTCATTCTGATCTGAAAAACCACTAGTCTCCCACCCCTGTGAGTTATTCATGTATCACCTCTGTATTTAATGACAGCCTTGATATCTGCATAAAGTGGAGCCCAGTCATTTTCCCAGCAAGGAACGCCTGATCTACATTCTTCTGATTTAGTTTACTTATCTTTGTAGCATACAGAACTGTTCCTTCTTATCCATGCCAAGGCTATGTTGGAGTTGCTGTCTGAAATCCCATCATATATACATATATATTTATATTTATATATATTTATATGTATTATATTATATATATTATATACATATATATATATATATATATGCTGGCAAGGTCTAGGTGTGCCCTGGTAGTTCTTCAATAAACTAAGGAAAGAGATTGAGTAAACCACATGTCACATGTCTACATTGAAAGATAAAGTTCTGAAATTTGTTCTTGTCACCAGATATGCCTTGTTGAGGGCTCTGTTTTCTTTTGCCAAGATGCTGAGCCTGGTATTTTACAGCCAACTTTTTTTTTTTTTTTGCAGTCTCGTGGTTAGAGGAAAAGAGGAACTGCTATAGTAACAACATTTGGACCAACTTCAAGAGTAATTTAATCATTGTGGTATGAAAGACATTGTTCAAGTGAAGTTTGCTCTATTGTCAAATTAGTAAATGAACAGATAATCAGTCATTTACTGATAAGCTTATTCTACTGTTCTACATTTAATACATGGCCCCCAGAATGCCTTGAAATGCCCATCAAAAGGTAGAATGTTTGTCCCATTCTCTTCAAACCAGAAAGATTCATACATGTACCACATTAAGCAAGCAAGTATAAGTAATATAATTTTAAGGCTAAGTCAAGAGAGGTTATACAGCTTTGAACTGTTCCTCGTGGGGCATTCTGTAGAAGAAATCAACCTCCATGAATAACTGTCCGATAACCACCATATTGGAAAGGTGAAATGTAAGCTGATTCTTGGGCAAACCAAAATCTATGGGCAATTCATTCCAGGGGGAAGTATTGATCCCTACTTTAAAATCTGCACTATTTACTCAATATATTTCAGATAGGCTATAGATCTGTCACTTCTATACCTGCTGTGTCCCCATTTTTACTCCATCTGACAGTTATCTAATGCCTATTTCACCTTATATATTGGGTACATAGAGCAGATGATCTGTGTCTTTTGTGTTTTGGTTCTTCTAATCAAGAATACTACTCAAGGGCTGGGGATATGGCCTAGTGGCAAGAGAGCTTGCCTCGTACACATGAGGCCCTGGGTTCGATTCCCCAGCACCACATATACAGAAAACGGCCAGAAGTGGCGCTGTGGCTCAAGTGGCAGAGTGCTAGGCTTGAGCAAAAGGAAGCCAGGGACAGTGCTCAGGCCCTGAGTCCAAGGCCCAGGACTGTCCAAAAAAAAAAAAAAAAAGAATACTACTCAAGAGCTGGAACCAGAAATTTTTCCCTATAAATGTTCTAGATGATAGAATTCTAGATCTCTGAGCCTAATATTCACATAGGATGAGTCATAGTCCAAAGAAAAGTTTCACGATTTCCTATCTACATTTTAAAATAGTGAGACTTGATGAGACCAAGTTTAGAGGTAAGGCATCTTCAGTCGTGTCAGCAAATTTAATACAGAGACACAATTCACTTCAGTGGAAAAAGGCTTGTCACTCTGACTTGTCCATCCTCTCCCAGCCTGTATGGAAAGATTATATTTTCACATTTACACACATTTGTCATATATATCGGACTCACAAAACACATACTCGAAAGTTAATAAAGTTTCTCCTGAAAAATAGGAAAAGTAAAAATAAAAAAGGACTTTTACTCATCATAAAATGAGTGATTTTTAAAGAGCTTTTTTATTTTCAGATAATGTTAAACTTTAAAGCTTGTTTTAATAATAAAAAGTGTAACTGAACTAACCTTGCCCATGAATTAACTTTACTACTCATTTTCTCTAAACCAAAACTGTAAAAATAGCTCATAGTGAAATTGTTTTGGTTAGATATTAATATCATTTATTATCCAGGAAGTGTTTAAGAACATGGCAGTGTCACATTTGGATTTTGATGCTGCAATCAGAGAGGCTGCGTGGAGGCATCCTGTCCATCAAAATGACAGCTCTGTGGGCTGGGCATATAGCCTAGTGGCAAGAGTGCCTGCCTCGGATACATGAGGCCCTAGGTTCCATTCCCCAGCACCACATATACAGAAAACGGCCGGAAGCGGCGCTGTGGCTCAAGTGGCAGAGTGCTAGCCTTGAGCGGGAAGAAGCCAGGGACAGTGCTCAGGCCCTGAGTCCAAGGCCCACGACTGGCAAAAAAAAAAAAAAAAAAAATGACAGCTCTGTGTTGAAATGAACTCCAGTAACGGAAACAGGTTTTGTTTTCTTTTTTTGCTGTTTTGGCTCTCTTTTCTTTTTATCTTCTTTGTTCATTCCTCTGTCTTTGGGAAGGTATGGGGGGGGGGGTCGGGTACAGAATTGGATGGGAAAAGGATGAACAAAGGCAGCCATACTCAAAAGACACAATGTTTCAAATGAACTTGTGGGTGGGGACTAGAAGGGGGAACCTAGGAAAGAGTAAGAGGGGTGACATTGTCAAAAAAAAAAAAAAAGTACTCATCGAGTGACTTATATAGCTGTATCCTCTCTATTCATCACCTTTATAATAACAATAAAAATTTTAAATGACAAAACTTACAGCTGTGAGGAAAGGAGCGGATTGGGAGGAATGGAGGAGAATGATGAAAGAGGTGATATTGATCAAGGATCATTGTACTTATAAAGTGATTTGTTGAATGGTAACCTTTTATACAGCTTCCAAAAGATGATACAAATATAATTTTAAAATGACAGCTCTTCTTGTACAATTGGAATCTATGCAAAATTCCTCATTACAGACTTTATATTGTTTATAGGCAATGTTCCCTTCATGCTCAAGTTCTCTTCATGTGCATTTTATAATGGGAAATATAATTAACTTTCTCCAATTGGAAATTTGCGTTTAACAAGAACTATGCTTTTATATGAAAGAAAATGAAGAATATAGACAGATTTCATATTGAAGAATCTAAGCCTAAATTTCAAATTAAAACTCACACTTGAACCTTAAAATTTCAGATGCTTAAAAATTATTAGAAGTTTGGGGCTGGGAATGTGACTTAGTGGTAGAGTGCTTGCCTATCATCCATGATGCCCTGGGTTCTATTCCTCAGTACCACATAAACAGAGGAAGCCAGAAGTGGTGTATGGCTCAAGTTGTAGAGTGCTAGACTTGAGCAAAAAGAAGCCAGGGACAGTGCTCAGGCCCTGGTTCAAGACCCAGGACTGGCAAATATATATTGAAAGTAGGAAATACTTTTATGTCAAAACAATGTTTTTCAGCTTCATTTTCACCTTCATGGAGTTTAGACTCCATGACTCACTTGGACTATTATACTATTAAAGTCTGAGAGTAGAGGGAAAATAGTCCAGTAATTTAAAGTCTTTTCATACTTGGATAGGTGACCTAACATGACTCAGATGGGAAGGAACAAAAATGTCTGACAATTCAGCGACTTACTTAATTGCATTGTCAATCCTAGCAAATCCTAATGTCTTATTCTTCATGTAAAAATACACACACACAAAAGATGTTAAGCTTATCCCTAACATAAAAAACCTTGTTACTCAACTATGACATTGGTTCAGATACAAGTTACGTTTTTCATTCTTTTAAACTACCACAGACTTACATGTATTTAACCCAGAGTCACTTTAGAATTCACCTTCCACTAACATAGAGTGGAATGTAGGCAGCCAAAGACCATTATTCAAGTGCACAAAAACAATATCTACATTAGAACTGACTGGTGTTTGCAGTAATATCAATGACATATTTATACAGTTAAGTGTTTCAACAATACCACTTAAACTAAGTAATAAAAAACATTGTTTAGATTTGGGGATTGCTTCTCTAGTTCAAATGCAGGGCTAGAGTATAACATGACTACACTATTTAACTTTATTGTATTTTACCTGAGGTGTCCTTAACTTGCTTCCAGAATAATGAAGGATTTTGTTAGAGATAAAAATACAAGAGCATACCCCAGAGGAATATATATATATATATATAAATATATGTATATATATGAATATATATATTTATGCAATGACTGTTAGACACATTTATAAACATATCACATATTACTTATGGTGCAAGTAATAGTTTGGAGGCTGATATTTTTTATTAGTAAAACAAATAAATGGAAGGTGTACATTAAAGGTCAGAATTTGCTAGTCATCAAATGACTCCACTGTGTGCCTGTGGAAAAGATAAAGCAAAAAAAAGGGGGTTGGTTTACTTCAAAAAATTCTATATATACTTAGCAAAGAAACATGTATCTTCATGATAAATTAAATTACCTAATTTAATTCTCCCATGCCCAATCATTTTTTCATAAGGGATCTAAGAAAGGAAAAGGTACCAGTTTATAAAGTATTATTTATCACCTAAACTTTGTAATCCAAGGCTTCGAGAGAGACAACGAAGCTAATGATTCGGTTAATTATTATAGTACAGGGACAGAGCTATAAATTACAAATGAATAGAGTGAACAGTATAAGAAGAGAGAGATGACAGTAAGACTGACAACATGTAGTTAAGTCACTGATCCAAGTGACACCCCATAATAACAGCACTTCATTCATTATTTCATTAATTGTCTCATCAGCTACAGCCTTGAGAGCTTGTAATTGCCCATGTTCCAGTAAAAAGGTCATAGAGGTTCAGAGAAGATTATGTGCCACTGCTGGAAACTCAATACAGGTTGTCTTCTAGGTCTAAAGCCCTTGCTCCGGATATTCATCAAGCTGCCACATAGCCAGATCTATTTTATGTCCTTCTCTAGTATGCTTGGCGTTCAGACAGTCAGAATTACCACAGTACCTTCCCCTCTGCAGAACCACCAGGAAGTGATTGTCCCAATGAGCTCAATTAATTAGACACACACACACACACACACACACACACACACACACACACACACACACACACACACACACGTTTCCTAGAACAAACAATACCAAACCATTTTGGAAATGAAAAACAAGTGCAGTTTGTGCTTCCGAGGATAAGTCAAACTAGTTTTCAGGTCAGTTGCTTGTCAAGCAGCACTGAATGATTCTTTTCCACAACTGGCAATACTATCTATGAAAACTGCTTCCTTTCCTCACAGACAAGGCTGATGCCGATGCCACCTCAAGATGTTGTCTTGGTCAGTCATTCCCTCTGTGATCTAAGCCACAAAGAAATCTTCCAGGCATTGACTACAACCAAGGTTTTCTATGCCTGTGGAGAAAGATGTCGGGTGGGGAAATTAATTTTATAAGAAAACTGATACATACTCTTATTTCAACACAAGAGAAAGATTCTTTTCAAGGTTTCCAAAATTCCTTCCTTTCAGGACTGAACTCACTTCTGGTATTGAAAGAAGGAAATCTTTCCACATGAATATTTATATATATATGTGTGTGTGTGTGTGAGAGAGAGAGAGAGAGAGTAGAGAATTTGTCCTTTTAATAATAATGCAATATCAAATTTACTAATTCACTACTCCATAGCAGGATTAAAATTTATAGATAATTATAGATAATCCCAGTAAGCAATGATGGATGCCTACATTTAGACACATTCTAGGAGCTAATGTAGTTCACCAAGAATATCTAAGAGCAAAATCTAGGCTTCCTTGAATGGTTTTTAATTTTTAAATATAATCATTAAGAGATAAAAGAGTACTAAAAAATAACAAATGAATACCCAAATGGCCAACCACCCTCAGAAATAAAAACATTAGGTTGCATTTACTTCAAGAGTACCATTTCAGCATGTACATTTACAAATATTATTTCATTAAAGTAAGTTGTATCAGAGGAAAAAATAAATGTAAAAGGGAATTACTAATGAACAGGAAAAGAAGAGATAAGAGAAAGAAAGTAAAGGGGGTGGGGAAGAGGTGGTGAAATGAAGCTAAAGAGAGAAAATGTTTAAAATTTACAAATACAAAGAGTACAAGAAATGCACCCAAGGCCTAACATATGAAACTGTAACCTCTCTGTACATCACTTTGACAATAAATAAGAAAAAAAATTACAAATAAAATTAATGGTTTCCTTGGTCACAATTACTATCCTCATCCCCTGTCTTGAGTTTGGTATGTACCCTTCTAATACAGGCTAGACTTTTATGTCTGTGCTCTCTCTCATCCTAGTAAAAGCATCTGTGACATCATTTCACTAGTGTGAGTCTAGGAGATTTTCCACTTCAGAGTTATCCATTTTTTAGGCCTAAGATTGCCAGCAGTATTCTCCTGTAATCGTTTTTTATCTCTGTGGTATATTATACTTTCTCAACTTGCATTTCTGCTTTTATTGGAGGCTTGATTAAATTTTCTTAGTCTAGCAGAGGATTTATCAATTTTATTCTTTAAAAATACAACTGTTAATTTCACTCATCTTCTCTACTGTCTTGCAAGTCTCAACTCCACTTACTCTGTTCTGATCTTTATTATTTTCTTCCCTCTACCGGCTGTGAAGTTCATTTGTTCTTCCTTCTCTAGTTTTCTGGGTTGTAGTTATTTACTTGAAGTGTTATTTTTTAATAAAGTCATTTATTGCCAGAAACTTCCCTCTTGGAATTGGTTTTCCTGTATCATATAACTTTTAATATATTCTGCCTCCATTTTTATTTGTTTCAAGACAATTTTCAGTTTTTATTCCTTTTGTTTCTTTCACCCACTGGTTGTTCAAGAGTATGCTTGAGATTTTTGTATAGTTTTCCAAGATTTCTCCCTATTGTTGAGCTCTAGTTTCAAACTTTTGAAATTAATTCAGCCTTCTTAATTTTATGATCTAATATATAATCTATTCTGGAGAATGTACACTGGAGAAGGTGCATTCTGGATTTTTCTAATGAATACGTCTGTTAGGTCCATTTTGTCTATCCTATATATTGAAATTTATCTTTCCATGAATTAATTTTGAAGTAAACTTTTACTACCAAAATCTCAAAAACCAGCATATATATTCTCTTGAAATGGCAAAGGAGTTTGGGAATTTTCATCTGGGCCTACAGCTTGTAATTCATGGCTGTGCAACATTTTTCTTCTAGAAGATTTTAATGTACTTACTTATTCCAGTATCAATTTGGGCATTTTAAATTTCTATACTTTTTTCAAATTTGCTACCACATAATCTTTATAAACTCGTCTTGTTGTGTATTCAGAGTTGCTTTATTTGTAGCTCTTCATTTTACATTTACTAGCATATTCTCCCAATCACTTACTCTTGCAATGATTTGTCTGTTTTACTAAACTTAATAAATGTTTGTTTACATAATGCTATTGTTGTACTAAACTTTTGTTCTTTATATCATTGACATTCACATATTTTAGCACACTTTTCTGACCTGTTTACTTTTCAGGCATTATTTAGGAATGGATAAGCATACGAATATGCTTATGTTACTGTTCAATTTGTGTGTGAGAGAGACAGTGGGGGGGAGCAGGTTCTGGGGCTTGAACTCAGGGCCTGAGTGCTATCCTTGAGTTTTGTGCTGCTCCTAAAGAAATCTTCTGTGCACCAACCCGAATAAGGTCCCAGAGTGAATTACATATGTCCATACAGATTTCCTTAAATTATCTCTCACATCTTAGAAGCACTGAGTTTTTTTATTTCAGTGTCCACTTCTGGCAGAACTCAAACCAGAACTTATTCTATGCCAAAGTAGTAAGGTATAACTGAAGCATACTTTAGAGTAAATTTATACCTCTCAATGCTTATATTAGAAAAGAAGAAAGCTGAAAATAAATGAGCTAACCAACTTTAAAAGTTAGTAGAATAACAAATACAAAGAGAGTTGAAGGAAGGAAACTATAAAGATAAGAATGGAAATTAATTAAATGAAAAACAAATATACAGTAGAGAGAATCAACTAAGGCAAAAGTTCATTTTAAAAAATGAATAAAATAGACATTTCTAGGCCCTTAGAAAACATGAAACCATACAAATAAGCAATGTTTAAGATTTAAAAAAAGACAACTGTAAATAATGAGACTAAAAGATAAAATTAAAATATGCTTTTCCACACACAAAAACCCTGAGTAAAATGGAAATTTCTTAGTAAAATGAAAAGCTAATGATGGATTCACAAAGAAATAACATGTCTATATTTTCTCCTATCAAATACACTTAATTTTTTCTGAATAATTACTTATCTATTGTAAAAGTGATGTACAGAGAGGTTACAGTTTCATACGTAAGGCAGTAGGTACATTTCTTGTACAATTTGTTACCTCCTCCCTCACTTCCCCTCCTCCCCCCTCCCCCTTTCCCTCTCTCCCCTTGAGTTGTTCAGTTAGTTTACACCAAATGGTTTTGCAGGGCTGGGAATATGGCCTAGTGGCAAGAGTGCTTGCCTTGTATACATGAAGCCCTGGGTTTGATTCCTCAGCACCACATATACAGAAAATGGCCAGAAGTGGCGCTGTGGCTCAAGTGGCAGAGTGCTAGCCTTGAGCAAAAAGAAGCCAGGGACAGTGCTCAGGTTCTGAGTCCAAGCCCCAGGACTGGCAAAAAAAAGAACTGTGAGTTCCTTAAAATAGCTTCTTAGTTTTTATTTTCCATGATATACAAATTTATCCTACAAGCAAAGTTATTATTACTGAACAATATTCTAGATGCTATAAGCTATGAAAATATGCCCTCAGATGGAACCAATTTTGACAACTCTCCCTTATGTGATTGAGGTTGCAATTGAGGTTAATTCTCTTATTTAGGGAGTTTCTTTTTGTTAATAACATTATGCAAATTCTTTTTATATTTTTAAAAATTGTCTACTGCCTGGAGACACCTGTTTTATTTACCTCAGCACTCTCACCCTAATGTATATTTAAATCATTACATTTATATAGTAGTCAAGAAAAAAATGTCCTTTGATTCTTCAATAGCTCAGAGAATTTTGCAAATTCTTGCACTCATTCATTTTTTATTGTATACATTTTTAGCCTGTGCTACAAAGGGTATCCACAATGTGAAGAATTGTTTTCTTCTTTGTGACTGGTGGATGTATTTTTCAATATTTTGGTGGATTTTAGCCTAGTACATCTCTCCCTTCTTTCACATTTGAATTTTCTGTGCATTCTATTTTAAGTGTTTCCTTTACCCCTCCTTAACAAGACATGATGTATAAACATCTTCCATTGAATTTATAGTAATTACTATTACAGACAGATCTTCACTATTTCTACAGCCTTATTTTCTACCACCTCCTGATCTTATATCTATGTTCTTTTTTAAATACATTTTATTTTCATTATAAAGGTGATATACAGAGGGGTTACAGTTTCATAAGTCAGATCATGAGTACATTTCTTGTTTGGACAATGTTGCCCCTTCCCACTTTTTGCTCTCTCCAAGTTTTTCCCTCCCACTCCCCCACACACACACAAGTTGTGTAGTTAGTTCATTTTCAACATAGTGTTTATTGAGTGTCACTGCTCAATTTTCTTTTGCTTCATCCTCATTTACTTTCTTTTGTCCTGATCATGATTTGTGTTTGTGCTCAATGCTCCAACACAACATACCAAGTTTGAACTTCTGTTTTGTTTTGTTTTGTTTTGTTTTTTTTTTGGCCAGTCTTGGGCCTTGGACTCAGGGCCTGAGCACTGTCCCTGGCTTCTTCCCGCTCAAGGCTAGCACTCTGCCACTTGAGCCACAGCGCCGCTTCTGGCCGTTTTCTGTATATGTGGTGCTGGGGAATCGATCCTAGAGCCTCGTGTATCTGAGGCAGGCACTCTTGCCACTAGGCTATATCCCCAGCCCCAAGTTTGAACTTCTGTACAGAACCCTATTGGGATAACTAGGGGACCCGTATCTCTTCATTAATAGTACCATTCCTCTTGTTTCTAGGGCCCTAATGAGCTACCTGGTTACTACTTCTCTGCTCCAAGAATTTTAACCAACTTTTACCTTCTTACCAGCATATCTCTCTGGATTGCATTCTCAGCAATTTCTTTAGATGCTTACTTTCATTTTATTAGTTGTTTCTCCAATATCCTTGGGAAGATAAAAGAAACCCAAAGAGTCAAGGCCCAGCATTTCAGTCATTGCTCTTCGAGAGACATGAAGTCTCTCTGAGATAAGACCACCCTATCTGAGAGAGTAGAGGTCTTAAATTCACAGGATGAAAATGAACTCTGAGAAATAGGAACAAGATGGTTTTTCTTCATCGCTGTTTTTATTTTATTTTGTTTTTGTCTTGCTCTTTTCTCTGGCTTCAGGAGTGTCAGAAGGGGAATTGAAATAGAGGGACAAAGACTGTCCAAATGCAGCAATGATATTCACTAGACACTATGTGGACAATCATCAACTTGTGGGCAGAGACAAGAAGGAAAAACTAGGAGACAGTGAGGAAAGGGGTGACATTATCCAAAGAGAAATTTACACTTGTACCTTTTGTCTTGTATGTAAGTTTATCAGTTTGAGGGAGGGGAAGGGGGAGCACAGAAATGGTGGGACAAAGGATGAACAAATTCATCAGTGACACTCACCAGACACTATGTTGAAAATTAACTACACAACTTGTGAGGGAGGGATTGGGAGGGAAAAAGCTGGGAAAAATGGAGGGAAGAAGTAACACTTCAAAAAATGCACTCATTACCTAACTTATGTAATTGTAATCCCTCTGTACATCACCTTTACAATAATAAAAAAGAATGAAAGAAAAGAAATGTACCCTTCACCCTGGCACCTACAGCTCGTAACTGTAATCCTAACTACTCAGGAGGCTAAGATCTAAGCATCATAGTTTGAAGCCAGTCAAGGCAGAAAAGTCCATGAGACTCTTATCTCCAATAAACTACTCAGAAAAGGCCAGAAGTGGTGCCAGGTTCAAGTGGTAGCGTGCTGGCCTTGAGCACAAAGAGGCTCAGGTGAGTTCAGGCGCCCAAGACCAACCCCTCTCCTCCTCCAAAAAATGAAATGTACTCTTTACTTAGCCTATATAACTAGAAGTCCTCTGTACCTCACATTTATAATAACAACTAAATAAATTAATAATTCACAGAACAAAGAAAAATCTTAGATTTCAGGGCACTGGTCAGCCCTGGAGGTCAGCTATGAGATGATTTCAGATTGTGGGTACCTAATCTGCCCAATTCAAGAAAACTGAGAATGGGAGTGGGAGGACACGGTGGTAACACTATGATATCCTCATTTCTTACACAGTTCAGTCCCCTTTCCCCAACTCTCATGAGTGAACGTTTCCAGGTCTCACTACTCTTCCTCCAGTGTGCTTGAGGCACTGTACTGAGAAAAATCATCAAACAGTGGGAGAACTGGTTGAAATATGCATTTAGGTCTTGCTTGGCATTTTGAAGAACTACATTGTCTTCCACAGCTTTTCTGTTGGGGGGGGGGACGAAATGCCCTCAGAATGACTCATTTTCCACAGCCACCATTAATTTTACTATGACAGATTTAAGTGATCCTATGAAGGAAACAAAGATACTCCGTGTTTGATATTAAGTGTTGTGGACATGTGGTGACATCTGTGGTGTGTCACAGGCTGAGAATTAAGAGATGTGATTTTTTGGACATGTTTCTGTCACATACTACAGCCTTGTTTGGGCCTGTAATGAGCCTTCCTGGAGCCTACGAGGTGTGCCATCATTAGATTTGGAAGATTAATGGAGTTGCAGATTTACAGTAAGAGGTGGGATGGAAAAGTTTTTAAGGGCGGTTTGTAATACGGGAAAGTATATTCACTGTTATATTTTTTATCATATTGCTTTTATAATAAAAACTAAAGAAAATGAATTTCCCAAGTCCTCATGGCATTGGGTAGATAGAAAACAGACTTTAGTTAAACCCAATCCCAGTTAATCATCGGAATTACTTCAGAAGGCTGTTATAAAATAGTAATGAAATCTCAGTTCTGGCTTTCAGTACAACTCATCTTTCACTACAGCATGAACCTATTCCAGCTAGTCCTTTATCACACTTCCTATCTTCTATACTTACATGTTTGCTTATTTCTTACTTCTTTCGGTCTCTTCCAGTGGACCATGCAGTCCACGAAGTCAGAGAAGTTGAAGGGTACGCTGTCCATAAAACCTACCCCAAGTCCCAGAATCTAGTTGCTATTCCATCAATATATAAAGGACTGTATGAGTAAGTTAACCGAATTCTGTAGAGTGTGACTGAAGAATTTTTACTTTGAAGAATTCTATACTTGATTTCATGACCAACCCATTGAAGAGAGCAATAGATCACAACAAAATCATTTTTCAACTAAGGAAAAAGTATCATTGTTGAAAAGACGAGTATAGGACCAGTTTTATGAATGTTATTAAAGCTCACTCAGAAGGGTTCCTCTCCCTCTCCACAGAACCAAAGGCTCTCAAGTTACCATTTGTTCATTTTTCTTTTGATGTTGTGCTTTTCTAAGTGATATATCTGAAGGGCCAATGGAAAATAAGCTAGGGGCTTGGAGCCTCTGTTCAGGGAGATGGGCCTTGCCACATCCCACAAACCCCCAATGAAGCTGTCAGCTACCTGCACCTTTGCTTTGCCCAGAGACTGATGGGGGGGGGGGGGGAGCCTTGAGCAGGGGTGTGGGAAGGGACAGGAGACTTGGCTCCAAGGAGATTCTGCATCCAAAGGTCAAATAATAATCTATAATGGGTGAGACCATTTTTCCATAAAATATTAACAAGGAGATGAGCATTCTTACTTTGCACTAGGTAGACAAATTATGCTGGTAAATCTGGAGGCGAGAAACATTCATTTATCAGAAAGAGTACATATGTTTAAAATTGAGAAACATCATTCCCAGATGTCATCTCACTGACGTAATCCTGAACAGACAAGAACCATCTTTACACACCCAGGCTACTGATTCCTTGTTGTATAACCTCCTCATCATTTGCAAAGTTTTACAGTCCAGTTTGGAATGTCTTTAATTTTTTTCCCTTTATTGTAAGGGTGATGTCAGAGGGGTTACAGCTACATAAGTAAGGTAATGAGTACATTTCTTGTTGAACATTGTTAACCCCTCCCTTGTAACACCTTTGGATTAAGATGGCTGCAAAGAAGGAAATTAGCAATAGGAAAGGCGAACATCGCTTTATATCTGGCCATGAAAACCATTGTATGGGGCCTTGTTTGGTCCATTGTGCCCTGATGTGAGCAAGTCTCTTAAAAGAGAAGATATTCTTAACTCTGTTGTATGAAGAGCATTTTGTTCCTGTCCCATTCTCCTGGCCCATCCAGACTCAGCAACTTTTACCCTTCCAAATAAGTTCCCTCTTCCAAACTTACTATATCTTTGAATTGGAGCCTTTAATCTGGGGTTTCTGAAGGCTTATACAGTGGTTGGAATTCCCTGCCAAATAACACAAGTCTTTGCATTTTCAGGTGCATTTTTTAAAGGAAGAAGCTCAAAAGATTTCACTAAATCTTTAAAGGCTGTCCATGATCCAAAATATTTTAATTTGTGTCTGGTTTTGTGGACAAGTGTCTATATCATGGATTTTATTCCAAATGCAATTGGAACCACTGTGAAAGCAGACCTAAAATGACAAAGGAAACCCAAAAGCCATGATGGGAGTCCAGACACAGCATGAAAACTGATTGTTCCAGGAGAATAGGAGCAGTAACAATAGTGAGAAGTGGACTGACTCAAAGTACATTAAGAAAGCAGATCCTATAGCACTTGCTAATGGATTGGGTACAAAGAATGGGGAATGAGAGAAATCCCATTTCTAGAAAATGTGGGGAAATGACAGAAATCAATTATGCTTTCTACTTTGAGGAACCAAAAAACACAATTCTATGGATGCAAAGAGCAAAGTTTGGGTGGGACTAAAAAGTGTTGTATGTGTTAACATTTCAGATTCCTACCAGAAACTGAAGTAGAAACATAAAACAACTAATTACATTTCCAAGTTTGAACATCAAGAAGGAAGAACATAAACTTGAGTGGACTAAAAGTGTTTAAAACTTTTGCAGACGAAGATCAACTAGGAAAAACATGTAAATGGTAGCAAAAAGGAAACAGGCCTGAATCCAAGTTGTCCCAAAACAGAGAAGTCAGGCTGAGAAAGAAGCACTAGCGCAGAGGAAAGCTCTCTCAGTAGGCAACACATACCAAGAGATATTCAGATACTGAAAGAAGAAAATGTCAAGAGAGATATCAACAATACAACCTGTCACTTTAGAAAGTGAGAGGAAAGTGGTTCTGTTGCCAGAAGCAGTTTCTGTGGAGAAATGGAGTTAAGTGCAAAATATCAAGGATATATCAAGAATATACAAATCATGCCAGGAATTTTACTAAATAATAATAGTGAAGAAATGGGCCAGAGGTGAGGGTAGTCTCAATGGAGAGGTTGTTTTTAGTTAAGACAAGTCTATAATATTGGAAGCCTGAGGGGGATATTCTAGTTGAGAGATGCAAAGTAATGTTGCTGGAGAGAGGAAATCAGAGTTGCAGAAGAAGCGATGAGACTAGTGGGCTTAGAAGAATGCAGCTCATCCTCAGAAGAGGAGCAATGTTGCCACACCACCCTACATAAAGGTTAGACAAGTTGGCCACATTGAGATGAGGTCATTTACTTCTGAATGCTTCTATTTCTCAATGGAATAATAAGTGAGGTCACCAATTGATAGGGAAGAATGAGAGGTGGAGTTGAAAGCTTGATGACAGAGGAGATGATAAAAATGTGCCTTGTTCGAGATGAGGGAAGCAAAGACTAGAGGGAAAGCATTCAGCCACATTGGATGCCTCTATACCTGCTTCCTTTCATCACTGCTTGCCAATTCTGGGCACAGACTGTCATGTCTTTATAGAAATTGATTTTTAGAACATCTATGGAATCACGTAACATCCATGTTTATAACTGAGATGTGTTTGTATAGCCATGGCCTGTAATCGCCTCATTTGAACCACAGGAATAGGAAAGTACAAGAAGTCAACCTGATGAATAGTGAGTGCAAAACCCTTGAAAAAGAGAGTCCTTCATACCAATGGCATAGTTGGGCACACCATGGACCCTTTCTAAGGAACAGCTTTTTTCTGTACAGATTGACTCAAGATGTGAAGGGAGCAAAGCAGACTCCTTCAGATTAGCACTAGTGTGCAGAATTTTCATTTCACACAGATCATGGATGTTTCACTAAGGAAGTATGTTTATTTCCAGGTATGAACATGAATATAAAAAAGAGGTACATTGAAGTACATTGGAAATAACTTAAGGTGTTCCAGAAAGAGCAGATGAACCTCTTGTACTCTGTTTTGGTGGCTCAAATAATAGTCATGCAGCGGTTGCTTAATCAAATTTAGTTAGAATTAAATCCATTTTTACCCACAGAGCCATTCCCTCAAGTAAGTCTAAAAGCAGAGGATAAAAGATTTTAACTTCTTCCATTCTTGATTATTTGTGCTGCATTTGGCAGCTCTGAAATGAACCAATGTTCACTATCTCAGTGGAAAGATGTGGGAATGGAACCTTCAATGGGCATCAGCCTGATTTAAATAATAAGGCTACAAATACAATTAAAAAGCAATTAGGAAGAGGGTGTGAACACCAAAAGCCCATAGATGTATTCTGGATTGCTTGTAAATATGGTTTACTTATCCGACTGCTCTGTAATTCAGCAAGGTTATATAAGGAAGTGGATGAACATTCTGGAAACTATTTTACACAATCACATAATCAGAAGTCAACAGATACTACAATCCCTTGGCAAAGCCTTTGTCTTCTCTCTCTGGAAAGATTTTTTAAAAGTAGTTATTTATTCTATTTTTCAGCTTTCCATTTTTGAGTTTCTTCTGTGAATTTGTTGTCTTCTTTTTGTGGACAAGCTGTTTCATTCAGTGGCCACTAACGCAAAGAGAAGTTAGAGGATGTGTAATAATAAAATCTAGCTCTATAGCACAGCATTGGTTGTAAACAAGATGTGGTAGTTATTTTAGCTTTAAGGAATATTAAATATTATGAAAAATGCATTTTCTGAATAAATAAGACAGAAGTGGTGAAAACAGTTTTGTATAATAAGACAGAATTTTTCTCTACACTGAGTGTTGTATGTAATGGTGCTGGATTGTTACTGGAAAAAAAGCTGGCTCAGTGTGTCACCAAGGGTCAAAACCCTTGCACACTCAGCCCTCTGGGCTCCCTAGGACTGCCCAAGAGAAAATGACAGTATGAACATGAAGCCACAGCAGGTACAAATAGCAAGGGAACCAAAAACTTCCTTCTTCACACTTACCCGTGATTACAGCTCATGTCTGTTAGCAATAGTCATGATAACTCTCAATCATTAAAGGATTTTTCTTCAGTAGGCAGTGAAGATACCATAAGAAAGACCAAAACAGGCTGGGAATATGGCCTAGTGGCAAGAGTGCTTGCCTCATATACATGAAGCCCTGGGTTCGATTCCCCATCACCACATATATACAAACGTCCAGAAGTGGCGCTGTGGCTCAAGTGGCGGAGTGCTAGCCTTGAGCAAAGAGAAGCCAGGGACAGGGCTCGGGCCCTGAGTCCAAGCCCCAGGACTGGCAAAAAAAAAAAAAAAAAAAAAAAAGGAAAGAAAGACCAAAACATTAGTGTTTCAGCAGCAATCATAGGAAAAAAGACTCCCAAGTACTCCTGCTCTCACTGGACTAATGAGCGTTACAGAAATCTCATGAAATCTCAGAAATCTCACATTACAGAAATCTGGGAAAGAGGTAGGACATTCACTTCCTGGTAGATCCAATTAAAGTGTGCTCAGCTTTACAGGAAGTGCTCACACATCCATGATCTCATTCATTATTCACGACAACCTCATGAGTTGGGAATTTCCCTACTTGATAAATAAGTTAACAAAGGCGTATACGAAGAAAATTAACTTAGACATTAGTAAGAGGCTAAGATATGATTCCCCTGTATTGGAATGTCATGTCGTTCTCTCTCATGCTAATGTATAATCTGACATAACACAATATAAATGTGTGGCCAAGTAAAAAGTAAAACATAAGCAACTTTCTAAATCTATGGTTGGTTGATTAGGCCAGCCATCATTTAAGCTGCAGGTGAGCCCTGTCTCTGCATACTTCATAAGTATGCGGTAGATACGGGTCTGTAGTGATATCTAATAGGATCTCCTGGTCAGTTTCTCCAGCTCCCTGCCACACCTTATGTCTCACTCCACTGGTCGTTGCCAATTTTCTCACAGCTAATGGATTCCACCAACCAAAGCTCACCAGATTCAGCCTGAGGGAAAGTCGGACTCCAAACTGTACGAGAAATAACCAGTGTTTTATCTGGTCAACACAAATCCTGGATGGCTCCAACCATGGCCAATTTTCTTTTTCTGATAGCAGGGAGAAAGAAGAAGGAAGGAAAGAACTGAAGAATCCTTGGCCTTGAATTTTCTGAAAGATTCTTTATCCTCATAATAAATCCTTTTCACTTGCTTAATTTAAAGTCTCAAGGACTTTCTTATATGTGACTAAAACCCTAAATAACATCTCTAACATCCTAAATAACATCCATTAAACATTTTATAGTGATTTATTTTTGGCAGTACTAACTGAACTTGGCCTTATACTTACTAGGCAACTATAAGAGACTAACTCTGTTTAATCTCATGGGAAGAGGAAAACTGGAAGATCTGTGTTTGGGAAACTCCTGGACTCTGCCTGTGCGTACCTTCCTTTAATTGATTTTAATTTTTATCTTTTTCCTGCAATAAGCCACCAGGTGCATATAGCAGAGCTCAATGAGTTCTATGAACCCTTCTAGGGGAGTTAGCAAATATGAAGGCAGCTGGGGAGCTCTCTGAACTTAACATTTTTGTCAGAAAGTACTGTGGCCTTGTGTATTGTGCCTTCTAAATTCACAGTTGACTTAACCAGTGCCACAAATGACTATTTTGCTTTTATGAAAGAGTATAAGATCCTTTATATTATTTATTCCAAAGAAGGAGTAAAAGAAACACATCCATGTCTCTCTCTCTATATATATATATATATATGCCCAAAATGACACAACTGTCACCTCTGCTTACATACTATTAGTGAATCACAGAGTGATACCTAATTTCAGAGTTGACTGTAATCTAGCAAGTACCCAGGGAGAAAAAAAGACATGAATTATGATGAACAGCAGTCTCTTCCTTGACATGGATGTATCCTTCCTCACTTTAGAGCCAAATAGTCCACTAAGCCAGAGACACTGTAGTTCTTCAGTATACTGTCATCACACTGCATGGTGTCTGGCATCTAACAAGCTGGTAACCTGAATCAAATAAAAAGTGTGCTAAAGCTAGCAATGTGGAAAACATATGTCAGGTAGAGAAACTATGTAAGAGGTAAGAAAAGGGATTTTCAACAATAAAGTATTATTTATTATTGTTACTAGTATTTACGGCATGCTTGTGACTTGATATTTGCAACCACTGAGCAAATTTGTAACTTCTATTAATCATGTTTTAAATATGAGAGAATCTACGCTCTGAAGAGATTACACCATGAAAATAGAGTGGAGCCAGCACCAGCTCCAGTGCTGCTCTTGTCTCCCTATTCCAGGCTATTTCTAGAACACTCATTTTCATGTATTGGGGAAAGCATGGTGGACCTTGATGATTGTGTGGCAGGGTAGAAGGACACAGATGTTTCCAGAACTCATCCAGCTGCCACAAAGGTAAGTCAGGTGAATCAGGCCAGTGGCACTCTCCTGGGTTACTCTGGGTCATGAGCAGAGCTGCCTGGGAATCATGAGCCACCCCATATATAACCAGCACTGCACGTCAAGCTTTGCTGCTTGTGCAGGGAGCCTTCCCAGGAGAGCTCCCAGCTGTTGCTGCCGACTTCAGCCCAGCCTCACTCTGGCTATAACACTGGCCTTCCTGTTTCTGATTGAAACTTTTACCACATGATGGCTTATTACTTGTCTACCTTCCTCAGCAGCCACCTCTACTTATGTCACATGAATGTCACCTGTCCTTCTACAGTGAGGAAATGCTTCTAAGATTTACTAAGGGAGATTTTTTTTATGTACTTATTGAGTTATCTAATGAATATCCCTTGAACCTTCACCATTCCCTCTGTCTCTAACACAAATACTAGAAGCACCCACCTAGGCTATTTTATTTTATTGGTTGGAAACTGGGCCTCACTTGGTGCCCAGCTAAGCCAGAACTCCCAATCCTCCTGCCTCAATCTTTTCAGTGCTGGAATTATGGTGTGTGCTACCACATTGGTCTCATGCTTGAATCCCTTTAATTTTTATGTGATTTTCCCTCATCCACATATATCTCTTCCTATGATTTGTCCTCCACAATACAAGTGATATTTTCAACATTCATATATTTGGCCTCATCTCGTCTTTGCTTAAAATACCTTTAAGAACATACTTTTCACTTAGCAAAAAAAAAAAAATAGCAATGCTTTGGATTCAGTGAGCTGAACATGGAGAAACACTCAAGTTCTGAGCTGTGGACACACCAACACACCAGCCTTCTTTCAAGGCCCCATACAAGCTGTGTCTTGTCTCATCTCAGACCTAGTCCACATACTGTCCTGGCTTCATCTTTTCCTGGTGTCTTCCTATTCATCCTTCACACAATTCATGGTTATTTTTTCACTGAGTTCTTCCCTGTTCCTCCTCCCAAGTCAGATCTCCCAAGGCTCTACATGTTTCACCCTCATCACAGAGACCTAGTCTTTGATCATATAACTGAATGCATGGTTAGTGAGTTAATGTGCATTTCTTTTCTTTTCTTTTCTTTTCTTTTTTTGCCAGTCCTGAGGCATGGACTTAGGGCCTGAGCACTGTCCCTGGCTTCTTTTTGCTCAAGGCTAGCACTCTACCACTTGAGCCACAGCACCACTTCTGGCCTTTTGTATATATGTGGTGCTGAGAAATCGAACCCAGGGCTTCATGTATACTAGGCAAGCACTCTTGCCACTAGGCCATATTCCCAGCCCCTACATTTCTTCCATTCTTATACCACCAATAGTTGACAATGTCAACTGTCACTCAACAAGAGTTTGTTGAATAAGTAAATGAATGAGTTTACATTTAGGAAACAGAATATATTTCCTTAGGAGAAAATCTCTACCTCATGAAAAACTGAAGGAAGGACTTGAAATGTTGAATCAAACTTAAGGAAGGAATTGAAATGTCAAATCATTTTGTAGCAGTGCTTCTGTTTTTTGCTATGCAAAGAGTAATTTTATTTTTAATGTGAATACTCTATGGTTGAAAACATAATAGTATAAATCACAAGAACAAAGAAAAAATTAAATTTCCTAAAGGTTGGCAACTGAGTATATAAATTTATACTGCTTTCTATTTGTGACTAAAAGAGCTGATATTTTAATGTGTTTTTCCACTCATCTAGATTTACAATATTTTTAAAAATCTTTGTTCTTCAAGTTTTATTTCTCCTTTAAGAATCACAATCCAAAAGTTGAGCAAATGAAGTATATGTACAGTTCATGGACATATTTTAAGACTTTTGGGAAGCACTCAAAACAAAATCTATTTTGAGGATTAGGAAATGGCTTGTCTGATTATTGCCAAGTGAATTTGGAAGACCCTTTCTGTGGGATGCAATGAAACAGAGAGACAAGAACTTCAACATCCTCAGTTCAAGGTTGCAAGGAAATGGAACCAAAAGTGTTTCTCCTCCTGTTAACACTCACACACACGGTGTCTTCTTTCATTAAAAATAAATAAATAAACACACTGATGGAAATTTTGACCTTTTTTGTCCTTTTAGTTTCTATACAGAATTGTCCTGGTTAGGTTCCCTTTCCTCCTTCTTATGTTTTACTGTGTATTTCATGAGCCTTGGATAGTTTACAGCTCACTGTTTGCATATTAAATAAGCTGGGAGAGAAGAGACCTCCTCATATATAGCAACAGAAGCAAACAATGGTGTAACAACTAATTACAAACCAATTGCATTCCCAATTTAGCCAACAAGCCACAGTAACTCTTACTTTGTGTAAAATCTCTTTCCTAACTGTAGCTTCTTTGGAAGTAGCCATAGTCTTCATCCTAATCAAATCACCTTGATCTGATCATGTGAAATCCATACTCTATGCTTTTGACATCACAAAGATACTTGAGGAAAAATAATTGGAATTAAGGCTTAGGGTATTCTAAGTCACCAGAAAGCCAGAACTTTCTTCAAGACAATCTCTATCTTATTTATCTACTTTTCCAAATTCTATTTTCAATAGTGTTTCTTTCTTTGAAAGTGGCCATAACATCTACCACTTGTTCATATGTATGCAGTACCTAGATTATACACCTGTCTATACATTGACCGTATGTTAGTATGTTGGTGGTCAGGTGATGGATTTTTATCACTAATTAATGCCTACAATAAAAATTATACTAGCTGGGGTGAAATTGATCAAGATGCATTGTACCCACAATCTAAGTTGTTGAGTTGAACTTCCTTTGTATAGCTACTTAAAGTTTCAAAACAGTATATACTCGATAAGGCAAAATGCTGTAGCAAATACACCTGAATATTTTAATGAGTTAAATGCAACAGAAATTTACTTTCCACACATGCAATAATACAGAACGGGTCTTCCTGCCAGAGCTTTGCTTCTCTATCCACTATGTGTTGTTGTCTGTCCTCTAAGGATGTAGCACCATCTGTAACCAGTTGGAGGTTGAAAAAGAGCAAAAAGACCCTTCAAAAAAAAAAACAAAACAGTCTGGATATTTTACTAGTCACTTACACACAAAAACCCTTATGCAGGATAGGAAGCAAACTGTAGATATTTAGCTGATTATTTAGCAGAAGATCCGATCTAGGAAAGTTGCCGATAGCTAGTCACTTTCTCATTTACACTTATTAAAGTTATGTGCAGGAAGAAGTATACTGAATGTTTTAAGAATACATTTCTACTATTTTCTGAGGAAAAAGGAGGATGGTAGGGATAAAAATCAGAGCACAGCACATGTACTGTATCACTGAGCTACCTCTTTAGCCCCCTACTTATTTTTTCAAACCAGTCAATAACACCTTTTCCATGAGTATAATCTGTGCACAGGACACATGTTCAGCAATGCTTTATATAGTATATGCACACATAGAACATTTGACCTGACTCAGCACCCTCCAGGGTCAGGGAGCTAAAAAGACAAGGCAATATAGAATTGCTTTCTCAATTCTAAAATCTCTGATGCTACTAGAATCATTTCTTTCTTATGTGATTTCTTTCTGTTTCCTGTCCTGCTGTTGTTTATAAAGTGTTTCCCCCTCATAATACTTCAGCATCACCAAATAGATTCTGTGTATTTTGTCTCCTTTCTCACCAAGTCTTAGCTGTAGACAAAGCAAGAAATGCCACAATCTTGGTCGAATTACAGCTTAGCCAAATGAGGACATGCTGAGCAGTGTCAATTCAAGTCAACAGGCCACCCACCAAGAGAGGGAAAATGAAGGCTCTGCTTCTTCCCAGAGAACTGGATGAGCTTTTGATGGAAACTGGAGATAATTATGTTTTGCCATTGGCAAGGGCAAATAGTGCCTAAAGCAGCTGCACATATACCATAATGTTTAATAAATATTACTGAGAGTGTGATAGTAAAAAGAAAAATAGCAGTTTGACAGATGCATGGTCCCCACTCTACCTCCCTCCAGAGGAGACATGCTAGCAAGAATCCAGAAAAGAAAATTATAGTCTTGGTCATTTATAGATACATAACTAGACTTTTCAAACTAAGATTCAAAATAAATTAAAAAGTTGTGTGACTCTACATGGATTTCCTAACATGAGATACATAATGCTTCTTTTCTGATTATATTCAGACTCTCTCGACCATTTTTTGCATAGCGAAATTCCTCATTAGTTTCTAATAATTAGTTTAAGTGTTGCCAATTGGAAGCAAGTAAAACTTTGCGGATGTGCACTAGATAAACGATTCTCAAATGGGAGTTGGTAGGAGAATATCAGACTCTCTGCAGAGATAATGGAGCTTGGAATGTGAAGTTTGGAAAAACTCCCTGAAGTGACTCTACAACTCCTCCACCCTCTTCCTCATTTAGAACTACTGTGAGTGGTGGCTTCGAAACATGAGAATCAACTACTAGACATGGGCATGGAAGATCAGGACACATAGCCAGAGCCTTTTGAATGCCAGTGGGAAATGAATCCTTCTCCTAGCAGGAGGTTATCAAGAAACAAGGAACTGTCAGAAAGGCAGTCAATACATAGAAAATGGCTTAAAAAAACATATAAATGGGAAACATGAGAAAGAAGGAGCAATTCTACTTTCCTCTATTAGGAATTGAATATTGTTGCAACTCAGAGACCTAAAAAGTACTGGTTAATGCAAACAAGATTGCAGTCTGCCAAGAAAACTGAAAAAAATGGGAGTGTACAGACTGACATGGTGTCTTTAGAAAACCAGATTACCTCTGGCCCTTCATTGTTAATGTTAATGTGAAGGTTAATGTTAGAAGCCCTTTTCATCTCAACATCTAGCTGCTAGCATTCCAAATGTCACATGTGAGTTCCCATAAACAAGTAAGAGAGAAATGAGAAAGGTATACATACTTTAAGGAAGAGCCACCAGAACATCCCCAACCAAAACACATAGTTTAATCTGGCTACAACCAAGCCTGGAAAACTGTCATCATGACTATACATTGCAAAGTGCTAATATAAAATATTTAATAAGAAAGAAAGGAAGGAAGGAAGGAAAGGAGGGAGGGAGGGAGGGAGGGAGGGAAGGAAGGAAGGAAGGAAGGAAGGAAGGAAGGAAGGAAGGAAGGAAGGAAGGAAGGAAGGAAGGAAGGAAAGAAAGATGGAAAATAAATGCTAAATATTGGTCCTTAATGTCAGCCATAGGCCCAAAGGCTTGGTCCCTAAGGTACTGCTATAGGGAGTTAGTGGTCCCTTCCAGAAACAAGACCTAGTAAAAGGTTCTTAAGGCACTGGGACATACCAAAGGAGATTGTGAGGAGGCCCACTCCTTGCTTCCTTTCCTTTTGCTTTCTGGTCATGAAGCTACAAGTTTTGCTTCACTTCATGGCCCCACTGTTGTCCTCTGATAACCCATGGGAGCCTTAAAAACAATACACTTGGCCAGTCATGGGTTGACACCTACAAAACTGTGATTCAAAAATTAACCTTTTTGGGGGGCTGGGAATATGGCCTAGTGGCAAGAGTGCTTGACTCATATACATGAAGCCCTGGCTTCGATTCCCCAGCACCACATATATAGAAAATGGCCAGAAGTGGCGCTGTGGCTCAAGTGGCAGAGTGCTAGCCTTGAGCAAAAAGAAGCCAGGGACAGTGCTCAGGCTCTGAGTCCAAAGCCTAGGACTGGCAAAATAATAATAATAATAACCTTTTGCCTTTGTAAGTTGAAATCATTTGGTTTTAAAAAAGAAAGAATCAAATATGTGAGATTAACTGGGCACTGGTGGCTTACTCCTGTAATCTTAGCTACTCAGGAGTCTGAGACCGGATGATGGAGGTTTGAAGCCAGCCTGGGGCAGGAATGTCTGTGAGACTCTTATCTCCAGTAAACTACTCAGAAAAGGCTGGGAGAGACACTATGGCTCAAGTGACAGACTGCTAGCCTTGAAAAAATCAGAAGCTCAGGGACAGCATCCAGGCCCAGAGTTCAAGCTCTTGGACCAGCAAAAAATAAAAAAATAAAAGTGAGGTTGTATAGCACTTACATATATTAAATGTCAATTTAAAAACTGATTTAAAAAATGAATGAAGTTAGAATCAATAATTATATGTTCTACTTACAAATAAGAATCATCTTTAGTCCCAAAGTGACCTGAATTATTATTTTTCATGTACATTTCTTGACTACTAGCAACTTTTCTAAGCATTAAAAATTGATTTTCATGCTGAAAGGGATGTGGCCAAAAGGGAAGCCTACTACACTGTTGGTGGGAATGTAAACTTGTTCAACCACTCTGGAAAGCAGTATGGAGGTTCCTCAGAAGGCTAAACATAGAACTCCCCTATGACCCAGCAGCCCCACTTTTGGGCATCTACCCAAAAGATTACAAACGGGGCTGGGGATATGGCCTAGTGGCAAGAGTGCTTGCCTCATATACATGAGGCCCCGGGTTCAATTCCCCAGCACCACATATACGGAAAATGGCCAGAAGTGGCGCTGTGGCTCAAGTGGCAGAGTGCTAGCCTTGAGCAAAAAGAGGCCAGGGACAGTGCTCAGGCCCTGAGTCCAAGCCACAGGACTGGCCAAAAAAAAAGATTACAAACAAGATCACACTAAAGCCACCAGCACAACTACGTTCCTCACAGCATGATTTGTCATTGCTAAAATATGGAACCAACCCAGATACCCCTCAGTAGAGGAGTGGATCAGGAAAATGTGATACAATGGAATACACAATGGAATTCTATGCCTCTATCAGAAAGAATGACATTGCCCCATTAATAAGGAAATAAAAGGACTTTGAAAAAAATCATAGTAAGTGAAGTGAGCCAGACTCAAAGAAACATGAATGCTACTGTTTCCCTCATAGGGAATAATTAGTACATGTTTAAGGCTAGTCATAGCAGAAGATCACAATAGCCCAATAGCTATACTGGTATGAACACATATGGTGATGCTAAGTGAAATGAACTCCACACTATGGAAACAAGTGGTATATCATTGTTGTAATTCTTTTCAACATGCTATGTGAAACAGTACCCTTTTTTTCTTTATCCTTTTTTTTCCTCTCATATTCCCTTCCTGTGGTTCTACCCTTGCTATCACTGTATCTGATCTCAGTACCCTGGTTAATGTATATATGTATATTAGAACTAGGGAAGGGAATACCAAAATCAAGAGTCAAAGGATAAAAAGACAAACCATTCCAAAAGCAATACTTACAAAACCATGTGGTGTAAAACTGTACAATTCATGGGGGGAAGAGGGAAAAGGGGAGGGGGAGGCAGGGGAAAAGTGAGGGAAGAGGTAATAAGTTGGATAAGAAATGTACTCACTGCCTTACATATGAAACTGTAAACCCTCCGTACCTCACTTGGACAATAAAGAAAAAAAATTTTAATTGATTTTCAGCCCAGATGTTTCAAAGTTAACTTATATTTTCAAGTATAAAATGACTTTCTCCAATCTTTTCAATAAACAGTAGATATAATCTATCTAACTTTCACAATATAATAGTTAATGATTATTAATATTAACTTACATTTTAAAAATATCAGTAATCCAATGTATGGTATCCCATCATAGTAATTTATTATTTTAACTAAGTAACTCACTTAACATTATTGGATGCTTACTATATTGAACAGTATAGATGCTATCGTCTGCTACAGAGTAGCAGATACAGCTCCTCATATTAAATACACCACAGCACAGAGACAGTTCAGGTTGGAAACTGTAACAATTACCATAAATAGAAAAGAAAAAAACCTATATTACTGAGATTAGAATTGAGAGGAGGTTCCAGGATAAATATCTTCCTTTAGATATCCTTGCTCAGTTCCCATATTATACTACTTCTTTTGTTTGGCACATGGGCAAAGTCAGAGGGAGGGAGTTGCCTCCTCCTCTTCTTCTTCCATCATAGTAAGTTATAAAGGCAAATTTAGGCTTCTATTTGGGCAAGGGCGTAGTTTGTATTATAGAATGTTAAGTAACATCCCTGGCTGCTATCTCCTAGATTCCAGCAACATCTCTCTAGTCCTGGCCATCAGAAACCATCTCCAGACATTGTCAAGTACCTCCTGGGAGTTGGGGCAGAGTCATCATCTTGTTGCGCACTACCCCTCTAGCATATGGTAATTCCTGGAAAGTCAGCCCTCCTGTGTGGCTTCAAGATGTGACCCATAAAACCATGGATGGGTTATTGTGGCAAAAACAATATGATACATACAAGCAAGATCCTTGAGTGAATACATTAGAGAAATATTAAAATGTTCCCCTTGAAAGGAAAAAAAAGCAACTCTAATTTCTAACTTAAAATTTGTTAAGATTGTCAGTGTAGGAAACTGTTGCCTGGAGAGTAAAATGTACTAAAGCATGTTGGCCACTGTGCTTTAACTATACTCTAAGAACAAAGTTCACCACCAAGAGGAAAGGCAGAGAAAACTGACAAGGAAAATGAAAGAAGACTCCAAAACATAGACAGGAGTGTCTGCAGGGGAGAATTTGGTTCCTTTTAGGAACTACTTGAGGTCATGCCATGACGAGACAGGAAGCCTGTGATGGAAAATTTCACTTGTCAACAATGTGAGCTTGGCCTTAAGTGAGGTCAAAGAAAAAGTAAAACAACCAATTAAAAATAGAGTATCAATATTAACCAATATCAAATTGCTAATGTGACTATTATCATGATCGATACTATCATTGCAAAATCAGAAGAACTGAAAATAAAGTTATTCAAAATTAACAGGAACTGGGACCTAAGATTGTTAATCAGGCCTGAAATACTTTTGAAATTTACAATGAATGCTGCAAATATTATAACGCTTTTTCAAAAATATCTTTCTTTCTTTTCAAATTATTATTATTGTCTTATTTTTTGTTTATGTGGTACCAAGGAATTGAATCCAGGGCCTTATGCAAGCTAAGCAAGTACTCTATCACTAAGCCACATTCCTAGCCCCTTCTTTCCTTTCAAAATTAAAATAACTTTTTCTGCCCCCTAGAAATTGTTAAATTTTCAGGTTTGATGTCAAGGTACATAGAAAACTATCTGATTATACCCAAGAGGCACCCTGACCATGTGCTTAGTTCTGCTACTGGAAATGAAAAAAAAAGTTTAGGCAAATAGCTAAGGCATTTAGTGATTTTCTAACAAAATCATTTTTACCTACTTAGGTGAAAATGTATTATGAAGCTACTTTATTCTGTGTTTCTTTTCCCCAATGAAGAATTCTAATATTGATGTATATAAGGTTCCAAAATTTTAAAGCCATCTTTCAATTATCCTTAGTAGTTAGAGGTATTAGCATAAATAAATTTAACAGAATAGCCCATATCATTAAAAAACTTTATTCCAGTTTATGGAGTATGGAAATTTAAATCCTTTTAACTCTATCCATTTTTGTACCAGAGCTCCAGCCAAGGACAAAATCTGACTAATTCTGATTAATTTCAGTTTCATTTTCTGCCCTCAGCCTGAAATAAATAAATTACAGCAAAACCAAAAAGAAGAAGTTAATGAAAATATTTAAAGCTTGATCACTTGAATCTACAAATTAGATAACTAGTCTCTAAAATTAAATATTAGTCCATAATGATAGGCTCTTTAAAATATCATACTGACATCTACATATAATTGACAAACCAAAACAGTATTTCATTTATCTGTTTGAAACTTTTTTGAACTATACTTTTAATATATACCACTTTCATATGTTTATATTTTATAGTATAAGCCAAGAATTAATTTTTAAAGAGGAAAAAGCAGCTCCTCCATTAGTGGTGTGAGTTGAAGCTTTTTTTCAAAAGAAAAGTGAGCACAGCCCAAGTTCTTACGTATCTATTCATAGAAGATTCATGGGCCAAAGCTGATTTGTAAAGAAACAACAACAGAAAAGAGTGGGGGAAAAAAATAGGCGAGAGTTCTGCCAGGCAGCTTACCATGTGTGTATTCCTGAGTGATTTTATAGTCTCTGCTTTTATTTAGTTGTACTTTCAACTCTTTAATCATTATTGACTTGTACAGAGCTGTCAGGAATAGCAGTGTATCTGTGACTTCAGAGAAATTTCCTAGTGAGCTAAAATGGACTGCTTTCTTTTCCTTTGCCAACTCTCTTGCCTAGTTAAGGACTCAGAAGGCTTAAAAGAGTTACAAGGAAGCTTACCCAGAGATATGTGCTACATAACCTAAATGCATGTCATTGCAAGAGCTTTTTTTTTTAATTTTTACTTTAGATGGCACTAATCAATACTATACTTGAGACTATAGCTAAAGACCAAGAGCTCTGAAGAAAATCTATTGCATTCTGTGGGAGAGGGAAAAGAGAGCTAGAAAAACTGGCAGATGTGTGAAACAGTGCAAATACAGGTTAAGAGGGTGCTGCAAGTATCTAAACACCAGCAAAGGAAGGTTTGATTGCCTGGTGATGGTATATTCAAACTCAAAATATTTTTATCTGAATTAGCTATACACATATCTTTGCCAAACAAGACCAAACTATAAAATGAATGAACCTTATGTCCTAATAGTTTCTAAAACTAGTGACTGACACTCAGCTCTGTGATTCCAGTTCCCATGCACCTATATGTGGATTGCTGTGTAAACTTGGTAGGGGTAGGGAGAAAGAATAAAGGTGCTACCAAGCATCTCAAACAAACAATATTCTTCAGTAACAACTGTTCATTCTGATTTAATTCATCCGTGTAATAAATTTGCTATATATTGGAGAGTCGCATATATATGCATATACTTATACATTTGTATATTGGTATATGTGTGTATGTATGCACACACTGTCTAAAATATTCCTTCTGGGAAGGAAAAATACACAAATATATGAAACACACATATACATTTTGAAGACACACTAAATCAAAAGCTATAAATTCTAGAAGTCTTGGAAATTACAAGTTTAGATACTATGAGATTAAAGACAGCTAACATGTGTTTTAAAACTATCCTGGGATATAAAGAGTCAGGGCTGCAGTACACTAACTTTTAAATTCTCAGTTTCAGGAACAATTGATCCCTCATTAGTGTTCTGGACCCTTTTCCATTAGCAATGAGGCCTGTGCGTCCCTTCGCCTTCTCGTATGCCTTTAAGTGAGAACTGAGTTATGACTGGCTGTCCTAAAAAGAAAAGAGCTAGGAAGAGATGTGGAGGGCTGGAAGAGGGCTCCGGGAAGGCCTGCCGTTTAGCTTGTGAAGTGCAGCAGCTGGGGCCTGTTTTCACTAATATCTGACATGTTTCGTTGGCCACCAGCCAAATTGAGCTGTACCGAACACTTCTCCCATCCTTCCTGTGCCTCCAGGATCCTTTGTAACTGCTACTTGAGACTCCGGTCCACTCCAAATCAGTCTCTTGGTTCCTTCCTCCCCTTAACACACAGGCATCCCACCCTAATTAATTAACCCAACACCAATTTCATCCCAGGGCCTTCCCACACTTTGTCCCTTCACGCAGCCCAGAAACATCAGCACATTCTTGACTTCATCACTTGTCAACTCCCTTTCTGTTAAAAACCAGTGTCCCCTTTCCCTGACCTGGCCTCTGATTTGATCTCACTTTAAAGTATCCCACTTTAAGAGACAGTAACAAATGCTGCTTTTTTCCTGTTTAGTTTGTTTATTAATGTCCATCCAGCCTGTTAGAATTAAAGACCAAGGAACTTAGGAGAACCCAGGAAGATATTCATGCATTTAATAGAGGATGTGTAACTTTGCTTGCTTTACCAATTCCTGTGAGAGTTTGAATAAGTTTCTTAAGCACTTATCACTCATACAAATACTTACTAAGTGCTATTTCTGTGTCATGTCCTGTTGTAAATATTGATGCTGTACATAAGAAAATAAAAAGTGCTTTCCCTCAGCAGAGCTTGTATTTTAGAAAGGAGACATAGTATTAATAGTGAGTTTAAAATGTGCATACTCAAAACAAAGTATAAGAGATGAGGGAAGCAGAATAAGGAATACAATAGGGACATTGGCATGGAGAGGGAAGGTCATGAGTTGGAATCTAGCAATCAGAATTCACCTCATGTGAGTAGGACCAGATGTAAGGAGGTAGAGTAAGTCATTCAAGTATCTGAGATCAAGCATTTCCAACATAGGAAATAGCCAATGTCGAGGTCTTGGCACAGAAGGGTTTGACATAGAGTACTGAAGGATCAGCTAAGACACATACGAATGATGGAAATCTGAAACTTGTAGGAGGTAATGGAGAGACACAGGAGCTGGAACAGTCTTCCCCCCCCCCCCCCAATCCTGGGCCTTGAACTCTGGGGATGGACCTTATTCCTGAGCTCTTTTTGCTCAGGGTTACCACTGTACCACTTGAGCAACAGCACCACTTCTGACTGTTTCTGTGATTTAATCGGAGATAGTCTCAAAGACTATCCTGCCTGGACTGGCTTCAAACCATGATCCTCAGATCTCAGCCTCCTGAGTGGTTGGAAATATAGGCATGAACCACTTATGCTGGAGCACATTTAATAGAGAATGTCTTTACTTGCATTTTAATGAGAAGCCATTAGGCAAGGGTTGATAAGAAGCATAATGATTGATTTACTTTTGAGATGCCCAACCAACCCTTCAAAGTGGCAACTATGAAAAGATGGCTAAGCCTTATCTGCCAGCTGAAGTCCCAGTGCCAACACTTACTTAGCACTGTGAAGAAGCTAACTAACCTCCCAGGTCTCAGTTTCCTCATTTTTAAAGTAGAATTGGTCATAGCTCCAGTGATGTAATGTTGTTAGACAAGTCTAATACAGCATGTGCTTAGCATAGTTCCTGGCATGTGGACAGTCAAAAACATGAGAGTAGCAGGCTGGTGACATCAAATGAGATAATGTAAGTGAAGTACATGCCCTATCATCCAGCATAGCAAGCTGTTATTTATGAGTGCCACCAATTACTAACCTACTGACTGGTGTGAGTGAGGTAGCTTAATACATTTGAAATATTTAAAAAATAGCATTTACAGAGTCAATGTACAACAAGTTCTGGGTAAATAGTCCATTGTTCTTGCTTTGGTCTCATCCTACCTCTCACTTTTTGTTCCCCAGTGAGTACCTGTAGTATGGGAACTCAATTTAAACTACTTGCTGGGATTTCCCGTGTCTATCTGCATTCTGATCAAAGCTACCCTCTGTTCTGAGTAGCATCTACCACCTCTTCTTGCAGTCATTAAAATGGGCAAATGAAGAGCTTTTATTATAAAAGGATGATGAATTTAATCAGAGACTTTCTCTGCATCAGTGCCCTTGATTCTGTTTATGTGTTGTATTGTATTTATTGGTTTACATATACAGAATTATGCTTGCATCCCAGGAATTCATTGAACTTAGCAATGGTGTATGATCTTTGAAAGTACCACTAGAAGTCACCAGAAATGGTTGGTTTGTAGACATGGCTCAAGTGGCAGTGCATTTGGGCAAGACCCTGAGCTCAAACCCTAGCACTGTGGGAAGGAAGGAAGGAAGGAAGGAAGGAAGGAAGGAAGGAAGGAAGGAAGGAAGGAAGGAAGGAAGGAAGGAAGGAAGGAAGGAAGGAAGGAAGGAAGGAATGAGAAAATGTCATATAAAATCAAATTACAAACAATTCAAAGGACTAAAATTATGTATAGTATGCTTATCGACAATAATGCTATTCAAATAGAAAACAATCACCAAAAGAAATACATAAAAACCAAACTATTTAGAAATTATAAAAATACATTTCTAGGTAATTTCAAGGTAATTTTGGCACTATACAACAAGTTTTTTTAATTTTTTATGTGTCCCAAGGATAAAACAGAAGAAAAATTAGAGCCATTTGAACTAAAAAATACTGAAGATATAATGGTCTTAATAGGTGAAAATCAGAATCTTGTGAACATTTGAAATAAAAGAACTTATAAAGGGATTATCGTAGTATGGCATTATTGATCTACAATTAGATCAGCTGTGTTTAAATATGTTAATGATTTTACACATGCTTTACTATTTCATACATAGTGGTTTGTAAAAGTCAAAACAGATACCTATGTGGTGGAGTACTGAGGGACTGTGGGGAACTATGGTAGCCTATGAACCTAGGTAACCCTTTAGATAGATGAGTTTCAGCTACTTGAGGAAACTTTCAAATGATTTTTTTTTTCTGATCCTGGGGCTTGAGGTCAGGGCCTGGGGCACTGCCCTGAGATTTTTTTTTTTTTCCTCAAGGTTGGTACTCTACCACTAAGTCATAGATCCACTTCTTGTTGTGTAGTAATTAATTGGAGATAAGGTTCTCATGGATTTCTCTGCCCAAGCTGGCTTTAAATTGTGATTCTCAGATCCCAGCCTCCTGAGTAGCTAGAATTACAGACATAAGCTACTATTGCCTGAATTCAAATGATTTTTTAAATAAATATATGTATATTCAATAGCATTTATAGGTTTATACATACATAGCTGTGTACATGCATCTTTACATAAATGTATATACCTGTGTATGTATATACATATATATGTATACATAGATGTGTATATACATATATGAAGTAGCATTTTTTCTATGAACTCTCTAGAGGAATTATCAGCTTCAGGGAATACTCAGAGTTTTATATTGTATGTGCGTTTCTCTAGAAAGGGATCTACACCTTTGATTTAATTTTCAGAGGGACTCATGAACCTAGAACTTTACCAAAAGGAATGTTTGGCATGCTATACTTCATTCCCCATATTGTTTCCTCTAGAGACTCTTTTAAGGCCCAGCTGTGTTACTGACATTTTGGATGCCTACGTTACAAATACTGAAAAATGTTGGAAATAATCCCATTAAATGAGAAGAAAGTTTATAGATATATAGTTTATATGTAGATACATAGTTCACACATACAGTTTATATAAAATGGGTCTCAGGAAAATCCAATGAACCAAGGTTGTCCCTTCTGTCTCTCTCTCTCCTCATGAGCCATGTGTCCTACAATTGATAAAAACTCATTCTTTTTTTTTTTTTTTTGGCCAGTCCTGGGCCTTGGACTCAGGGCCTGAGCACTGTCCCTGGCTTCTTCCCGCTCAAGGCTATAGCACTCTGCCACTTGAGCCACAGCGCCGCTTCTGGCCGTTTTCTGTATATGTGGTGCTGGGGAATCGAACCTAGGGCCTCGTGTATCCGAGGCAGGCACTCTTGCCGCTAGGCTATATCCCCAGCCCCTAAAAACTCATTCTTAAACTGTGGTTTCTAACTCAGTCTGACATTAATTACCCCAAGGTAGGCTCATTTTATTTTTCATTCTATTGTTAATTTTCCTTCTCTTTAAATTTCCCATGGGTAATGTCCACATAACATATACAAAACAAATCAAGCTGAGGCATTCTGAGCAATGGTGTTTACCAGTCATAATTACTATCCATGAAGGAATCTCTCTTCATAGATTCACTGTGTGAGGCCAGATTGAGAAAATGCAACTCAAAGGCCTGCAGAGACAGCTCACTCACTGGCGTGGAGTCAGTGGAGTAAAAGACTGTGTCCATTCCTAAACTGGACAATCACTATTCCATGCCACCTATTACCATCAGAAAAGAAAGTATTTTCAAGATTCTTCACAAGATAATTTAGGTATATGAATTTTTATGTGAATAATATAGGTTTTTGAGATGCAAACTGTTCCAAATTCCTGTCCCACCATGGTATAGGCCTGACATAGCCCATCACCTCTGAAGCTAAATCTTCTTGGCCATATTGCAATGGGAGTTTAGACATGTGACAGCTAGTTCTTTAGGTTCTTATCGACCTTTGGATGAGTTCATCCTAGCAACATGGGGTCCTTGTCAAGGCAACACTTATGCATCAGTTCTGCGTTATAATCATTCTTCCCAAAACTGGTTCCAACTCTCAGATATGGAAGGATATTGCTTCTGATCTAACCACTAACCTCTGTTAGTTCAAATGTATCACAGTCCAGCCAGAAGTGACTAGCTTTTTGTATTCATTTGTATATCACTGACTATGCTTTTAATTTATTATTTAAAAAAAAACTGTTCTTTGTCACAGGTGTGCTATCACACATGTAGTCCCTAGTACTCAAAGAAGCTGAGACAGGAGAATCACAAAATTGAGCCTAACCTGGACTACTTAACAAGACTCAGTCTTAAAACATCCCCCAAGCTTTCTTACTAGTATTCTGTTGTCAGCATATACTTACTCAATAAATACCTAATCTTTAAGGGCATATCATAAGATTAATTTCATTTTATTAAGCATAAGCACAGATATGTTTAGTTTATCAAGGTTATAGTACCATGGATCAAAAACTGCACAGCAATATTCTCCAGAAAGTTGCTTGCCCCAAATCACCCAGGAATTTCACAGTAGGATTCTCAAAATGTTAAGGAATCTTGGACTATTTCCCTATAATGATAAAGTCATCAAAATCTAGTATAAAATGGATCAATATACATTTATTATACCACAAAGAAGGGTCTCACTTCAATGTAAGTATGAAATATATAAAATGAAGACAATGAGTAGTCTGAATGACTCTAGAGAGAATGGGGGAAGATAGCGGAGCCACTGCAACCACTTCTGAAAACTCTAGACCATCCATGTGATTGGAAAGAGTATAAATATTGGATTATATAGATAATTATTATTACATATTGTATCTATATCACGATAAAAATAAATTATATGTTAATAATGGAATAAGCAAAATGCGAAGTACATTGAGCTCTTTTCTTATACTTTCCAATTAAAACTTTCACAAAATTAACTTCAAATTTGACAATGATACCAAATTTCTGTCCACATAAAGAACCAACATCCTACTTCATAGCTGATAAATAAGAAGATAACATGACTGGAGGTGATATTCCGTGAGTATCCTTCCACTATTGGGCCATCTCTTTTGACTTTTGTGGACCTAAGGAACAGCACTTAGAATCTCAAGGATGGTGGGGAAGCTGTCAACCACTGAGTTGAATCTCCAGTCCTCCTGTGCTTTCTCTTGACTGAAAATTGGGTGTTGCAAAAATCATGCAACCAAAGGTAGATACAGAACAAGACAGCTGCAAAAAGTTCTTGTCTATACACAGACACCTATTGGGGGTAAAAGCTCCTTTATTAGCCCCAAATACTAATACGTATTTTATTTCCAAACAGGTTTCTTTCTCAAATCTGTTTTAAATCAGTTTTTATTATCTTAAAAGTAAAACTTTGCCTCCTCCCTCAGAAAAAAAAAAAAGCATGGTTAGTGGATACTACTTATTTAATATTTTCACAGCCTTAACTCTTAAATATGTGTGGACCAGTATTGAGTTCCATTAGTCTAACAAAAAAAGGTAAAAATTCATTAAATATGCTGGGTCATGGGTCTCATGATTGATTTTAAACATGATTAGGCCCACCAGATGCTGTAATTTTCCATACTTTCATTTGCTTCTTGTATATAAGCCACAGATAAACTTTCCTGCAAAGAATCCTGTTCTCTGTCCCTGAGATTAAATAAATCAATTATATGATGAAATCATCTACAATATGATTGCTTCCTTTTTCCTGACCCAAATATTCTTGTAAAAATTTAACAAGAAAAATTTTAAAACATCTCATCCATGTTGTTTTTACAAGGCAGAATTAGTTATAAACAGTCTTTCGGGTCTCAAGGAGATTTAAGATACTTCAAAGGCTTGATCTAAACCCCCTAAATCCAGATTGTTCCATACATTTTGAACAACATAGTATGTTCAGTTTAAGACTTTATAATGTTTTAAGTGTTTCTGATGCACTAGGAAAGTTTGAATGGATCACATTCCAAGAAATGACCATTTTGAAGCAGTTTCCATTATTCTGTGCCTGTGACTACATTCACTGTTTTCCTACACACATCCCCACACATTAAGTAGCTTACCTCATCTGCCCAAGACAATGTAAATTAACATAATTTGATATATGTTGAAAAAAGAAATTCTTCACACCCTTGTTCTCAAAGAGGTTTTCTCTGGCTCTTCTTATCAGTAAAGAGGCTGATCTATCTTCTTTGAGTACACTCTAAGGTCAGTGGCATGAAAAAACAAATAAAGCCCATCTTGATCGTTTTAGAAGATTTTGGGGTTTTTTTGGTTTGTTTCATTTTGCAAGTATTAGCTATCAAAATCCTTCTGAGTTGTTTGGTTAATATTCTGTGCTATGTACATATTTTAAAACTAATTGAATAAATTATAAAAATAAACACATAGGTGTCTATTTACTCATAGCTATGTTTTTCCCATAGTAAGCTTCAAGTATTGATGTAAATTAGGTTTATCCTGGTAGTTTGGGATAATGGGAAATAAAGAAACCACTATTTTTGAGGGTAGTACCTTTCTATTCTAAAAGATGCAGTCAGACTGAACAAATAATTCCACAGTTTTCCACTGCTTATGCCTGGGAAATGATAATTTATTGTTTCTTATTTTAGTACATATTTTGGAATGTTTTACAGCCAAAAGGAACACAAGTAATTCTTGAAGTTCCATTTCTCCTCATTAACAAAGAACATGCATTCCTTACCACTGGATGGACAGTCTCCTCAGGCTCAAAACTGAACAATAAAAAAGCAAAATAATTTACTTGCTATATTCTACATGATGCCAATTTTACTTACTTATGCAAAGTGGGAGAAGTTCTAAGAAACATTCAATTACATGCCTATTTTACCCAGTGGAATCCCTTACTCTTTTTATTAGATCTGTAATAGACAGAAAGTGTTAAGAACTCACCAGGAAAATGAAGCCTTAATCATACTTTTTTCAAAAAATAGTCTTGAGGGATTGGCCTGAGTTCAATCCCTAGAGCTACAAGAAAAACAGTTGCTTTGGGACACTTACTCATATTTAAAGTATTATGCTTTCTGCATTTTCAAATTTTTCCAAAGTGGATTAAATTCATCTATTAAGTTAAGGACAAAAGCAAGGAAGGAAAGGAAGCAGAGGAGATGGAGGAGGAGCAAGAGGAGGAAGAATTTTAATTCTGGTTTCTAAAATTCCAAGAATTTGTCTAACAAGTTTATAGCTATTTGCATAGATCAAGTGGTAGGCCAACATCCTCAATTCAAATCCTATAATAGCCAAAACAAACAAACAATTAAAACAAAAGTAGTAAAAATCAGAAGTCCTTGGAAGAAAAAGAAGTATGCAATTGATTTTTAATATTTTATATGATAACTGATTAAAGAATTCTTATAATAAAAATTTAGTTTATTCTTTCCCATTAAAATTAATAGTTTATTAACTTTATTTGTTTCCTACTAGCAATTTTGGACAAGAAATTCTAGTATAAACTCCTGTATGACTGGTTAGTGAGTAGCAAGTTTAAAATTTCCTATATACTTTTATAATATTTATGTTTTCTATCTACTTTTATATTATTTATGTTTTCTTGTACCACACTCACATGTGCACAAAGTGTGTTTCTGGTTACATGACAATTAGTCAAGTAATCATTAGACATTTACTGAGCATTCATACTGTTGGGCGATGATTCACTACCTGCATCACTTCAACTCATCAAGTTATATGCAGGACACTTACATAGTTCAGTGCTGCCTCTCCATACATAAAACCTAAAGTGGGACAATCTGTTGGCCAGCATTATTTTATTTTTCTCTGTATTATCTCTAAAATCCAGCCTCTCTCCACCCAGAATCTCCAAATGAACCATTGAAAAGCAATTTTAAATCCTCAGTGAGATACATGCACATTTTCCAACTTCCCTCCTCACTTTTACTGCCTAGTCAGTCAAGTAAGCCAAACCGGGTAGATATCCAGCTCATAGGAAGCATCGCAGTGGAAGCGGACAAGAGCTAAGGTGATAGGTGTCCTTAGAATAAAATGCAAATAATATAATTAGATTCCAAGTCTAGCATCAAATTTTCCTTCTTTTCTATAAAAACAGTGAATGTCTGGATTATGCGGTATATCTCTTCAATCATTCATCCTCTGTTTTCTTACTTAACTTTGTGTGAGCAGGAATTCACTAGATGGCCACAGTCTACAACATGGTTTTAAAGAATGATTTGTACACTACCAATGTCAATATTCCCATAGTGACTTTGATTACTATGTCCTATTCTGAGGAAATTTTGTTGGAATATTACTTATCCTATAATAAGTAAATAATAAAGTTATTAATCTGTACAGCTACTAAAACAACCAAGTTTACTTATATCCATGGAAGGAGGTCCAGTCTTATTTCTTTGGTTGCCAATAAAATTACTAGAGAATCAGTCTGAATAAATCATCTTGTGTGTTGTGACTCATTTGTTTCAAGAAAGAATCAAGAGATCAAATTCAATGTCTTGAATAAAGATCTCCATTTTTATGTTACTAAAAAGAAAGAATAAAGGGAGGGAGGGAGGAAGGGAGGGAGGGAGGGAGGGAGGGAGGGAGGGAAGGAGGGAGGGAGGGAGGGAAGGAGGGAGGGAGGGAGGGAAGGAGGGAGGGAGGGAGGGAAGGAGGGAGGGAGGGAGGGAGGAGATACTAGAGAAAAAAAAAGACTCTCATGCCAAGGATGTTAAAGCACACTGTCAAATAGTTTTAAGACTTGCTGCTGTACTTCAACACCCATGTACAGCTTGGTTCTGTGTTGATGTCCACTTAGAGCCCAGCTTTCCAAAGCTCAAGATATGTTTACTATATATGATCTCCTTTGATGTGCCACATAAAGGGAAAGGGAATCACAAGAGCTCTGGATAGTAAGATGTCAACTTGGTACCATATCTTCATCTGCACTCCAAGCACAGGAACAATGCCATAAGCTTAAAATTCCATCCTCACACCAGTGACCTCACTTAATTCCAAAACCACCTCTTGCTTCCAACTAGTTTTTAAAGACTTCAAGTAAAATGATATAGCTTGTAACTGGGTTTAAAAATAAAGTGTGGTTTAATCAAAATGGCATATGAGAGAAAAAGAAATAGAAAGCCATGAAGTCCTGCTTTGAATCCCATGGCACTAACTCTAAACCTCATCTAGCTCAAGTAGAGGAACTATCATGGTGTTTTTTTAAATAAAAAGGTAACCCTGAATTTGGGCTATTGAATGATATCAAAAGAATCAATGATACATTTTGAGAGGATTAGGATTTATAACGTTATTAGTATGGCTGAGCCTAAATAACCAGAATCTAATTTTCTTTAATTCTCTGTTACAAATTGCAAAGGATCTAGTTTCTTTCCTTTGAAACACCACATATACTGAGATTTTTGTTTAAAATTATGTTGCTAGTGCTGCCAAAGTGGATTTTATATATCTGAATTATCTATATTTGTTAACTATTGTTAGTTCTGTAATAACTGCCCTCAGTTCTGTCATTCATTATATACAACATAAACCTGGATTCAGGGCTGGGACATTGCTCAGTGGCAAAGTACTTGCCTATCAAGTGCAATGTCCTGGGTTCAATCATTAGTACAAAGAGAGAAAGAGAGAGAGAGAGAGAGAGAGAGAGAGGAAGGAAGGAATGAAGGAAGAAGAAGAAAGAAAGAAAGAAAGAAAGAAAGAAAGAAAGAAAGAAAGAAAGAAAGAAAGAAAGAAAGAAAGAAGGGAGGGAGGGAGGGAGGGAGGGAGGGAGGGAGGGAGGGAGGGAGGGAGGGAGGGAGGGAGGGAGGGAGGGAGGGAGGGAGGGAGGGAGGGAGGGAGGGAAGAAAAGAAAAGGAAACCTAGATTCAGTCGGAATTCAATCATTCATTCATTTCAAAACTGCAGTGTACAGCAAGAGTATGTTCCATTCAATATTTGAATTCTGAACAGTGTTCTGTGGAGGTGTGTAATGAAGGGAACTTTTATACTATCCTAAAGTAGAAATTGTAATGCCTGTGTTTAAAAATTATATTTTAATAGAGTATTCAAGGTTAACCTCTGCAAAAATAGTAATTCAATTCAAAGCTCATCCTTGGGCAGAATTTAACATATTTTCAGAAGGAAAATATAAATCTACACCACCAACAATATCAGCGCTTCAATGAGGAGTCTGTTGCTATGCTATCGCTTAAACAACATGTGCCCATTGCTCACAGGCCTCCCTCTGGTACTAAGGTCATACCACACTACCTCCCTGAATTTCTACTTTGGTTTTTTTGTTTTGTTTTTTTTTTTTTTGGCCAGTCGTGGGCCTTGGACTCAGGACCTGAGCACTGTCCCTGGCTTCTTCCCGCTCAAGGCTAGCACTCTGCCACTTGAGCCACAGCGCCGCTTCTGGCCGTTTTCTGTATATGTGGTGCTGGGGAATCGAACCTAGGGCCTCGTGTATCCGAGGCAGGCACTCTTGCCACTAGGCTATATCCCCAGCCCCTGAATTTCTACTTTGGAAATAAATGTTTACATATGGCAACCAGATTAATCCACGTAGAAGGTACAATATTATCAATATTTCATCTCTCCCCTCCAGCCAACAAAATCAAGCATTCTTGAAGAGAACCAAACCAAAAAAGGTAGAGAATCTCCCTTTACCATATGGAGCAGACACTAAATGTGAGATAGATGTTTTGTGGAAATATGAAAAACACAGGAACAAATAGTCCCAAGCATCTGGAATTTACAGAGTAAAAAAATTATAATAACCTTTCCAATTGTCCTGCAAGGAAAAACCCTAACTCAGACTTCCTATCACTTCTGTTTAGCTTAGTTGGGTTAACTTTACTAATTTTTCTTTGTACAAACAAACAATGTTCTCTTTTCTATATTCCTTTCTTCTAACTGTATCAAGTGACTAGATTAAGTAACTTATTACTCCTACTAAACCTTTTCTAAATAATTTACATACATATACCTGTGAAAATAATTCACAGCCTGGTAAAGAAGCAGAAAACCTTGGGTTATTATACTATTTCTTTCAAGTAGAGGACAAGTTTCCATTATATCACAATACATACAAACCAGGGAATGTTTGGCACATTTATAAAAACCAAATCAGAGTAGAGCATGAAACTTTGCACATGAATGCCTAGCAAAGCTTATTCATAATAGTAAAAAATGGTGGGGGAGAGCCTAAATACCTATCAACTAATAAATAGAAAAATAAAATGTAGTATATCCACACAGATATTGTATTAATCGGTCATCAAAAATACTGATGTTTGATTCATGCTCTAAGTGAAAAGTCAATCAGAGACTACATATTGTATTCTTCCAATTATACAGCACTCCAAAACAGACAGATCTGCAATGACAAAGCAAGTTAGCGGTTGCCAAGGACTGGGTTGGGGAGGAAGAATGTGTAACTGCCAATGAGCAAGAGCTTCCTGAGATGAAATGCTTCATTGTTTCATAGTAACAACTGTACCATCCCATGAATATACTAAAAATCTTGAAATTCTACTTTTGGGTGAATTTCATGGTACACAAAATATATCCCAATAAAGGTGCTTTGAAAAGCAGAGAGGGAGTTTTAATACTCCTTTAGTGTTAGGGTTATCTACATCACGTGCAGGAGGAGAGATTCTCAATTGAACATGTAGGGTCCAATTGGCTTCAGATTTATAATCCTTAGCCTTTTCAGTGCTGAATTCCAGGAGTATCCTTCCAGGCCCGGATCATCTACCTTATCTTCTGTACAACTCAAAGTCCTTAAAAACTACTATCACCTATATTATGTTTGATGAAACAATTCCTGTATTTCAGAACTATTTGAAATCTTCTGTGAAAGTTTCTCCCTTTAAAAATATGAAAAAGCCATCATTATTCTTAATAAAAATGACAGAGTGGATACTTTAAAGTGAACCTGCATTGAATCCTCTTGTTTATACTGTTCTAAGATTTTCTTCAACTCTACCATTACCAAAATAAAATTTGGTTTTTATGCTTCTCTGCATTAACTTGTTGGCATTTTTACCAAAAATGGACTTTCAGGAAAAGTTAAGAATATCTGAGCCAACACCATCATACTGCCACCCACCAAAATACACTGGTGTAAGAACGATTTTCAACCTGTTTACCTGACCTAACACCGTTTAGCTGTCAAATAAGTCTCATAATAGGCAAATTAGAAATCTAACTTAGTAATCCTGTGGAACTCCCTCCAAGATCTTCCTTCTTATTCTCTAAAAGGCTGGAGAGACAAAAAGTACAACATTGACATCTAGCTAGAGTGGGCAAACTATTTCCCATCCTCTCCCTGGAATTTTTTTTAAGTTATCCTAGCTTTCCTGGTTCCTAGATCTTGTCTTCTAATTACTTTGTTTTTATTCTTATGCCTTCTGCCATTTCTGTTTGACAGGGGGGGGGGGGGAAAGCAAAGTGATGTCTTCCAGACAAGAAATACCTTGGAAAACAAAAAGTCAGTGTAACACCTAGCTCCATCAAGAGCTCCAAATCCCTGAAATGTGGCAGACCTTTTGTGGGAAGGAAAATCTTATCACTCCGTGTATAACTGTATCTCATCTTGAACCAGTCTTTAAACTCCATTTCCAACAAATCACACAAGAGCTCTGAAATTGGTTGTGTAATAGAGGATCTCTAGAAAGTAAACCATGAAGCACCACCCATCTGGTTGAAACCTGCATTTAAAGTGAGCCAGGCTTCACAGCAGAAGTTGGAGTAAGTCCCTTTACCTAGGACACCCCTTTGGCTGTCCACCCAAAGGAATTTAAGGACTCTGCTCAGGGAAAAGGCAAAATCAAGCAGAAACATCTCAGGGGCCATATCTGCTTTTGAAAGACAGTTACCAAGAAATTTTGCAAATAAATCTCTAGAATTACCTATCTCCCACCAAAACTCCAAAGTTTAGAAATAGTAACCCTGTATGAGCTTTCTTTTTAGCGCTTTTTAAGATTTGAAAACTTTAGTTGTTAACTATGCTAAGGTCCAATGATCTATAAATAGTGAAATCAGAAAGGGATCAGAGATTACATAGAAAAATGAAATGAGAAGCAGGATGTGGTATCATATGCCTTTAACCCCCTGCACCTAACCTACATAGCAAGACCTTGTCTCAAAAAAATAAGTGTTGAATAAGAGAATACCATAATTTTTTTAAATGCCTTATAGGGGCCTAGTATGTTTTGTTTCTATGAAACACTACAATAACATTACTTGTAGGAATAAAACTCACTTGACACCACTGTTTAGGAAAAGAAAATGTACCTTTTATTTATTATTTCTCTCTGAAACTGATTCATATTACAGAGATTCTTCATGGTCAAGTCCATGTACACGTCCATGTACACCTGAAATGGGGGGGGGGGGGGTGGAACAGAAGCAAATGCATTGGAAAATGAGTGTTTAAGTCTTTCTAGTCATCTATTTGATTGGCACCCAAGTAACATGGGAGGGCTGCTGCTTTCTTCAGATTCTTTTCCTTTTATTCCAAAAACTGTTCTAGAAGCAAATAGAGTTCATGCTCTCTCGTTCCAGATATACTGAAGTATACTTAAAGTCCTTCTGGACCCCTTCACAAAAGTTACCTGTGGATCAAACCTGGGCCTCGTGTTCATTTCAAAGATCTCCCTCGCCCAGGGTGGCGCGCAGGAGGGCGGGAGGCCTCGCGGACTCTACCACGTGCAAGGTAGCAATCGTCAGCTCCATTAAAGCCGGTCCAAAATCTCCCAGCCCCGCTCTCAAAATTCATCAGGATCGCCGGGTCGGCTCTCGCTAAGCGACAAGTTGATGGGGCAGAAGACCGGGAGGAAAACGAGCCTGGAGGCCCGGCGTGGCTTTTACACTCCCGGGGTATCTGTTACATGTGAATTTCCTCTGGCGCCGGCAGGTATTTGGAGCAGGATCCCAGAGGGATTCCTGTGGAAAAGGATGGGGTGGGGTCGGGAAGATGGAGCTTTAACTTGGGGAGATCAAAGCTTTCAAGGATTGCAGTGGAAATCCGTAAGATCCGAACTGATTGGCCCAAGGGCTTTCGGTGGCGAAGGGAGGCAGATCGAACCTCTCAGGCTTAGAGACGCCCTCCAAAGGTGGACAGCACAGGGAGATATTCGGGGTCCCAAAGGAGAGAGTGCAGCGGAGGGAGGCACCCGGGGTCACAGAGGAGAGAGGGAAACTGACTGGGCCTCCAGGAGGAGGCAAGGCTTCACCTGGAACGCTTCGCCCACCCTTTGTACTGCGGGGATCCCCGGAGCCCCTGCGTCTTTAGATTGTGCACCGTGTAGAGGAGATCTGCTCTCCTTCCCCTGTCCTTTGTGGGTGCTGGGGGAGGGGGGATGGTCGGGGAAGCCTGGCACTGAGGAGGCGAAGGGAACTCACGTCGAGTCCACAGCCAGCCTCCCCGGAGGTCCGGGAGGCAGAACCATTAAAGCCCGGCGGCGCACAGTAAAAGTGACTGCGATTTATTTGGATTAGTCATTTCGAAGATCTGGGGGACCTTGACAAATTGACTGGGCAGTGCAGGAGAGGACCGTCCCTCTCCCCGCACCCCCACCCCGGGGCCGTGCTAGGGCGGAAGGCAGGAGCCTCCCACTGGCTCCGGGCCCCGAAGGGCACGCGGCCACCTGCGGCTGCGCCCTCCCCGGGCAGCCCAGTCCTCCTGAAAGCTGGGTTCCCAGGTTTGATGGGGCGGGACTGAGGCCTGCGGGTTTCCACAGGGACCCTCTCTCCCCAGGATCCCAGAGGGTCACCACGTCGGGGATTCTGTAGGTGCCCTTGGAGGGTCGGCTACGATTAAAAAAAAAAAATCGTTTAGTTTGGCAACATCCGGGTAAGGCATCCCCGAGATCGAATTTAATTCCACTTGATGTGGAATGCGACACTCTGAAGACAATTGAACCCTGTTTATCACCCTCTCGCCAACAGATCCGCTCCAAAAAGCCTGCCAGCCCTGGCGTTTAGGGCTCTCGTGTACAAGGAGAGGAAAAGAAAAGCTAAAATGCAGCCAAATAAATTCATGTTTTCTATATTTTAGTTATTGTTTGTTTTTATCCTAAATAAGTTAGTACACTAACATCCATTTAAAATGAAGATACTTGTACTGTCCACTATGTAGGTAAACATCTAGTTTGTGATACAAAGACGCCTCGCCTACTTTTCCAACAGTATACTACTTTTAATGCCATATATTGTTGACTCGGATTTAAGAACCAGGTCTATTTTATCAGATAACACATTTCTATAGTCTAACTACCTCAAATTGCGAATAAGTAATTCACAGCTTTGATTACATAAAATAAACCTAAATTAAATTAAACTCAATTACTTTGCTTTCAGAATAAAAAATGTCACTTTCCGATGGTCCCTAAAAAGCTGTGCATTGAGTTGGTGAGATTCATAACTTCAGTTGTTTGCTTTTGAAAAATCTAAACACTAGGAAAGGGATCCGAATACAACTCTTCCTTATTCAGCTAAAGAAATAGGATCCCTTCAGTTAAAAAGATGAAAGTTCTGTGTGGCTAGAACATGAGGACTTTTAAGCCCTTTTGATGGGAGACTATTTGAACCTGAAAAATTTTGCGTGGCTATCTATCTTTCTAAAAGTCAGGGTGAGATAAAGTGGGATCTGGCTGTGATTTCTGCTGGAAAGAAAACACTGAAATGACTGCTCATTTATCACAGCGCCCGCCCTCCCCCTCCTCCACCTAGGTTTAATTGACAGTGTAACACCAAGATGTCTGTGTCCTTCCTTGATGGTGGAAACAGAAACCAACCTCGGCAGAAGGGGGAGTAGTAAATTATCCTGTTTATTATGTAAAGAAATGATCAGGAAAAACAAAGGGTAGTGATTGGTTGTAACAATGCTACCATCAGCAAGAACCCGGTACAACCTTCCAAATTCTGTGCTGCTGACTCAGCTGTTCTCTTTCTGTTGGGTCTTGGTGACTGTGCCCAAGTAAGTCCCCTGACTAGAGTAGCTAATTTAAGTTGATCAGGATCCTCAACCGATTGCAAGGATGCCTACTTTGATAATCATGGAAATAAAAGTGATCTATTCATTTTCAGTGTATGTAGTTATTTTAGCAAAAGAGAAATTGCATTTAACTCTTCTAGGTAGGTTGCAAAATATATCAAACAAATCATTCCTAATACTTAACCTTTGTATAATATTATGATAAAGGATTCCTTTTCCAAGGCTCTTAAAATGTAGTAGTTTTAGTGAGAACCCAATGAAACAGCTTCTCTCAAGCCTGCTTGAGAAGCTGCAAACCAAAATGGTTGTGTTCTTTATCTTAGCAGTTCTATTTGAGGGAGATTTATCAATGTATTTGCTGTAAAGAACAGTTTTACTTAAGGAATGTCTACAATAGCAAAAAAATGATTTTAAAAATTACTCTCAATTATATCATAGAAGAAAATTAAATGCCATCCAAAGAATTCTATGGAATTCTTGTTTTTTCAGTTTTAAGTCAGATGTTTGGGATAATATGGAAATACAAATCCACTTAAAGAATGGTACTTGGGATTAGTATTAATACTGTATGTTGAGTTTTAAAGAGAAAGATGATTCTTTCTTTGCTGAACACCATGGTAAAGTTCTGATCATAGAATTATAACATGTTAATGTACAGCACCATTCTCCCTATTACTTCATGATTTATTCTTCTTCCTAATGTTTTTGGCAAGATGTAAAACAAGGAACCCAAGTCTTAATAAGTTTGCTTAAATACTTTGTACCCCCAGTTTCTGTTAGATAAAGGAAAACACTGGATTCTATTCATATAGTCTTCATAAGAATTAAATGAGAAGCTCCTTTCACAACTGTTTGGCAGTAGGTAATCAACTAATATTTCCTACCCCTGTATCCTAAACATTGCTTCTTGAGTTTTTTTTAATATTTTATGTTTTGTTTTATTGTTATTGTAGACAGAATCTTCTCTATGGTTTTCTAGTAGGTTATTATTCAGGTTTAGAAAATTGCTAAATTTGCATCCACTTATAAACTGTCACCTGCATTTCTTTTCTTTCTAGCTTTTCAGTTGATTCTCTTTACCTGGGCATAAAATTTTATCATCTGAAGGCAATCATAAATTATCTTCCATCTATTCAATTTGCCATACTCATTACTTCTTTTTCCTCCTGCTTAACTGCCTTGGTTCAGACTTCCTGAACTATAATATATAACAAGAGAAATAATATAGCCATCTCTCCTTAACTTCAATAAGAATATATTTAGCACTTCATAGCATGTTTGTGTAACATTACAGAAGCTGGTGTTTACATTATGAAAGGCATTTGTTAAGTGAGTGGAGGTTAAATTTTGTCAAATGACTTTAACAAATAACATGAATATGTCTTTTCATTACCAACTAATATAATAAATATATTAATAGGGCCCATAATGCTAAATTTTACAAATATATCCATATGTGTACTATTAGTTAATTTCATTTATTAATATGTTGGCTAGGATTTTGTAAAGAGTTTGCACAAACATAGACTGCGATTCTTGGATATAGTGATTGACTGTGTAACATGTATGCACATATAAGAATATTGTCATTCTTAAATTTTGGGATGAATATTATACTAAACTCACACAAAAAAAAACTTGGAATCATTTTTTCACTTGATCCTCTGAAGCTACTTAAGCAATAATGGAGTTATCTATTCTGTAGACACTACAAAGTCCCATGATAAAATCAGCTGTTGCTTTTTTCTTAAGTGAGGGAAAGGAAAAAGTAAGTAAAAGTAGAAAGGTAATAAATATAGAATCTTGAAACCTTTCAGTCCTTCGAAGGACTACTAAAGTTTTTCTGTCTCTTTTAGTGTAATTTTACCATATCTTATTTTTCTACAAAATCATAAATGTCCTCATACAATTGAACAAAGCAATCTCTAAGTTAGTCTGATTTCCTACTTATTACTGGTTATTTCCTTTCTTGCTTCCAATGTGAAAACCTATCTGGACTTGTGTTGCTCAGCCCTCATCATCAACCAAATTAGTAGCAGTCCAGAAAAAAAAATACTTTATACAAGTCTACTTCATTTCATACATAGCTTAACTACTTGGAGAGCTTAATGATAACATCTGTGAGTTACTGAATACTTATTATGCAAGTTCTCAAAAAAAAAAGAATTTATATCTATTTTCCCTTTCAATCTCCACAACAGGAATTATCAGTAACCCCAGTTGCCAGAGAAAGAAATCAAAGCCCAGAAGTGTTTCAAACACTGGCAGTCTGACTCCGGGAAAGACTACACTGTTAAACTTTCTGTGACACTTCCTATCTGTCATGATAGTCTTATAAGTGACTTTAGTAATTAATGTCTTACTTCAGAACATTACCTACAAAAATATTCTTGTATCAAACAGATCATAGTAAATTTTCATGTATTGAGTCGTGGCATAAGATGTTATAGACATATTCTTTTCTAAATATTTAAGATACTAAATACTTACATTCTAGTCTATCTCTCACCAGAACCAGTATTGGTCTTGGCTATGGCCAGAATGTCTGTAAATCCCTCAAAACTCATATGCTGAAACCTAATCTCCTATGTGATAATATTGAGCTGTAAAGGCTTTGACTTATAAGGGCTGTCTTAATGAGGGCGATTAATGCTCTTAAAAGAGAGACTAGAGTGAGCTTGTTGGCCCCTTTTGTTCCTCCACCATGTAAGGGCACACATCTAAGCAGGTTTCCTAACTCATTACCATGTTATTAACAAGCTCATCTTTCTTTAGGACATACCATGCAAAGAAATTGGAGTCTTAACCCAAAAATGATCTGACTGGATTTTTTTCTATCCATCATAACTTTCTAAAGAATAGAAGTCCTTGATAAAATGGTCATTTTTGATGTTCCACAATCTTATTTATTGTTTTCTCTATTTGATGTTTGTTTTCAGTTTGGAAATTTTTTTTAAATTTTAGCCTTGCCATTATTATAACTATCCTCTTGCATACCTTGGGCCTGAACTTGCATAAAAAAATCTTACTGTAATCCCACTCTTCCTTTTCATGCATCTCAGGCTCTCTTCCCATCAACAATCAATGATGACATAAAGGAGTTACTGTGAAAGTAAATAAAGACCTTGGTTTAGGGCATTCTCTCTATGAAACCTATTCAATTGAAAATGACCAGAAAGGAGATGCACATCCATTACTGACCTTTAGGAGTTAAATTCAAAATGAGACCTAATTAGAGAGCCATAGATGCAGAAATGTAAATTAAAATATGTATATGTGTATATACACACACATATATATGTGCATATATATAAAAACAGCATACTTATATATCTGTATTGACAAGAGATAGACTATAGCATCTTAGAATACAAGTATATGATGGACTTCAAAAACTTAGGCTGCTAAGAAAAGTATGTAATGGAACTTCCATAGTTGATCAAGATACTTGAGCATTCCCATAAGAAACACATACTACTCAAATAAATTTCCAATAAACTATATAAAATTTTCATATTACATCAGCTACTAATACTGTTTCAAGATACCAAAGAGAATGTAAACAAGGAAACGTTATTGTTAATTTTCATGAAAAATGTGATGGCAACTTTAAAGAGAATAAGTCCACAATATTGGTAAGGAAAGAATTCTGATTGTAGGGATAAGTGGGTGTCACAGATATGACACACTCAAGATTTCATCCATCCCAGGGAAAGCAAGTAAAAGGAACAGATAAACCAGACAATTTACTCAGAAAGTACATCTGTCATCCAAAAAGACTGACATAGCCACCGTGGGATTTTTGCTGGAATCCCAAAGCAGTACATTTTCTTCTCTTCTCTTCTGCATCATACATGGAAGGAGGTATATCTGGAAGGAGGTACATCTGGAATTCTGGTTCCATAATGAGTCTGACAATCCAGGGTCACACCAGCTAAAAGTAGTGATAAAAGTGGACTGAATTCTAATAATTAATTTTAGCTCAAAACTCATAGGTGCTAAGCTACCTACCTCCTTGGATTGTTCACCTGTAAGAGGCAACAAGTTACTCTCTTTATTCTTAAATCAGAGTAGGTTTTCTGCTAGGTGATGCAAAACCCATTCAACAAGCTTAATTTCTTTTGGGACTCCATCCACATAGTGTAAGAAAGACCAGCCTAAAGTAGATGTCACAGCTAAGCCAAGAAATTAGGTTTGGCCATTAATTTCAGTGGCTGTCCCTCTTTCCAGCACAGCTTGTTAACACTGAAATAACACGTTTTGAATTTCACCTCCTCTCCCATGCTTAATGAGTAGTGAAAAGTCAAAAAAAAAAAAGTGAATGGAAAAAAAAAAAAAGCTGGACAATCAGTTCCAAAGGCTAAAGCTGTAAACCTGGAGGATATTGTCAGGAAAAAATTGTTCTATCTCATTGAAGTTATGTTCTGCTACTTTGTGGTATGTTGCTAAAGAGTGGATAGTAGATTTCCTTTTGAAATATTCAGTACTATCAAAGAACAGCCATCTTCATTATACAAATAAATCTGTTTCCATCTTACTATAGAAAATATGCTAGAGACTTCAAGAAGTTTATGTGGTATGTTGAGTTTGTTTCATGGTCTTATTTCAGACAATGATGCAAACATCTAATAATTGACCCACTGAAAATAAAACTTAAGCAATACATTTGTAAGTTATGAAACATAGTAGTCAAAAGCATTTTAGAACTATTTACCATGGAAACTACAATATTATCAATACTAACTAATCTATCTTTTGCCTCTCCAATTTCATACTTTTACACACACTCCCAATAAAAAGTCACTATTCTGAATTTTATGTTCAACAATCCCATATGTTTCTACATGGGGGCATAATGTCCCTAAATGATTATACTTACATAGCTTTCTATCGCTTGATTTTTCATTCAACACTCCTATGATTCAACGTGTTTCATGATTTGTTCAGGATGGTAGAAGTCCCTGTAATACCCCCTCTGTATAATAAAAAGCCTTGGATTTCAATTTTCTTATTCAAGTTGCTTCTTTTTTATTAGAGACAAAGAGAATACACCACAGATGATATTTAAAATAAAAATCATGGTAGTAACAAAGTTTTTCTGTTGGCCAACTACAGCCTTCCCAGAAGTAACTGTCATAGTGTCTTTCTAAGAAACTATGATAAGAACTTTACTGTGGTGTTCAACAAAGAAAGTATCATCTTTCTCTTTAAAACTCAACATACAGTATTAATACTAATCCCGAGTACCATTCTTTAAATGGGTCTGTATTTCCATACTATTCCAAACATCTGACTTAAAACTGAAAAAACAAGAATTCCATTCAGCAACTAAAGGAAACAAAACACTAATGGATGCTATAACATGGGTTAACATCAAATGAGCATGATGCCCCAAATTCAGAATATGTGCTGTTGAAGCAATCACTCGAAAAGAATATGTTAAATGATAGAAGTCGATCATATATTCTGAGCTTATATTCCTTTGTTACATATGGAAAAGAGGAATGCATAGACAGCACATTGATGGTTGCCTAGCCCTAGCATCAGAACCGAGGATGAGCTGCCAGTGGCCAGGTGGAACTTTGTGAACTGACAACAGTGGTCAAAGTCAGACTGTAGTGAGTCTGACTGGAAAACTGCAAACCTACTGAAGTCATTGGCTTGTACAAATGCATCTTATGCATGAAAAAGATACTTAAATAAAGCTGCTAAAAATAGAAATGCTGTTATATTGTTTCTGAAATAATCTGTTTTTTTTTTCTTTGCACTTGATTCATACAACTCATGGGTTGCTAGATCTTATAAAAAATCAACTTTAGTGCAGTACATTCCAATACTGAGACTGAACTTTTAATATTTTGGCTTCCTTTGAAGATAAACACAAGATTCTACTTCGATTAGCACCTACCTCTTCACCAACCTAACTTGAACTGTAAATTGGTGCAAATAAAAGCCATAGTTTTAAAGAGAGTAGGAAAGACAGAAGCTATAAAAGGGTTGGTGGGTAACTCTAATGTAAGTAGGTAGCTAATGATCTCTCCACTGAGTTACTGAAACCTCTCCAGGAAGGAGAATAAAGTGTTAGAAGTTTCCTGTAATCCTTCCTCATCCTGACATAAGATCTCTTGGGAAATCTGCTGCTGTGTTCAGATTTCTCTGCTTCTCTGTAGAGGGGTGGCTGTCTTTCTCAACCCCTTAGTTAGCAAATCCAGTTCATTTACTCAGATGTCTTCTTCAGGATCAGATCTTAAGTTCCTGTATTGTTTTCCCATTCTAGTTTTACTTCAAAATTGGCACACACCGTCTCTGTGTTAGAGATTAGTAGAGTGGACTTGCTTTGTCAAAAGGTCAAGCAAACTCACGTCCAAAAATAATCTTTTACCTACTGTGTAGGCATCCCTTAGTCCAATCCAGTGCAAATATAAAAAGAATCGTATCACAAAGGCCATGTGAAGGTACATGCAAAAGTTGGAAGCTATGGGGCTATAAATGAAAGAACACTAGAGGCCTCAGAAACTGAAGACGGCAAGGAAGGATTCTTCTCTAGCTACTCCAATGGCAGCATGGCCTACAACACCTGATTTTGGACTACAGGTCTCCAGAACTATTTGAAAGTAAATTTTTATTATTTTTGAATCATCAAGTTTATGTTGATTTGTTATTGCAACCTAGGTAACTGATACAAGTATTATGCTTTAAAATGTTAACACTTATACATCATTCGTGAGTATGACAACTCTTCAAGGTATTGTTCTCCCTATAAAAATAAAACTAGAAGCCAGAATTCAATAATGTGATCACTTAAGCTCTAGGCTGGAACAAGTAATTTTATTCAGACCTAATTTTTAAACTTGTTAATATAATTCAAAAAATACTGGCAGCAAATCATCTTTTTTAAACTTTTTTTTCTAAGATACTCAGGGAAATTGTTTCTGGGTTTGATTTTGATTTTATTTGTTTATTTAATTGTTTATGGTACAAGAGTTTGAACTTGGGTCTCTTGCTAGACAGACTCTCAACAACTGGTGTCATGCTTCCACAACTTAAAGAAAATATTTAGAACTGAAAACATACTTAAGGAAATAGAGAGCTTATTTGTTAATTAGTTAATAATCTAACTCATTTATAGTTCCAGAAAGTCAAGTCAAAAGAGATATAAACCTAGTATTTCTATTTCAAATGGAAAATATCCCACATATAAGTGGCTCCATCCACACTTTAATCTTTGGTGGTGTCTTTTTCTAAAGTGCAGATGTTACATGGCAGAAAAAGTTGTGGTTCTTATTTCTAGGGCCAATAGCTTGGGGATATCAGTGACTTACTATGAGACTCATATAAAGCACACTATTATCTTTACAGGCTTGTACATAATAAATATAACTCTGGAGAAACAACCATTGAAATCACACCAAAAAATAAAAAGAAGGAATTAAATCATTATAGTTGGGCTAGGAATGTGGCTTAGCAGTAAAGTGCTTGCCTAGCATGCATGAAGCCCTGGGTTTGATTCCTTAGCACCACATAAACAGAAAGAGCCAGAAGTGGCACTGTGGCTCAAGTGCTTGCCTTGAGCAAAAAGAAGCCAGGGACAGTGCTCAGACCCTGAATTCAAGCCCCAGAATTGTCAAAAAAGAAGAAGAAAAAGAAGAAGAAGAAGAAGAAGAAGAAGAAGAAGAAGAAGAAGAAGAAGAACAAGAACAAGAACAACAACAAGAAGAACAACAAGAAGAGGAAGAAGAAATCATTATAGTTTAAAACTGAATAGATGCTTAGTTCTGCAACTGAGACCATAGAACAGCCAAAATAATAGAATTCTAGATTTTACTAAATATTTTTCCTTGCCCTCAACACACACACTTGTTTTGTTTTTGTTTTCGTTTTGCTTAATAATCTTTTCATTTTATGGTTCTCAACACTGCTTCAGAATGCAAGAATATTTGTAGCTAAATGGTTCGTATAGTTTCTGACACAAATACTTTTTAAGAACTTCGTTTTTAGAGAAATTGATTCTTTTTGCTGTTGAAGAAAGTTTTATACTCTATTCAAAACCCAAAGTGAAAATGGAAAAAAATGAATGTTACTGTTGAAAAGGGCATAGAGATAATCATCATTGCAATTACTGCTATCCATAAGTACTCACTATATATTAATCATTGAGTAGAATCACTTTGCACACTTCATCTCAGTTCACAGTAGGGGACTATCCATGAGGTCAGAGCATTAAGAAGGAAGACACTGAAGCAAAGCAAAGTTAGGCCTTACTTATCCAAGATCACACAAACTTGTTATGAAATTAGGGCTTGGAAATAGTCCTTGATTTACAGTGAAAAAATGTAAGGGAAAATATTTAAAAGAACAAAAACATAATTCTGTAAAGAATTTTATACTTACAACTTGATAGAATGTGAAGTTTACATTTTCCTCCTGACATTTGGGTTACTCTCCTGTTCAAAATCATTTGAGAAGCATAAGAATCTTCTTCTTGGGCAAACTGTTCTATCAGAATCATCTTTACAATCATGTTTTTTTTTTTAAAGTAATTTATTTATATGGAAGTTTAGTATCTGCCTAACATCCTAGCTTCAAATAATACTGGCTTTATCTAAAATATGTCAGAGTGGCCAGTTGAGAAGACCCCAGGGCAGTCAATCAGCTGTTTGTTTTGTCTATGGAGTAACCCCTCAAAAACATTTGGCAAATGTTATTACTGAATTGATCTAAGCCATGTCTATTTTTTTGTGTGGGAGCTATGGACTATACTAAATACACAGGATGAAGAATTCCTAAATGTTTCGGCTTATGGCTCTTTAAAATTGATTTAGAGCTAGAGAATGGCCCTCCTCTCACTTTGCAAATTTTAGGAATGAGAATTAGATGACCCTCTTCATTATATATCATGAATCTGGATACAGAGGCCTTCATCATAATTCTTCAAAAACCAAAGCCAAGCCTTAGTTTTGTTGTCACTACACAATCCTACTGTTAATTTTTTAAATCTGTAATAAATGACAGATGAGTCTTCATCATATTTTGTCTTATAAGTAAGAAGATAAGAAGAACCCATTTTCAATTATAGACAACAAAAATTCTATAAAATTAATTGCATACACATGCAAAAATTCACTATATTGAGGTCCTAATCCCCACATGGCTATTTTGAAGGTAATATTTTTAGAAGGCAATTAGGTTTAGCTTGACTAAGTTTATGAGTTCCAGGAAGTGTTAGGATTTGACAGGGCCAGTGGTCTTATAGAAGAGGATGATCCCCCTTCTCTCTTTCATTCTCTAGCTCCACATTCAGAGGAAACGCCATGTGAGAACGCAATGAGAAATTAGCTTTCTAAGCAATATCAAAAGCCCTCCTCACAAGAACCCAACCATGCTGGCCCCTTGAAGCATGGACTCCCAGCTTCCATAACTGAGAACATAATATTTTGATTGTCTAAACCATCCAGTCAATGATATTTCATTATAGTGGCCTGAACTCAGACAGTAAACTAGTATCAAATCTTGCGACTAGGCCATAAAATTTTAAATTAAAAAAAAAAGTCTACCCATTCTTACCTTATAAAAAAATATACCTGCCTCAATATACTCTAGTTTCTCTTCAGATCGTATAAATCTGTCACCTTTTAATATACCTGCCCCATAAATAGGCTAACAGAAATTGAACACACAACATGTAAGGATTTGGTGAATATCAGTAGTTGCTTAAACAACTCATATACTTAACTAATCATCAAAAGCAGTAATCTTATAAAACTGTTTTACTGAAGGTAAGCTAATTATCACATTAGGTAGAATGGCCTGTATTGGTGTGTGTCCTCAGACATTTAGCCAGAGTAATTGTTAAATATTTCTCAAATGCTCCAATGAAGAGCTAAAGTCTTCAGAACTTGACCTGGACTAATAAACTCAGAGAAATCACAATCTTCATATCAATGAAGCCAATAAACAAAAAAATGAATACACCTTTTCCAGTCATCCTAATGGAAACTTCAGGTCACTCCCTCTTATACCCATAGCTTTCTGGCCAACAGAGCATGACAGACCAAGTGGGAACTACCCATTCAGCCCCATAGAACTGAGAGAAAAAAATGAGCTACTAATTTGGGATGTTACATAGCAATAGACAATAGAATACTATCTTTGTGAATTAAGCTTCTTAATTTTGCTATACTTCATGGTTCTCTTCTGTAAGATTCATACCCCACAAAGTTTTGATGAGGGCTAAATTAATTAATCTAGTTACAACAACAACTAGTATATGATAACTTAAGAAGTACTTAGCACTATCCTTTATTATTAATAACTAAAATGATAGAACAAATCATTCTTAATCGATGCTCTAGGAAACCTGACACATAAGCTGACACTTGAGTTTAGTCCTGAACAACAAGGACTAAGTATACAGAGAGCAAGACAGAAACATTCAAACAAGATGCTGAGAACAAAGATCTCAAGGTAGGTACCCAAACATTATCTTTGAGGTACCCAGACCTGGAACATACAGTTGGACAGTAGAAAGTAAAGAAGAACCACAAAAGCCCTGAAAAGGAATTTGGATTTTATATTAGACACACTAGGTGACTTTGACGGATGTTAAGCAGAAAAATGGCTTGAACTCCTCTGTTGGAAATGGACATTAGGACAGAAATAAAAGAGGGGAAAAACCTTGACCAGACTCTTACAATCATCTCAGTAAAGGGTTTTGGTGACTTGTACTTGAGGTTAGCAGAGGAGAGGAATCAAAGAACCTAAATCTTTGTAGAGATGTATTTCTTGGATGAGAGACCCATGGCCAGCCTATCAGACTCCATGGTAGATGAGATTTTAATGTTAACACAGTCTTTGTAGCTTGTATATTACTTTAAGCATTAAATCTCAGGAAAGCACATCCATCTCAGTTTTATATAATTCAAGCTTGAATTCTTATAGGTCTTTATAAATAAATACTAAATAACAGAATATGAACTTACATTTGTTTCTCACAAATATTCTAGTAGAAAAAATACATTCAAACTGTGTGGCTTTGTGAAAAAATTATTTAAGTTAAATTAAGACTTGGACTCAGGTGTCAGTATAGTCCCTGGCATTTCACAGAAACAGAAATCTTCACCATATAGGGCCTCTTTGGCTCTGAGCTGTATCCAATTCTAAAAGTATATTACATTGTATCTGTTCTTTAAAATACTAAGTCATGCAGAAATATTTCATGTTCCTGAATCCATAATTGACATTCTTATGCTGATGCTAAATCTAAACCCCATGTCTCTGACCCTCAAATATAAAATCTCTCTGACAAGGAAATAATCTTAAAGAAGTAACTGCTGCTCTCATTAGTGTTACATTCACTCTAGCTGCCAAACTGTGAATACCACTATGATCTGTATCAAAGAAGGGGAGATAATGCCCAATTTATGAAAGGTGTAAAGTTTAAAATTGATAAAAATGAAGTCAGACTCTGATGACTTATGAACAGAAAGTGGACTCCAGTCTATCAGAGGAAAAGGAAAGGTCTTATGGTAATTAGAATCAAAAGTGAGGCACCAACTTGCACAGAGCGGCAGCCATTGGTGATGGTGGTTACTATGAAATAAAAAAGACAAAACGAGAGTTATTGCTTAGAAAGGAAGAAAAAGAGAACTGTCAGTTCTACTAATTATGCCAGACTGAGTACTTCCTGCCCTCATACTGGAGAATACAAGAAAGTTTAAAAGCAAATCTTTCCTCTTGGGAAAGATAAAGTGAGGGCCACAAGTCAGTTCAAAAGAAGCCTGTGATACTTTCTTTCACATGAAAAGGGTTTCAAATTGTTCTATCTAAGTGCAACTGAATCAAATTTAAACTTCCTGAAAATTTATCAGTTGATAAAGCAGGATTTAAGTTCAAGGAAACATTCCATGCCTAATCTTCATTTTACAACTTTCACAGATAAATTTTCCTTAGCACTAAAATCTTTCAAAGACAGACTTTCATGCAAAACAAATTTGTTAAGTGTACAACAAATTTGCCAGATGCCTCAGAGATATAAATGGTTACTTAAGAGTTAGGTAAAAACCTTTATGAGTTATCTCTTGCTTTTAAAGCAGTAGTTTCTACCTGCTTTGAGACATAATGTTCAAAATATTGATGGTATTATCAGGAGGGTTAATCTGCTTCTTAAAAGCGTTGCTCTTCACACAGAATATAGTTTATATTTTGGAGAATTTGGAAAAGTTTAAGTTACAGCTTAACTGATTTGTTTGGTAGAATGCAACAATAAATCATTTCACCCACTCATTTGTCCTGAAGAGGTTTTGTTTTGTTTTGTTTTGTTTTTTGCAAAGATAGAAGAAAGATTCAAGAAGGTGGGAGAGAGTATTGATATACTTTCTTCAAGACTTCACATCAAGATAACTAAAAGACAGCCTTCACATCTTGGTTCCTTATGGAATTTTAGAAAACACTCAAAGTTCATTATCAGCCCACCAGTCCTGCCCAGCCTGAATGTGTCACTGCAAGATAAATGGGCATGAAACTTAATTAGTGCTTACATTGCTAAAAAGAAAAATAATTACCAGGCTTACAAGCCAGTTTATATTATGAGGCTAATTTTGTTTCTTTCTAGATATTTCTATTTTTTAAGTTTGTGACACTGAAAAAATACACAGACAGCAGCAATCTATTCTGCAGTATATATTAGTGTGACTCTCACTATCCTACAAATGGTCTGGCCTATCCATTGAAACACAGTACAGAAACAGAAAACAAAGGTAGAAGGAGGAGGAAGAGTAAGAGGAGGAGGAGGAAGAGGAGAAGGAAGAAGAAGAGGAGAAAGAAGAAATGTAGCTCTGTAAAGTAAAATTGTTACAGCTTAACAGCCTGCTATGTGATAAGGCCATAGTTCCACTTCTTAATTAGCATACTATTCCAGAGCCCAAATAGATTATTTGTGGTTATTTTACAGATATGCCGGTAGCTACAAACACACACACACACACACACACACACACACACACGCACACACACACACTTTATAAAATACTGGCTAATGCCCATTTTCACATAGCTCTTTAATCTAAAAATAACTTTTATGTCTTACCAAGCCCAAGAAAAGGGAGGACAAATCAGAGCAATCTAGTTTGGAAATCAGTGAGGAAAATTCTAACAGGACTTGTGGGTACTCTCTCAATGTTGTCTCGGGCCTTGAGCTAAATTATTATAGTTCCTATGTTGTAGCCCTGGGTCACTTGTGCATGAAGACAAAGGCAACTTCAACTTGATAATTCTGTCATCTTTGCTGTGGGAAGAGTCCTTTTCCTGGTTTATAACATCAATCACTCTTGCAATAAATCTTGGGAGTGGATATGGTCATTTAAATCTCCACCTGCACAAACAACAGAAAATAAGAACTCATAAATCTCTACACTGGTGATTAACAAATTTGGGGTCCTGGGCAAAGTTATTATGGGGGAAGGGTTCACTAATTCATTAATAAAGACTGATTTGCTGACAATCTGTTTAGTTTACAGCATAGGGGGAGAGCAAACAAGACCCTGCTAAGAAAACAAAACGTTAGAGGTTAGTGAAGTCCCAGCTGGGTGGAGGATTAGAGATATGATATCCTAATGTAGCAAAGGGCTTCAAATGCTTAGAAACTGCCCCTGACGTTTGGCTGCAGCCTTCATCCTCAATGTCTAATTGTCAGCAAAGCAAACCCAGGCGAGAGCTCCAGGCACTTGGTCTCCCTTGGTTTCAAGGCACTGCCTTCATTCGCTCTCTATGCTCTGACTCCCTTTGCTTATCGGCTCACTCCCCCAGAAGATTTTCTCATTCTCTAGGAAAGATCATTGGCAATGAGGTTATAGATGAAAAAGAATTTCTCATAGGTATAATCTTTGTGTTTTTATACTGTTTTACAAGATATCATATGCTTTGTGTTTTATAATACCTGTTTTACAAGAGGAGCTTGGGTAAAGAGAATAAGGGGTGGGGGCAGAGATTTCAAAACTTCTGCGGGCAAAGTGATGTCTGGAAACATCAGAGAACTCTTAAAACCATATGCAATGCATTTCTGGAAAGACACACGCAAGGAAACTTTTCATGTCACTAAGCTGTTTCAACTAATAAAATATTTTCCACGCTTCCGTCACACACCCCACCCGCCCCTCTGTGTATGTGCAATAGTTAAGTGTGCTTGTGTCCGCGCTGGTAGTTTCTCGATGTCTCTGAAGTGACCGGATACAGATGTACTTTTGTGTGTCTGCTATCACCATGACGATTCTGAGAAGCAGAATCTTAATTTACCCAGGTAAAGTGGGGAGATGACTCGTTAATACTCCGCAGTCTGTGTGGCATGAGCATCTAGGCCCTGGAGCCCTGTCCGGCTTTTCATTGTTGTTTCTTGGCAGATGAGGAGGGATGGGGCGCTTGTGTTGGATGAAAGGCCCACAAAGAACGAAGAAGGACCAGGCCATTTTCCCTCAAGTTCTCAATGACAATTGGCAGGGACCATTTCCGAGGGGGGAGGGCAGCCTGCGGAGAAGGGCGGGCAGTGGGCTAGCGGTGTGAGGAGGGCTCCTGCCCAATTGTCTGGGGCCGGAATCTAAAAAGATTGGTCCGTTCACGCTGGCCGCCATTGGGTGGATTTACATTCCAAGTTGGAAAACAGGGTCCCCTGCGAGGGAGACTCCCTGGTGTTGGGGTCGGGAGCTTTGCTTGGCCCAGCAGGCCCCTCCCCTGGGCCGCCTGGATCCGCCTCTCTATTCCCCAGATAAATTCCTGGTGTCCACCAAATTCCTCAGCGCTCTCTCACTCTCCTCTACGGCCACGACTCCGGGGGTGGGGGAGCAGAGCGCTGGTTTCTTCCGCACCGAGGCCCCCAGGGTTGGTTTTGACCCTGCTAAAAGGAAAGGTTGAGGCCCAAGCAGCCAGACCCCAGGCCCCTGCCTTCATCTCCATACACCAGGTGGCTGCTCCACACTTGACCCATTGGTTTCTGATCATTCTCTCTCTCTCTCTCTCTCTCTCTCTCTCTCTCTCTCTCTCTCTCTCTCTCTCTCTCTCTCTCTCTCTCTCTCTTTCCTTCTCTGTCTCTGCCTCTCTTTCTCTGTCTGTCTGTCTGTCTGCCTGTCTCTCCTTCCCGCCCTCCCCCCTTCCTCCCTCTCCACGTCTCCATCATGTCCACTGGGTCCCTCAGCGATGTGGAGGACCTTCAAGAGGTGGAGATGGTGGAATGTGACGGGATGAAAGTGGACCCCAACAAGGAATTTGGGACTTCCAACGAGAGCACCGAGGAGGGTTCCAACTGCGAGAACGGGTCTCCCCAGAAGGGCCGCGGCGGCCTGGGCAAGAGGAGGAAGGCGCCTACTAAAAAGAGCCCCCTGAGTGGGGTCAGCCAGGAAGGGAAGCAGGTCCAGCGCAACGCGGCCAACGCGCGCGAGCGGGCCCGCATGCGGGTGCTGAGCAAGGCCTTCTCCAGGCTCAAAACCACCCTGCCCTGGGTGCCCCCCGACACCAAGCTCTCCAAGCTGGATACTCTGCGGCTGGCGTCCAGCTACATCGCCCACTTGAGGCAGATCCTGGCTAACGACAAGTACGAGAACGGCTACATCCACCCCATCAACCTGGTGAGTCCCCGGGGCCGCTGCGGCCGCCGTCGCCGTGCGCAGTCTGAATGCGCACACGGCCGCCGGCGGAGGTGCGCGGGGCTGGTGCGCCGGAGCGCGGGAGCGCGGGAGCGCGGGAGCGCGGGCTGGGACCCGCGGGGCTGGGCGCTCCTGTGATTTACCCAGCGGGGCCACTGCTGGCCGAGCGCCTCTAGGGACCTGCGACGGGCGATCGCTGCTCCGCCCTTGCCTTCTGCTCTGCTTGCAGCGGGATCGCGAATGATTTATGGCAGAGTTTGACGTGGCAGTTTAGTAAGGGATTTCCAAGAGTATTCAGCTGGGAGAAGGGGGGAAAAGAGGGGACCTCCCTCCCCTCCCCCCCAATCCAGCACCAGCTCCCTTCCCGCTGTCGCAGTACGGGACAGGAAACATTGACGTGATGACGTGCACTGAAAAACATCTTACCAACCCCTTTATTCTTCGTTGAGCTGAGGATCAAACTTGACATTTTGCCTTCTTACTCGTGTACACAACCAACTCCATTCCTTTTCCAGGTATATATTTATGACTGTTAGATAGTGGGTGCATTCAGGCCCCACCCCCATAATTGTGTATGGAAGCACCTCAACTATTTAAATGTTCTTTGCTCTCCCGTAAATCCTACACATTCTAGCAGATCTCAGCACACTCAATATATAAACTCGCTCAGGTAATAGTGTTAAGAATCTTACAATAAATAACAGGCTACCCTCACCTAAGCTGTAAGAACAGCATTCTCTTATTTGCTTATAAGCCAATGTACATCGACTCTAATTTTCACTACAAAATATGATGCTCGAGTCCATTTTCTTAAGTGCATTTTGCTGTTTTAAGAGATGAATTCTAATTCCTCTTCCAGTTGACTTCATTTGAAAATTTGTGGGCCCTAAAGAAAAACAACCACTTGGGGGAATTCTGTTTACAGATGATATGTGTAAGACTTTCTTCCCCTCTTAAAAGTCAAGGCTTATCAGCCAGCACCAGTGAGAGACATCTGAATTGTCTTCTCACCCCTGTAATTGGAGAAAAGGGTTGCAACACCACCACACTTTGCCATGGAAATATATTTCCCCTCCAATTAAAACTGTATTTTTTAAGTGAGATAAGTAGCTTTTAAAATGCGGATTGCCCTAGTGCACTCACAATGACTGTAGCTTGTATCTTTGAATGAAAAACTACTTATCCGACTTTATTATAAAACAACGGGGAGAAGGCACAGAAAGCTGCTTTGCTTTCTCCGTAGTAGGAAATTAATCTTAAAACGTTCTTGCGTCTTTTATTCGACTTCTGTCCCCTTCAGAGCTAGAGATTAAGTTAAAAAACTGGGGTCTTAAAAAGCTGAGTCTTGGAGCAAAGAAGCCAGGGTCGGCACCAGGGCTATAGTTGGGCCCTAAAACCTGTCCACGGCCCCGGGAGGCTGAAAGGGCACCGTGAACGACCCCTGCTGCCCAGTGGGCTCCTGACCACACTCGGCTGCCTGTGACTCCTACGTGCAGCTGCCTGGAGCTATGGCACAGGAGGCTTCAAATTCAGAATGAGCCCTTGTGGCTCGAATTTTAGGATCCCACCAGCGCCCCTCAAGCTGTGACTTGGCGCTGCTTTGGCTTGCTTTTTGCCTTATCCAGCTGGTGCAGTCGGATAGGAAATAAATGACAAAGATAACCAGCCTTTCCAGCTCACGGTCCGCTCCTCCTCCTCCTCCTTCTCCTCGGTCTGGGACTCTGGGCCCACCCCATCCCCCCTCCTCCAAGTCCACTCACCTCCTTGGCCCTCTTCTCTCCTGCAGACGTGGCCCTTCACAGTGGCTGGGAAACCCGAGAGCGACCTGAAAGACGTGGTGACTGCGAGCCGCTTATGTGGAACCACGGCGTCCTGACCTTGGAGGTGCGAGTCTGGGAAAGGCGCGCTCCCCGGGGGAGTGGGCCCCAGGAAGGCGACCCCTGCCCTCCCTTCTCTCTTGTCTCCGCTACCCTCTCGCAGAGCCCCTCTTCCCAGCCCTCCCCTGCGAGAACACTTTAGAGCGACGAGGAGATTCGTTTCCAAACCGAGGAAGGACAACTGTACTTACAGACGCCCATCTATTTAACGTTATTCTACCGTGAATGACTTCTGTGAGCCTTGCTGGTCCAAGTGCAATATGTAATTATATATAAATATATATAAACAGATGATAAGAGCCTATCGATGTGTACCTTTTGTATAATATGTTGTAAGATGTAATCATAGAATAGTTGACTTTGACAGTCACATTTATAAAGTAAATTCACTCAAAGATATATATTTTTTTCAAGCAAGTTTTGCTACTTTTGAAAATAAAAACTTTCTTGATATTGCGAAAATTCCTGACATTTGGTGATTTTTTTTCTTAAAAAAAAGTAAGAGGGAAAAGGGGACAAGTGTGGAGAAGTTTGATAATTAAAACGGTTCGCTTAAGGTTCAGGCCAGACTGATAGTAAAAATAAAGTATGATTTGCACTGTGAGGTGCAGATCGTATTTTATCCTGCAAGATTCACTTTAGCTCATTAGAAACATTACAGCTATAAAGACAATGAGGGTTGATATTCAGCTTTTACACAGTAAAAGAGGGAACACGAGACAGAAAAGGAAACTTCGAATTTTAACTATTTTACAGTAAAATTGCTGACATGAACAGGAAAGTCAACTTTCTGGGCTTAGAACTTTAGGACAGGGATGCGACTCCAAGGTTTTGTAGTGAAGTCATAAGACTCGAACGATAAAAGATGCAAATTCCATAACTCTTAGGATGTATTTTTTTATTTCCAATAATTTTTTACATAACCTATATCTTACTGATAATAGACGAATTGATTCTAACAATACACGTCCAACCATACGCACGCCTGCCTGCATTTCTTTTGGGGTTACCCCCCCCCCCCCTTGCATTCAGCTCCCGCCACGACTTCCTGCGGGCTGGATCTTAATTTAAACATCTCCCAGGCTACGGAGCAGCTCGGAGGGGAAGATTAAGTTGAGATAAACAGACCGGCGAAGCCGGAGAGCCTGGGACCGGGCTCCCGCGCCGCCTGCGCAGCCCAGGGCGGCCGATGCGCCAGATGCCACCGTGGCTGTTTAATGTTCGGGGTTATGACCGCAGTGTTTACAAGACGTCTTCGGTTATTTATACTGTTATTCCTCGCAAAGGGCCTTGAAACTTCCGCTTCGTTTGCTCTCTCCCATTTCCCCCCCGCCTCGGATTTTTTTATTTCGCTCCCATCGGTACCCTGGTGAAGATTTTCCCCAGCCCCCGCCCCCTCTCGCCCTTACCTCCAGCCACCCCCGCCTGCCAGGCCACTGGGGAATACTGAATCCTACGCGGTACTTTAGCAAGCACTCATCCTAGAACTGATGACGTTGCTGCGCCTTCATCCAGGTCATTTGCACTCTGGAGGACATTTCAAAGTGTCAGGCTGCCACCCAAACTTGACTTTGAAGAGCATATTTGAAGCTCTAGCCAGTGTGCAGCTTCCCCGGATTCTCTTCTCCCAGAGGACAGAGACTTTGTCTCTATTCAGAGTTCAAGACTGGGGGGGAAGGAGGGGGGAAGTGATTTAATATGTATAATTTAGCTGTTTCCTTTACAAGCCCAGAAAACTTTCCAAGCTGTCTAGACGTTTCTTAAAAATTATGTTACTGTTATCATCAAGGTGTTGTATAGAGGGGCTACCATTTCATAAATGAGACAATGAGAATGTTTTTTTGTTTGGACAGTGTCATTCCTTCCTTTATTTTTCTCCAGTGTATCCCTTCCATTCTAGACATGTTTAAAAAAATACATGCTCCATATTCTCAGCACTGCAAGCAGGTGGTAATTGCTTTCTGTTCATTGTCGGACAATGCTGAATCACACAGGGATATTTCAAGAAGTCTTCAGATGACTTGTCTCCAATTTAAAGCCTTCAATTTGGGCAAGAATGCGGATGCTATGAATCCATGGATTCATGGATCCGTGGATTCGAGTCCTGGTTCTACACCCAGGTAGCTAGTTCTTCTTAAGGTCTCATCTCAAGTCACCTCATCTCTACAAACAAAAATAAAGGCACTGACAAGACAGTAGTTATCATATTCATATTTCCCTTTCACTGAAAGAAAACAGGCTTAGTGTGGTCCAAGTTAAGTTACATTCTGGGCAAAATGTCTCTCTTTTAGGAAGTCCCTGTTAGTGAAGTATAGATGTTCAGTCCAAAAATGAAAGCACCTCAGTCTAAAGACTGTATTGTTTATATTGCACAATTGGTGGTCTTTTTATTGCATGAACTAAAATCTCTCTCTCTCTCTCTCTCTCTCTCTGCACCGAGGATTGAATGCTGACCCTCCCACTTGCTGTGAGAACATTTCTGAGCTTCTCTCCAGCCCTAAAATGTGTCGCTTTGGTGTAATATTGAGTCCTTCTCATCTTTACTCCTCCCCCTGTGTCCTCTGAATTTGTTCAGAACTATGCACATAATGATGCCTAGAAATGGAAAAGGTCAGAGCAAAGACAGAGCCCAAGAGCTGCACATAGAAGAATATCAGTAACAGCAGCTGAGGAGGAAGACAAGGGTCTCATCAAGGAGCTCAGGAGAGAGACCTGGGCACACAAATCCAAATCAGTGAATGAACAGAGTACACCACGAGAAAGTATTGACTGGATTGTGGCGACCCGGAGCTCCAGGACATGACATGGGGCCTCCTTTCCCACACAGCCACAGTCTCAGCATCTCTACATCATCAACACACCCACACTCACCATGGCCAGCTTCCTCACACCGCTAGTTGCCATCCTATGTTGCCACCAAATCATGCAGTGCTCAGGCACCCTGGTTCCTGTTGTGTCACATTTGAAGAGTAGCTGAGCTGACCTCAGGGTAAGCCATGGGGACTGTCCTCTGATCTCGAGCTTAGGGAAACTGTCATAGAAGCCATTTTCACAAAGAACCAGATGAACAAGGATGCCCTAAGGGTGTTTTGAGAAAGTGCATCTCTGAGTTCTCAAGAGAAGGAAATATGTTCAGACTGTACAATCTCTCCCCAGCTTCTCTGTCTATTGTTTTTTATAACTTTTATGAGAAATCCAGTGTGCTTTTAGCAGGTGCTCCCACTGTCAAATCACACTCTTTTTTTTTTTTTTGTAAGGAGACTCCAATACATGGAGCTGTGGTACCCACGGGTTATATGTGTTTACTTGTTAATAAACACACTGCCCAATGGGACATAAAAGCCAGTGGTTCTTCTCTGTGTTCATTTGCTTCCTCCAAACTTAGAAGATGGAGGGGCGGGGGGGGGGGAGAGAGAATTGATATTGCTTCTAAGTTTCTATGTGATGCTACTGCTGCTGGTCCACATATTTTGAGAAACGCTGTTTGAGCTTCATCTTCTTAGAGGATCATGCAGGAAGAAAGGAAATGTTGCAGAAAAGAATGCTCCTCTTAAGAGGCGGCATGTTCTGGGCTCTAGCTTGATTCAATCCTCAGTTCACTCCAGGGTGGCATGCATGGAACTCTTAATATCTCATTACTAGTCTGGAAATCAAATGACCCGGGAACATTAAATATTTGTTCCACCATGGTGTGTGAAGATGTGTATGTTCATCTGTGCCCTCCGGGATAATTTTCAGTCACTGGGTGGTAATTAAAAATCTGAGTCCATTAGGATCAGTCTGCTACTAGCTTCCTGAGATCCCTAAAGTGGAGAGAAATCTGGGCACTTTAAACTCAGGCTTCCTGCAAGAGGATCTCTGGGTTAATTCTCAGGCTAGAAAAGAGTTCCATGTTGTCACTCTAGTTGGAGTTTGTTTTGGTTCAGGATCCTGGGTGTCAGCTAGTCGACCTGGGGGCAGGGATACCGGTGAGTACTGAGGGGAGAAATGGAGAAAGGCCTTCCTCTTTCCTTTTTTCCCCTTCCCTTACCTCCTCTACTCCCCTCCCCACCCCTTCCCCTGCCTGGGAGAGGAACTGATGCAAGTGAGCAGGAGGAAGAAGATATCTGTTCTGAGCCAATCCCTGATGCGCAGGGACCTAGTCAAGGGAAGGTTACTGTTGAGTGTGACACACCAAGAACCAGAGCCAAGGCGCGGCGAGTTCCGCACGGCGGAACTTCTAAGCTTTGCATCCTTTCCTCCAAGTTCTGGCACTGCCCGTGGAAACTCACTGGGTGCCAGTAGTATTCTTGACAGTCCGTCTGGCTTCCTCAGGACGTCTGGGCTTGAAGCATCTTTGATGATGAGATCTGGGCAAGCTCCAAGAGTCCGGCCTCCTCCTTGTCAACAACCGGGAGCCCTAGCTGCAGAACCCCTCCCAGAGGAAAGGGAGGAGAAAGGGTGAGAAAAGATTGAGAGAGCAACCATTCCCAAGGTCCCCTAGATAGGAGATCAAACTTGTCTAGAGCCACTTCGCTCCATAGAGGTGGAATCAAGAGAGAATCAGGAATTCTGAATGAGTCTGGTGAAGAAGAGATAAGGCAGTGCGTGGTTGGAGAGGGTCGAGAAAGAAAGACAAAGAAAGTGCTAAGCTCTTCCTGTGATTAAGCTGAACGTGAACTTCCTATACTGAGCTCTGTGTGGTTTCTTAGAGACAGACGGACTGACAGAGAGAGAGAGAGAGAGAGAGAGAGAGAGAGAGAGAGAGAGAGAGAGTGTGTGTGTGTGTGTGTAATGCAAGCAAATATGATGGGAATCTACCAGAAGAAATCTACCCATTAGCTCATGAAGGGACATTAGCCTTAAACATGGGTCCACGTTAGTTTTTAAGTTCTAAATCCTAGGCCAGCATCCACAATAAACACTACACTGTTGAAAACAACCAGACTCCATCCTGAAGATATCTAGGGAATCAGACCACAGGACATCTCACTAATATCCAAAAGACCCACACGACTTAGGAGACTCAAATGATCTTAGAACCTCTTGTGCCACAACAATGACTAAATATTGTTATATCACAATAGCAATTATGATACAACTATATATTATAAAAACATATATACATATACATATGGCTATGTATGCATATGTATATATAACCACATTGTTGTATCAACAATGGCCATATTGTTATATCAACAATGACTAATATTATTATAGCCCAAAATTACATTCTCTGATTAAAAGTAAAAGAAATCCAAGATATCTTTAAATGCTAGAGATTTTTTTTTCCAGAACAGCAAGGGTCATTTGGTTACAAGGAACAAACATCCATTCCAACTGATTCAAAAAAAAGGGGGGGGGGATGAAGTATTTCAAAGACAGTCCAAGGAATCTCGGGCTTGTATCTCTTGGAGGAAAATAAAGAATAACAGTACTTAGAAATGCTAAAAGGTAGGATTGAGACTCCTTTCCAGGGCTTTCTGGGCCCTCAGCTCTGTTTTCTCTGCCAATGTTCTATATTTTCTTCTCAGTAACCTAGCTTTCTTTTTTGGCTAACTTTCTACTGCTGCTGATTTCAATTTCAGATGAGGTTGGTCAAGTCACTGCTCTTGTCCTCAATTCTACAAGAAGATTATTTCAGATTCTACTGTCCAAAATGCCGATCACACCAAACTTAGATTTGAATTATCCAGATAGAGGACTCTGGTTCAATTCTTAAATACATTGGCCATGCTTAAGAAATATCAGCATATATTCAGCTTTCTCAGCTTTTGCCCTCCTTTTTCATTTCACAAAGTACATTTATATGACCCATCATATTTCATCTTCAAAACAACCCTGGTCAGGAGATATTATCATCCTTACTTTTCATGTAAAATTACTAAAACTCAGGAAGGAGAAAAAGTATATCCCCCAAAGTGATATATTGAGTAAGAGAAGAGAGAATTCTTTGGTTTCAAGGAAACTAGTATGAGCTCCTACCTTGGACCATAGCAAGGCCCCAGGACTGAACAAATTATGAAAGGTAAACCCTAAAAAGCAAAGAAATGTTTCAAATTAAAGTGTGACATGATAGTTGTTTAATATGATACTCTTCTTTTTATTATTATCTTCAAATAGTGTACAAGGGTACCAGCATTTAACAAAGCAGTTCATGAATACAATGTATATTAGTCAATGTCACCCCTTTCAATATTCTCACCCATCCCTTCCTTACCCACTTCTTCCCTCACTCTTCTTAATTTTAGAGTTCAGGGGATTCTTGATCATATTTGCCCCCCTTTTCCTCTTCATTGACATGATGTTTTTTAATTCGAATTTTTACATTCTGCTTATTTAAAGATCCCTTTTAGGATAATCTATGATTTAGGTAAGAATCTTTAAAAAAAAATCAATGCATTAGAGGCTTGGCTATTAACCCATGCACTGTTGGGAGGTAGTGGAAACTTTAAAATGTGGAGCCTACTGGACCATGTGTAAAACAATCATCTAGAGCAATGGAATTGAAGAGCCAGAAATAAACCCACAAGCTTTAGACTTCTGGTTTTTGACAATGATGCAAAAAACATATGATCAAAAAGAGATAGTTTCAACAAATAATACTGGGGGAAATCCACGTGTAAAAGCCCAAAACTAGATTTCTATTTTTCTCTTCATACAAAAACTCTAAAAGGATGAAAGACCTTAAAGTAAAGCCTCCATTTGAAATTACTAGAGAAAAGTGGAGGAAACAAACATGCCGCCATATGTAACAACTTTCTGAATAGAATTCAAATACCCCAGGAAAAAAGATCAAGAGTTGAAAATGGAATTGAAACAAAGTTTGAAAGTGTCTAAACATTAAAGGAAACGAATACTAGAATACACAGATAACCTGTGGAATGAAACCAAGTCTGCTAGATATTCATCTGATAAAGGGTTAACAACCAACCAGAATATATAAACAGCTCAAAAATATGGAATAACAAAATAATCTGATTAACAAATGAGAAAATCAACTGAACAGACAGTTCTCAAAAGAACAACAAACGGCAAAGTAAACACATGAAGAAACATTCAGCATCCATAGACATAAAGTAAATACAAATAAGAAAAACCGTGAGATTCCATCTCAGCCCAATCAGAATGATAACCATCAATATCAAACAACTTACATATGCTAGAAGAAAATTGGGAAAGTGAGCAGAGGATTCTTATAAGTGTTGAGTTTCATCAAAAAAACTAAGTATAAACTGAGGGCTGCTGGTTCACTCCTGTAATCCTAGCTACTCAGGAGGCTGAGATCTGAGGATCATGGTTCAAAGCCAGCCCGGGAAGAAAAGTCTATGAGACCCTTATCTCCAACAAACTACTCAGATAAAGCTAGAAACAGTGCTGTGGATCAAGTGGTAGAGCCCTAGCCTTATGCAAGCACAAAGAGGACCAAGGATAGTGCCCAGGCTCAGAGTTCAAGTGCTAGGACTGGAAGAATAAAAAACCTAAACACATGAAAGGCAGCAGTGGTACTCAGTAGGCACTTCATTGGAAATGAACTATGCAACTCATGGGTGAGGGCAGGAGGGAATAACTGAGAGAGAGCAAAAGAAGGGATGACATTGCCCAAAAAGAAATGTACTCATTACCTGGCTTATGAAATGGTAACCCCTTTGTACATCACCTTTATAATAGCAATTTAAAAAAAAAACTGAAAATGTAACTACCATATGATAGTCTTATATGACTCTTGGCCAAAAAATAGACCTGATACCCAGCAGTATTCACAATAGTATAAGTTATATAATTAGCCTAGGTGCTTGTCAAGTAACAAGTAAAGAAAATGTAGTATATGTATACAATGGTGTATTAGCCATAAAGCAAAACTATGTTGTTTGAAAAAAAATGGATAGAACTGGATATAAGCATAGAAAGTGATTATAAGTAGATATCAGAAAGACCTTAAAAAAATAGCACAGATGTAGGAGGACTATTTGTGTAGGGGTTGCCAAAGAAGGGGGAAAGCAAAAGGAGAGATTCATGAAGGCATGAATACATTAATATATACTATTTAAAAACGGTCAGAGGCCTAGTAGGAAGTTTTTGAATGTCTTTTGTTTTTGTTTTTTGTTTTTTCAATCATGGAGCTTGAACTCAGGAGCTGGATACTGTCTCTGAGCTTCTTCACTTGAGCCACAGCCTCACTTCCAGCTTTCTGGTGGTTAATTGGAGATAAGAGTTTCACAGACTTTCCTGGCTTTGAACTGCAGTCCTCAGATCTCAGCCTTCTAAGTAGCTAGGATTAAAGGCATGAGCCACTGGAGCCTAGCTAATAGGAGGTTTTTAGGTCATTAGAAGCATACCTTCAAAAGGAAGAGTGGAACTCCATTCCAGGCTCTTTCTCTTTTTGCTCCTCATCAATGAGGTGAATGTTTTTTCACTGCCACATGCTCTCATTATAATGTGCCAAATCAATGAGGTCAACCCATTAGGGTTAAAACCTCTAAAACTACCTTTTCATTTTTGGTCAGTCATGGGACTTGAACTCAGAGGCTGAGCACTGTCCCTGAGCTTTTTCACTCAAGGCTTTACCACAGTGCCATTTCCAGTTTTCTAGTGGTTAAATGTAGATAAGTGTCTCACAGACTTTTCCTTCCTGGGCTGGCTTTATACTACCATCCTCTGTTCTCAGCCTCCTGAATAGCTAAGATTACAGGCATGAGCCATAAAACTTCCTTTTTATAAGTTACTTAACTCGGGAGATTTTTTTTTATTTATGGTGATAGAAATCTAACTAACAGACTTATATTTATAAGTATATTTTTAGTACCATTAAGGACACATAAGAGGAAACTTTATGGTGTAAGTGAACTGAACAACTGGGAGGGGGGAGGGAAAGGGGGGGAGGGAGGGGGGCATGAGGGACAAGGCAACAAACAGTACAAGAAATGTATCCAATGGCCAACGTATAATACTGTAACCTCTCTGTACGTCAGTTTGATAATAAAAATTTGAGAAAAAAAAAAAGAGGAAACTTTAATAAACTAATATACCAACTAGTAACTATTAATTTTTATTTAATATTTGTTTTAATTAATTTAAAATCAATGTATTATTTATTTAAATGTATAACACAATAAAATATTCCAAAGGTACTTTATATTCAAAATTAATTCATAATACTGAGAATCTGGGGCTGGGAATGTGGCTTAGTGGTAGAGTGCTTGCCTTGTATGCATGAAGCCCTGGGTTCAATTCCTCAGCACCACATAAACAGAAAAGGCCAGAAGTGGCGCTGTGGCTCAAGTGGTAGAGTGCTAGCCTTGACCAAAAAGAAGCCAGGGACAGTGCTCAGGCCCTGAGTTCAAGCCCCAGGACTGGCAAAAAAAAAAAAAAATACTGAGAATCTGGTGATCTTTTACTTAGAATATTACTATATAAGAAGCCCAAGCAAAGTGAGCTTTTGCCATTGCTTACAGTTCTGTGACTCATTTGGGAGGATTTTGTGACCTAGACCAGGTTCTGCTGTTCCTGCTGGCCTTATTCATAGAACTGCAGTGATTTTCTGGGAGCTAGATAATACAGGAAAGCCAGAGTCACCTGTCTGGTGTTTGGCTATGTGAGTGTGACTGAACCATGTGTTACTCATCATCCCATAGGCTAATTTGTACTTGTTCTCATGGCAACTATGGAGCAAACAGAAGTACACAAGACCTTTTGGACCTAGTTTCAGAACAACCATGATGCTTTTGCTGCCTGTTTCTATCAGCTAAAGGCAGTGACCAGGAAATCCCAGATGTAAGGCTTGGGGAAATGGATTCTACCTCTTTTTTTTTTTTTTTTTTTTTTTTTGCCAGTCCTGGGCCTTGGACTCAGGGCCTGAGCACCATCCCTGGCTTCTTCCCGCTCAAGGCTAGCACTCTGCCACCTGAGCCACAGCGCCCCTTCTGGCCGTTTTCCATATATGTGGTGCTGGGGAGTCAAACTGAGAGCTTCATGTGTAGGAGGCAAGCACTCTTGCCACTAGGCCATATTCCCAGCCCCTGGATTCTACCTCTTGGTAAGAGAAGATTCAAAGTCACATTCTATAGAGCACGGACACAGAGAAGGGTGAAAAAAGCTGGGAATATTTTTTATAATTAATCTACCCTATAAAGATTTCCCTAAAATTTCTTCACGCTTGCAGTCCATTTCTTCTGAATCATTTCCCATATGGATTGTCAATATCTAGTGATTTGGGCCCAAATGTGTCATCTGGGCTATTATTGAAGACATTTCTTAGAAAAGTTTCCTGTTACTGCTGAGGCTTTTTTTCATGCCACCAATACTAGCTCTACAAGTTTCAATAATAACCCTTTCTGGATTTCCTCAGGGAGAATATAGCAAATACTAACAAAATTTTCTTTCATTCACTATTGCAACTTTGGAAATTCTCTGATCTTATTTCATTGTTTGTTATATATAATGGGCCAAATGATGGCCCCAAAGATATCAGAGCATAATCCCTGGAAATTTTAAGTGATACCTTATTTGGAAAAAAAAAAAGCCTTTATATATAAGAATAACTACTGACATTGACGTGCAAATATTATCCTTCATTATTTAAGTGGGGCCTAATGGCTATGATAAATGTCTTTACAAGAGAAAGGGACAAGGAGATTAGACGCACAAAAAGGGAAAAAGTGATGTGAAGACAGAAACCCAGACTGGAGTGATGTAGCCACAAGTTGAACACCAGCAGTTCCCAGGAGCTGAAGGAAGAGTAAATATGGTCCTGCTAACACCTGGATTTTGGCTGGTTTAGTGAAGCTAATGTTGAACTTTCTGGCTTCCAAAAGTAAAAGAGCATGAAATTTGTGTTGTTTTAAAATCACGGTTTATTGTAATCTGGTACAGCAGCCATGGGAATCTAATACAGCATGGGTGAGCCAATCCTCTGCACATATCTTGGCAGTAAAATGTGACAGCATCATCTATTTATAGTTCACTTCCTTTCTTACATCCTTGAAAGTGCTCTGATATTAACTTGTTAGAAATGCAAAACTATGGATAGTCCCTAAATAGTACATGTTTTTGTTACCAGACACTACTTTACTTACAATCCTTCCTGCACACAAAATAGTATTTTTCTGCTATGAAATCACTTAATTGTCTTCTTAAAGCCACATTTAACTGCAATGGAGTCCAGCTTGGGCACTACCAACAATATCAGTAATTGAAATAGAGACCAATATTAAAATATGTCCCAATTTCAGGAATATGAAAACCCAAGGGAAGAAATGCACACTAGAATAATGACATACAGTAATTCATTTCATCTCACTCATCACTACTGATTGTTCACAACCCTGGCTCATGTACTGGAAAGAAATGAGTAAGACAACATGCTCCTGATCTCTAGGTTGAAACTTTCTCCCTAGAGAAGATTTTATGGCAGATGAGCAACAAAACAAGAAAAACTAAAATTAAAAAAAAAAAACTTGGGCTGGGGATATGGCCTAGTGGCAAGAGTGCTTGCTTCGTATACATGAGGCCCTGGGTTCTATTCCCCAGCACCACATATACAGAAAATGGCCAAAAGTGGCGCTGTGGCTCAAGTGGCAGAGTGCTAGCCTTGAGCAAGAAGAAGCCAGGGACAGTGCTCAGGCCCTGAGTCCAAGCCCCAGGACTGCCCCACACACACACAGAAAAAAAACTTGTCTTTACATAAAAAATATTGTGGATGAATATTTATAACAGCTTTATTTATAATAGCCTCAAACTAGAAACAGTTCAGGTATCTTTGGACAGATGAATGGATAAACAAATTTTGCAATATCCTTATTATATGATACTACTCAGTAGTCAAAAAGAGAATGAGCTGTGAATATACATAATCCTCTGCAGGAGCCTATAGAAAATATGTTATGTGCAAAGGCCACATCCCAAAGGTTACATCATGTACAATTCCACTTAGACATTCACAGGCAAAGAAGGAGTTTCTGCATTGGCTGGAGTGATTTCTCATCATCACCAAGGGGACATTCGATTGCTGCTATGAATGAAAGCAAAGAAGACTATCTGATGCCCCTCAGTAGATGAGTAGATCAAGAAAATGTGGTACATATACACAATTGAATTCTATGCCTGTATCAGAAAGAATGATATTGCCTCATTCATAAGGAAATGGAAGGACTTGGAAAAAATCATACTAAGTGAAGTGAGCCAGACCCCAAAAAACACGAACTCTATGGTCTCCCTCATGGGAAATAATTAGTACACGTCTAGGATAGACATAGCAGATGATCACACAAGATAATGCTAAGTGAAATGAACTCCATGTTATGGAAATAAGTGGTATATCATTGTTGTAGTTAATTTCAACATGCCTTGTGAAACAATACTTTTTCTCTCTCTCTTATTCCCTTCCTGTGATTTTACTTCTGCTGTTACTGTAACTGATCTTAATACCCTGGATACTGTATATATGTGTATGGGAACTAGAAAAGGGAAAGGGAATTCCAAAATTGAGAGACAAAGGACAAAAAGACTAACCATGGCAATAGCAATATTCACAAAACCAATTGGTATTAACCAATTGTACAACTCCTGGAGGGGAGGGACTTGGGGAGGGGGGAGACAGGTAAAAAATGGAGGAAGTAACAAGTTGGATAAGTAATGTACTTCCCTCACATATGAAACTGTAACCCCTCTGTACATCACTTTGACAATAAAGAAGAAGAAAAAAAAAGAAGACTGTCTGGGAGATACCCTATAGCATCTCTTAGTGAAGCCAATTCTTTCATTTTTGTAGTGGTTAGGTTCTACAAAATAGCTTCAAACACATAATTAGCAAGATATGTTGCACCAAGTGTTTCTAGGGGCTATATTGAATATTTTATATAATATGCATGTAACTGGCCATACATTATTATTTTAAATCCTAAAAACGAAGTCATCTTGGCATCTAGTTTCTTAATTCTAAGAAAGTTAAAAGTGCTACCACTCTCAAAAGGTTTGATCTCTTTTTAAGTGAGGATGTTCACACTTGTTAAATGACTTGCCTGAGGCAACGCACACACACACACACACACACACACACACACACACACACACACACACACACAATTGTATTGTAATTGTAAATACAGTTCTTTGTATTTAAACCCTATCACAAGCCCTAAGGGCTGGTGCTTCTTGCTCTTTGCTGCACTGCCCTCTACTGGTTCCATCCTGTAGTCATCTTTGTAAAATAGCTGAAGAGACCAGGCAGAGAGCATAGCCTTGATGGCAATCTAAGATAGACACTCAGAGCCAAGAACTTTTTCCTCTCCTCCCTGTACATTCTCCGATAACCACAAAAATCTGCTTTCACACTTGCCTAGCCACCGTTATGTAAGTCAATTCCTCACAATGAATCTCTTGATGTAGATCTCCTACTGACTTTACACTCTTGCCTGATAGGGAATTAAGCTTGCTAGTCAGCTGTAGCTAACTTGAAGAAAGAGCAATTCTCCTGGGATATCCAAGATAAACAATTGTAGTCCTAATGGTCAATCACTGTGGAGAAGAAGGCAGGAGATTGTCAGTGATACAGCATGAGAAAAAAACCTGTCCAATCAGCTATTGCTGGCTCAAAAAAAAAAAAACACAACAAAAACATAAAAGTAATTAAAGGGATGAATAGAAAGAACTACAGGAAAAATGCTGGCAGCCTTTAGAAAAGTTGAGGAAACAATTCTTTCCCTAGAGCTAGGAAAATGAAGTCCAAATGCCTTTACTATTGCCCAGAAAAAATCAATTTAAAACTATCTCCTCCATACTTTCAATATAAAAATTGTCTTTTTAAAGCCATGACATCATATTAATTTGTTTCAGTGGCTATAGAAAACTAATATGCCAAATATATAAGCTCTCTTGAGATTTTTTTTTAATAGAAAGGGAAGTATATGCAGTGGCTTGCAAATACAGCATGCATGCAAGCATGTAAATGAATATTTGAGTTTATAAAAAATATGAATTTATATAATTAATTTTAATTCAAGCCTACCACTAGCTTCATTTGTATATTTTCTACTTAAAAAATTTAGAAAAATTAAGTTTGACCCTGATGTTAGATCTCGTGCAAGAGAATGTTCACATTGATGTTTCAGGTAAGAGAGCAACAATAACAGATGTAGTCAAGACTGAGCTTCTTATGAAGCATTCATAAAGAAAACAGCCCCCCAAAATGGTTGCATGACCTGAAATTCTTCAATCAAATAAAAAAAAACTATAGAAGTGACAGGAAAGTGTGAAGAGTTCAGAGATTTTTTTTTCTGTGAGATCTTTACAAGAAGATACTGTATATTGTGTGGGATTCAAGAGTGCACACCATCCACCACCCCTTTTCCCAAAGGAGAAAGGAAGGACCTCCATGTCAGGTGGAGAGGGATCTTCCTGAGGGCTTCTCTGAGAGCCACTAGTATCATTCCTGCAGAAGGAAAGGGGAGCTGTTGCACAGGCATTTTCCCTCATGGAGACCTGGTGCTATGTTACCCTATGTTATAGAGCTGACTACATCTTGATTAGGGAAACATGGAAGGAAATGTTGGGGGGGGGGGGAATACAGCTGACTCCATTAGGTCAACCTGACCCCAAAATTCTGCTTCTGTAAATGGCTTGCTTGTTATTTGCTTCATTCTCTGTGTCAACCTCCTACATCTGTGCCACACTTGCTCATTTGTTGCTTATTCTACCCCCTGTGTCAAGCCCCTACATCTGTGCTATGCTTTTACCTTTATAAACCTTGCTACCTGAAGGATCAGGGCTCTCAATCCAGATCTGCTGCATTGGTGATGGTCGTGTGAGTCCAAGCTCGAGCTTGCAATAAAGACTCTCATGCATTTGCATCGGAATCGGCTCCTTGGTGTTTTTTGGGGACCCCACATCTGGGCATAACACCTACATAGGTGGATATAGATCTAAATAAAATCTAGATACCCAAAGCTTGTCACCCACTGGGCAGACCACACAGGAGTTCTGTCCCTTAGGGCCCAACATAAGTCCCTCCTGCAAGGGCAGAGTGATACAAGTAGTGAGTTTAGGTCCTTACATCAAGTCTCAAGCAACCTTGGGAAGTAGAGTTGCATCAGTCTGGACAAAACTGGTTCTAAATCCTTGCAGTTCTGAATACCATGGAATCAAGTTAACATCCATGATCCTGTTCTTATAAGATCTAGCCTTTCTCTTCAAGAATCTCCAAACCAAAACAAGTATATACAGTATCCAGGGTACTCAGATAAGATACAGTGATAGTGCGGGGATAACCACAGGAAGGGGATACAAGAGGAACAACAACAAAAAGCTACGGTTTCACATGTCATGTCAAAAATAATTACAAATTCCCAAACCAGGCAAAGACCCAACAAAAAAAGAGAACTACAGACCAATATCACTAATGAACACAGACGCAAAGCTCCTCAATAAAATATTAGCTAACAGGATCCAGAAACTGATCAAGAAATTTATACATCATGACCAAGTAGGCTTCATCCCATAGTCACAAGGATGGTTCAACATCCGTAAATCAATCAACGTAATTCACCACATCAACAGAACCAAAATCAAGAATCACATTGTTATCTCAGTCGATGCCCAAAAAGCCTTTGACAAAATACAACATCCATACTTATTAAAAGCTCTGGAGAGAACAGGAATAGATGGAACATTCCTCAAAACAATAAAAGCCATATACAACAGACCAACTGCTAACATCATATTAAATGGAGAGAAACTTAAATCATTCCCCCTAAACTCAGGAACAAGACTAGGATGCCCACTCTCCCAACTTCTTTTCAACATAGTGCTGGAATCCCTAGCCATAGCAATAAGGCAAGAGGAGGACATCAAAGGGATCCACATTGGCAAGGAAGAAATCAAATTATCCCTATTCGCAGATGACATGATCTTATATCTGAAGGACCCAAAAAACTCAGTCCCCAAACTCCTACACCTAATAAACCATTTTGGCAAAGTAGCAGGATACAAAATCAATCCACAAAAGTCAGCAGCTTTTCTGTACACCAGCAATGTACAAACAGAAAAGGAAATTATGGAAACAATTCCATTTACTGTAGCCAAAAAAAGAATAAAGTAGCTAGGGATCAACCTAACCAAGAACGTGAGAGACCTATTTATGAGAACTATAAAAATCTAATAAGGGAAATCAAAGAAGACACAAGGAGATGGAAAGATCTCCCATGCTCATGGGTAGGCAGAATCAATATAGTGAAAATGGCCATATTGCCCAAATTGTGATACAAATTCAATGCAATCCCTATCAAAATCCCAGTCACAATCTTCACTGAAATAGAGAAAGCAATCCATAAATTCATATGTAACAGCAAAAGACCTAGAATAGCCAAAGCAATTCTAGGCAAAAAAAAAAAAAAAAAAAAAAGCAGTGCAGGAGGTATCACAATACCAGACTTCAAGCTCTACTACAGGGCCATCATAACAAAAACAGCCTGGTATTGGTATAAAAACAGATCCGAAGACCAATGGATTAGAATTGAAGATCCAGAAATAAAACCACACTCTTACAGTCAGTTGATATTCAACAAAGGAGCTAAAGACATACAATGGAATAAACAGAGCCTCTTCAACTACTGGTGCTGGGAGAACTGGGCAGCCATATGCAGAAAACTCAAAGTAGACCCAAGCCTATCACCATGCACCAAGATCAACTCAAAATGGATCAAGGACCTCAATATCAGACCTGAATCCTTGAAACTACTGAAGGACAGAGTAGGAAAGATGCTAGAACTTATAGGCACAGGAAGGAACTTCCTGAATATAGTTCCAGGAGCACAACAAATAGGGGAGGGACTCGACAAATGGAACTACTACAAATTAAAAAGTTTCTGCACAGCTAAGGACATAGCCACCAAAACAGAAAGACAGCCAACCATATGGGAAAGGATCTTTACCAGCACAGCAAGAGACAAAGGCCTAATATTGGTCATCTAAGAGAACTCAAAAACCTAAGCCCCTCCAAGCCCAATAAAACAATTAGGAAATGGGCAAAGGAGCTAAAGAGAGACTTTACAAGAAATAAAAATGGCAAAGAAACATATGAGGAAATGTTCAACATCCCTGGCAGCAAGGAAATGCAAATAAAAACAACCCTGAGATACCACCTTACCCCAGTTAGAATGGCCTATACTTTGAACTCAGGCAACAACAAATGCTGGAGGGGGTGCGGGGAAAGAGGAACCCTTCTCCATTGTTGGTGGAAGTGCAAATTAGTACAACCACTTTGGAGAACAGTATGGAGGTTTCTCAAAAAGCTCAATATAGACCTACCCTATGACCCAGCCATACCACTCCTAGGCATCTATCCTAAACAGCAAGTCCCAAGATATCAAAAAGACACTTGTACTTCCATGTTTATCGCGGCACAATTCACAATAGCCAAAATAGGGAAACAACCCAGATGCCCCTCCACAGATGAATGGATCCAAAAAATATGGTACCTATACACAATGGAATACTACATGGTGATTAGGAATGGTGAAATATTGTTATTCGCAGGGAAATAGTCAGAACTTGAACAAATAATGTTGAGCGAGACAAGCCTAGAACACAGAAAACCAAGGGGCATGATCTCCCTGATATATGACTGTTAAGAAAGGGAGACGGAGAGATAGTAGAGAACAGGTCTGTGAAACCAAAAACTGCTTGTCAAATGGTATTTCCCACAGGATTGGGGCAGCTACCCAACAGTATGTAACTAAAACCAAACAACTACTCAACATATAAAGGTCAAAAATTGACCTCTCAGTGGAATACAATAGCTCAAAAGCTATGTATGTACGTTCATATAAGACTATTGTCAACATATTTTCTAATATCGACATTACATTTAAAGCCCTAGGCAATTTTTTTTTTTTTTTTGCCAGTCCTGGGGCTTGGACTCAGGGCCTGAGCACTGTCCCTGGCTTCTCTTTGCTCAAGGCTAGCACTCTGCCACTTGAGCCACAGCGCCACTTCTGGCCATTTTCTGTATATGTGGTGCTGGGGAATTGAACCCAGGGCCTCATGTATATGAGGCAGGCACTCTTTCCACTAGGCCATATCCCCAGCCCCAGCCCTAGGCAAATTTTCTTGGGCTTGGCCACATGGCTACTGTATATGTTCTTGATACATTGTATATTGTATATATATTGTATATTGTATATTGTATACATTGTATATTGTATATGTCTACCTGACCTAGAGAAGGGAAAGAAAAACAGGGTGTAAGGTATCACAAGAAATGTACACACTGCCCTACTATGTAACTGTACCCTTTTTGCACAACACCTTGTCAAAAAAAATTGTGTTCAATTAATAAATAAAATAAATAAATAAATAATTACAAAAGTGAGGGGCTGGGAAGATGGCCTAGTGGCAAGAGAGAGTGCTTTCCTTGAATACATGAAGCCCAGGATTCGGTTTCCCAGCACCACATATATAGAAAATGGCCAGAAGTGGCGCTGTGGCTCAAGTGGCAGAGTGCTAGCCTTGAGCAGAAAGAAGCCAGGGACAGTGCTCAGGCCCTGAGTCCAAGCACCAGAATTGGCAATAATAATAATAATAATAATAATAATAATAATTACAAAAGTGATATAACACTCATTTCCATAACATGGAGTTCATTTCACTTAGCATCATCTTATGTGTTCATAAGGGCATAGCTATTAGGCTCTTGTGATGTTCTGCTATGACTAGCCTAAACATCTACTAATTATTCCCTATGAGGGAAACCATAGAGTCCATGTTTCTTTTGGTCTGGTTCATTTCAATTAGTATAATTTTTTTCCAAGTCCTTCCATTTCCTTATGAATGGGGCAATGTCATTCTTTCTGATAGAGGCTTAAAATTCCGTTGTGTATATGTACCACATTTTCCTGATCCATTCCTCTACTGAGGGGCATCTGGGTTGGTTCCATATTTTAGCAATGACAAATTGTGCTGCGATGAACATTGTTGTGCTGGTGGCTTTAGTGTGTTCTGGCTTGCAATCTTTTTGGTAGATGCCCAAGAGTGGGACTGTGTTGTTAGAACTAAGGAAGGGAAAGGGATTATCGAAATCGATAGATAAAGGATAAAAAAACAAACAACTCCAAAAGCAATACTTACAAACCCATTTGGTGTAAGCCAACTGAACAACTCATGGGGGGAGAGGGAAAAGGGGAGGGGGAGGGGGGAAATAAGGGAGAAGGTAACAAATTGTACAAGAAATGTACCTACTGCCTTACGTATGAAACATTAACCCCTCCTTACATCACTTTGACAATAAATAAATAATTATCCAGAAAAAAAGAATCTACAAACCCACTCTTCCTATTTTAACTTTTTGGTGCAGAAAATCGCAGGATTAAGATAAAGAAAAAAAGAGGGGGCTCCCTTCCAGGAAGCTAACTTTACTGCTTTGTTCCTTCTCCACCCTCTGGAAGATCTACACTGGGAAACTGAGCTTTAATGCATGATATAGTTCAGAATTTCTATTATCTTGAGTTGGACTTCTAATTACTAAATTGTTGCCCTGTGATATTTATAACTATCTACAGTCTCAGAATCAGCACAACATTATGAAGGTCTGCCATTTTTGTTTAGGGGAATAAGAATAATCCCCTGCCAAGCCCTGAAAGAGGCAACAAGAAAGTGGATAAATTAAGTAGAGAGAATGTTTGGGTGAATCAGCATGTTCATTCTATTTGCCAAAGAGGCTTGCCATTACTCACAGAAGATCCCGCAAAGCCTAGAAACTCAGTACTAACACTTTCTCCCCATGAGTCTCTGTTAACTGGATGCTAAAACTATCAAGTTCTCTCTTGTAAGCACCCATTCAGAGTGGAATGCATTCTTCCATGGCATTGTTTTTACACATCCGTTTCCAACTTCTCATGTCTCATTGCTATTGTAAATGTACATTTCCTCACATCTGGGTCACCATCAGTTTTCTCATGAGAGTCTTTGCTGAAGTCTTAAGACCATACCTGATCTATTATATACTAAATCTCTGTGAAAATATGGTGCTGCCTCATGTTTATATGTCTGGCATTCAAAGCTTTCCATTCTATAACTCTTCCTGCTCTGTCCTTACTTGTTCCATACCCACTGTATTTGTTTCAGATGAATAGAAACACTGCCTCTTTCCTTCTTCTGGGATGGTCCTCATGACTGTGACCACATTTGAAAAACCCCATCCATCCTTTCTGGGCCAGCTCAAATGCCACGGCTTCCAAGATTTGCACGATTGTCTCAGCTGTAAAGTGTAAGCTTTTGATTCTAAACTGGTACACATCACCGTAATTAACCCATCACAAGAAGAAACATATTGACAGGCTCCCATCAGTATTGATTGGACTCTTCTGTGAAACTTACACATCGAAACCAACAAAGATGTACATAAAGAAACAGCATCCCTATTATGCATTAAAAACTTTCCAGAGAAAATATGAGAGACAGAGGAAACGAAATCACAAGAAAGGTACTTTAATGACAGAGTTAAAGACATTCAGAGAGCACATTGTGGCTGAGAGAACATTCCTACAGAGAGAACAAGCTTGGAGGAGAAGTCTCTTTTCCATCTCTAGGGTTCAATGCTTACTAAAGAAGTTTGCTGGACAGAGAAGGTCCCTGGATGTTTAGAGGCAGACTTGGCCCACAATTGGTCTGAGCAGAGACTAGTAAACTAGAAATTTTCATGGGAACAAGTAGGCAGTTTCTAGTTGGTGAGTTGGAAAACCACAACAACTAGAAATGACTTGGAATTTGTCCTCTGGGGTTCAAGAAAAAGCCAGTTACATAGCAAAGTCTTTGTAAAGCCACCTGAAAAGATCTGGCAGTGCTGTGTTCTGGCTGTCAGATGCCACTAACTGCAAATTGCCTGACCTGCAGAAGCTGGAATGCTTGCTGGGAAGAATGCAGTGGGGAATTGGAGAGAGCCCCTTCCTCCTTCAGTGTCCCTCAGCTGCTCTCCACTGAGGAAGCTTAGCACAGTGCCTGTGCTGCTGCAAAGAAGAGAGGCATGTCAAGTTCAGCTGTCTGGGCCTCAGTGGAATGGGCATCAGAGAATAGATTTGGAGCTGGATAAGAAAGGGATTTGAAAAGTAAGGATTGTCAATTGTCACAAAATGTTCAAGTAAGAGGCTGATGGTCTGAGTAGAAGAGGGCATGAGTGGGGATAAGGAAAGACTTTAGAAAGAGAATTGGGGAAAACAAGTGATTCCCTTTAGATTAGAAAAAGGAAGACAATCCCTAGAAAGTTTGAGTATGTAGCAAATGGTATCAGCATGTCTTAAAATTAGAGCTTATGAGTAAAGTTGGTATGTAATCAAATTGGCTATAATATAAATAGGGTCAGAATTGGGGCTTTGGTGTGAAACTATGTTTATCTGTACCTGCATCTGCAGGGCTAAGGGACTTGTGTGATGTCATCTAAATGTAAACCAGAAAGATCCCATGTAAATATCTGTAACTGCTTGATTCCCCTGCTGAGATGGTCTTACAAAGTAGGTAAAGCCTGGATTTGCTCCTCATGTGTAGCCTTAGGAAAAGGGTGCTGCTTTTATGCCTATCAATCAGGAATCATTAGGGAAAGCTTGGCATTTGGTAGAAATATAACAGAGAGCAAAAAGGAGAGAACTGGTATCAGCCACTATTCTCCTGGTCACCATGGGCAACTCTCCTGATAGCTGTGTGGACAGGTCCTTTGGTTCTACTACTTTTGGCCCTAACTATTGGCCCATGCCTTATCTCAATACCAGCCCCTAGACACGCAAGCCATTGAAATAGACAGATGGGGACCATGATTGGCCCCCTTAGTCACAAGTAGAAGGGGAGAATGAAGAACCTGAGCAGTTGGTGCACCTCTACTGTAGCTTGGGCCTAACCAGATCCTGAAGCTTCCTGGAATAACTGCAGAACATGTCATTGTGAAGAGCCTGAACAAAATGCAGTCTAAAATAATGAAGGTATCTAGAGACTTCATTTGACCAGATGTCAGTTAAAGTTAGAATGCTTTAGCCATTGTGACACAAAGGAAATGTATTGAGGTGTGGCCAGTGTGTTTTGTGTTCCTGAAATATGGTTAAAGTGTCCCCTCAAGCTAAGGATGACTCTGGTGACCCAACCCAGATCCAGAGATAACAGTAAATACCTGAAGTTCCACATGCCCCCTCAAGCTAAGGATGACTCCGGCAACACCCTTGAGACCCAACCCAGATCATTTGTCTAAACCAGTCATTTCAAAACCCATAAGCTAGCTAATCACCTTACCAGGCCTGTCCCCGCCCTTGATTAGGCCAATCATTCTTAAGAATTATTTTATAACTTTCCTGCGGTGTGACATGATTTGCTGTGTTATGATGTGATGCATGGAATGTTCCCCAAACCCTATAAAAACCCTGCTGAATGGAGGGTCCAGGCTCTCATTCAGATCCACTGCGACAGTAACGATCATGAGCCCAGGCTCAAGCTTGCAATAAAGACTCTCATGTGAGAATAATAATAATAATAATAATAATAATAATAATAATAAAGGAAGTGATAACTGGAAAACCACCTAAGTATTTTGTTCCTTCATTCTTTTAAAAAATTATTTGAAAATGCTAAAAGAATAAATAACAGAGGGGTTACAGTTACATAAGTCAGGCCATTATCCTTTTGGATAATGTCACCTTTCGCTCTCTCCCAATTTTCACTCCCAGCCCACCCACAAGCATATAGTGCAATTTCAACAGTGTTCAGTAAGTACCATTGCTGCATTTGTTTAGCCTTTGTTCCCCCTCATCACTGAATTCTTATTGTTCCTTTACTCTTATTGTTCTTTTACTCAGACAAACTGGATTTGCAAATATAATTTTCAGGATTCTTAACCCCAAGTTTTCTCTAGACCTTTCTCCCATCACCACTGCCATCAAAGAATTCTAGGGGAAGAAAAAGTATTTATTGAGACACGTGTTTACATACATTATCTCCTTGAGATAAGATAATGTAGTGAGCAGCATACTTTTTTATAAGCAATGTATAAGCACTGCTGTTGTTCCTACATTACAGATGAGGAAACAAGTTCAATGACATGCAATTAACACATAGCTCTATAGCTTTTTACCTGGACCCAAGTGAATAGAAAACTGGTGCTCTATTCACTATCTAGGGCTGAATTTCTCAAGCCTAATGAGATGGCTTTAAAAAAAATTGCAGGTGCTTAATTACAAATGTGGCTCCTCTGATAATGTCTTGCCTTTGAGAAAATATGCTGGCAAATAACTTCATAGATGACACATTCTTTGTAAAGCCTTAAGAATGCAATAGAAGTTTTTTTTTAATATGAAATTTGACAATTTCAGCATGAACTTATGTAGTCTAGGCACACTCACATTTCTACTGCGGGTGTTTCTGGAGCTCTGGAAAATGGCTAGGTAAGTGACAAATGCCAAATATGCTGTGTGTGTGTGTGTGTTGTGAGCACACTGTGCATGCACCAGTACTGGGGCTTGAAATCAGGGCTTGGGTGCTGTCCCTGAGTTTTTTCTCTAAAGGCCAGGTCTCTATCCCTTGAGCCATAGGTCCACTTTTGGTTTTTTGCTGTTAACTGGAGATTAAGTCTTTTGCAACCCTCAGACCTCAGCTTCCTAGGTAGCTAGAATTACAGGTGTGAATCCACAGTGCCCAAATCAAGTATGCCATTTGCTACATAGTCTTTGACACAACCCAGGTATTATTATCCCATTTTCCAGATTAAAAACAACAACAACAAAAAAACCAAAAAACTATCCATGCCCAGCCACAGGGTTGTTTTTTTTCTTTTTCCTTCTTTTTGTCAGTCATAGGGCTTGAACTCAGGGCCTGGTCACTTTCCCTGAGTTCCTTTTGCTCAAGGCTAGCACACTACCCCTTTGAGCCACAGTGTCACTTCCATTTTTCTGGTGGTTAATGGAGATAAAAATCTCACAGACCTTTTTGCCCTGGCTGCCTTTGAACCAGGACCCTAACATCTCAGCCTCCTGAGTAGCTAGGATTACAGCTAGGATTACCACTGGTTTGTGGGGTTTTTTTTAATGAAAGACTAGAAGACTGGAAAGTGGGGAGGTTAATTTAGCTTGACCAAAATGATGACCTAAGTGGTGCCACAAGTAAGTCAAACTCCAGGGCTCAACTTCCTGGCCATGCCATACCGTCTGAGTCCACACAATCCACCTCAACTTCCTTTTCTGTTATACAACTTTTTTGTTTCAAATATTCTAGATTCTTATATTTTAAAAATCTAAACCTTGAGAAAATTTATTTCTTAGCTGTTTTCAATTAAAGGAAATCGTGTAAGGTGCTGCTGGCTCATGTCTCTCACCGGAGCAATCAAGAAAAAGCTACCTGAGGGCTGGGGATATGGCCTAGTGGCAAGAGTGCCTGCCTCGGATACACGAGGCCCTAGGTTCGATTCCCCAGCACCACATATACAGAAAAAAAAAAAAACGGCCAGAAGCGGCGCTGTGGCTCAAGTGGCAGAGTGCTAGCCTTGAGCGGGAAGAAGCCAGGGACAGTACTCAGGCCCTGAGTCCAAGGCCCAGGACTGGCAAAAAAAAAAAAAAAGAAAAAGCTACCTGAGTATGAAGGCTCCAGTAGAAAAGTCCATGAGACTTTTATCTCTAATTAACCAGCAAAATGCCAGCAGCCATGACGAAAAAGCCAAGTGAGAATGCAAGTGCCTGACTTCAAGCCCTAGTACCAGCACCCACGCACACACAGGTACACAAACGCATGCACGTGCACGCACCCACGCACACACACGTTACTTTTTATGGAATTCATTAAGATCCCTTAGGACCTTAATCAATCTTACAGGAAGATACTGCCTTTGGTGAGCTGACTCTGTCTTCTGCCTGTTCTTATAGATCCTCGTGAAGCTGAGCAGTGGGGTAGAACACGCCATGAGGCAATTGGAAATCGTCTAAGATGGGTCTAGCAGCTGATACGTAGTCCTCATTGTCTTGTTTCCCACACTGGGGGACTTGCTAGAAGTCTGTCCTCAGGGTATGTCATTATGAAGCTGTGGGGCCTCTTAGGCCTCCACTTTAGGCTTAACAAGAAGCAGCTTGTAATTCCAACGCTGGAAGGCTGAGACAGGAGGATGGAGAGTTGGAGGCCAGCCAGGGATACATATATTTAATGGAAATAGGTGGAGCTCAGTGCACAATTCTATGCACACTCAAACTTGAAAAGGACCTACACAAGTGCTGAAAGCAAAGTCTACTTAAATAATTAAAACAAACATTTTCTTCACCTAACATTCATTAAAATTCTATTTATTTGTGTTAAAAGGTAAAGACAAAATGATGAATTTCAAGAATTTAATATTCTATAACATCTTAACTTGGATTTTATAGAATAAAATTGTGTATATTTATGCCTGTCTTTTAGATCACCAAATGCCTGTTTTTCAGATCAGCAAATTATTCATAATGGCCTTGGAAAACATGATGGACACCTGTCAATTATCAATTCTTTCCTGCACCATGGTCTAAAGGCTGTGCCAGGAATGAGATGACAAGAAGCTGAAGAACATTTCATATTCTTGTGAACCTCAATAGATCATGATAACACTTACAATTACTCTTTTGCAAATTACTGTTGTAATCAATGCATAATTTCCCCACTTCTATTTCTCTGTAAATCTCTCCTTTCCATTCATCATGCCCACCACATGGGGGCAGCCTGAGTTTGAGACGTGGGAAGAAAAAAAAGCAAAAATCTTCAAAAATCAACTGTTACAGAACCACATTAAGCTACTAGAAAAAAATAGGATAAAAATGTGTTTCCTTATTTATAAATCTGAATGAGCTAAATGTATACTCAAATAATCTCCATATTGGGGAGATCAAGACAGGAAGACTGTGAGTTTGAGAATAGCACAGGCTACCCAGAAACACCCTGTCCAAAAAATAATAATTGTAATAATAACAACAACAACAACAACAATACACACAAACTCAAACAAGATGACCACTAAAAGTCCTTTTCTGCTCTAACTTATTATTCCAAAGCTGACTCTCTACACTGAACTTGGTCCTACCAAGCTTGAGTTCAATGGGGGAACTTCAGAGCAAAATAAATCATGTGAAAAGGCTGAGGTGAGGCACTTTCCAGAAGGAAGTTATGAAAATAATAAGCTCAGAAAACCTCTTTGAGGCTGGGGATATGGCCTAGTGGCAAGAGTGCTTGCCTTGTATACATGAGGCCCTGGGTTCGATTCCCCAGCACCACATATACAGAAAACGGCCCGAAGTGGCGCTGTGGCTCAAGTGGCAGAGTGCTAGCCTTGAGCAAGAAGAAGCCAGGGACAGTGCTCAGGCCCTGAGTCCAAGGCCCAGGACTGGCAAACACACACACACACACACAACACACACACACACACACACACACACACACACACACACACACACACACAAAGAAAAAAGAAAACCTCTTTAAAAGGATGAAGCTTTCCAGGACAAAGGGAATTGAGAAAATTTGTGACCGAAGTTTAAAGTGAACTAGCAGTCACTGAAATGTTAGTTGGATTGCCAGGCCACTTCTCATGAGGATAAAGATTCCAATTTATCTGGGATAGAAAAGTCTAGGAGACTCTGTCTCCAAAATAATCCAGAAAAAAAAAAACAGGGCTGGAAGTGTGGCTCAAGTGGTAGAGTGCCAGCCAAGTGAGATAAGCTGAGGCAGCTAAGCAAGCTGGAGGCCATGGGTTGAAACCACAGAACAGGCAAAAACAAAGAAAGAAAAAGAAGGAAGGAAGGAACCTACTAAAGTGTGCAATTCAATAACCTGGAAATAAACATGCTAAAATCAATCCTTACTGATTTTTAAAAAAAATTACCACTTCAGAGGAAAACTAAAATGAATCAATTCCTTATGAAAATAGCTCTAACTAACCATTTCTTAGAGGAGAAATACAGAATCACCCGTCCATTCAAGGCATCGTTTCAGAGTGGAAAACAAATACCTACCTAGTCAGTCATAGTTTAACTCCTGTGACAAAAAAACATAAATACAATACAGTCATCTAAATGACTTGGCTACTCTTGGAGGCAAACATATTGTCATTCTCCTTGGATGAATTTTTGGATCATTGATTGTCTTTGCCATGAAGACATTATCTTAGTGTCAATATTTATTTGGACACAGTATAGCAAATTGATGCAGAGCGTAAGTTTTAGAATCAGGCAAAGCAAGTTTAAATCCTTGTCCTGCCACTTGAGCAAGTTAGTCAGCTTCCACCATTTTCTCACCTTTGTACAGATAACCCTACACAGGGTTACTTGTGAAAATTAATGAGAAGATAAATGTGAAGTCTTGAGCAGAGGTGCTCGAATGCAATAGAGACTCAACAAGTTGTAGTTGGTGCTACCAAGAACTAATTAATTCATTGGAATTCATTGATTTCAGTGGATATTTTCAAGTGGTTTTACTGGGGTGCTCAAACCAATCATTAAGGTAATTTTGCTTTGTCCTGTTTTTAAAAATTTTTATTGTCGGGGCTGGGAATATAGCCTAGTGGCAAGAGTGCTTGCCTCCTACACATGAAGCTCTCGGTTCGATTCCCCAGCACCACATATATGGAAAATGGCCAGAAGGGGTGCTGTGGCTCAGGTGGCAGAGTGCTAGCCTTGAGCGGGAAGAAGCCAGGGACAGTGCTCAGGCCCTGAGTCCAAGGCCCAGGACTGGCCAAAAAAAAAACAAAAATTATTGTCAAACTGATTACAGAGAGGTTACGGTTTCATACGTTAGGCATTGGATACATTTTTTGTACTGTTACCTCCTCCCTCATTCTCCCTTCCCCTCCACCCCCTTGCTTTGTCCTTATTAGTACTATTACCACCCCTTCCTTCATCTCTTAGAGAAATCACTAAATCTATTTTCTGTCTACCCCTTCCTTCATCTCTTAGAGAAATCACTAAATCTATTTTCTATATAAGCTTGAATTTTGTGTAATTTTATATAAATACAGTCATATGTACTGAGTTTTGCCTATTTTTATGTAGCATACTTGTAACTAATGATGCAATTTACTAATGAATCTCAATTCATCAGTGTTATTCCATCAGTAGCAACCACTTATTTTTAATTTTTTAGTAATTAATTTACTTAAAATACCACCACTTGTTCACCAGTTCACTTACTAATGAATATTTAATTTTTTTATTTGGGTTGTTATAAATAAAACTTCCAGGGACTGGTGTGTGTGTGTGTGTGTGTGTGTGTGTGTGTGTGTGTGTGTGTGTGTGTTGTGTATAACTCAACTGGTAGAACTAAAGCAAAGCCCCGAGTTCAATCTCCAGTACCACAATACCTACCTAGCTAAAAATATGAGGCAAGCACTTTACTACTAGGCCATTTTCCCAGCCCTAGCTAAAGATATAAATAAATAAATCCTTCATGAATAATTGTGTATATGACTGTGTATAAATGTGTTTTTCTTTCCTGAGTGGAATGGCTGAATCATATTGTTAAGTATAGATTTAACATTTAACAGATTGTTAAATGGTTTCTGAAGTGTTTTTATAGCCCCTTCACCAATGTATAAGAGATTTAGGTTTCTTCATGTCCTTGTTAAAAAATGGCAGGATCAATTTTTAAAACTTTTAGCTGTGTATCAGTACCTTGTTATGGTTTTATTCACATTTCTTTGCTCATTAATGACTGGGCATTGTTTACACATTTTTATTGTCAAGATGATGTTCAGAGGGGTTACAGTTACATACTTAAGGTAGTGAATACATATATAATTTTTGTCATACTTGTTACCCCCTTCCTCATTTTTTTCTTCCTTCCCTCCCCCAAACCACCCCCTTGATGGACATTGTCATTCTAGTCTACAATGCTTATGACCTCTATGATTATTAACAACAAAACAATTCCTTCCAGATTGGGTGATATATACATATACATTTCTTTTCTTTCATTGAGTGTAGTCTGTTCCTTCTTTTTCTCTCATTTCTTCCCTCCTCCCTGCTGCCCTTGAGTTGCTTAGTTTGCTCTCATCAGTGTCTGTTGCAGCTGTTGGGCCCTTTCTACAGTATTGTTTTGTTTGTTTGTTTGTTTTGCATTTTATGTGCTTATCTGCCATCCATGTATCTTACACAATGTGTCTATTTAAATCTTTTGCTCATTATCTTATTGAGCTTTTTTATAAGTGAGTTTTTATAAAATACATGATTGCAATTATCTTCTCCAAATCTCTGGCTTATCTTCTCATTCTTTCTATAAAGTATTATAAAGAATAGAAAAATTGATTTTAATGATGTCCAAGGTATTAGTCTAGAATTAATGTATATTCTTTTGATACAATAGATATTTGCCTAATTTTATATTATAAAGATTTCCCCTATGTTTTCTTTTAGAAGTTTCATAGTTTTAGGTCTGAAATCCATTTTGAGTAAATTTTATTTATGATATAAGGTACCAATTATATTCTTTCCTACTCTTTCTGCCAGTACAGTACTGGAGCCTGAACTCTGGGCCTCCTCTGCCATTTGAGCCTCTTCTCTAGACCTTTTCTCTCTCTTTCTCTCTGTTTCTCCTCTCCTTTATCTCTCTTTTCTCTTTCCTCCTTTGATATGCTCCTTACTCTTCCTCCTCCTCCTATTCTTCATCCTGATGTGTCCTTCATTCATTTCTTTCACCCTTCCTTCTTTTCTTTCTTTCTTCCTTCCCTTCTTTTCTCCCTCCCTCCCTCCTTCCTTCTTTATTCTCCTCCTCTTCCTCTTGCTTCTCCTCTTCCGTATCCTCCTCTCTCCCTCTCTACTCCGTCTCTGCTTTTGGCTACCAAATGATTTCAACCCTAGTTTTTCAGAATGATCACTTCCCCATTTTACTTCAAAAATTTCACATAATCTTCATTTCACATTCATTATGCTACCTTTCAGGTAACAAACCATTCTAGTTTTATAAAATGAAACTGGAGGTATTTCTCATTTTTCAGAATGCATTATTATATAATCCTATAGGTTTCTTATGGAAATCTTATAGATCTCTTATAGAAATCTCTCATAGAAACCTTATAGATTTCTCTCGTATATTTTTCTAATTGTTCTTTTATTTAAAATACATTATATAAGACTGTGATTACATTTTTGTCTTTGGCATTTGAGTCTTTGGCAAATCTACAAAAGCCATCTGAACCTAATACTTTTGACTACTGATTTGAAATCTGAATTATGAAAAAAAATTCTATAGGAATATGTCCTAGAGAGAGAAAGGAGAGGAGAAAGGGAAAGAGGGATAAAAGGGCTAGAGGAGTGATTCAAATGGTGTATTCAAATTCAAACTCAAAATCTTCAAATTCATTGTTTATAGTAATGTTTAGCATGTCTTCTACTGTTTTAAATAGCTACCCTATCTATATGGTTTTTTTTATTCTTTTAGCAAATGTTTCTACCTTTCTTTTTTTCAGATAAGTAAATATTTATAATTTCAATGGTTATTTAGATAATTAGCTTTTGACCCTATTTTTTTTAAAGCTACCTGGGGGGCTGGGAATACGGCCTAGTGGCAAGAGTGCTTGCCTCACATACATGAAGCCCTAGGTTTGATTCCCCATCACCACATATATAGAAAACGGTTAGAAGTGGTGCTTTGGCTCAAGTGGCTGAGTACCAGCCTTGAGCAAAAAGAAGCCAGGGACATTGCTCAGGCCCTGAGTTCAAGGCCCAGGACTGGCCAAAAATAAATAAATAAAAGCTACCTGGCCTACCTATATTTACTTTGTTTTGATTAATACTTGTATACTCTTTTATTCATACTTTTGCTTTGTCTTTCTAATTTTATGGAGTATTTATCTTGCAAATTGTGTATAGTTGGATTTTGCCTTTTTTTTCTTAATCATCTTTGATAAGCTTCACTTCTAACCACATACATGTAACATAATTTTGTATATATTTAGGGTTTGATTTACCATTTTTGTGCATGATTTTTATTTTCCTGCTTACTATTTCTCTTCCTTTTATACTTCTTTTCAACGAATTGCTTATTACTTAATTTTTCTCCTTTACTCATAGAGATCACATAGTTCATACCTACTTCGTTATCCTAAAAATTACAACAAGCAGAGTTGACCCTCTTGCTTCCTAACAATCCAAACAGCTTGGTATACATAATTCCACTTATTCCTCTCCAACATATGCTATTATTAATTGCACTTCAGTATTCTATGTTTAAATGTCAAGTTATTGCATTTGATCTTGATGTATATATTCTGGGGATACCATTTTTTTTCTCTTTAGTCTTTCTTGTGTCTTCCATTTTGTATCTGCATAATTTAGCTTTCAATTAATCAAGTAATAAGCATAGTTTTTTATTACCTGCTTTATGACTCGATGAAACATACTCATTAAGTATTTGTGGCTCTATTTCTATTGTCTGTTGTTTCTGTTGGATCTTATGCTGCAACCTATCTTCATATGCCTGTTTAAATTTGACTACATATGCACTGATAGTAAGACAAATGCATTCACAGAAATAATTTGAAGTGTAACAGTACTCTTTTTCTACAGAGAAATCTTTTATTAGTCTCTGCCAGGTATCCAAGTGACACTATCAGTCTGAGATCACCTTAATCTAATTTTCAAAGCAGGAAATTCCTTAGACAACAGGTAATGGAAAATAAGTGTAAGAGACTTGGTTTACTATACCCTCAGGATAGAGGATTTTATGTCTCACTTTAGAGTCAAGAAGATGTCCTGTTCAACTTCCTACTTCCTTGGATCACTAGGCAATTATAATTAGTGAAAACATCAGAATGAATGCTCAGAATCTTATATGGCCACTGTCCATAGAGCAAGATCACTTCCTACATTCATTTTCCATGCTTGGTTTTGGCTTTTCTTGTTCTCCTAGTACTGATTTTTAAGAGTTTCTAGATTCCTCTCCCCTAGCACTTTTTAGTAGTTGTCATCAATAGGGATTGTCAATTGCAAAAATTCAGTGTTCATTCCTTTCTTCCCGAGTCACTTTTGCTATCTTTTGCCTTTTATTTCACTAGAATGTTAAAATTTATTGGCACAAGGTTGTTCATGGTGTTATTTTTTTATTTGTTTATTCTTTTTTATATCTGAAGTTATCACTGCCTTTTTGTTCATTCCTAATTGATTTTACTTGAGCTTTATTACTTTTCTAGGTGGTAGCTTACTCTAAAGCTGTCTTTAATTGCTTTCATAAAAAAAACTCAAAAGAATTTTCTCTCCTTGCAGTTTTTGTATTTACTTTGTCTCAGTATGTTTTCTACTTTCTTTTCCTTTACTGGTATCATTTTTCCTTTATGTTTTAGTAGTACTAGGATTTGAACTAAGGGCCTTGTACTTACAAGGCAAGTGCTCCATCATTGTAGCCATGCTTCCAGCCCTTTTGGCTTTAGGTAATTCTGCCCCGCCTTCCCCCTCAGAAATGACCTTATGATTGAGCTATTATTTGTTCCTTTGCTTGATTAGCTGGTTTTGGATTTAGGAATTTGTTTGTTTTTGCTTCTGTGTGTGTGTGTGTGTGTGTGTGTGTGTTGTTTTTTAACCCAGGACTGACCATGAACTACAATCCTCCTACTTTCATCTCTCAAGTATCTTGGATTACAGATTTGTACCACCAGACTCAGTCCTTTTCTAGTCCCTTAAGTTAGATGAATTTCCAACCTTTACTCTTCAAAGTAAATAACACATTTGTTAATTGAGTTAGTTAAATTTTCTGTATCTCTACTAATTTTTATCTACTTTATCCAGAGAAATTTTTGGCATACTTTGGTATATCAATTTTGCTTTTACTTTGTCTAATGTTAATATGGCTACTGGTTTTTATGATTAGTATTTCCTGGAGACTTTTCTTTTCGTGAGATAGGATTTGCTGTGTTGATCAAGACAGTTCTGGATGATAGGTTCAAGTGATCTTCCTGTTTCAACCATCCAAGCAGCTAGGACTACAGATATATGCCACTGTTCCTGGTTACTTTTCCACTTTTCCAGTATGTAAATATAATCTTTAATAAACAATGGAGTTCCTTTCAGTTGGCTTATGTTTTAATGAACCAGAACACTCTGTCTTTTAACTAATTAGCTCAATATAAAAATATATATGCTATAGTAAAGTTATTTTAACCCATTACCATACTTTGTCATTTAGAGGGTTATTTTTATACATTTATATATATATTACAACCAGTCAAAATTTAGAACTTGTTTTCAGTTTCTTTGTGCTTCCTATTTGCTATATTTTTGTTACATTTTTGTCTTCTTCTGACTTTATATTTGGTAACTCATATACTGGTTTTCTTATCTCATGTTTTTTGTTCTGTTAGAAGAGAATTTATACACTATCCTAGTCTCTTGTAATGGTAGCAGTCTAGTTTTCTTAACAAGAAGATATAAAATTAACCAAATATTTTCTTTTAAACAGTATAAGACTTGGGGAGTTGTGAAGTTTGCACAGTAGAAATAAAGCAGATAACTTTTCCCACCACTAGAGGGTGGAAGGCATTTTCAAAATAGTCATTTTTTTATATATTTCAAAATAATGCTAATATTTGTTCTTAATTTTATCTTGGTTCTAAATTTCCTTTTTTAAAATGCCCAACTGAACTTTCAACCTAGCAATACATAGTTATCTCTTTACCCTTCCAAAATTCAATTGAATCAACAGAAAAAATACATAAAAATTAAGTCAGAGAAGTACTAAAACCCAGCCTGGGAGGCACCAGGAGACAACAGAAATGGAGATTTTTCTAGGCTGTGTAAAATAAATGTTCTGAGAAGGAGAGTAGGGGACAAAGGGAATGGCAGTATGAAAGGGATGCAGGGTGACTTGATTTTGTGCATGTATGTTCTGAATTTTCCAAATAAAATGTATTCTATGTTGTGTAGAAAAAGAAGTTACATAATCACTTATAAACCAACTATAGGAATAGTGGATATGAATTTAGCAATAAAACCTAGTAGAGCTGAGGATCTTAGAAATCCATTTAACAAATGTACAGAACATCTTCTCAAAACAGCTATGCTCAGAGACGGTCGGTACCTATAAACCAGGCAGAATTATTTGTGTCATGAAATAAAATCCTTCCTCTCTATGTATATCAAACAACTGATTGATTGCCTTCATTAACAATTTAATACTTTTCCACTTTATCACTTGAAATGCCATGTTATCACTTGCTAGACTCCTTTAAACATATGGATCTCTACTTTCTGCTCTTTGATATTCAGAGTTATATCTATCTTGTTCCAGCACTACGCTGTATTATTTATTTTGTCTTTTCAGTGTGGCTTTTGTGACAAAATAAAAATGGAGCCATTTTTTCTTCCCTTTCAAGATACCTTAGGCAGGGAGGTCATGAAGAAAGGGTTCTGGAGTATGGTGAGTACCCAGAAGACAAGTCTGTCCACCAGATATCTTTATGTTAAAGTTAAATTTATATCTCTTTTTTGGCCAGTCCTGGGGCTTAGACTCAGGGCCTGAGCACTGTTGCTGGCTTCCTTTTGTTCAGGGCTAACACTCTACCACTTGAGGCACAGTGCCACTTCCAGCTTTTTCTGCTTATGTGGTGATGAGGAATCGAATCCAGGGCTTCATGTGTGTGAGGCAAGCACTCTACCTCTAAGCCATAATCCCAGTCCCTAAATTTACATCTTTAATAAATAGCTTCTATGAAAAAATAATTTCACTGTTTACAAGCATATTTTAAGAGTGTATATTCATATAGAGTTATTTCATATCAGCGTACTCAGCACACAGTATTCTAGGCCTCACATTTGTAAATAAGACAATGTCAGATCTTGTCTTAAGTCTTAATGATTCTTTCAAATCCCTTCATGAAAATGTGTTTATACATATTATTCGCATATAGCAAAATATTACTCTGCTGATATATTCTAATATTTTTAGTAATGCATTCTCTTTTCTAATTCATTGTATGGCTTCTTTTCTAGTAAAAACAAACAAACAACCCCACATGATACTTCTAGTGTCATCTGATCCTGACAGTCCAAATTAGGAAAGACTGACCTCCACCACTCAACTTCTCTTAAGATTAAGGGGCTGAATTCAGTTAGAAGGAAAATAAGGCAGGAGAGGTCATAGAAAAATGAAACATGGGAAACATCAGTCAAGAATTCAGAAATAAGCCAGGCACTGTTGGCCCTCACCTGTAATCCTAGCTACTCAGGAGGCTGAAATCTGAGGATGATAGTTCAAAGCCAGGCTGGGCAGGAAAATCTGTGATACTCTTATCTCCAATAAATTACTCAGGAAAGGATAGAAATGGCACAGTAGCTCAAGTTGTGGAGTGCTAGCATTGAGGTACAAAGAGGCTCAGGGACAGAGCACAAAAGCTTAAGTTCAAGCCCCAGGACTGGAGTCATCATCACCACCACCACCACCATCATAATCATCATCATCATCCAGAAACAAATGCTGTACTAATGAATAGCTTGATTCAATACATAGTACTATTTTTTCCCTTACATTCTCTTATAAGCTGCAATGTTTAGTAAAAAGGAAAAAAGAACAACTTTCTCTCTCACCCTGCCTGCAGGCTCAGCAGGTCAGCATGTTCTAAGACAAGAGATACTTATTCAGGGAAAATGATTCCTTTGGGCTCATAGCTCATGTGCACACGCACACACACAAATGCTTATGGAGAAAATATTTATCTCAGGGAGGAACACCTGTCTTGAAATCAGCTTGAGACAGGAGCCATCCTTCATCTGGAGAGAAGTCCAGGCATCGATGGTTCAAGTTTAGAGAAAATTCCCAACTATATCTGCCAAGTGTTAGAACAAAGGGTAGCACATTTCCTAGGGTGAATTTGAGCCAAACTCCAACTTACTGTTTCATATAAATACCCAAGAAGTTAAAGCACCCATTGCATGAGTTATCAGATGTCCCCAGACCCATATCTGAGTTGTGTAGTAATCTTTCTTGCACTCTATTTTGATGTGTCTCCGATTCTTCTTTGTGACATCAAGAACCCATTACCTAAGGACCAGGCAGAGACCTTCTCTCTTTTGGATGCTTTCTCCCTAAACCATCACTGCTCACTGATTCTGTAACAGCAGTGTCCATATCCTGGGACATGCTCTTGCATTTTCTCTTCCATATACAACTTAGAATCTGATTTCCTACATCCCATGGTTGGCTATGATTACAATAGCAGATTTATAGCTATAGTTAGGGAGAATTGACATCATTATGCTACTAAGCCTTTCTATGACAACAATTTTACACTTGGTTGGGTTTTCTTTTCATCATTTGTCTCTGCTTCTCTCAGTGTCATTTGTTACCTGCTAGTGAGTGTCATACTTGGTTACAGCAGAAGGTAATTTCAGCCTGTTGTTTTCAATTCATATCCCCCTCGGTTCCACTCTCAGAAAAAGAAATGGTTTCTCCTAGATGTGCTTTAGTAAATCCTAAGGTAGGCTCTTCTTGGGTCTTAGTCCCATACTTCTTCACATGCAATCTTAGTAGTCAGTATGATGGGGTTCTGAGTTCAACTAGGAGCGATTACCCTACCCCCCATTGAAACAGAGACTGTAAAGAGTTGTTACATAGAATAAGATTAGAATACTAGAGCTTGGCTAGTAAGGAGGAAAGAAAACTCCCTGCAATATGGAAATAGCACATATATGGTGCAGGTACTACATCTAATGCTGACAGGGAACACCCCAAGAAATATTGGGAGGTCTGCTGCACACACACACACACACACACACGCAATGGCTGAGCTCCAAATCTACTGGAGAGGGAATGGCCATCATTCTTGCTTCATGGAATTTACCAGAAATCTATGCTGTGGATGTTGGGGAAAGTCATTTACAGCAAAGTGTTTCTCTGAAGGCACTATGTTCTGGGGGGATAAAGAAGGGGGAGATGGGGGAATTGCTGCAGGAGCTGCACATTGACCTAGCTGCGTGGGTCTCAGGGGTCACATGCTAAAAGTCTGAGCATAATGTAGGTAGAGAGGCTGATGATAGTGTAGCAGCCGGTGCACTGCAAGGCCCTGGATGACTCACCTTCCACATGCCCCCTTCTATATCCAAACAAGACTATCTTCTGTGCAGTAAGTTACAGCTCTCTTGTTTACTAAGGACTTCACCATTTCCCCCCAATCAGAAAACAGAATTTTAGGAGTCATTGTATCCACCACATACTATTATAATTAACCCTCAAATTCAGAGTTCAACCTAACTATTCTGCTGTCTGAAGAGTAATTGTGACATTAACTTCTAAAGAGAGGTGAATGTGGCTTCAAAAAGGTAAGTCTAAAAGTAACAGTTTCCGGTCCTTTTCAGGTTCATAAACCTGATGATTGGGTTCATGTGCCTCCCTCTAAACCTTGTTACAATGTGGGCACATTACTCATCTGACTTGAAAAAGAAAAGTAAGTTTTGGCCCTGAGGTAAGGGACAGAGGGTAGTTGGAGGCTGAATAAATATGGCTACTAATTGTTGTAGTGTTTCTTTTTAAACGATGAAAACATTGCAAAATTGATTGTGGGGAGGGGTAGTACAACTCTGTGAACAGCTGGAAACCATTAGATTACCCACTTGAACTGAGTTAATCTCAATCAACAAAACTGATTTTTATTGTTATTGTAAATTTCATGTACAGAAGGGTTAAAGTTACATAAGTTAGGGAATGGGTACATTTCTTTCCAAAGTGTCACCCTGTCACCTCTTCCCTTGCTTTCTTGCTGTTTTCCCCTCTCATTCCCCCCACCCCCCAAAAAAACAACCAGTACAAGGTGCACAGTTCAATATAGTGTCCAGTGAATATCACTACTGCATTTGTTCACCCTGACAAAACTGATTTTTAAAATCTATATATAAAGTCCTAGCCTTCAGCCTTTTCAACTGGACACTTAGAAATACAACCTTGGAAAATACAATTAAATCTTGAGATGAGAGAGTCTCCTACATTAAGTGCCCAGCCCTAAAACCAATGACTGGTAATAAAAAAATAAAAACAAGTTTTAAGACAAAGAAATGATTTGGAAATGGAAGAAGAGATAAGGGTAACCTGTCATAAGCTTGGGAATGCCAAAGAACATCAGGCAGCCATCAGGAACCCTGAGAAAGGTGTGGGACACTCATTGGAGCTTCTCTCTCTTTTTTTTTTTTTAGTTTTTAACTATGCATTTTATTTATTTTTTTTCAAATTTTTATTATCAAACTGATGTACAGAGAGGTTACAGTTTCATATGTTAGGCATTGGATACATTTCTTGTACTGTTTGTTACCTTGTCCCTCATACCCCCCTCCCTCCTCCCTCTTTCCCTCCCCCTCCAGGTGTTCAGTTTACTTACACCAAACAGTTTTGCAAGTATTGCTTTTGTAGTTGTTTGTCTTTTTTTACCCTGTGTCTCTCAAATTTGGCATTCCCTTTCAATTTCCTACTTCCAATACCAGTATACACGGTTTCCAATATACTCAGATAAGATTACAGAGATAGTGTAGGTACAACCATAGGAAGGTGATACAAGAACATAAGATGATGCTAAGTGAAATGAACTCCATGTTATGGAAACAATGGTTATATCACAGTTGTAACTACTTTCAACGTCCTATGTGTATCTGTAGCTTCTATTATTGATGATGTTCTTGTATCTCCTTGGAGCTTCTGAAAGGAACCAATCCTGCTAATACTTTGATTCTGCATGTTTGGCTTCCAGTCCTGTGAGAGAATGTATCTTTGTTGCTGTAAGCCATCAAGTTGTGGTACTTTGTTGCAACAACAAATGTAAATAGCTTGAATATACAATTAAAATGGAAAGGATTAAACAGAAGAAAATGGTGTTAATAAACATGAGTAGACAAACTTGGCAAGCCAACAGAAAGTATGCAGGAATACCACAGTCTTTTTGTTTTAGTTTCTATGGCTTCCTTCCTCCCCTTCTTAGTCTGAATCCCCCCAGTGATCAGCTAGAACCTCAGGTGCTTAGGATTCATTAGCTGATGAAGTGACCCAAAACTTCACTTTTTCCAGGGTCCAGATTCTCAAATGACCTACCTTTTATTTTTGGTTAGTCTCTTCTTAATGCTGCCAAGTATTTAGAGGATTTCCTTGGCCAATTCCTCTTTGGCAGTTAGGCTCCATCACTCCAGCCTGTGGATTGCCTCCTGCTTTTGCCTTATTCTACACTGTGTCAATAACTCAAAATGGCCAGGTGATAGTGTTGTGGAATTTCATGGAATAATTCATCTCCTGACAGTAGCACTCTCCCCTTGGGTCACTAAAGTCTCTAAAACCAGCAACAAATTTCCCAGGCAAGAAAGGAAAACTTTTGAGAGGTTCTTAGGTGACAATGTGAGATAAGTTACTGCCACAGCCTGATTCCAATAAACCTTGCAATGGGAGCGAGTGCCACATGACTTAACACATACTATGTAAGGTAGAATCACATTTTTCCAAGGTATGGTCTCCTGGCTAAGACCATACCCAGGTTTTCTGTAAGTTATTTCACTGCTCAGCCAAGCCAGTTGCTTCCCAGTAGGGAAGTATTGCTCAGGAATTTCCTTTGGTATGACACGAGTTTCCCTGATCAGAGACATTGAGGTTCGTTAAGGTGTTTTGCTCATAGATACTGGTGCTGTCAGAAAGATTACACGCAGTAAATGTGAAACCATTTCAAGAGTATGTGATTATTCTAATGAGATGAATCTTTGTTCCATCCCTGATGGAAAAGATCCAGTGTAATCAACCTGACACCAGATGGCCAGCTCATCGCCCCTGGGAATGATGCCATGTTAGAGACTCAACATTGTTCTCTGCTCTTAACAGATTAAGAGCTTGGCAACAGGGTTGGCACGGTGAGTGTGGGTGAGGCCACTTTGATCAAGGACCATTGATCAAGCAGTGATATAGCAGGGCAAAGATGCTGATAGACAACTTCAGAGCATGTCACTCCAGCCACCTGATTATCAACAGTCTCCTCGGCAGTAAAACTTTTATTGTGCAATATGATGGGATGTAAATATCTAATAGTCTCTGCCCATTCAGACATGTCTATCCATATACCTCTTTCAGAGACTTTCCTTGTCAACCATTTTCCAATTCTATCCATCCAAACTTTCGACCTTCTAGATGAACCATTAGCGAGTGGTTAGCTCATTCCAGTTATCTCTCACTATTATCTATCTATCTATCTATGCTGGGGTTACGAAGTCAGATTAAAGCATCAGGCTCCACCCCCTAAATTGTTTTCAACTGAAGTGGCCTGTGAAGTTATCTTTGTGGCAAATCCCGAGGAAGGAGACATCCCTGACTCCTCTGCTCTCCTGGATCTCTGCACTCATTCTACTGTATTAGCTTTATATAAAGTAGGAAGGTTGTTTCAGTTGGTGAAGTAGATATTATCTGATCCTTAATATACAGGAAAATTAACCCACTAGCAGAAAGACTGCTCCTAACAATACTTATAACCCCTCACTCCCCCCCACCATACCTGTCTTTTTCAGAAAGGTCATGCTGAACTATAGAACTCCTAGCCCTGGGAAGCAAGAAGTAATCAACATATTACAATAGCCTTATTTAAAAAAAAAAATAAAAAGTCACTGTTCTACTTAATGCACACAGAATATACTATTGTACATTTTATATAATCTACAAAATTTTACATATATATTTATATAATCTACAAAATTTTACATATATATTTCTACAACTGTAAAGAACTACCACAGTTCTCTCAAACTGATCAAAAATTCTTTTTTTGTTTAATCTTCCCTCCCTGCCTTCTTTCCTTTTATTCCTAGTTCTGGGGATTGAACACAGGGCCTTACAAAAACTAAGAAAGCTCTCAATCACACAAGTGAACTATATGGCCAGCCCTTTTGTTTGCATTTTGTTTCGGAGAGAGTGCCTGGATACCTTGCCTAATCTAGCCTTTCAGTGGTGATCTTCAAGATTACCTGGAATTACAGACATGTACTGCCACGTTCATCATGCCAAAATGTTTCCACAAATACAAAATGATACCCTTTAAAGGTCACTGCTGTACCAGATTATTTCAAAATGCTCCCATTTCTACATATTTCATTGCTGACTAGTACAGTCTGCACACTGGCTTTGGTTTGTGTATTGTATGTATATGTGTGTGTGTGTGTGTATTTTTTGGGGGGGGGCACGGGTCCTGGGCTTGAACTCAAGGCCTGGGTACTGTCCCTGAGCTTCTTTTGTTCAAGGCTAGTGCTCTACCACTTGAGCCACAGTGCCACTTCTGACTTTTTCTGAGTAGTTTATTGGAGATAAGTCTCTGGACTTTCCTTCCTTATGGCTGGCTTCAAACCAAGATCCTCAGATCACAGCCTTCCGAGCAGCTAGGATTACAGGTGTGAGCCACAGGTGCCTGGTTTATGCACTGTAATTTTTTAATTACTAACCAGTCTAACCAATGAAGCTTGCTATTTTTCCAGCCTATGAAGAATGAATCCTCAATCTCCTCACTACTTTGACTGAGCTAGGTCTACTTTTCAGGTCTAACAACTGCAGTTCCCCATTTCCAGGGATCAATTTTTATATTTATTGAGCATTTCTTCAGAACATATGCTTCATACTCTGACCTACACTCGATGTTCTAACACACATAACCATATTCTAAACAATGCATTGTTTCCAAACTGGTTCCTGAATAACGAGGCTCATTATAAACAACAATGGCTTTTTAATCTCATTGCCTCTTTCATTGTTAATTTTTTGATTACAGAAACTGTGTGTGATATCATACACATTGAATAAATCTATTATTAATGAGGCATGGTGTTTGCACAGAAACCATATCCAGTTCCAGAATGAGGCACACTGTTGACTAACTCATGACCAAAGTCCAGGGTAATTGACATGCTGGATTCCAGGTAGCTTGCCAGCCTTGAAGGAGAGAGTGTCTTAGTCACCACTGCTGGAAATTTGACTTTTCACCAATGGCAGCAACCCCTGGTACAGAACCTTTCTCTGGCCAAATTCCTTGGTTTATCAGATCTTGGTATTTTTCTTTTTAACACCCACTTTCCCTAGCATTGGAAGAAAACCTAAACCTCCTTGGTCTGAAGGGAATGCATGCTCCTCCAGGCTTTAATTTCTCTCCAAAATTTATCTTGCAATTCTGTGTTCCTGATGTCCTACTCAGCCTTATTAGCAACACAGCATACTATCTTCTCAGACCTACAACTCTGGAATGTGGCCGCACGGGCATTACTTTGTAACCCAGATTCCTGTTCATTTTCTGAGTTATATGTAATATATCATACAATTACTTAATATTCCTAACAAATAAGTTCGTTTGGAAATTGAAACGAATGCCCATTCCACAGAAGTTCCAAAGGCATTTATTTCTTTCTCTCAACATTCAGTGGGAAGGGAAAGCACAAGAGGCATACTTGGACACCTTGTAAATACCAAATACCCAAGTGGATACATACTCCCAAATCCTCAAAATTCCTCTTTCTTCTTTCCTAAGGACAGCGGCATTTTCCGTTTTCATCATCCTGCACACCAATCAGAAGCTACGCACCCCACTGAACCTGTCTCGTGCCTGGCCTTTTAATAATTAAATCGGAGTTCCCTCAACCAGGGCCACAGGGTTTTGACTGCAGCCGAACTCGAGAGCTCCAGCCTGGGGTTCCCGGACACCCCACGCGGGCGTGGCGTCCCCCACCCTGGGGGCCGTTATGAGAGTCCCGTCCCGTGGGCAGTCCCGCAGACCACCCCGAGGGCGCACTCGAGCACCAGCTCGGCGGTTCAAACTGGCGAGTGTGCACCCCAGGCCCCCCAGATCACCCGAGCCGCGGACAGTACTAGCCCTTCGCTGCCCCGCGTCCACGTGAGCGTCCTCCCAGCCCGCCGGCCACAGCGGCCGCGTCCCACCCCCGGGGCCCAGTGCCACCTCCCTTCACCGCCCCAGCAGCCCCCCTCCACCGTCCCATCCCCCAGGCCCAGCGCCCCTCCCGGGCCCAGCGCCCCCCTCCCTTTCGGGGCCCAGCGCCCCTCGCCCTACTGGGGCCCAGCGCCTCCGTCCGCGCCCCAGCCCCATCCCCATCCCCGGGCCCAGCTCCCCGTTGCCCAGCCTCAGGAGTCTGCATCGGGCTCCTCGACTCACTGGTGCCCGGGCCCGAGGAGAACCCGGCCCGCAAACCCCAGAGGCGTCGGGAGTACCCGAGGGACCCGCGACCGACGCGCGCGGGCCCCGGCCCCGTCCCCGCTCCGCTGTTCTCACCGCCGCGACTCCAGGTTCCTAGCGAGACCCTTACCGCGACGCCGTACACTATCGCGTGGCTCTCGGGCGTGAGAAGGCAGAGGGGCCGTGTGGTCGTTAAGAACTGTTTTTTTTTTACCATGTACTAGAGGGTTTTTTTTGGGGGGGGCAGTATATATTTTTGGATAAACGAAAGTCCTCAGGTCTGGTTTGTGGTGTACCGTAAGCCAGAGATGCTGTTTAGAAATCCGCTAGAAACACCCCAGCGAAACACAGTTATGCCAGGATCTTCCCGAGCGGGTCTCCATCCCCACAGCTCCTTTGTCACGCCGCCCGGCACGGCGGGAGGACAGGGGCGCGGGCGGGGCTCGGCCCCCAGACCGGAAGGAGGAAGCGGGCGGGGAGCGAGGGGCCGGGTGGCGAGGGGCGGGAGCGGGGCGGGGAGAGAGTGACGGGAGCAGTGAGAGCCGGAAGTGATTGGCTAGCGCGGAGCCCCGGAGCGCCCTGTCCGGCGGCGCTCTAGCCCCGCGCGCGCCGTCTCGATGCTCCTCCGCGACTCGTCTATTTATTGTCGCGGAGAAGCGGCGGCGGCTCTGTACCCGGAACAACAAAGCACGAAAGACGGGAGCCCGAGCCTCGGGGGGAGGGGAGGGGGCTCCTAGCAACGGGCTGGGCAGGAGTTCCATGGAGACTGGGGAGCGCGCCCGCCTCATCTTCATCCTCGTCCTCCAGCTTCTGCTTCGCATCCGACGCCACCGGCAGCAGCGCTGCCGCCGCGTCCTCTGCGACCGCCCCATCTTCCCACGGTAACCCCGTCGGCGACGCTGGGCGGGGGAGGCGGGCCTCGAGGCGGCCCGGGTGCGGGCCTCGGGGCGTACAGGCGCGCGGCGGGCGGGCGGGCGTGCGGGCGCCCGTGCCGGCCCCGGGTGGGCGGGGGCGGGGACTGGGAGCGGGTGGGAGGTTGGACGGGGTGGACGGATTGGGGGCGCAGATGGAGGCTGTACTTCCGAGGGGGAACCCGGGGTGATCCTGAGGCATCGCGCGGATAACGGGGTGGGGTGGGGGTGGGGCGTCCCTGCCCGGGAGCATTGCCCAGTAGGGTGAGGGCTAAGTCGCCCGGGGGAAGACCGGGAAGGGAGACTCCCCCCCTCCCCCCCGCCTGTGCCTCCGGAACTCTCACCGAGAGGAAAGGCAGTGCAGTGATGCCGGGGCCCCATAGTCCCCTGGAAACTTCCCCCTGCCTCTGCAGCGGCCGAAAGACTGAGTCCTGTATAGCGGCTTCCTCGGTCGGGCTCCCGCTTCTGGCAGTGTCGGTAGAAACGCTCTATTGAAATAGACATTGTAGCCCGGCTCCGTTGGCGCACGCCTGTAATCCTAGCTCTTCAGGAAGGCTGAGATCGGAGGATCGCGGTGCGAAGCCAGCCCAGGCAGCAAAGTCCGTGAGACTCGCATCTCCAGTTAACCACCAGAAAGCCCGAGTGGAGCCATGGCTCAAGTGGTAGAGCGTCGGCCCTGAGTGCAAAAGCTCTGGGAACACCCAGTGCTCAGGCCCCGAGTTCAAGCACTACACACGTACGCACTCACACACCATTATTAAATTATGGATAGAGATGAGCATGGCTGCGAGCAGAGAGAATCTCTTAATGACATCCAGTCAACGGTCCCCAAAAAGTATAATAGTGAATGACGGCCTGTAAGTATGTTTTGAAAAGCTCTCCTCCTGCCAAGATGTGCATCTGCAGGCTTTGTCAGTGTGCTCTGCCCTGTAAGACTCAAACTGCAGCCATGTGCATCTGGGAGCTCTCTGCATCTGTCACCTGCAGTTCCAAAGCTGGCAGCTACTGGCAGTAGCTGGTGTGAGCTGGTGTACTTGGGGTTAAAAGCAGTGCTTTCAATTTGTTGCTGCGACGTTAAGCTTGTGTGTGTGTGTAGAAGCAATGACAGATTTCCCTAGTGAAATTCAAAAGGAGAGTATTCAGATTTCAGGACCATGGTTTGTAGTCTCAAAGTTTAGGAAAACGGCATTTTATTCAAATGAAGAAGTGACTCTTAGCACTGTTTGGTTGAAAGAATTACTTGGGGGTTGCCTTGTTCAGTTTGCATCAGTTTATGCTCCTTTGCCTTCCGTGACAAACTACTTAATGGATTTTAGGTTCCCCAAACCATTTCAGGTCAGTAAGCAAGAGTTTTTTTTTTTTTTTTTCCTGTGGCTCACTGGAAAGGTCGCATACCCATACAATAGTAATAACATTTTTGTGGTCACTGGGAACAAAGCTCTTAATATAAAGTTGAGTATGAATGATGAAAATTAAATTGATAATCAGAGAGGCAATTATGTCAACTACAGATTACATTTGTTCCTTTGTTAGCCTGCATTTCTTGGGCAAAAAAGAAAATATAATGTTTGGTCCTGGGCCCCTCTTTTAAATAGTGCTCAAACTCAGTAGGCAGAACTGTAATGACTTAGGAGAAAAATGCACCCCTTGAATAAGGACTAGTTAGGTTTTTAGTCATGCATTTTCATTTGAAGCTTTTAATTTGGAATTCAGGCCCTGCCTCTAATTGAAGTCATTTGAGATAGGTGCAAAGAGGTGGACAATTTTCTTTAACCAAGATGGGAAGTGTGACTATTAGGAAACTTAAGATTGAGGAGAAAAAACAACAACACAGTATTATGGTCTTTGGGATGATAAATGGGGGGGCTCTTGCTTAATCATTTCCTATGGCTGTGTGTGAAGGATATTCTGGGCTGACTTCTTGTAGTGTAGATGAGACTTAATGAAGTTCCTCCCCTTCAGGGCTGTGGCAGGCTCACTTTCGTGGAAACCTTATTTGCTGAGGCCTCTGCCTCTGGGGTGAAGTCCTAGCTTTTTTTTTTTTTTATTAACAATACAATTTCTGTTATCCTTGGTCTCTGCTCAGTACTTACCACTTGACAATGTCTTAGTTCCTTGCCTTATTCAGTCATCTCCCAATCAAAAGTAAATCATTATGTTACTGATTTTTTTTTCTCGAGGATGTATTAGTATATTTTCCAACTGTTGTAAGTACACAAAATAAGAGCTTCATTTTGGAACTCAGAAGATAGTGTTGAAATGAAGAATGTGAAAATCATTGGCCTTTTCAGAAGTCCAAGCAGTGATACTGTAAATCGGAGGCATAGTCCTTTTTTAAAAATAAAACGCTCCTCTGAAGCCTGCTGTATGTTTTAAATTGTACCCTAAATTTTTGTAGTACTATGTAAATATCAGTAACTCCAATCCTTATTGATCATTTTGCATGTATCTTACAAAATTTACATTTGCCAATTTTGCCAGTGCTACAGTTGTGAGTTCCACATGATTTTCTTTTTCTTTGATTTTATTGTCAAGGCAATGTACAGATGGGTTACAGTTACATATGTAAGGTAGTGAGTACATTTCTTGTCATACTTGTTATCCCCTTCCTCATTTTTTCCCACCCTCCGTCCTCCCCCATTTCTACCCCCCCACCAACATATTGTCTTGTGAGTATTGCTTTTGCATTGGTTTGCTCTATATCCTTTGATGATTTTCTTCATGTGACGATTGTTACATCAAAATTGTTGTAAGTGGATCCATGTATGTAGGAAATGTAGAAATTTCTATAAATAAAACATGAAAAAAGCTGAATTTGTTGGCACATAGCAGTTTTCATCATACAGCTGATATTTAAAAGTTAGTAAAGACTATATAATGTGGTAGAGAAGGTGTGGGCATTATTTTTAGATAAAGGAGGGTGAGTGATTTCTTCCTGTTGCATCATAGACAATGTGATGAAATTATTGCTGTGAAACAAATTTGTAATTGGATTTAGAATAATTGATGATAGAATATTTCCACAATATCTGTGAATCAAAATTTGTAAGACCTGAAACATTTTAGTGATATTGTGACATTTGCATTAAGAAAGATTTTCTGAAATGCTTACCATTTTATAGTGACCTTATATACCTGCTGCCACTCAGGTGTGCAAAGCTAGTTAAAAGGCATGCTCTTTGTGCAGTGTACATTGCAAACAAATGACAAACATGGATAGCAACATGACAGACACGGATTTTAAGTATTTTATTACATACTATTAGGCATATAGGTGCCATCATGCCTCCTAGATTAGAAGTTTCCTGAGGGTTGAACTGTTGAGTAATCATCATTCTGTATGTTCACATTCTGAATGTGTTTTGAAGAGCAATGTGTTTCTGATGGAGATAAGTATTTATTCTTACTCCACTTCAGTGACTTACCAAATAGACAAGGACACCGCCTCTCCTCCCGTCCCAGTGCTGGGGCTCAAACCCAGAGGGTAATCTTGAAAGTAATTCTTGTTGCTTAAAGTCTATGTCCTGGCTGCAAAGATGCAAGATACTAGCAGCCAGAATCTCACAAACTTATTTAGAGCTTTATTTTATCCAGATGAAACAACAAAAAAGAATGATTAAATGCTACCACTTGAGTAGATAATGGCTTTGCTCTTGTTATATAACCACCAGTTTCAGAGATTTCAGAAAGGTGAGTCTGATCTGAGGTCTTTGCTGGTGTAGAGACAAACTTGATTTTTGTATTATGATACAACCTGTTGTTTATGTAGAAGAGAGATGGATTGTGTGTAGTTGTGAGAAAGCAAGATTCCAAAAGTATCTCATTAGTGGAAAGAAATCGTGTGCATTTATGAGTAAGCAGAATTAAAACTCAGAATTTGGCTTAAATGACTGATTTTGTGCTAGGAAGCATGTTAAATGCTAGTGTTTAATAGCACATTGATACATGTTGAAGATCACAGTAAAGTGATTTCTGGGGAAATTCTGGAGTTCATTCATATAGGAATTAATAATAAACCTTTAACAGATCTTCAAAAAATGCAGCACAAGAGTTTGGCTGTGGTGCTGGAAATGTGGCTTAGTGATAGAATGCTTGCCTAGCATCCATGATGCCCTGGGTTCGATTCCTCAGCACCACATAAACAGGAAAAGCCAGGAGTGGCACTGTGGCCCAAGTGGTAGAGTGTTAGCCTTGAGCAAAAGGAAGCCAAGGACAATGCTCACGCCCTGAGTTCAAACCCCAGGACTGACAAAACAAAAAGTTTGGCAGTTAGTTACTATCATTGTACAACAGTATCCATTCTATATTTGGGCTGGATCTAGTAGTACTTACCTGTAATCCTAGCTATTTGGGAGGTAGAAATAGGAGTTTCTGGTCAGGAAACCATAGTTAGGCAGAATTTCCAAGACTATCTCAGAAAACAAGCCTGTGATCCCAGCTACTGTGGAGGTAGAGGTAGGACTGGAACAGGGTCCCAAACCAGCCCGAACAGTGTTAGCACAAGACCCTATCTGAGAAGAGGCAAAAAGTATGGACTAAGTGGTAGAGCTCTTAGCTAGTGAGTACAAGGTTTAATCTCCAGTCCCACAAAAAAAGGAACAAATACTAATATTGAAAATCAGGACATATGAGGGAGGCTGTTAACGTTGGTTTGTCTTTAACACCATAAATGTGTATCTATAGACATCAGTGTGTTTGGGTTTAACTTACTAGATGAGGACTTAAGACATCTTACAAGAACTAATATAGTTTTCCTCACTAATTAAAGCATTCCAAAGAATCAGATGTTAAACTTTTTTTCCTGATAAATTACAAGCTTTTTTATTTTTGGTTGTTGCTGTTTTGGTCAGTACTAGGGTTTGAACTTAAGATTCCTGCTTTTGCCCTTTTTTTTTTTTTTTTTTTGCCTTAATTACTTTTTGAAGAGGATCTTGAGTATTTTGTCCAGGGCTAGCCTCAAGCCATGACTCTCCTAAACTTACGTACCCACCTACTTACCTACCCACCTACCCACCTACTTACTTTTGGCCTTTCAAAATAGCAGAATTAGAGGCACATGTACCAGAAGGGCCAACTTATTTGTTGAAATGGCGGTCTTCCCAACTTTTTGCCTGGGCCCCTGAAACTCCCAATCGCCACCTCCTGTTTTTCTTCTCCAAGTCCTGGGGTTTGAACACAGGTTCTGGGCACTGTCCCTGAGCCTCTTTATGCTCAGGGCTAATGCTCTACCACTTAGTTCACAGCACCTCTTCTGGCTTTTTCTGAATAGTTTATTGAGGATAAGCGTCTCATGGACTTTCCTGCCTGGGCTGGCTTTGAACCACAGTCCTCAGATCTCAGCCTCCTGAGTAGCTAGAATTACATGCTTGAGCCACCGGCACCCAGCCTGGGTCTGCTTTTATATGTGTGGTGTTTTATTGGTGTTATGGTCTTGGACATGTTTCTTTCATAGCCCTCAGTGTCAGAACCTCATCTGCAGTGTGGAGTTAATATTAGCTCTACCTCATAGGGTCGACCTGGTAGGTCACTGTGTGTTCCACCAAAGCATTGGAGCATTTTCTTCTTTGATCACAGACCATTGGACTCGTCTCTGCCATTAAGCTTTGGGAGTGGATGTACTATTTTTTTTTTTTAATTGTCACAGGCATCTGGTTATCACTTAGGGCAGATGGGCTAAGTAAAGAGAGACATCTATGTTTCTGGGAAAAGAAAGCCAACAAAGCCTGGTCTGACACCAGGCTGCAGCTATTGAAATGCGATTTCCCTGTGGATTTGGCTGGTTTAGCTGTATGATACTTCTGAATAAAAGGAATGGATCCCACTAGTTTCGCTTAGCAGAATTAGTTTTTTTCTTTAGAAGACACTTTTTACTTGTATAGCTTTTATTTGATGGTAAACTTGAAAGTTGTTAGTGTCGATGTCAAGCCTTCAACTTGCGTTTTCTACGTCACTACAAATGTTCTAGGTAGTATGCTTCCTTGTAATTTTAGAAGTTGCTGGAATTGCTGCTTTGTTCCAATAATTCAAATGGTTCAAGAATAATTTCATAGGCCTCCAACTTGCTTTGTTTATGAAAGAGTTAAAAGCAAATACTGAGGCCACCTGATCAGGGAAACAATTTAATGATTATAGCTGGGTTTGGTCTGTTACTGATATAACTAACTTTTTAAAGCAAAATCCCAATGTTGGCGATGAGTTAGGTGGACAGTTGAAACTACTAAAAGTAACTGCCTCTGCTTAAACAAAATGTTTGCCCTCTGTCTGTCCAGGTCTTGATTTTATTTTATAATGATAGTTTTATAAACTATAGAAGTTGTTATCAAATGCAGTTTAAAATACATTGCGCTTTAAAATGTGTAAGGGTAAAGTTGATTTTTTTATTTGGGTTTAATAAACTTTTACATCTGAAGGAAATCTGAAAATATATTTGTACTCAGAGGTCTGACTTTGTTATCTTTCGTTTTTAAAGAAAGTGAAAGTCTGATTACTGTTGATGTAGTTTTGCAGTTGGATTGGCCAGAACACATTCTGTAATGATGTAGATGTAATATTTTGTTAACTTTATTCTTCTAGCCGTTATGAATTCCATATCTAAAACATACTGAGATAGAAAAAAATGACCATTACTATTTTCCCTCCTCCCCAATTTAGAGATTTATAGCTTAAAAGAAAAAAAAGAATAAAGATGGTGTTGGGAAATTTTTAAGAAAGCAAGTCTCTAATGTGACAGAACTATTGCCTACAATAGAACTGGCCTGTTCTGAGACAAAGATCTAACACATTGTTAATGTTTCCTTAGTGTTCTCTGCACTATACGCTTTTTCAGAGACAGATGTTGCTGTCATTCAGATATGAAGATAATAAACCTAGCATGCAGCCTTAAAGTGCAAATATGAAGATGATTATTTGATTTATGGCTCCAGTCAATATTTGTGGAGTCTATTATTGTTTGAATCTCAGCTAAGACTCATGGTGAACCATAAGGTTTTGTAGAACAAGAACCCTTCCTTTTTATTTATTTACAAGGTACTTTGGTGAACCACAGAGCCTTCACCCTTGCGTCTGCTTAGGCTGCATCTCATACTTGAATGCATGTGCAGCCTAGGGAAAGGGTACTGAGCACCCCTCACATGATCATGGATAGCTGCAGTTGAGCACCTTTGCTGGTTAGAAAAGCACAGTAATGTTAAAAGTAGAGTCACCAACTTAGAAGACCTCCTTCAATGCAGATTTGTGTGCTAAACAGTGTTCTATTCTCTACGTTGGGTAGGCACAGCAGGTGAAAAACTCTATAAATAATAACTCTTTCATCTCAACAGCATAACATAAATTTGTAGGGCATTAAAGCAGAGACAGTCTTTGGCTGACCAGCCTTTTTTTTCCCCCTGTACTAGGAACTAAACTTTGCTTTGCACTTGCTATACAGTCTCTTTACCAATTGGGCTATGTTATTGTGCTTTTACCTGGGCTGGATTTTGACAGTGACCCCTCATACCTCTGACTCCTGAGTAGCTGGGATTTATGATGTACCCCATGATTCTCTCCTTATTTCTCAGATTAGTCTTGATAAATCTGCCCAACTTTCTCCCAAACAATAATCTTCCCATTTCTGCCTCCCTGGTCAGTAATTTTAAAACTTCCACTTCAATGCATAAAACTAGTTTGATAGGCCACCTAATGATGTAACATTACTAATGTAACTATATAATATAATAGTGGTATACGTGATATATAATATATACTACTATATATGTGACAGTGGTCTTCCAAGAGTATTATGGAATTATCACCTGTTCCTTTCCCATATTCAGTTGTGACTAGATGCACAAATATTTGCCATTGCCTACAGTATTCAGTACAGCGATGTATTATACAGGCGGAGCCTTGGAGTGCAGGGTAGACTGAGTGTGTCCTATAAAGCTGAACCATATAGATTTGTGTAAGTACACAGTATTGTTTGTTGTTACATAATGACAAAATCATCTGTTGATACATTTCTGAGGTTGTATTCTTGTCAAAGAGGAACACACTGCTATCTTTCACTGTGTGTGACTTAAAAATGTGTGCCTTTTGATTCACACTAGTTTTAGTTTGTTGCCTTGTTAAAATTAAGAGAGTTTCAAATGTCAAAAACAATATTCTTTTCTTTAAAACATGATTACAGTATATAGCCCAGGCTGGCCTCAAACTCACAATCCTCTTTCCCCAGCCTCCTGTGGGATTATAGACTTATGGCACCATCCCCAGCTTTGAAGCCTTGTTTGTCTTGTGTTGTATTCTCACTCTCACCTTATAAATAGAAGAGGAATGCCTTTAATGAACCCAGTAACTAATATCCTGAAAATGATTGGCAGGTGAGTCATTGTATTATGACCTGCTGTCTTGAATAGCCTTAAGGTACGAATGAGTTAAAATTCTTGAAAGTAACTTTAAAGTAAAAAATCATTTAAAAATACTAGCAGTACTAGTGTTTGAACTCAAGACTTCAGTGCAAAACTCCTTGGATAAGTATTTAATTTGTCTACACATTTAGGATTCCTTCCCCTTGATTTATTCTTTCTTATGTGAGTCTTCATCTCTACGATTCTTATCACCATCTTAAAAACTTTTATTCTTCCCACTTATCCAAAGGCCTGCACCATCCTTTGTTTGTTCTTAAAGTAGTCATGTAATTTAGCAACATTTTAGTGAGTTTAGATCCAAATGCTAATTATGGAATCAATATCTAAAGACACATTTGAACTAAGCAGCTCTCTTGAGGAAGCTGGATACTTAACAGTCTTAAAGGCAGTTTTAATACAGACAGGACCTTTCGTTTGCTGAGCCTACTGTTGGGGTGCTCTTTGGGATCCCAGTGTTTCATGTGACAGGCTCCTTAAGATCTCATTTTAACAGCCATTTCTCTTGAGAAAGCTAAGATCTGAAGATTATGGTTCAAAGCCAGCCCTGGCAGAAAAGTCTATGAGATTCTCATCTCCAAAAAACTACTGAAAACAAGTCAAGTGGTAGAGTGCTAGCCTTGAACAAAAGAAGCTCTGGAACAGCACTCAGGGCTTGAGTTCAAACCCCAGGACTGGGATTGAAAAAAACAGTCATTTCTCATTTTTAGGGTAGTTGAAATGCTTCCCTCACATCCTTCCTCCTACATTTTTCTCATCTTGTTTATTTTCTAAGTCATAGTCTTGGATTATTTTAATTATTGGCCTATTGTCTATTTTGCCCACTGGACTATAATTGCTGGGAGCAATCCTTGCCTGACCGTTTTGTTCTGAGCTGTATTGCCTGCCCACAGAGCTTGCTTCGCATCATTTACATACTGAGAGGAATTTTGAGGAAGAGTTAGTTGAAGGATTGCAGAAAGGGCATTCTAAGCAGGTATAGGATCATCACAAGGTTTGCCATTGTAAACAGAGTGGTATAAAGTTGAGAACGTTAAGATGTGATAGAGTGGAAACAGATTATAGAGGGAGATTAGAGATGGGAGGGGCACTGCATTTCAAGCCAAGAAAATTAGATTCAATTTTATCCATCTAAGAGAACCGGGAGATGTTTTAGAAGTAGGATTGTAGCACAATTAGATAATTCTGATAGCAATGTGGTAGATGGACTAGATCTTGGAAACTGCAAGCAGTGAAGAGTTTCATTTGGTGGCTATAGCCATAATGACATGGAAGAGAGCCTAAAATAAAACTGTTGCTTTAGACACAGAAAAGATAGATTCAGTAGGCATTGGATAAAAGTGATAGGTGAAGGATGATCCTGAAATATTTTATGTAGGCAAGTGAATGTTGTATGGTGACTCTGTTCATGAGCATTAAAGGGAGGGGAGGTATTTCTAAGAGCATAGTGGGTTTGGTTTAATAAATTATGCATAATAGATAATGCATAATACACTAATTTAAGATTGCTATAGAAGCCCTCCATAGGCTCATGGAAAGCTCCTTGAAGCCTGGAAAGCCTTGAAAGAACTAGGGCTTAAGACAGTGGTTTAGAATCTTCTCCAATCAATCTTAAACCCATTGGAAACAATGGTTTCGTCAGAAACGCATGTAGATTTATCAATATGCAGTTTTTCGGGGGGGTTCTAGACTATTGTTTTCAGGGACTGAACAACTTCTGAGTTGGAGGGAGAGCCCAGGGAAGGTACTTTAGAAACGAATTACAAAATAGGGATAGATAATTTTGAGAGTTAGATGTTCCCAATGCTTTGTGCTCTGGAGAGGAACAGTAGGCGGGAGTTTCAGCTGCCACTGAATCTATCTGGCAGACAATCATCCATCCCTAACTGTTGCTACTATGTAGAGGCACAAGGCGGATTTTGTCAGTTTAGAGCCTGAAGTGGAATTGAGGAAACAAGGCAGGGTAAACTGAAGAAATCTTGATGTACTCTATGATAAAGTCATAAAAGGAGGCAGCCCATTTTAGCAACTTACTGAATGGGAAATTCCATTGTTTTGGTTGCCTATGATGATGTTTCATCCCAGTGCCTCTCATCTGACTGTCCACTGGTAGTATTGTGTAAACATTTTTAAATGCAAGGGCTTACTAAGGTTAATTAAATCTCAGTTTCTATGCAAGTGAATATCAATATAATTTTTATTTCTTTTTAACTTTCCCTTAGTAGGTTAGAACTAGTGTCCTTGCTATGGTTTGACTATGATTGGCCCCGACAAACATGAAGGATATTAATAGGGTTTGTATATTAATAGGGTTTATTATTTGTTATGTAGTAATGGTACTAAGAAGGTGGAAACTTAATTTATGGTATTTAGAATGGGTGCCTTCGGAATGTGATTGTTTAGATAAAGTCGTTAGTGTACAGCCTTCATAATTAATTGAATCCTTGTTACTTTATAGAAGAGGGATGAAGACTAGAGACACAAATGTGTTGTCTTGAGCTCTGCCAACATGAAGGCCATCACCAGAACTGAGCAAGTAGCCACCAGCACCTTCCCTGGGAACCTCCAAAACTGGGCTAAACAACTCTTTTATTTATGGTTAGCCTGCAGTAGGTATTTTGTTGTAGTAAGGAAAAGTTGACTAATGCAGTTCCACGATGAGATCTTTGTTATCATTCTTGTACTATCGTCTATGTAAGAACCCTTTCTTTTGCGGTAAAGTTATCATCAAATCATTCACCTAATGGCTGTGCTAGTTTAAAACCAGTTTTCTTTAGTCTTTGTCATAGATCTTAATTTCCAGGTTGTTTTTTTTTTTTAAAAAGGTGGCTTTCTTCTGGGCTAGCCAAGTTCTCCATATTTAGCTTTCTTGAGTGATAAACCCTTGATTACTTAGATCTAACCAATTTTGAATAAAGTAATAGTTCTAATGGTGCTTCTATGAGGAATATTTATTCCGTAGTCCTGTTATTATTTAGTCCTGCTTGCTTTTACCATGTTGCATTTTTTTTTTACTCTTTTAACCAGAAAAGCATTTTAACCAGAAAAATTTGAATTCTATACTGTTTTCTTCAATGATTTTATAGTCTTTTCTGAAGATATCATTAAGGAATGACATGGACATTAGTTTGTGTATACTCAAGCAGACATTTCATGTGAAGAGGAGCCCTGTAAAGGCAGTAAAAAGCCAAGTATCCACAGGAAATGTAACCTGTTGTGTTTTCACCTTGCTCTTCTATCTCTTGATTTTTTTTTTTTTTTTTTTTTTAGGAATGATACTGAAATAATCAAGGCTTGTTAATTTTTTTTTGGGGGGGGGTCGGTCTTCGGGCTTGAACTCTGGGCTGGGGTGCTGTCTCTGAGCTCTTCAGCTCAAGGCTAGTGCTCTACCACTTTGAGCCCCAGTACCACTTCTGGTTTTCTGATGGTTAATTGTAGATAAGAATCTCATGGCCTTTCCTTCTTGGGCTGGCTTTGAACTTCGATCCTCAGATCTCACCCTGAGTAGCTAGGATTACAGGAATGAGCCACTGGCACCTGGCTCCATTGATGAAGTATCAGTGGTTTAGTTTGAATGCTTTGCTCATATCCTTGAAATAAACTCTGAATACAGAGAAGTTTGATCTTACAGTATGATAACTCTTGACACCATCTGGGAGCTAGAAGAGGATGGGTTTGGTCTTTCTACCTGATGACTTAACATTTATACTTGGAAATAAAAATAATAAAAAGTAATCTTAAATCTTTCACTAGCATTGGTTAATGGCTAAACTAATCTTGTAAATTAAGAGTCTCCTTTTCTAGTCTCCTTAAGCCAGATATCAAACTTTTTGGTAAAGAGATAAGTTTCTTAGTGTTGTAAATGACAGCTTATAGTAAATAGGGGCACATGTAAGACCTTTTCAAGAAAACTGGTAGCTTATAATTGAAAATGAACATCTTAAGTTTAGTTTTCATATTTAATATTCAAAGCTGATATTCTAATTTTCTGGCTTTATAAGGTACCTAAGTAGAAATTAGCAAAATAATTGTTTTATAATAATATGTGATTAGTCTTCTTCATCTTTTTCTGCTTTCCTTACCATATTTCCCACAGCTCCCTTCCCAATACACTCCCCTCCCAACAAGTACCTATCAACAATTACTGTTCAGTCTGGGAATGTGGCCTAGTGATAGAGTGCTTGCCTAGGATGCATGAAGCCCTGGGTTTGACTCCTCAGTACCACATAAACAGAAAAGGCCCAGAAGTAGCACTGTGGCTCAAGTGGTAGAGTGCTATCCTTTAGCAAAAAGAAGCTCAGGGACAGTGTACAGGCCCTTAGTTCAAGCCCTAGGACTGTCAAAAAACACAACAACAAAAAAACAATTACTGTTCATTGTTCTTTGAAGTAATTTTGCTATTGGTTGGGATCTTTTTTAACTCATGGTTAAATTTAGAGGGGTTTTTTCCAGTACTAATTTTATTAACCAAGTACATCAGAACTTAGTCTTTGTTTTACTACTTGTTTTTAAACTTGAAATGGAGACAATCTTGTTTTGTCTTCCAGAACTTGAACACTGCAGTAAGCCACTAGTAATCCTTTCCATTTTTGAACATTTTTTTCCTTCATGGAAGATGAATAGAGGAGATAATAATAGTAATGATGAGAATAGTCAAATTTGAATGCTTACCATGTGCACGTGCTGGGCCAAGCACTCCATAGAAGCTTTTATTTCATTTTCACAACACTATTATCTGCTATGTTTTATAGATGAGGGATATGTAGGCGCTAGAGGGTTTAGTAATGTCCCCATGGTGTGGTGGTAGGGCTCCTAAATGGTAGGTCTGGATTTAGCTCAAGCAGTTTGCTGAACACTTAAATTTGTGTGTGTGTGTGTGTGTGTGTGTGCATGTGTGTGCATGCACGTGCATAACCTCAAGCTAACAGTTAAGCTCTAGAGACATTTTATTGAACATGTATAATGCCTTGGGAACTGCCAAGACTGGGGTAAAGAAATAAATAAGGTTAGACCATGATTCTGAGGAGTTTATTATACATAGACATATTATACATAGACATATTTCACTGTAGTGGAATTTCACAAGTGTGGAAAATTGTCATAGAAATCAGCTCAGTAATATGTTATGGGATTCAAAATACAGAACACGGATTTATTCTTGGGTATCAGATTTCTCAGTTCCTTATTTTTTAAATTTTACTCATGATGATTTTTTAACAAAAATTAGTACTGATGTTGGGCACCAGTGGCTCATGCAACTACTCAGGAGAGTGAGATCTGAACATTAGGGTTCAAAGCCAGCTGGGGCAGGAAAGTCCATAAAACTCGTATCTCCAGTTGCCTACCAGAAAACTGGAATTATCACTGTAGCTCAAAGTGGTAAAGCACTAATCTTGAGCAAAAGAGCTCAAGGACAGTGCCTAGGCCTTGAGTTTAAGCTGACAAAAAAAGTCTACCCCCCCCCAATGAATACTGGATTTGAACTCAGGACCTTGCTCTTGCTAGTCAGATGCTTTCACTGCTGAGCCACACTGCCAACTCTGATCTTTGGTAATTTTTTTAGATAGGGTTTTGATTCCTACCAAGTTGTATGCCTAGGTACAGTCCATCTGTACCCACTGATGAGTTAAGACTGGATATCTTGAAATTTTTTGCATAGACTTAAACTGAGATTCTTCCAGTCTGAGTACCCCAGGAAGCTAGAATTGCAGGCATAAGCCACTGACACCCAGTCCATTATGGTTACCTTTTTCATTACCTTGTTTATTAGGATTTCCAGGCTTACACTGCATGCGCGCACACATGCACACAGTATGCATACATACCAGTACTGAGACTTGAAGTCAGAGCCTCAGTGCTATCCCTTGGCTTTTTTGCTCATAGCTGGTGTTCTGTCACTTGAGCCATGGATCCACTTCCAGCTTTTTGGTCGTTAATTGAGATTAATTGGAGATTGTTTGTCAACTAATCAGACACTCTGGTCCTTAGATCTCAGCCTCCTGAGCAAGTAGTATTACAGGTGTGAGCCTGGCTTCCAAGTTTACATTTCTTTTTTCTTTCTTTTTTTTTTTTTGGCCAGTCCTGGGGCTTGGACTCAGGGCCTGAGCACTGTGCACTGTCCCTGGCTTCTTCTTGCTCAAGGCTAGCACTCTGCCACTTGAGCCACAGCGCCCCTTCTGGCCATTTTGTATATATGTGGTGCTGGGGAATTGAACCCAGGGCCTCATGTATATGAGGCAAGCACTCTTGCCATTAGGCCATATCCCCAGCCCCAAGTTTACATTTCTTGTCTAGACCTAAACCTTTCATACTCCATTCTCCTCTTTCCTCATCCCCATATCATCAACACATCATCATTCTGTCTTCTGCAGATGTCTTCTGTTTACTGCTTTCCATCTGCAGCAAGTGCCACCCCCTCTGGTCCAGGCTGCTGTTGTCTCTTCTGTGAACTGCTTCACTGGGTCCTGACAGGGTTTCTTTACCATTATTTATCTTTCAGACCCTTTCCCTGGCGGAATTGGTGATGATGTAGTTTTTAAGTGAATATATATACATACCGTGTTTTTAATTTTTTTCTGCTCTTTTAGCTCACTTTTGCTCTTAGAATAAATATCAGAATCCTTATCCAGTTGCCAGTGGTTCAGGTTGTAGCTACTCAGGAAGCTAAGATCTATGAAGGGAAGATTTATGCAGTTTACAAATAAAGAGTAGGAGCAATTCAAGTGAATCCATTGTCACAGATCTTCAGGTAGGACTGTGTCTACTATCTTTACATTCAGTTTTTTAAAATATGTTTTTCTTTCTTCCATCAGAGTTACTAGGCTGCTGTTAAAAGCACTTAAGGTGGGAATTAGATTATATACTTTTGTATTGCAGAATGCATAGCATTGTTTTTTAAGTGCTCCCCACCACCTTTTGGGCAGCATTACAAATATTACCATTACTAAAGCATAGAAAATGAGCTTGTCATTACCATTGTGTGTGTATGTGTGTCTTTAATATTTGCTGACTCCCATCAGAGTTGTTAATTTCCACAGAAAGAATATATCTGTAGCCCTGCAGATATTTAAAATCATTTTGATGCAAATTATTTGCATGAATGCAATGATTTACTTAATGCAGTGATGTTTTTGCCTTTATACTTAAGTATTTATAAAGGTTTTACGTAACATATATGGTATAACTACATAATTCCTCTTGTTGGAAAATAAAAGTGGGGACTGTGTGTGTGTGAGTGTGTGTGGCCAGTGTATGGTTAAAGTTTTCTTCACATTGCTAGACTGGCTTCTAAAGTATGAGCCTTTGGGCCAAACCCTGAAGTTCCCTTGTGATAGACTGTCACCCTACCAAACAAGTTAAAGGGTTTTAGTTTTTTCATGTGGTTATGCTGTTATACCTCCCCCCATGCATCTCACTGTCTCTCTTCTGCCTTTGTGAAGAGGGATGTATGTTAAAGGAAAAGTGGCAGGTTCAGTTTTAGGATGATAATTTATTTTAACTAATGGTACTAGAATTAAAATGATTGCTAAGTGTATAATTTTTAAATCAGTCTACATTGAGTTTCCATCTTTTATGTTAGACTCTCGGAGGCTCAGAATTAGATGCTATATCTTTGGATAAGTATTTCAAATTTGCTTTGTGCTGTGGCAAGATTTCAGACATATGAAATCCTACTCAAATCTATTTGTAACTGAGTTAATAATAGTGAAAGATACCTGTATTTGAAATTTAAGGTAAATCACAGATGTGACATTCCATCCTGAATATTTCAGTACGGTCTCTGAAAAATAAGCATGTTTGTCTATTTACCCGTTCTCTAGTATTTATCACTCAGGCCCATTCAGCGCTCTCGGCTTACCTGAATTTCCCTCAAATATCTCTTATCCTGATGTTTGTTCATCCAGTATCCAATCAAGGACTGGGCCACATAGTAAATGGCTTGTAGGCTTGTGGGTCATTTGATCTTTGTTAGACCCACTCAGTCATACTGAATACTACAGGAGCACATGCACATGGCTGTGTTCCAGTCAGACTTGGACAAAATGGGTGCTGGCCCAGTGGTGGTAGTGGACTGACCCCTGCCTGACCTGTTAGGACTGTGGGTTTTTGTGTTTTTTTGCAACTATTACTATAACAGTTCTCAAGGACTATCATTTCAATAAATAATACTATTTATTTAAAGTATTTGACTGCACATAGTAGTTGCTATGTTTTTTACATAATCAAATTACATGTCTAAAAGAAATCTTGGTATAATGATGATACTATCACAGATTTATTTATACAAGTAGAAATGATGATTTAGAGAGTTAAGTGACTGTCAAGCTGAATGTGAACATTAGTTCAGAGTGCCCTTTGTAGGATTTATGCTGTGTATATATATATATTATCAAGTAGATGTGAAAGACTATGCCCTTTCTAGAAGGCAAAATGATACCTTATCTCCACGCTGGTCACAGTCATGTGTTGGGAGACTTGTCAAATACTGTATTGGAGTCAGAATGTAAAGCCTCTCATCTGCTCTTTTGGGAGCTTTATAAATAAAGAATGTAGGTTCGTTTGGTTGCTGTGTCTTTTTTAGAACAACAGTAGATCTCCAGGAGACTCGCATAGGGTATGCTTCCAGCACAGCCGTCCCCTGCTTCTGCCATTTCTCAAATTATCCATGCTAATTTTGTGGTTAAACTCTTGAGGCCTCTTCCTCAGCCACCTCAGCGGCAACATAAATATAGTTCAAGGAATGGGTTTCTTCTTTTGGTCGAATCTGTTTTATTTAGTTTGAATTTTTGAACTTTCATTTTGAATTTAAGATTTTATGACTGTATTTAGTGGCTTTTCAGTTCTCCTTCTTTAGGACCAGGAGGTGGCAGTGTTTTCCAGGTGATTTAAGGTTACTCTGTATCATGGTTGCTGAATTAATGCTTTGGAATGCCACTCGTAAGTTGGAGAACCTAAAATAAAGCTGTATATTCTTGTCCATAATGTCTCTGAGTGAGGAAGAAGCTGTTTTTCAGCATCCGGGTTCACTTTCAGGCTTTCCATTGGAAGAAAATCGTTGACATATCAGCCTTTTACTAGTCATTTACTTCAGAAACAGAGCAAAGCACTTGATCAAACCATGCCTTAATAAGTTGGCAATAGACAGTGGGCAAGTTATCGATACTTATATTTAATTCAAACTGGAAAATACATTTTTCTTATAGTAAATCGAACATGAAACAAGCAGATTTTACCAAAAAAAAAAAAAAATGGAAAGGAGACAATCAAAACTGGCACCAGGCTGGGGATATAGCCTAGTGGCAAGAGTGCCTGCCTCGGATACAGGAGGCCCTAGGTTCGGTTCCCCAGCACCACATATACAGAAAACGGCCAGAAGCGGCGCTGTGGCTCAAATGGCAGAGTGCTAGCCTTGAGCGGGAAGAAGCCAGGGACAGTGCTCAGGCCCTGAGTCCAAGGCCCAGGACTGGCCAAAAAAAAAAAAACAAAAAAAAAACTGGCACCAGTAACTCTCATACTTATAATCCTAGCTGCTCAGGACACTGAGATCTGATGATTACAGTGCAAAGCCAGACTAGGCAGGAAAGTTTGTGAGACTCTCATCTCCAATTAAGCACCAAAAAAGTGGAACTGTGGCTCAAATGATAGAGTGTTTGCTTTGAGCAGCAAAGCTTAGGGATAGCACCAAGACCATGAGTTCAAACCCCAGTGCTACCACCAGAAAAAGGAAAGAAAAGAAAAGAAAGTCAGCCTCAATTCTCTGGATAGGATACTTTTTTTTTCCCTTAACATTTGGCAGGTATAAGTGCCTACACAGATATAGAAATCAAAGTGTGCTCATTATCAGACTTAGACAATTTTTTACACTAAAAACAATGTGGACCTGCAATTTTATACTTTATGAAAGTATATTTAGTAGTGTGCTATGTAAGACTTGCTGTGCTTTACTTGTCCCTTTTAGATAAACATGTTTCTTCTTAACAGAATTTCTACATGTAATCTTATTTGCACTTTTCTTAGCTCAAATATTTCTCAAGATGCATGCTTAGTGATTATAATTCTATACAATTCTACACACACACACACACACACACACACACACACACACACACACACATTTTAGGTTGTTTGAATACCCACTGCCACTACCAGGTGACTTTTGTACCAAATCTAGAAGACCGTTCTGGTTTACTCTTAACCTTTGCCAACCCTATGTCACCAGTATAAGTAAGTGCTACATGATTCTTTTAGCATTTCCTTCATTACTAGTAAGCTGAAAAAAAATATTTCTAAAAGCAAGTCATTTCTAAATAAATCATTTATCCAAGAAAAATAATAAAATTTAAGTATTTTTTTAATCAATGGTAGTAAAAAACATACATCTAACTTTTTTTTCAAAAAGAAAAAGTTAAAAACTAATGGTACTAGACATTCAACTTAAGTACTTCAAGAGATTAGAAAAAGCTGGGAATATAGCCTAGTGGTAGAGAGCTTGCCTCACATACATGAAGCCCTGGGTTCGATTCCTCAGTACCACATAAACAGAAAAAGCCAGACGTGGCGCTGTGGCTCAAGTGGTAGAGTGCTAGCCTTGAGCAAAAAAGAAGCCAGGGACAGTGCTCACACTCTGAGTTCAAGCCCCAGGCCTGGCGCAGAGAGAGAGGGAGGGAGGGAGGAAGAAAGACAGAGAGAGAGAGATTAGAAAATCATAGAGATGATTTCAACAAAGTAGCAAAGCCTTGCATCAAGATTAAGAGGAGCACAGATACTGTGGAGGTGCTTTAGCATGTTCTACTTGGATCTACACAAACTTGTAAAAGTACTACAAAGCATGATCAATGAAACTACATACATGTTCTTGTGAATTTTGCTGTAAAGGGCTTACAGAGAAGAAGATAGCTATTCTTTCACATTCTTAAACATGGGTAGCAGTTAGGATTGGGTTTGCTGTGGATAACAAAAAGTCAACATGAGAGGACTTGAATTTTATCTCATGCTCATGAGATTCAGAATTAAGTGCAGGGACAGCAGGGAGATTCATAGCACAGGACTGAGGCCACTTCTTTCTTATCATTGTCTCATGGCCTAGATAGCTACTTGAGCCTCCAGCTCTCATTTCCAAAAGAATCTTTGTTGCCTTCGTTTCTCTTTCAGAGCAGACATTTCTCTTTGGAACAGACATTCCAGAAAACAGTAGCATATTTATGTTATTGGCCAGAACATAGTCATGTGGCCATTTTGGCAATATTGTTGCTAAAGAGTCCAAACACAGTACTATTTTATTTCTGTCACAGTGTACTAGCTAAACATCTGGGGTCTGGTCATTATGAAGGAAGAATAAAGTGGACATTAGAATGCACAACTAGAAGTTTCTATCTCACTTCATAAGTTACTTCATAGTTTTTGTAGTGAAATAGCTGAAAACCTAGTGGTATAAGAATTGATGCTAGGAAATATCTGATTGCCTCTTGGACATACCTCATCATTAGTAATGATTGTCATTTGTAGTATTATTGCTTACATTTCATACATTGTCATCATCATTTTGAGGTGAGGTGATGGGTATGGAACCCAGGACTTTATGCTTTTAGACAAACTGAGTCCCAGTCCAGCCATACACTCGAAATGCTCTCCACATCACTCTGTAGTTGGCATCTACCCCATGGTACACGTGAAAGCACTGAGGCACAGGCCCTGGGCCACCCTGCTCCATGCCTGTACACAGGAATGGATTGAGGTAGCTCAAATGTACACAAAAGAAAAACATAATGATACACAGATTGAAGAGAAAGTGGGAATGGAAGGGAAAAACTATCATGAAAGAATATTTTCAGGAATAATGTAAGCATTTTGCACTTGGTAACATTACTTACATTTGAAACCAGAAGAAATATTAAAAAAAATCAATGCACAGAATTGAATACTACATGCTGCCCTTACAGAGGTATTAGAAGCCTTGTTTTGTCACATTGATTTGTCACAATGCAGAAAAACAAGGGAATTTTCCTTATGTGGACTCTTGGCATCTTCAATTCATCATCATCTAATAATTTCAGTCATAAAGGAGAATTTTTTACATATTGTGGCCGTAAAGAAGCTTGAAGATTATTGTAGTATGTAGATAGATACAGTTTGGTGGTTTGTGTGAGGGGAGAGGTTTAGCTAAGCCAAATTGCCATCACTTGATTATTTTGTTATTATTGGGTATTTATGTGTGTGTGTATATGCATATGCGTGTGTGTGCGTACATCTGTGCCAGTGCTAGTGCTTACACTCAGGTCCTGGATACTGTCTCTTAGCTTTTTCAATCAAGGCTAGTGCTCTACTACTTGAACCACAGCTTACGTGGAGATATGTGTCTAGACTTTCCAGGCTGACTTCAGTGATCCTCAGATCTCAGCCTCCTGACTACCTGGGATTACAGGTGTGAGCCACTAACACCTGGTGCCATTGTTTCAATTTTTTTTTTAATATGAGAAAAACCCAAACAGATTCTTTAGCTGGATATGGGCTATGTGCTTAGTAAAATTAGGGCCTGCTCATTGTATAAGTGCTCTATTTTAAGAGTCATGACAAATATATTTGGTAGAGTCTAACCATGATAAGAATGATGCTGTGTAGCTATTTGCTAGTGTTCTTCCCTGCTCACACAAGTTGATTAGGTCCTTGAGAGCCAAAGATTTTGACTTCAGTTTTTTCTTCCAGTGTGCTCTCAGGTAGTAAAAGTATTGAGTATCTGAAGAAGGAATGACTATCTAGTAAATGAGAAGAGTAAAGATTCTTACTTTTTATGAAGTGAGCCCGACCCAAAGAAACATAGACTCTATGTTTTCCCTCATTAATAATTAGTGTATGTCTAGGATAATCCTAGCAGATGGTCACAATAGCTCAATAGCTGTGTACATATAATCACATAAGATGATGCTAAGCGAAATGAACTCCGAGATATGGAAACAAGTGGTTTATCACTGCTGTTTTAATGTACTATGAAATCATTTATTTATCTTTCCTATGGTTTAGCCTCTGTTTTCACTGTGTTTGATTTTGGTACCCTAGGTATTATAGATAAGTTTATCTGAATTAGGAAAGGGAAAGGGAACATCAAAATGGTGAGACAAAGGACAAAAGGCAAACAAATGTAACAGCTATAACAACGCAATATGTTGGAAATTATACAACTCTGGGCGGGGGTGGTGAATTGGGGAGGAGGGAAGGTGGGAGAAAAATGAGGGAGGAGATAACAAGTTTGGCAAGAAATGTACTCACTACCTAACATATGTAACTGTAACCACTCTCTATATCCCCTTGACAATAAAATTAAATTAAAAAATAAATTGAAAAAATATTTTTACTTTTAAATTAAAAAATCAGTTACCATGCCTGAAATAGAGAAAAGTAAGTCTATCTTCCATAGCCCCAGCAGATTGTGTGAGGTGGGTATAATTCTAAAGTCTGGACATTGGTGCTGCCAAGTCTAGCCCCTAAGCATGGTACATTTCAGGCCTCCCCGTCTCTATGGTAGGCCTGGAACCTAGAGGTGAATTGCTGGCGAAAAATCCAGCAACTTCTTGCCATCCAAAGATTATTATTTAAGGAAAGAAAGTTATGTGCGGAGTGTGAAGGACAATTATAGAGCCCTCTTCTTATTTCTTAAGTGACACTTTTTGTGGAGAAAAGGAATGTGATTTGATCCTATATAACCTTTTCAAAAGTAGTACAGAGGCTTGGGAATGTGGCTTAGTGGCAGAGTGTTTGCCTAGCATGCATGAAGCCCTAGGTTCAATTCCTCAGTACCACATAAACAGAAAAGGCCAGAAGTGGTGCTGTGGCTCAAGTGGTAGAGTGCTAGCCTTGAGCAAAAGAAGCTCAGGGACAGTGTCCAGGCTCTGAGTTCAAGCCCAGGACTGGCCAAAAAAAAAAAAAAAAGTAATACAGATCCATCTCATACTTTTATTTTAGAACTAAATGGACAGAACATTTAAGTTTAGTAACTCCGTTTTATTTTATTTCTTAGGATGTGATCTTCGTGGTGGGAAGCTCAATTTTAAACTACCCCAATGGATGCAGACAGTGATGTTGCATTGGACATTTTAATTACAAATGTAGTCTGTGTTTTTAGAACAAGATGCCATTTGAACTTAAGGAAGATTGCTTTGGAGGGAGCAAATGTAATTTATAAGCGTGATGTTGGAGTAAGTATGTGCCTTTTGGTATGTATATGTGGTCTAATTTTACAGTACTGTGAAGGATGCTGTAGTGCATTTATTCCACAGATAGTCGCTGAAGATCTCCACATATGCTAAGTAAGTAAGCCCTGTGGATGCCATCCCTCATCTTAGAGAGGGGAAGACTTTGGAAATAATTCATTTCCAAGTTTTAGCAAAGAGCTCATTGATTATGGAGACATATTGTTCTGTCAATTTCTTTAAACCAAAGTAATGAACCTTTATGTTTTTGTGTTTGCTTATTCAACTATTGCTATAATAATTTTAGGATGTTTTAAATTACATTGCTCTTTAGTTAGTCAAGATAGATTTTTTTCCTTAATAATCAGTAAAAGTAATATCATACATATATATATTTTTTAAATTTTTTTTGCCAGTCCTGGGCCAAGCTTGGACTCAGGGCCTGAGCACTGTCGCTGTCTTCTTTTTGCTCAAGGCTAGCACTCCACCACTTGAGCCACACAGCCACTTCTGGCTTTTTGAGGCAAGCACTCTTACCACTAGGCCATATTCCCAGCCCTGGCTTTTTCTATATATGTGGTGCTGAGAAATCGAACCCAGGGCTTCGTGCATGAGAGACAAACACTATAACGCTAAGCCACATTCCCAGCCCCCTCATTCAAAGCTTAACCTGGACATTTTAAATTTAGTGTTTTTCAAAACTTTTTTTTTGGGGGGGGGGTTTGGGGTGTGTGTGTGTGTATGCACGCACGCTGATTTTGAACTCAGGGCAAGGGTGCTGTCCCTTTGCTTTTTGTTAGAGGCTAGCGCTTTACCACTGTGTCGTTTGAGCCATAGACTTTCCTGATCAAGCTGGCTTCTAACCGCTCTTCTCAGATCTCAGCTTTCTGAGTAGCTAGGATTACAGGCATGAGCCACTGGCACCAGGCTTTGTCAACCTATTATATTTAAAATAGAAGCTTTGATGTTATTAATAAGTAATAGTAAAACGTTAGTGTTTGGGGATTAACATTTTTTTTTTTTTTGGGGGGGCCAGTCCTGGGCCTTGGACTCAGGGCCTGAGCACTGTCCCTGGCTTCTTCCCGCTCAAGGCTAGCACTCCGCCACTTGAGCCACAGCGCCACTTCTGGCCGTTTTCTGTATATGTGGTGCTGGGGAATCGAACCTAGGGCCTCGTGTATCCGAGGCAGGCACTCTTGCCACTAGGCTATATCCCCAGCCCGGGGGATTAACATTTTAATGGCAATAAGATAAGTACAAATTCTACATGTTTACTATAAAAATCAGGAATTCAGCCGGTTTTAAGTTCTATAAGTGAAATGCTAGTATAACAAGGTAAAATATCATTAGTTCTTACTACTAGAAATGAAGTTATAATGAGTTAAATTCACCTAAAATTTCAGAAGTATAAAGGATTTTTAAATTCATTAGTAATACCATCTTCCCTTACAAAGTAAATATACTTAATAGAATGTTTAATTGAAAAAAATGCCCAACACAGCTTTGATAGTGGAAAAAAAGTATGGCATGGGAAAGAAATCTTTTTGCTTTTGTTTGTAGGATGAATTTGAGCCCACCTTGGGCTACCTAGTTAGAGCATGGCTCAAAAAATAAAATTGAAGCCAGGTGCGGGTGGCTCATGTCTGTAATTGTAGCAATTCAGAAGGCTGGGATCTAAGGAGCCTGGTTCAAATATAGCCTGGGCAGGAAGGTCTATAAGACTTAACTCCACTTGACCATAAGAAGCCGAAAGTGGAACAGTGGTAGAGTGCCATCTGTAAGCAAAACAGCTAAGCTACAATGCCAGGCCCTGGGTCAAGCTCCAGTACTGGCACAGAAAAAGTAAAATAAAATTGAGTATTTTTTTAAAAGCCTTCCATACATGAGAATCTCAGATAATACCACCAGCTTTAGCCTTTCTCCTGCACGTTGAAATTCATTCCCATGTAGGACTTGCATGCATCTCAGCTGTAAGATTCAGTATGAGGTAATGGCTCATGGGCGTTGTGTACAGTGAAGCAGGGCTAGGAATTGGAGAACGATGGAGGGATGAGTAATTTGGGGGCTAGGCAGGGTGGGGTTCTCCATGAAGGTGATGTCTGGTGAAAGACCCACATGAAGTCAGATTGATAAGGGTGAGTACTCCAGATGACAGTAGCAGCAGCCATGAAGCTCTTGATGTGTGAAGACCTTTGGCATGAATTAGCACCCATGTAAATTCCATTGATGTCACTGGAATAGGAGAGCTGAAGTGTTTAATATGCCTGTAGATGGTTAATTCTTTGTATGTAATGAGAGATTTGTGTTCTCATTTTTAAAAAATACCTACTTATCTTTAAGTAGTTGTACAAATGATTGTCCTTCAACAAAGGAATTTGTGCACGTGTTTTGATCACTGTCACCCCTTTGTGAATTCTCTCCTGTCTCTCCCAACCCCACTCTGACCTTATTTTTAATTAGTGAAAAATTCTTAAGCTAGCCAGTGGTGGTACATGCCTCTTATCCAAGCACTTGGGAGGCTGAAACAGGAGGATGACAAGTTTCAGAGTACACAGTTGATACGCTGTCTCAAAGAAAATAAGTACTTGGGGAATCGAATAATTGTGCTATTTGTATTCAGTATTGAAATCGATTTCAGAATGAGTAATTTGGAGAACAGCTACTTCAATCTTGATAAGGTTGGGGTAAACTTTGGATATTAACATAGCCACAAAGTAGAACCACATAGGAAGGTTAACAATGCTTTACTATGTCATCTTTTTTTTTTCCAGAAAGTATTAATGAAGCTTAGAAAACCTAGAATTACAGCTACAATTTGGTCCTCAGGAAAAATTATTTGCACTGGAGCAACAAGGTACGTATATTTGGGTTATTAGTTTTTCTTTTCTGCTTTTCTCCCCAAGGAAAGGAAATTTTCTAAAATTCAGAAAAAAAAATAATAAGGGGCTGGGAATGTGACTTATGGCTTAGCAGTGGAGTGCATGAAGCCCTGGGTTCAGTTCCTCAGCACCACATAAACAGAAAAAGAAAAAGCAAAAAAAAAAAAAAAAAAGCTGGAAGTGGCGCTGTCATCGCTCAAGAGGTAGAGTGCTATCCTTGAGCAAAAAGAAACCAGGGACAGTGCTCCGGCCCTAACAAGCTCCAGGACTGGCAAATAATAATAATAATAAGTGAAGTTTGCTGTGTTATTCAGTGTAAGAGTCATTTCCTGTGTGACTGATCATATTTTTTCTTTCCTGAAAATGTAGTGAAGAAGAAGCTAAGTTTGGTGCCAGACGTTTAGCTCGCAGTCTGCAGAAGCTAGGTTTTCAGGTAACATTTTCAAAAACTGTCCACACTGGAATACCCAAAAGTTTACCTTTATAAAATTCAAAATTTTAATAAATGAAGTAAGCACATCACAGGAGTTCCTATGATGGAACTTTTTCTGGATTTTTTTTTCAATACTGCCCTTGGTCTGAAAACAGTCACGAAGCAGCGCCCTTGTGATATTTTTAGGTGATCTTAGCTTTTCCTCTAACTTCTTACCCATTAAGTTGGTTGCCTTTTCAACATCCTAAGGTTTTTGCATTCCTGTCTTCCTCCGCCCCCCCCCCCCCCCCCCATTAAACACGTTCCTGGTCGTCTTGAGAATGCCAGGTCCGGCTCCCGAGCAGAGTCCTACCTAGTAACATGGACACTGGGCGGCAGTAAGGCATTGACTTGACATTTGCTGGCCTGGCAGCTTTTACTTATTATGCACAGGCAAAATTACTGCTTGTGATGAAAGATTTGCTAGGCCATTTGCAGATGAGTTTTTGACTGTGGAAGGTGAGATGTGTTCCTTGAAAGAGGTGAGCCAGCCTGTTTTGGTTGTGGCCACATTGGGAGAAACAGGGATCAGAAATAGTTTCTTCTCTGACTTCAATGTCTGGTACAAAGAACTGAACTACAGGCTATTGGTGGTGACGATTGTTAGGCGAGAGCCTTGAGGTGTAACCATGATATAGGGGTGCTCCCTGGCATTTTGCTGGCTTTCTATTGCTTTGTGCAAGTACTGAATTGAAAGGATGGTTAGTTTTTTCCAGAAGTGTGGTTTTAGGAGAACTGTTGCAAAGATAATGAGATGAAACAATTCAGGTATTTGAGTGGCTATTGCGAGAACATTTGTTTTCAGCCTTGGAGTTCTTTGTAAGTGTAGAGGAATGCTCAGTTAGTTAAAAACATAGTTTTTCATCATCACTACAAGGAAAATAAACATTAAATTTGCAGAAATGTTATTTCACCCTGTTGAATACAAGAGCAGTATATCACCTTTGGAACCCAATGCACACTCTGTATTGACTTTTCAAAATGAGAACTTTTTGTTTTAACTCTTGAGAATTAAGGCCTGTCTTTGAGTTTGCATTTTCCCTCCATTTTCCCAGTAGTTAAGAATACCTCATTCTAAAAGTATTAAAATTAATTTATATAAGATTCAAAAGACTTCAGATATTTAGACTTTACTATGCAGTTATAGGCTTTTACTATTTTCTAATGAAGTGTTTGTTTCTTTTATCAGATTATAGCTTTCAGTTAATAATAGACTCATGCTTAAGATGTCTGTTTAATCTTATTTGGCTTATCATTAAAACAGGTTTTTCTTGTTTCAAAATAACTCACTGCATTTTACTTTTTCTCCCAAAGGTAATTTTTACAGATTTTAAGGTTGTAAATGTCTTGGCAGTTTGTAACATGCCCTTTGAAATTCGTTTGCCAGAATTCACAAAGAACAATAGACCTCATGCCAGGTGGGTCTTGGAAGAATGAATATAATAAGCTTACCAAATTTGAAATTGCCTATCAGCTTTAAAAATGCGTATTATTTGTAACTTCTTTTTTAATATAGTTACGAACCCGAACTTCATCCTGCTGTGTGCTACAGGATAAAGTCTCTAAGAGCTACATTACAGATTTTTTCAACAGGAAGTATCACAGTAACAGGTAAGCTATGATGGGGAAGCCAAACTTGACAAAACAGATTGAGCTATGTAAGAGATAACCATACCAAGATTGAAACATTGTCTGGTTGTCTTGTTTTAACTGTAGATCAGTTTTATCTGCTTTTGTGCTCTCTGTACCTACAATATTCTGTGCTTTTTTTTGTCTCGATCCTTCCTTATCTTAGCGAGCTTCACCAATGTTGTTCCCTTGTCTTACTTAGTAGATCAGTCTGTTGGTTTTCCAGTGCCCATTGTGTGAATGTACTCTCCTTAGCTGTTTGATTAGTTTCCACTTTGTAGCTATTAAGAATTCTCATATATATGTATATTACCATATATAATTTTTTAATTTTTTAAAATTTACATCTTGCACTTAAAATTCCCAAGAGGAACACATTTTACGAACTTTACAGATTCAGGCATAAGCAAAAATATTCAAAGCTAACCAGTACCTATTTACTAGGTTATATTTATTGTAATATTTGAATATTCAGGTATTTGCGAGGGTGGTTTCAGAAGGTGAATCCTGCATGTCAGAAGGTAGCGTTGTAAAGTTGCCATGACTAAAAATTACACAAAGGCATTGTTTGGAACCAGACCCAATGTTGTGCATACTTGAGTTAAGGAAAATTTCTTTAGTTATCTTGAATACTTCACCTTAGAGGAGAATGAAAATTCTTGCTTCCAGGTTCTTAACAAATAAGCTTCAGGTAAGCTTTAGGAGTTTTTTGTTCTATTTGTTGTCAGTTTTTTTTTGTGCCACTGCTGGGACTTACACTCACGGCCTGGGTACTGAACTCTCCCATAGCTTTATCACTCAAGAATAGCATTCTCTCAGTGCTTTTTGGTGGTTCTACTTCTACTTTTTGGTGGTTAATTGGAGATAAGAATTTCCCAGACATTTCCTGTCCAGGCTGTCTGGCTTCAAACTATCATCCTAAGATCCCAGTCTCATGAATTATTAGGATGACAGGAGTGAGTGAGCCACTAATAACCCAGCCACGCCTTAGTTTTGACTCATCCTATGTGTTTTCTCATCTTCCTTGGGGTCCTCGAAGCTCTGAGCCAAGATTTCTGAGACTCTGCCAAAGACTTGTTAAATCCCTGCTAAATGTAGAATCAAACAGTACATATGTAAAAATTATATTTATTTTGTAGTCAAACACCATAACCAACTGGAGACAGTTGACCTAGTAAACTACTATGTATTATACATCTTATAATCTTATAAGATATAGTTATACTGGGTAACTATAATAGAACTATGGATGTAGCCTAGTAGTTAACTACTATGCATCTGAAATCTCATTTGAAATGTTAATGTGCATACACTAGGCCTTTCCCATAAGTGCTATTATGTGTGGATGGATTAAAATGAGTTAAAATGGAACAAACTGAGACAGAATATGTTCAGTACCTTCAAAGTTTACAGGGCGTGAATATGTAAATTTTTATTTTCTCCAGAGGCCAGTTGTATTAGTGAAACCATTATTGTTATTTATATTTACTATTATTGTTTTTTAGTACTGGGAATGGAATTCTAGACCTTGCAAAATGTAAGGCGGTGCTTTGGTAGTGTATCACAGAGCTACATCCCCAACCATGAAGCAGTTTTTATTCAGAATTCATGAAAATACTTTCTTCAGTATTTCTAAACATTTGTCCTTACTTGAGTATTACGTCTTTTGAAGATTTCTCAAAAGTTCTATCAATTGATATACACTATCACCTCATTGCTTGTGATTCCCTGGCCACATTGACTTGGAGGAGCTTAGGAGTAAAGGACAGACATGTGGGTGCCTTGTGGTAGGAAATCAGAGGGGAGGTCCGGTCATTTCGAGTTAGACATTTGACAGCAGCTTAGCTTCATTCCACGGAGTTCCTCCATACTCCAGTGATCCTCGGTTGTCTAACCAGAAGACAATGACCAAAAGGATAGTGGGCTCTGGTTCCATGTCTTAATCTCTCCAGGTTCCTAAGATCTTTGATTCTCCTCTTTGATGATGTAAGTTTTATGGGCTTTTCTTTCATACCAGTGCCCTCAAAATAAATCAATTTGTTTCATACTCTCTAAATTGTCCAGAGAAAAATGACATTCCCTTGGTAATTATTTTCTGTGTACATTGTAGTGGAAGTCATTTTTCCCTTTGTCCTCTTGAGCTTGGCTCACCCTTCTTTCTCCATTGTGTGTGTTACAGGGCCCAACGTGAAGGCTGTGGCTACTGCCGTGGAACAGATTTACCCATTTGTGTTTGAAAGCAGGAAAGAAATTTTATAACTCATCACTTAATTGGTTAGAATCTCTAACTGAGCACCTTTAAAACCTGCTGCACATTGGACTCAACACAAAAGGAAAACTGGACCAACAGTAACTGAGGAAAGAGACTCTTTTTATTCATTCGTGGCTACAGTGTAAGCTCCAGTCCCTTTGGATTTTATTTCAAACTTTGCTGTAATATAAAAAGGAAGTTTACAAGACATGACATTGCTGCTTTTACAAAAGGACATTCTATTTATTTCCGCAGTAATTCTCATGTCCCCATAAGCAGAGCTGTCACAGTGTGCACTACCTTAAATTGTTTTATTGTTGTCATTGTTATTTTTTTTCCAGTTTGAGCTAATGTGTTTTATTTGTGAATAGTCTTTTACATTTTTGTATGCTGAATATGGGCACCAAAGAACCTGTAAAAGTTATCTTTTTCAATTGAATGTGCACAAATAAAAGTTTGGAAAAGATCTCTCTCCATAGCCATTCTGTAACTTTTATTCCCAATTTCTGTCTTCACAAAAATTGTATCCATAATTCTTTTTTCTTTTAATCTATGCAAGCTTAGACTTTGGCTGACGTGTGTTGGTTTATTTTTTGAAGTATGTTTTATAGATAATGTATATACTATGTGTGTATAGTATCTTTTCATGCTCTGTTACCAAATATCAAATAGGAATTTTTCTTGCAGATTTAGGAATAAAAACATGTACATAAATTCTAGGGAACTTGGGTAGAACTTTATAGATAAAGGATGTTTTATGTTGTTAATTAAATATTGTAGGAAATGATAACTTTTAAAAATTAAGAAATTATAGCTTTGAAACAGAAACTTCTTACCCTCTAGATGGAGAGAGATGCTGAGATGGGTTCCACCTCACACATACCTTAGCTATTCCAGAAGGACTCTGTTGTCGCAGGATGGGATTGAGATTCTGGGCTTCTTCATCTTAGGATGTTACTCCAGGCTATTCTAAGTTTCTTGTCAGGGGTTGATAACATCGTGCTGTTTTCAGAAGAAGTGCCCACATGCTGCCTCCGTGCCACAGTATAATTATAGTTCAGCTTGAACTTGAAAGCCATTTTGCAAGATACGTCTTTCCCCTCTGTGTGTCTTATGTAAGGGAGCTAAAGAGTGACAGTCCACAGGAGTGCTCCTCCTAAAGTTGTAGCAGATGAGCATTTAGGAGAGAGGGTCCTGGTCCCATGTGAGCTAGAAATGGTAATGCAGGATCAGGCTACACACTCACACATAGGGTATGGCACAACTAGAAATCTAGTTATATCTAGAAATATAAGGTGGGTGGAGAGTCACAGTTGCCTCCCAATAGAAACATAATAGAAACAGTATCTCTTAGGAAAAGTTGCAACATCTGAGCCTCCATCATTAGTATATTTTTTGGTACCATATTATAAAATCTTGAAAAACTAACTGAAGCACTGATACTGAAGCGTACATACTATTTTATGTTTTTGTTTCTTTCCTTCTCAACAGCCTTCCCCTACCCAGCCTTTCCCTTATAAATAGGGGGAAAGGTCATTATACATTTTTATGAAAGATTTAAATGTGATTTTTAAACTTTAATTTTTTTAATTTGTGCTTTTTAGTTATCAATAGCATAGCTAAACCTAAAGAGAATAAAGTTAGATGAAAGCTACAAGCAGACCTTTGTAAAGTTCTAAGATGTTTCCACTTAGTTTCAATTAACAGTAAATAAGTGGGCTCCTATTTTGCAGTATTCACACACACACAGAAATATAGAAGAAAAACAATTGTATAAGCCTAGGTGCAAATGCAAGTGCATTTCTTTTTCTCCTTGAGATGACTTGGAAACCAGGCAAATCAGAAGCTTTTGGAAATGCTTTATCTGAGAGGAAAGCGCCTGCCAGGGTCTGGATTTGGGGCAGCTGTGTGAGCGCCACCTGCCCGTGTCCGGGTGATCCACTAACGTAACAAAGCCAGGATGAAGCGAGTGTGTCTGATGTCTTCTGGTTTTTCACAAGTACTGTAAATTTTTTAATAAATAAAAACTGTGAATATATGCATACAAATTATAAGTATCTCCCCTTTTTATTTTTGAAAACCACGTTTTAATTGGGGGGCAGGTGGGTATCGGATAAAATTTACTTTGAAGACAACAAAATTGTTAAGTTATAGACAGAATAAGGAAAGGAAAATAGGAGAATGTTGGTGATACTGAAGTCTAGTAATAAACTATCTTGTTTTTTTCATACCCATTTGCAGTGAATTGCCAAACCAAAACATTATCCAAGGCTATGTAGTGTTTGAACTTGAATTGTGTAACAACCTTTAAAACTGTGATGTTTCACCAAAAGCAAGAAAGTCCATGTTGATAACCTGTTTGGGGTTTTTCAAACTCTCAGTATATAATTCCATCAGATGGCATGGTAAATTAAATTGATCCTTACAGAATGCATATTCCCTTCACTTTCCAAAACAAAAACACATGGCATGTTCTTAAAGTTGTGTATGAAACAGACATGGTAGAATTGAAACTTTGGGGTCTTCCCTTGTAGCCTCTCTGCCAACTTTAGATGACATGTATCAGAAGTAAAACTTAATTGTAGATAATTTCCGTTTTATTGTTACTTATATAGATTTGTAGTCTTTCCATTGCAACCCTTCTACCCATCACTGGTAGGGGCTAGTAAGAAAGTTACAACCGAAATAACAAAAGTCCTTGGGTTCTCTTTTCTTAGGTTAATCATAATTTTTTTAAGTTATTTTTAGACAATGTCATTTGTCCCTTTTAAGCTTTCGTGTGAGTTTCCATAGCTTATGTTGGTAAAATTCCCTACCAGATCTTAAAGTTTAGAGAAATACAGGACAGAGCATTCCATTGTACGAGTAAAAGCCAAGTTGCTGGTATAGGTTGGCTCTTTTGTCATCACAGAGAACATAGGGAAGAAATGTCTGAAAGTCATTTATTAAATCTGCATTCATTTGAAAGTCAGCAGCGATTGTGGCCTGTGTGCAATAGTCTGAGGTAGAGTTATTCCTGAGCAGTGAGAAGAATTACAGGAATCCTAATTACTATAAACCATCATGAAAAGCAACCAAGACGAGATTAGGTTTGACTTAAGAAAAAACAGTTGCTCAGAGATTTAGATAAATTGCCAACTCTTTTGATACTTTATTAACAGCTACTTCTAAATAATATGGTCCCAGGATTTTGAAATGACCTTTCTAATCTCTAAAAAATAATAAACATGGAAAAATGTTTATTTTCTCAATCTTACAGAAGCATTTCTATGAGTCTTTTAATACAAAATTCATAGTTTTCCATTAAATTACACTCAGTAATTTGTCAAACTGCTTAATTTTTGTACATGTGGACTAGAAATTATCACTAAAATCCTAGCCGCCACCCTATCCTAATCTAGGACATATGTGCAATTAAATTGTATTATGTGTCCCAGTTTTTTTTTTTTTAATGTAAGACCTAGTGCAGGTAAGTATGTCTTAGTAGGAAAAGATGTGAGCATCTGTCCAGAAAACATGTCTGAGTAGTAAAGTGCCCTCCATATATACTTTCAAGGCTGATCTCAACACTAGGACCTGGTCTTTCAAAGGCTGCTCTGTGAAAAAGCAATGTTGAGCCAGCATGTTTTTTTCTGGGGGGGGTGGGGAGGGGACATGCGTTGAACCTGATACCTTGTTCATAATTAGATATTGCTTAGGCCCTTGTACCTCATCTATCTTGCATAGTTCCTTACTGGGAAAAGTAATTAAATAATGGTTATGTTTATAATGTCAGAGTGTCCCTTTTGAAAGCAGTTCCTGAAAGAAAAGGTGTGGGAGTGGCCAGTGTGTGCTGGTACAGAGACACCCCACAAGTATTGTAGTGTTCTTGTGCTGTGTCGGCATATGTGTGTAAGGCCTTGGGCATCAGGGGTCTTGAAGAAGCTGCCGGGGATCTTCACTCTCACACAGCTTTTTACACTCTGCAATCTGCTCCTGGGCTTTGCTTTTTTGAAGCTGTGTTGGCATTAACTCTTCTTTGTGAGGACTCATATAGCAAATGTTTTCCATATAGTTCCTGAGAGAAAGAGACACTAATGAAAATGTCATTCTTAGTTTACTTGAAGAAGAATGTGCAGGTTATTATTTTTAAGCTCACTTAGGGATTTTAATGCTTTAGCTATGCAAAACATGTTTTTATTGTGAGGTCTGTGGTAGCCTGAAATTCCATCTCTATCACAAACCTTTGGTCATGCAAAGGATAAGGTGGCTGTCTCTGCAATACAAATACCCAGCACTGCAGACAGGGACTCCAAAGGTAGCATTACATACAGAGAACCTAGTGTAGATTTCATCCCAAGTCCTATTTCATTGTCTTCTGGGTTTCTAACTCAACCAGTATGCCTGTGGTTATGTCTGCATATTTTTGCCTTGCATTTCTATCCCCTGCCTCCTGCATCAATACCTTGTTTCTTAGAAGTTTATTCCCTCCTCATAAAAATAGGATATAGCATTTTTCTTTTATTAAGAAATTGAGAAGGGAGCCACCCTAGAAGTTCCCTCCCATTCCAAGTCTTTTTTTTTTTTTTTTCAATTTAACCAATGAGTCAAGTGACTGCCACAGTAAGTTGATATGGATAGGGTGAAGACTTGCTTTCAAGGAGACAAACACTGAAAATAGTAAAAGTGCTAGTGAGAAAAGTAAACAGGGAAAGGGAAAAGGAATGATTTGGTTGGGAAGGATCGTATCACAATTGACATCCTCTAAAGAGACATTTAATCCCAAACTGGAATGCAGAAGGGAGATGAGAATGAGAATCACACTAACTTTTCTGCCCTCCTCAATCCTTAGGGTTACAAGTGAGCCACCAGTACCTGGCCCTAGTTAGTATTTGAGCCAGCTCTTTTTGATCTGAATTCTCTTTCCTCTGATCTTTCTAATAAAACTTATCTTTTACAATAAGTTCCTTTGATTACTCAACCAAAAGTCCCTCCCCCCACCATGTTATAGTTCTGGTAGTTTTGTTCTTTTTTCCTAAAGCGATTGAGGCACCAGACCAGTTCATAGCCTATTATAGATGCTGACTGCTTATTGAGAAGATACATATTTGCCTGCAAGAATGGCTACAACAAATTAACCACTAGAAGTGGAAAATAATTTAAGCCTCAGAACTCAAATATGTATAAAACATTTGCTTGTTTGTTTCCACATAAGTTGAAGGAGGTGGGGGTTGGGGGGAGAATAAAGTCACAGTGGAAAAAGCAAATAGGGCAAACATTCTGAGATTGTAGCTGGCAGAGCAGATATTCAAACTAAAATCCTTTCAAATTTCCTTATAGCAGATAGTTTTTCTGACCTCTCAGCTGAGTCACTGTTTGTTTTCTAAGAAATGAAACATTCTTGGAAGAATCTTTGTTTTCTCAGCTTTGGTAAAAAAATAAATAAAGGCAAAAGAACCCAACTTGCAATTTGAGAGCAAAGTAGTAAGCAATATCTAGTACCAATTTGAAGTTAATTTGATATTAATAGTTTCCTTTCTTACTCATTAGAAGAACCCACTGGGGTTTGTACATCAGGATTGGTTTTCCTGGTGACAAAAGTTGGTTCCTCACTTTGACAAGAAGAAAAAAAAAATTTTAAGTTGATTCCTTGTTTTGTTAACTTGTAAATTCCAAAAGGCTCACTTATCAAGTTCACTTCAGCTCCTATGAACCAGCAAGTTCTACAGTTTTTCCACCATCCTCTATTTCCTTATAATTTGATGACTTTCTCTCCAAGAAAACTTTGATATACATATACCTACTTTGATCAGTTTACATAAGTCTGTTCATATTTTCACTTTAAAGGCTTGTGTCAGGCTGGGAATATGGCCTAGTAGTAAAAGTGTTTGCCTCGTATACAAGAAGCCCTGGATTCGATTCCTCAGCACCACATATATAGAAAAAGCCAGAAGTGGCGCTGTGGCTCAAGTGGTAGAGTGCTAGCCTTGAGCAAAAAGAAGCCAGGGACAGTGCTGAGTTCAAGCACAGTGCTGAGTTCAAGCCCCAGGGCTGGCAAAAAAAAAGGGGAGGGAGGGGGCTTGTGTCTCTCTACTACATCCAGCAAAGCATGCCTATGGCTCTTTAGTATTGCATGCATAGGAGTTGGTTGTGATTTCTAGAAGCAACTTTATTCTTTCTGCTCCCAATACTGGGCAGACTTCTCCATAACATACATGTAACAAGTATTGGCTGTTTCTAGAATTTGATGGAATTATTTTGCCATCTTTCTCTCTGCACTGGTCTCCTCTATTTTTGCCTTTAGCTTTGGTCTTCTTCTAATTTACAATTTGTAAAGAGCTTGGAGAGAGCATGGATATAAATTTTAAGCAATTGTGTGACACAAAAGTATCAAATGAGCCAAGTGATGGTGGTTCCTAGTTACTCAGAAAGCTGACACCTGGAGGATTGCAGTTCAAAACTAGCCTGGGATGTTGAGGAAAGTCTTCAAGATTCCATCTCCAATTAACCTTAACCAGTGAAATGAGGGCCTAGAACTGGCTTGAGTAGTTAAATGCTTGCTGGCTCACAGCTGGTGCTCTAACACTTGAACAACATTTCCAGTACAGCTTTTTGCTGGTTAATTGGATATAAGAATTTCTCAAATGTGTCTGTCCAGACTAGCTTTGAAATGCAATCCTCAACTCTCAGCCAGCTGAGTAGCTAAGATTATAGGTGTGAGCCACTAATGCCTGCACGGTCCTTAACATTAACTTGAATGTGCTATATTCAAGGCAACTGTAGATATTTAGACCCCAGAGCTTTTCTGCCAGTCATAGCCTTAGCAAGAGTTGTGGGCTCAAAAATCCATGAGCCTGATAGAGATAAAGGATGGAAGCCCAGGGCTGGTGCAGGAGGCTTGGCATCCCAACTCCCACCCCAAACCCCAAACAAAGTAAGCCTACTTGGCAAGATACTCAATCCTGCTAAACAGAGCATTAAAAGGTTGACTTGTTGGAAAGCAATGGTTCTGCTTCCTTAGCTGAAGCAGTCACACTAACGCCAAAGCAGAGAGACCCCTCGTCTTACACCAAGGGCATTCAGATACCATTACCCAAACTGCATTTTGACCAAAGACGACTGTTGATTAAATACTTACGCTTTTGCTAGCTCCACTGATATTTGTTCCAAAGAGCACCCCTTTGTCTCAGGTATGAACAAAATAACAAACAGCACAGACAATAGACTCATGACTGTGTAAATAAAGCACACCAATGACAGGCCAATAAGATCTATAACAGACAAAAAATATTTTGATTAGAAGTGTGTTTTGTATTGCTTTAATCCCATTCATAAACACTGCTTTTAAAGTAGCTCTAAAACCATGTGTGTTTTCACGCATGTCAGCAGTATCTATCAGCAGAAATAGATTCACAAATTAAAATATGGGCTGCTCTGGAAGTTTCAGTTTTACAAATGACTCGAGGCTGCTTCAGTAAACAGCTGTCATGTAACTATCACAATTTAAGCTTAATGTCATCCTGATGGGCATGGCATGTCTTTCCTTTTCAAAATGGTAAAGCACCTTTATTAATAGTTAAAAAAGCACATGCTCTTTGCACACACAAAAAATAATAACTTCAAATAATGCAGAAGTACACAGGGAAGGAGGTAAAACATCTTACCGTCCAAAAATTCCCCCCCTGGGAATCACCACTGGAGCAGTTTGGTTTCTACTTGGTGGACAGTCTTGTTTTTTGGCATTTTTCTTTTTCTTTTGGGAGTACTAGGGACTTGAACTCAGGGCCTTATACTTGCTAGGCAAGCACTCTACCACTGAGCCACACCTTCAGGCCTTGTTTGCCCTGGTTATTTCTGAGATATGTTTCACCTCCTGCCTGGGCACTTGCTTGGACCCCAATCTACCTTTTGTAGGCGTCTCTTCATAGCTAGTATGACAGGCAAATGCCACCACACCTGCTTTCTTTTGTTAATATGGGAGTCTCACAAATTCAGTCTTCCTGATCTCAGCCTCCTGCGTAGTTAGGATTTTAGGTGAGCATTACTGGCACCTAGCTTGGCAGACATTTGAATCTCATCTATGTACAGATGGACTTTTCCTGGAATGAACTCACACTTCTTTACCCTGATTTGAATAAATTATTTCATACTGGCCATATTTCATTATTTTTATTTTTCTCTATTTATTTTTGTCAGTTTTGGGGCTTGAATTCAGCCTGGGCATTGTCCAGGCCGTATCAGCAAGAAGGAAGATCCTCAAGATTTTGATGGATTTCACTAGTTTTTCCTAGTTTTTCCCTAGACTCCTCACCAAGGACACAGAACCTTCGGAGTCAGTGGTCAAGTTCAAATTATGCTAACTGATGAGAGGTGGTCCCCACACACCTATTATTCTGCCATTTGGATTGTGCTGACCCCTGGCCCAGCAGCAAAAATTGCAGTATGTCAGGGAGCCCCAGGGAAGTGGCTGGCTCAGAGTAACTCCGGATGAGACCTGCAAATAGCACTTTACAGCTGTAGCCACAACCACAGTTGGACAAGCAGCAAAAGTGTCTGGGTGTTGTGTGCTGAGTTTTTATAACTGCAGTGTAGAGGGATCTAAGCATAGAAACCATTAGTCAGAACACACTGCAATTCTCTTGGCAGTTGTAACTAGGCCTGTCTCAGTTTGCCCAGCTGGTTGCTTCATAAAGCAGTTATAGCATTGGTCCATCTTCTCCATCTCTAGAGTAGAACTTGGGAAACCCAGCTGGGTGCTGCCTGTAATCCTAGCTATTCAGGAAGCTGAGATCTGAGGATCATCATTTGAAGCATTCCACAGAGGAAAGTGCATGAGAGTCTCAGCTCTAATTCATGACGAAATGCCAGAAGTAAAGCTGTGGCTCAAGTGGTAGAGCACCAACCCTGAGTAAAAAGGGACACAGGACATGTGACCCAGTATACTGAACAAAATCCAGACACTGAAAAATTCTACCTGGTTCTTAATTAGAATGGCCTGGTTCTTAATTAGAATGGCCTGGTTCTTAATTGGAATATAAGATGGGGTGAAGGGTGGAGGGAATGGAGACAGTCCTCAAATTACATCAAGCAAATTGTAAGTTATATATTTGGACCTGATTCACCCACAGTATAACAGAGTTGTAAGACAATTGGAAGCATATGAACACTGTGGATTCTTGTCTGTCTGACTGTCTTTTCATCCTTTTTGGCACTACTGAGGATTGAATTTAGGGCCTCAAAAACACTCTATCACTTGAGCCATGCTTCTAGCCCCTTATATTAATTTGTTTTCCACATAGAATCTCCAGGTGTTGCCTGGTCTAACCTTTTCCACAGTCTGCCCAACTGCTTCGTACATAGCTGGGAGTTTAGGTATGTGCCACCAAAGCCCAGTTTGTTGAAGTAGGAATCTCAATGACTTTTTGCCCAAGCTGACCTCAAATAGTGATCCTCCTAATCTCTGCCTCCTTTGTGGCTGGGATTATGAGCATGAGCCACCTCATCTGGCCTGAGTCTTGCACTTTGCACTGGGCTGGTCTCAGACTGTGCTCTACCTACCTCTGTCTTTGGAGTGGCTGGGATTACAGATGTGTACCACCATACCTGGACCCAGAGTAGGTATGATCATTCATATTCCTAAGTGTGGAAACTATATTATTATTTTATTCTCTCTTAATTGTCTTGTCCTTTGGAGGTCATGGCTGAAATTTTACAGACAAAATGGGTGTGGGAAATGACTCAAAATAACTTGAAAGGGGGAAGAGCAGACCAGATAGTTAAGTTAATTAACATTGAGAACTGTGTTGGGTCCTGGGTGTCAGGTTCCCCACAATCTCCTCTCTGGGGTATGTGTGAAAACTTCTGCAACATTTTGTTGTTGGCTAATGACAAACTTCTCTAATAATTGCCCTACGAGGACCAGATCCAGGCAAGAGAGGAAAACAACCATCTTACCGGTGACTGTCAGAAAGGTCAGTGAGATGAGGAGATTGATGCCCCAGTTCATGCTGGAGGTTAGAGCCATGGCTCGTCCTCTGATGCCACCAGGAAAGATCTCACTGAGCACCAGCCAGGGCACTGGAGGAGGAGAGAGAGGTACACGTGACAGTGGAGCCAATGAAGACCACTAGAACCTGGATGGATGATTTACCTCTCTTCCCTTGTCCTATTGCACTTGTGCTTACAGTCCTTGGCCATATCACATCCCAGAAGAACAGCCCAGAAAAAGGACTCCTCTGATCTTTACCTCTGGCCCAGAGACAGAAGCTTGGCTGGGGAGGGCAGAGCCTGAGCTGCTGGGATCTGACACAGGCCTGGGCAGTGCAGAAGGGCTGTGCTTTGGGTAAGTGAGAGCCAGTGTTGACTGTGTGCCCAATGCCTCAAGGCCAGATTCCAACCTCAGTGGCCCTGGACTGTGCCCTTCCCTATTCCCTTTCCCCCTCGACCTTGGAGAAGTCTGACATCACAGCTGAGGGCTGACTGGAAGTAAGGCTCAAAGGCAAGAACATGCTTGCTACTCTCCTTCCTCCCACGAAGGCCTCTTGGCTTGGGGGAGCCGGGTAGAGAAAAGCCTGAATTAAATAGAGGTCTAGATGTGATAATTATTTATGACAGAGTGGACACTGAGTTTGTGAGAGGATTCTTCTGTATCAAAATGGACGAGAGGGCTGGAAATATGGCCTAGTGGTGGAGTGCGTGCCTCGCATACATGAAGCCCTGGGTTCGATTCCTCAGCACCACATATAAAGAAAAGCCCAGAAGTGGCACTGTGGTTCAAATGGTAGACTGCTAGTCGTGAGCAAAAAGCAGCCAGGCACAGTGCTCAGGCCCTGAGTTCAAGCCACAGGACTGGCCAACAAAAACAAAACAAAAAAACGAAACCTCACATCCTAAAATGGACAAGAGAACTTCATTATCAACAGGAACACCGGAGGCTCTGCTTGAGAGGATGAGCCTTACAAAGTAATTTGCCCAATAAAAAAAGATGAGTTCTTACTTCAGACTGACCTGAGTGTACAAATATTTCTACCATGTTTTCTCATTCAATCCTCACCAGCTCTTACAAAGCAGGCACTAGAGGGGACAGATGAGTGGAGAGGGAAAAGGTGGGCAAATGAAGTTGTGTTATTCAGTGTACCTATGTGCAAAAGGAACCAGGCAACTTGAAAAGATAGGTGGGGTTGGGAGACATGGGAGTCAGTGAGGAAAAGGATGATGCTGATCAAGATGCATTGTATGTATAAGTGGACATAGTGAATTGAAATTCTTTCATACAACTTCTTAAATAATAATAATAATAAATAGGTACTATTACTACCTGTCTTCCGTACAAGAGATTGAGGCTTTGAGGAGCTCCAAAGCTCCAAAGTGACAGAGGTGGTATTAAACCCTAACAGGCTCAAGAACACATGCTTTTTAATCATTTGTGCTTCCCTGGTAGTGGCTCAATAAATATGTTAATTAATAAATGGGAATGCAAGCAGATCTGATTCTGTGGAAAGGACTTGGGAATTGCCCCAGCCCTGGCTCCTGAAGCCTAGCACACTGCATCCACTCTATCGCCACCCACACCCGCATAATCCTCACCCAGTATCAGCACCTAGCAAGCCAGGGGCCCACCTGCCAGGAGCAGTCAGCTGTGCCTCTAAATGAGCAATTTTCTCTTATGTCAACACCATAGCCAGCAGAGGAAACATCTGCTTAGAGTAAAGGTGTTGTTTTTAAATAAATGAAATGGAATTATGGGAGGGGACGGGAAAAGTAGGTTTTTTTTTTGTCTTGGTGAAGTTCTCCAAATAAGTCTGTACCAGATCTCCTTGAAGACAAGACAGATAAGTCATCAAAGCAACATGATTATCATTGTTCTCATTCGTGAGGAATTTTATTTATTATGCTATTTGGAGGTATTGGGGTTTGCATTGAAGGCCTCAGACTTGCTAGGAAGGCACTCTACCAATGAGCTATGCCTCCAGCCAACTATTTCAGTATTGTTTTTCTTTAAAATTTTATTGTTATTATTAAGGTGATGACAGAGGGGTTACAGTTACATAAAACAGGTAAAGAGTACATTACTTTTTGGACAATGTCACCCCTTCCCTTGCTTTCCACCACTTTTTCCTTCCCATCCCAACCCACAAGTTGCCTAGTTCATTTTCAACATAGTAGCCAGTGAGTACCATTGCTGCACTTGCTGACCCTATGTCCCTTCATCTCTGTCTCCCTTACACTCCCCAATTCAGTTATTTTTTAATTAAGGTCTCAAGTTCTTGCCTCAGACAGCAATCCTCCTATTACAGGTGTGAGTCACCATACCCAGCCTTAAGGCACTTTAAGATACTCTTTCTTCCTACCCTCCCACCTCATCTCTCTTCTCCCATCCCTTTCTACCTCAGAAGACTTTCATTAGGTTCCTATATTAGAGCCTTGACAGAGCACTCTTCTTTTTTTTTTTTTTTTTTTTTTGGCCAGTCCTGGGCCTTGAACTCAGGGCCTGAGCACCGTCCCTGGCTTCTTTTTGCTCAAGGCTAGCACTCTGCCACTTGAGCCACAACGCCACTTCTGGACGTTTTCTGTATATGTGGTGCTGGGGAATCGAACCCAGGGCCTCATGTATACAAGGCAAGAACTCTTGCCACTAGGCCATATCCCCAGGCCCCCAGAGCACTCTTCTTTAATGAAGCCAGTTTAGTGTTCAGGTAGCCTTTCCCCAGGCTTTGAAAGATTGAGGATCTAGCTTAGTAAAGAGACACCTGCATAATTCAACAAATGGTCTTTCTAATGCTTTCTTTGCTCTGGTATTTGTCCTTGGGAAAATATAAAGTAAAATTACAGGGGCTAGGAATATGGCCTAGTGGCAAGAGTGCTTGACTCATATTCATGAAGCCCTAGGTTCGATTCCTCAGCACCACATATATAGAAAAGGTACTGTGGTTCAAGTTGGCAGAGTGCTAGCCTTGAGCAAAGAGAAGCCAGGGACAGTGCTGAGGCCCTGAATTCAAGCCCCAGGGCAGGCAAAAAAAGTTACATAAATCCAATTTTAAGCCAAATAATCTAGGCTACAGACTGATGTATGACCCATCTTACCATAGGTACTTGGTGCAGATGGAGTTGAGGGTCCCCTAATGCCTTGTGCTTAGCAGCGATGGGCAAAAAAATGGGGAACAGGAGCTCTTTCTGTTTTTTGTTTTGTTTTGTTCTGTTTTTGTTTTTGTTGTTTTTGTTTTCAACAGACCAGATCAACTTTAATGAAGAGTGGAAGAGGGACATGATGGTGGTCTGAGATGAGTCAGGAGGCATGACGCATGGTGTAATGGCGAGTCATGGTTAGTAGGGTCATAGTTACAGGCAGGGTCACAGGGAGACTGAGGACTCAAAGAGTCTCAATTTCTTTTACTAGATGAGTTGGTTCCAATTTTCTTGATCCAACTTCCAACCCTCCCTTAACATCATCTCTCCACTGTCCCTTCTTCCTCATTCTACTTTCATTATGATGGTTTCCTTGTGTGTATTGGAGGGGAGGGTTGTACAGGTAGTGGGGCTTGAATTCAGGCCTTAGGTACTTTTTCCGCTCAAGACTGGAGCTCTATCACTTGAGTCACACCTCCTTTCCCAGCTTTTTGGCTGGTTAATTAGAAGTATCTCTCTGGCTTTCCTGCCTGGACTGGCTTCAAACTGCAATCCTCAGATCTCAGCCTCCTGAGGAGCAAGATCACAGACATGAGCCACTGGCTCGCGAGCTTTCTTGAAGCACTTGGTGGGATTTGAGAATGTCACTGCTGGGTCATCAGGAACACATGGCAGCCAGGAGTCATGGTGTACAGCTGTGATCCACCAGGACCCAGCAAAGGCCCTTTCTCAAAAAAGCCTCCAAAGAACCACATTGCCGCTATGAAAAGGAGCTGGTCCCAGGGCAATATAAAGTGATAAATGTCACCAGTAAGAAAGCAGGACAGTTAGACAAAGCTCTGGTTATACACGCTAGGTCTCCACTGCCAGTGTCTGGTCTAGAAAAACTCAACATCACACTGAAAGCTTGTCCTCCTCCTGCATGCAATTCCACAACTGAGTGACATTCTGGGCGATTTAACCTGCCTGAATAATGAGCTAAAGAGTGAAACATAAACTTCCCTGAGCCAGCGTTCTGATGAGAACTTGTCAGGCCAGCTCTGCATCTGACATTTCCCAAACTAAACATATTACTGCTTGAATGCTCCTACTTCCTTTTTGATCTCAGGAGAATTAATGACTTCATTGAAATAATATTGACAAAGTAGCTGGTGTTGCAGTTGGAAGATGTTGACTTCAATCACACTAATATGGAGCCTGTCAGAGGTATAGTATTGATATCATTTTTAATATACAAGTCGCATCTTTTCAGATCCAGGAGAAGTAAAATAAAAATCTGAGTGTGGCATTTCTGGCAAGAGAGTCTTTGCCTAGAGGCCTTAAGAGTTCTCTGGGAAGAGCCTGTGAATGTTCAAATCCCAACACAAAGAAATGCTGTTTAAAACAAGCACAGGAAGTTTTCTTAAAAGTCATTGGTTTGCAAGGCATGATAGTGTACACCTGTACACCCAGCACGTGAAAGACTGAGCTTGAAGTGTCAGCCTGCTCAAGATCACACTGACTTGACCTCAGATGCCCCTCCTGGGACCCAGCCATTGTTCATGGTTATGGAACTCCTAATGTCTCAGAGAATCACATTCATCGAGGCTTCCCATCAGAACTTGCCTGACCCAGATGGACATAGGGAGGTTAAGTGTTTATGGTTCACAGTGAGATAGGAAACAGCCATTATATTGCCATCTCTGTGTGTTTACTGGAGGACACAGGTGATGATGAGTAGGGACACTTGGTAGCAACAAAAATGACCCCATTTGAATTATCCGATCAATTTCCTGCCTCTGACTTATTTCTGGCCACTGCCCTGGTGTTTCCTATAGAAACCGGGTTTAGCCTCCTCCATTTTCAGAGTTAAATCTGCAGCTCTCCAGGCACACCTGCCATTTGGCTTGAGCTCTTTTCTGAAGCATCTGGCATGCTAACTCCAACTTTGAAAGACTGACCGAGGTCTGGATACTCCTGCCAGAGGACTCCTAGCAACTTTGGAGGGAGTCCTATACTCAGGCTGCTGATGGATTCGCTTGGCCGAGAAAACCAGGCCCTGGAACTAAGACAAACCCTGTGGGTTTCGTTGCCTTTGCCAGCAGACTGCAGCATAGTTAGGTCTCCCTTGGTACGGCATGATTTAGATGTGAATCTTGAGCAGGAATAGACTACCCCAGCCAGCCAGGTGTTTACATTTTGGCCTCTTGAGTTCCCTAAGCAGAAAAAATATGTCCTTTGAAAACTAGACTCCACCCTCGGCCATCAGCCATGCAGTGGCTTTCGTTCCTTTTTTCTGTTTGAAATTCTCACTTTGCTAAGGCTCCTTGGTGGTTGTTCTTCTGGCCTTTGTAAAAGAAATACTTAAGAATATCACTTGAGATCACTTAGGTTACAAAGCAAGAAAAGCAATGAAATGATGTGTCAATGTTTCCCTAGTGGTTTCTAATCCAAAATAACTTAAATGATTTTTCAAAAGAATATTTTAGGAGAAATTGGACTAAGTGGAGTAATACAGAAAGGAAGAGAGGGGGGGAAGAGAGAAGGGGGAAGGGAGGGAGAGGGAATGGAAGAGAGAGAGAGAGAGAAAGAGAGAGAGAGAGAGAGAGAGAGAACTAGTGTTCAGAATAGAACCTGCTAACCAAAGATACTTGAGAACAGAGATGGGGGATGGCAGTTGCTCCTACCCATATCTGAGATTACAGACATGAGACCACTGTGCCTGGCTTAGAGGTAGAGATGCAGTGTCACTAAATTTTTGCTTGAGCTGGCCTTAAGCTGCCAAACTCCTGTTCTCTGCTTCCCAAGAAGCAAAGATTAAGGATGAGCACCAGTATACCTGCCCCACGAATGTCTCTTAAAGAGATGCTTATATCTTAGATCACTTAGATCTATGGGTGTCACTTATTTCTAAAGTAGCATTACTTTTTTGTTCATTTAAATAGATGATATTCATTTTACTAAAGAATAAAATTGGTGGGCTGGGGATATGGCCTAGTGGCAAGAGTGCTTGCCTTGTATACATGAGGCCCTGGGTTCGATTCCCCAGCACCACATATACAGAAAACGTCCAGAAGTGGCGCTGTGGCTCAAGTGGCAGAGTGCTAGCCTTGAGCAAAAAGAAGCCAGGGACAGTGCTCAGGCCCTGAGTTCAAGGCCCAGGACTAGCCAAAAAAAAAAAAAAAGAATAAAATTGGTGAAGTGCTGAAGACATTTTGTGCTAATGATGTCACTTGTTTGAATTAACAATGAGTTATCTGTGAGGCCTGACTAGGTCATTCTTTCATAATTTTTTATCCAAAACAAATCACTGGGAATATCATGTCTAATTAAAAGACTATTGTCTGGTCATCTGACTGATTTCTCAATACCAACGAAGGTGTTTCCAAGTGTCTTTTTGATTGGTGTCTTGTGTTTTGTCATTAAATATCATAATAAGAGTTCAAACTTCCTTCTAAATGGAAGCACTGTTTAAACTGGGGAGATAGGAGGGAGAGATTTCAAGAGGTATATTTTTTAAAACCTGAAGCTCTGGAAGCTGATTACCTCTGAAATATTACCAAAGGAATGTTCGTTAGAAAGTGAACTACCCAGAGTATTGTACACATGCCCCAATTTAAACATTGAGCTAGAATTCAAAATGGAAAAACAAAAGCAGAAAAAGAGAAAGTGAAACAAAAAATTCAACTAGTTTGAGCTCTAACTTGAATGACATGGATTTATATGTAATATTTTATACTGTACCTTTTTATTATTTAGACTTCAATATGAGGATTAGTATGAGTTCTCATGGCTTTTTTGTTGTTGTTGTTGTTGTTTCTTATTTGTCTGGTGGTATCAGGGGGTGCAAGTAGAGTCCTGTGTATGTATGTTAGCTACCACTGAGCCACATACCCAGCCCTTTTTATTTTTTTAATTTTGAGGCAGGCTTTTGCTACATTGCCCAGAGTAGACTTGAATTTGGGATTTGAATGGCTGGCATGACAGATGTGTGCCACTATGTCAGGCATAACTATTATTGTTTTCATTGTTGCAGACATTGTTTTGAAGAAGTATTTATGTGTTCTAGAAAACAAATAACAAAATTTTGTGTCTATTAAGGCAGTTAAAACCCTGTTTCTTTAGTATTCATTCTGCCCCATCTTTATAATGTTCAAGGGTAGAAGGTTCTACGGGCAGGATGGGAGGGCAAGTGAAAACACTGTGTTCTGTGAGCAGTTGCTTATGGTGATGGAACTGGAAGTTCCTTTTCTCTGTGGTTTATCTCTGCTCGTGTTAAAAAATGCAGTGTTAGGCTCTGTTATGGCATCCTGAGTCCACAGACGAAAAGGGTTTTATAATCCAGATACACATATTTGTTTCCTCTGGATTGGAGACAAAGACCTACATACATGCTATTTTTATAGACTTTGTGTTATTTTAGTGATTATTACCAGAGGATCAAATAATTTGCCACTTTAATCAATCCCAATGATATTTAATCTAAAAGACACCTCAGTTATTAGCAGTTATAATTACAAATCTAACATTTAAAACAGGAAGCATATTATAAAGATTTTGAAGATAGGCCCAGAATGGTGGCTCATGCCTGTAATCCCAGCTACTAAGCAGGCTGAGACCACCTGAGGATCCAGGTTTGAAACCAGTCCCGACAGACAAGTAGAAGAAATTCATATCTCAAATTAACCAATTAAGAGGTAGAAGAAGTGTGACTTAAGTAGAAGAGCACCAGCCATGAGCATAAAAGCCAAACAAGAGTTCAAGGCTCTGAGTTCAACCACGAGTACAGGCACAGATTAAAAAAAAGAAAGAAAGAAAAAGCGAAAAATCTTGAAGATAAAAGTTCTTAACATAAACTCTTATGGGATTACTATTGTGTGATGTCTGTTTCTGGTAATAGAACTGTTGTGTTAAAAATAATTTATGCAGGGCTGGGAATGTGTCCTAGTTGCAAGAGTGCTTGTCTCACATACATGAAGCCCTAGGTTCGACTCCCCAGCACCACATGTATAGAAAAAGCCAGAAGTGGCACTTTGGTTTAGGTGGTAGAGTGCTAGCTTTGAGCGAAAAGAAGACAGGGACAGTGCTCAGGCCCCGAGTTCAAGCTCCAGGACAGGCAAAAATTAAAAATTAAAGAAAAATTATGCACTATACCTTTTTTTCTAGAAGTATGTGATTTCATTAGGAAAAAAAAGTAGAAAAGTAATCTGAGTACCTCAAAAGCTTTTACTATGCTAGTTCTGAATGTGGGGAGCCTGGGGCTTAGGAGGGGAGTTTGAGGAATATCAAGACATTTGTTGACACCCTAAATGTACTTCTGGAATGTCAGATTCATTGTCTTAAACCTAGTATGCCTTGCAATGAAACAGCTAGGTAAACTTCCAAATTAAAACCTACTGTCTCCATCCCTGGAATTGCCAAGCTAGGCCAGCATCACATGAACAGTATGGTTTTGAAGAGCCAGAGTTACTTGGCTCTAAATTTACACATCATGCAGATGATGACGCTACTGCTTCCTACTGATATCCAGCTTCCAAAAGGCTGATTCAACTCCACAAAAGGAAACAGCAATGAAAATAGCGAGGCTCAACAGTGTTGGAGCTTTGAAAAGTTCTTTTTTGTTTAAAACAGAAAGGAGAATACCTGTGTTTTATGGTATTTGGGTTAGGAGACAATTCTCTGACACCTGTGCCTATCTTGTAAGCAAAGGTATAAACTCTTTTTGCTCCAAACTGTCTTCCCAATGTTGCTTGTTGTATAAGATTGAGAAAGGGTCTGTAAGATTCATCTCCAATTAACTATCAGTAAACTTTAAAGGATACAAAGGGTCTCAAAGTGGTAGAGCACCAGCCTTGAACTTAAAAGTTCAGGAACAGTACCTTAGCCCCAAGTTCAAGCCCAATGACGGACAAAAAAATTAAAGATCAAAAGGGGGTCTCCCTCTGGGGAAAAAGCCTTGTTTATAGTGTGTGTGTGTGTGTGTGTGTGTGTGTGTGTATGTGTGTGTGTGTGAGTGTGAGTGTATGTATGTATGCCTGTACTGAGGCTTGAACATAGGGCCTTGAATTCTCTCTCTTCACTTTTCTCTCAAGGCTGGCACTTTATCACTTGAGTTACACCCTCACTTCTGCAATTTTTGGTGGTTAATTGGACAGAAGAGTCTCACAGACTTCCCTGCCTGCCCAGACTAGCTTTGAACTGCTGCCTCCTGAGTAGCTAAGATTATGGGCATGAGCCACTGTCACTGGGCATATTATGTAGTGTCAAGAAACCATCTACCTTCAGGGAAGAAATGCGCCTTGCTTCCTGCCTGTGATAAAAGATCTGAGTCCTCAGAGCTTTAGTCTCTTCCTTTACACAACCAATGATAGGACAGGTGTCATCTAGCCTTTGGTCACTATATTTGACCAATGAGGACATGGGTTTGATGATCAACCTCAGATAGTGGTATTCTGGCCATTGCTATGAATATAAACTGTCATTTGGCTCTGATCAGAGTCCTGTATCTTTCTTCACCATTCACAAAACTTACCTGATATAATGTATAATTTCAGCCACTTTACTGTTACTGCCAGTTCGACTGGCTATAGTATGTTTTTCCACAAAGGCCTTTTACTATTGTAATGAACTTCAGATTGCCCACATCTGTGGAATTCAATGTGATTTGTAAATCTGTTAATCCACTAAAGTATTTTTATAAACAATAAATGCTAATTAGAAGTCTCTCTAAATTCCAGGTTTAGATTGTCATATACTTCTCAAGAAAATCATAAAAGAGTTGCCTCAAATCTTTTTTAAGAGCCAGGTTTAAATATATCCAACTACTAAATCAAAATAGGAATAATTACTTTGGGAATGGTTAATCCCCACAAGGGTGGCTAGCTAGGTCTCACAGTTGGAGAGCAAAGTGAAAAAATGTTAGAAATGGCTGTTTCAGCTAACATCACAAATGTTAGAAGTGGCCTTAATTTAAGTAAATTTAAAACATTAACTGTCTTTAGTCATCAAATATTGGAGAAAGCCTTGTGTCCTCAACTAAACAGTTTTATTCTGATAGAGCTATTTGGCCAACTACATGTAGGGTTCCACAACCCACATTGATATGTCATTCCCTACCTTCAGAGGAGATCAAGACATCAGCCTCAAAGGAGAGAGGTCCTCCTTAGTCACAGAAACTGAGAGTTCGTGAAAGACTGGTCTTGATATGACTGATCTATTTATGATAGGCCAAGTCTTATGTTAGATTCAGGGAAGCTACTAAGCAGAGCTGTGTGAGCACAAGATATATGGTCTCAAATAGTTATATTAGTTTAGAAGGATGAATAGTTGGGTGGTTTTAAGTTGAAATAAAATTGTTTACCTTTTATTGAAACTGGTCTAGTTTCCTAAGAAATGTTCTTAAATGGTGAGTGGTCCAGAATTGAACTATAGGGCTGGGGATATAGCCTAGTGGCAAGAGTGCCTGCCTCGGATACACGAGGCCCTAGGTTCGATTCCCCAGCACCACATATACAGAAAACGGCCAGAAGCGGCGCTGTGGCTCAAGTGGCAGAGTGCTAGCCTTGAGCGGGAAGAAGCCAGGGACAGTGCTCAGGCCCTGAGTCCAAGGCCCAGGACTGGCCAAAAAAAAAAAAAAGACACCAGAATTGAACTATACTTTCCCAAGCCACAAGTCCATTTCTTTAGTCTTAACCCATTTGGGATGAAAAGGAAGTTGAGATTGCCCACGCCATCATAAATTAATACAGAACCACAAGCTCTTCCTGTGTGTCCCCCAGTGGCTTGAGCAAAATGCCAGCCAAGATCAGTGCTGGTTTTACCTGAAATACTCTCCTCATGTCTAGATCCCTACCTGGTGTTTAATACCTCTCACCACTCAGTGTACTGAGTTCACGCTGGATCTTAACTTAAGGACTTCTAATACACATTGCTTCATTTCACTCCATGATTACCACAATGAAGTCTTTAATCCCAGGCTGTTTTCTAGATAAGGAAACTAAAGTTTTGAGAGATGAACTGACTTGCCCAAAGTCTTACAATATGGAACTGGGGTCAAGATTAGGCAATTCAAAGTCAAAAAGTCCCTCTAAATTCCAGCACAATGTTGCTTGGGCCTAACACACTCTCTTGCTGTTCTCTAATTCTTCAAGGACATGTTCTTCTCAAGGTCCCTTGGCCTGCTATTATGCCTGCTTCAAACTCCTGCTGTGCAGATCCTCACACTGCTTTCTTCATACAAGCCAGAGCCCAAACATCACAACCTCAGAAATGCCTTCTGTACCCATCATGTATGCTATTTCTCTCTAATTGTGCTTTTTGTCATCTCCTCTTTCAGTTTTCACTCTGACATCCCCCTAAATCTTAACAGTTGTCTTTTCTGAAGTTGTGTTATACAGGAATCGATTTTTCTTGCTCATTGCCTGTGCCCATCACTAGCTCCAGGAAGGCTGCAGATTCCTAAATCTCCATATTGAGCCCCATGTTCTATATGTTCTGGTGAGCAAGCCACCCCTGCTGCAGGAGTGGGTTCATGGATTTCCTACCACTTTTTCCTCTAGCTGCTCTTCTGGCCCACTTCAACATGCTTACTCCTGCCATAGCAATCTGCAGAGCTATTAGAAGAGGTTGGGGGAGATTGTTTACTCTCCTCTATCATTCACTCTTCAGTGTGAGGTTTCACTTGAATGTATGAATCAAAGGTAATTGAATGCCTGGTGCTAGTGGTCCACACCTGTAATCCTAGCTACTCAGGAGGCTGAGGCTCACCATCCAAAGTCAGCCTAAGCAGAAAAAACAATGACTTTTATCTCCAATGAACTCAGAAAAGAACCAGAAGTGTAGCTACAGACTTGAGCCTTGAGTGAAAAACTTCAGCTAGAGTGTGAGGCCCTGAGTTCAATCCTTACTATCAGTGCAAACAAAAAAAATCAAATAAATAAAAGAAAGACCAAAAGAAAGAAATGGTAATTGAAGTATAACAGTCACGGCTTCATTAGTCACTTAATATATAATCTTGGGACAAATTTCTTCCATCTGGGTCTAATGCAACAATACTAATCATGGGATAGAAGATAGAGGTTCATTATAGACACGTGAACTTTGAGGTTTAAAAAGTCTTAATAATCACCATGAAAAGAACAGCCACCCATTTTTCTGAGTTACAATGGCTGTTTTAAGGAAGGCTAAGTTTCTACATAAGTATCACCTCAAATAAACTCATGAGATAATACTATTAGGTCTTGGGCTTGGGGCTTCTCTTGATTTATGAAGCACAAGTAGAAGAGAAATCATTATGGACTTCATGTCCTCACAGTCACAAGACAGTATGATTTTGTGCTGAAAATTTTTCAGTTATTAAGAGAAGCTAAAATGATGCTCAAGACCCTCTCAAAAACACATTGGACAGAGGTGACATTGATCAAGATGCGGTATACTCATACACTGACATGTTGAATTAAAATTTTGTATAGCTACCTAAAGATAATAAAAACATAGAATAAAAATACACTGGAAAGTCAGGAATTGACAGGGCTATATGGAATGAAAGATGATTTTGGGCAACAAAATATTTAATAAAGGTCTAATAATGTCAGTGGTATTTACACCTAATTTCATTTGATGGAAGCATTTATTTTCATCATTTATGGAGCTTGAACTCAGGGCCTGGGAGCTATTCCTGAGCCTCTTTGTACTCAAAGTTAGTGCTCTACCACTTGAGCCACAGTATCATATCTGATTTTTGAGTGGTTAATTGGAGATTAGAGTTTCACAGGAACTTTTCTTCCTAGGCTGGCTTTGAGCCACTATCCTCAGATCTCAGCCTCCTGAGTACCTAGGATTACAGGTGTGAGCCACCAGTTCACAGCTTGATGAATCTAGTCACAGAGAACTGGAAGATATGGGCCACACACTCCTCAGCAGGATGGTGAAGCCAGTGAACAACTTTTTTAGTGTAAAAATCTTACTTTTTAAATTTATTTAGAATAAACTAAAGTACAGAGGATTATTTGAGAGCATGTTCATGACCCCTCCTAAATTCTAGAAACTGTTTTACAGTTTGGGAAATAGAGGACGAGTAAGTTCAACAATGTAGAGCACACACTCTATCCTAAGAATAGAAACACTTTCCTGGCAGAAACAAATCATGCTGTGATCTAATACAGTTAAAGAATGTTGTTTAAAGCCAACCTATATTTAAGAAGATTTAATAAGGATGGCTTAATCTTCATTTCCATGTTGCTTTAGAACAGCCAGTACTTTCCCCTTTCTATCTCTATTTACACAAAGGATTTGTTTGTATTACAAGCAATAAATTCTCAAAATGAAATATCAGAGCAATAATCACATCAGGTTAATAAGTTTTACAGTGTATTCAAAATCTGGTATGGAAGTCTTGCTCCCAATAAAAGTCTCTTTAGACCCTAACTGGGTTTAAGCCAACGTCCTAGAACACAATTTTGAGGAATGAAGTAGAATGTCTATGGCATGCTTTCTTTAGAGAAGAGAGCTGAGCGGCAGCGGCTCACACCTGTCATCCTCACTACACAGGAGGCGGAGACTTTAGAATTGAAGTTTAAAGTTAGGCTAGGCAGGAAAGTCATGAGATTCTCATCTCCAAGAAACCACCACAAAGTTAGAAGTGAAGTTGTGACTCAAGTGGTAAAATGCCAGCCTTGAACTAAAAGGCTAAGTATTTTGGCACCCAGGCCCTAGGTTTGAGCCCTAGAACTGGCACACATATACAAAAAGAAAAAAGAAAGAAAAGAAACTATAATGTGAATATGCTGTATAAGAGATACCAATGTCTCTTTGCAAGTGAGAATGAAATGGATAATTACTCAGATCTTCCTAAAATCATTAGGATAAAGTATAATCCATAAACCACAGTGAGAAATGACTTCTCTTGGGAGAGTGATTCCCATGTCTGTGTCTGTTGGCATGACGCAGCTTCTCATGTGAACACCAGGTCAAATCCTTGCAACCACAATGTGACTGACCATGAGACAGGAGAGTTATTCCTTTTCCCACACCCAAATTTCCTTTCATCCTGAGGTTCTTCATCTCAAACATGTTACTTTTGGTCCAAGGAGTTCTCAAAAAGACTCTTTCCTCCATAGTGTGGCAAAAAAAAGCAGAGGTGTCCAAGAAAATCCAGGACAGAATGCCATGTTCAAATAGCTATTTCTGACTTGACAAAGGAATGCCCTAAATGCTTCCCACTAGCTGGTTCTGAAGACTACCATCTCCCCTGCTTCTTTTCTCCCACACAAAGCCCGAAAGAGAGCTTGAAGAATCATGTTGAAGTAACCGATTATTCAAAAACAAAACAAAAAAAACACCCCTGTGATGGTGTTGGCCAGCAACAAGGCTTTCTTGGGCACACGGGAATTTCTAACATTTCTAGCTTACTGGGTCCTTCATCCACCCACTTCATAGCCTGTTTCTGCATCATATTTTTTAAAGTTTTTTTTTCTTCTTTTCCTCTTAGCAACCCAAATGTAACCCGGCATGATTTCAAAATAGACTTACACAGTGGTCATGGGAACAGAGATAAAAAAGATGAGATGTTTTTTCCTTCAGAGAATTTATAATTTAGTAGCTAAGATTTAGTTAATAAACCAAAAGAAACACAGAAAAGCACAACATGGTGCATTAAGGAAAGATCTGTGTTATTCTTCTCTAATTCACACTTATGCTTTTCTCCATAAAATGAAGTATAACTTATTTGACAAACTAACTTAATTTGACAAGGGTTGATACTCTAGTAGATAGAACAGGCCTGTTTCAGAGATAGGAAACAGTTGAGAGAAGAAAAATGAGGATCATACAGACAGAAAAATGAAGATCATATGGACAGAAAGTTAAAGAGCTGGGATTAGAACTCAAGTTTTCTTTTTTTTTTTCTCTCAAATTTTTATTATCAAACTGACGTACAGAGAGGTTACAGTATCATACGTTGGGCATTGGATGCATTTCTTGTACTGTTTGTTGCCTTGTCCCTCATGCCCCCCTCCCTCCCCCCCTTTCCCTCCTCCCCCCTGGTGTTCAGTTCACTTACACCAAACAGTTTTGCAAGTATTGCTTTTGTAGTTATTTCTCTTTTTTTACCCTGTGTCTCTCGAATTTGGTATTCCCTTTGAATTTCCTACTTCCAATACCAGTAAACACGGTTTCCAATATACTCAGATAAGATTACAGAGATAGTGTAGGTACAAACATAGGAAGGTGATACAAAACATTATCTATAATAGAAACTACACATACACATAGGACGTTGAAAGTGGTTACAACTGTGATATATCACTTGTTTCCATAACATGGAGTTCATTTCAATTAGCATCATCTTATGTGTTTCTAAGGGTATAGCTATTGGGCCTTGTGATGCTCTGCTATGGCTTGCCTAAACCTGTACTAATTATTCCCAATAAGGGAGGCCATAGAGTCCATGTTTCTTTGGGTCTGGCTCACTTCACTTAGTATAACTTTTTCCAAGTTCTTCCATTTCCTTCAAGTTTTCTGAGTTTTCACTCAGGCTCTTTGCAGACCAGAATTGAATAACTAACTATATGTTGTAAATTATACATGGATAACTCACACAAATAAAGACCTCTAGCAGATGGAGTCAATTCTTAGAGATGCGATTATAAGAAAGCTTTAAGGGGCTTAGTGGAATGTGGCTTAGTGGTAGAGTGCTTGCCTAGTATGCATGAAGCCCTGGGTTTGATTCCTCAGCACCACTTGAACAGAAAAGGCTGGAAGTGGAGCTGTGGCTCAAGAAGTAGAGTGCTAGCCTTTAGCAAAAAGAAGCTAGGGACAGTGCTCAGGCCGTGAGTCCAAGCCCCAGGACTGGCAAAAGAAAGAAAGAAAGCTTCAAAGATAGGAAAGATTTGGATGACCCAAAAAGGGAGAGGTCAAAAGCACTCAGAAGATATTGACTGGAAAGAGAGTTGAGCAGTGAGAAATAAAGAAGCCCCAAATGGGTAAATAATTGCCTCATATGCAACGGCTGACTCATTACTGACTGTGAATGCTGTGTAGAGTCTTCACATATTTCTGGGTGAATAGTGGCCTGGCAATAGCTCCATAAACTACAGTAAGAATGTACAGATGCCTTTACAGTTGGGTGAGATGACAGAGGGCCTTTATAAACAATATTCCCCTCAAAGATGGGTTCTATATTGGCAAACAGCATGGAAATAGCCTATAGGGGTCTAGAATTCTATATGTCAATGTGACTTTCAATCTCTCACAGCTTCTTATTTCTTTTCAATAAATGGAAGCAGTTGGACTAAATACTTTCTAATCTTTTCATCTTGAAAGGCATTGGCTTCTCTGACAGTGTACAAAATAGGACAGCAGGGAAGATTTGAAAACATGGATGACTGGAGGAAAATAGTATTAAAAGAATCCTGGTAGATAAGATGGGCATGAGAAGGGCTTGGCCTGGAACAGTCTCTTAGTAATCTAGGAATAAGAACATGGGGGTAGAATAGGATGACAGATATAGGAAAGATACTATGAACATTGAGTCATTTTGACCAAATCTAAGAACCTTTGCTAGCTGAATGGTCTGAGCAAACAGTCCATGTCATCTTCCTTGAGTGCGTGGAGGGAAACATAGGAAGACACCTTGGCACAAAAGGAAAAAGAATTCAGACTCAGAATTGTGTTTGGCTGACAGTGAAACATTAAAGTAAAAAAGTCTTATACTCATGGGGGAAAGAAAGAACTAGCAGTCATGTGAGATGATAGAATTGGAGATAAGTGAGAATCATCAGCTCAAGGGAGATCATTAATGTTCTTGAGGAAAAAAAAACACACATGAAAGCATTTACAGTGCATTAGTCAGAGTGTTTTTTATTCTTATAGTTAAAGAAACATGGGCCAAGAGACATTCATAAAACAACCTCTCTTGGCTGGGAATATGGCCTAGTGGCAAGAGAGCTTGCCTTGTATGCAAGCCTTGGGTTCGATTCCCCAGCACCACATATATAGAAAATGGCCAGAAGTGGCGCTGTGGCTCAAGTGGCAGAGTGCTAGCCTTGAGCAAAAAGAAGCCAGGGACAGTGCTCAGGCCCTGAGTCCAAGCCCAGGACTGGCAAAACAACAACAACAACAACAACAACAAAACACCTCTCTTTTCTTTTAGAAGTAGGTAGAATGGAAGTTAGTCACACATTTTCTTAATTAACATTGTAGTTTTTAAGAAATGTTTATTAAAGCAACTGAAGACTGAATTGTGTGTTTTTAATATATATATTTCCCATTCCCACTTATTCTCTTACTCTAAAGTTTCTTATTCATGTGGTTTTGTACTGTCATGTTAGCTATACTGAAATTACAATTCCCAGAATCCCTTTCTCATGCAGGCCTGGATGAGGGTTGTCAAGAAACATGTACATGAGTTTGGAAGGCCAAAGGGATGCATTGGGCCTTTACTTGCTGATTGGTGCAGAGCCCTGCACACCACTGTGACTTGAAAGCCCTATTGCTAACCACTGATTTCCCCTTGTAGGTGTCAGGGAGAAAATAAGTTTGACCAGATCCTCCGAGTCCCAGGCCAGGCATGTTCTAAGAATTTTTGAAGAAAGTCAGTCATTGTTCTGTAACTGGTCTGTATTTCAGATGTTGTAGCAGGATCCACTGATTTTTTCCTCTCTATGCTTTGATTTCAGCCATAAGCACATAGAGGCTCCACCAGCATTCCTTTGTGGCTCTGACTGGTAAGTTTGTGTTTGCTTTTTTCCCTTAGTTGTTTCCTTCTAGGCCTTTCCTCAGCTTGTCTCACAATTGTGTGATATCTGAAAGAAATTCCTTATGCATATCAAGTGTGATCTTGCTTTGAGAGCAGCTACTCATACTGTTACAGATGATCAGCTTTCCCTACCTGACCTTCCTTTAATTGACTGTATGATCTGCACTGTAGTTATTCTCAAAGGACTAACTTTAAGGCAGTAGCTGCCTGTAAAGAATACTGGGAGAGAGGGAATGAGAGACAGAAAGAATAATGGCCAATAATTATATGAAAAAAATGAACTGGTTCCTATAAAGGAGAACTCTTGCTCTAATACAATGAAATACTCTTTTTTAAATTGCATTTGAGACTGAAGCATTGACTGCAGTTTTTTTTAATTGCCCCTAAACTAAAGATAAAACAGTGGCATGAGATTGAAAAGACTCTAAGTAGAAATAGGTTGATTTTGGAAGTTTAATGTCAGTGTCTTTCATATTATAATATGTACCACAAAATAAAATCAAACTTGAGAGGCTCTCTGAATTAAAACCATTCCTTTCCTTCTGCTAGCCTTTTCTTAGATTCTCAGCTGATTCTTAATATTTCAAAAGATTATATCAAGAAAATTGGCATCTAAAGAAGATTATTTTAGTTTTATGATGAACATACAGGAAGAAAAAGAGTCTATCAAAGGAAATTAGTGTATTGGTAACTACCACCCAAAGTTCATCAAATGAATAAAACTCACTTTACTTCTTCATTTAGAAATTCCCATAAGATCAAATCATACCTTGGTATAAGTTAGCCACTGTACCTTGTCCTCTGATGGACTATGAAATGTTTCCTATGCTAGATAGATCTCCATCCTCAGTCTAACTATGGCCCAGTCTTGCTACAGCTGATTAGGTCTTAACTGCCATCACTGACTTGACCCAGCAAAGAGCACTGTCCATCAACTTAACCCCCTCTCAGCTGTCTGAAACTGGAACAAATCAGTATCTAGAAACTGATGTTTTCCAACTTGGAGGAGAAGATGAATAATGAGGAAGTACAGTTGCGGGTGGGGGGGTGGCTATATCATCACGTGCAAGCCTAGTTACTAATTAACAGAGACTGAGCAGGACAGCTCTACTGGTTGCTACCAGGAAGAAGCTGATGTGGAGATGTACTCTCAATCTCCCTGAAGACAGGGATAAGGTCTAGCTGTTTGTTCCTATTTGTCCCGAATTAAGCATGGGTTTTAGTTCTACATGATAGATGCCCATCTCTTGAATGCCTACTCCTGAGATAGCAGTGGTTGTCTAGAGCAAGCCTGTACATGCCAGAAACCTTGTGCAACATCTCGCACAAGACCCACAGTCCTCCACCTAACTCCTTCTTCAACACAATCTGTGTCTTCTGACATTGGTTGGGAACCTCCAACAATTATCTTCATTTGAGACAATTGGTTTGCTGCTTTGATCCTTGTAAACAAGTCTCAAAACTAACTCAGTTGTGGGGAGGGAGATACTGAAAAAGAGGAAATTGAAAAAAATGAATAAGAAGGAAAGAGAGGTGAGAAGGGGTAAGAAAAGAAGTGAGTGGGGAATGGGAAGTGAAGGTGTTAGAAAACAATTTTTCATTTAAGAAAAAACTCAAAACACATTTTCTTAGATGTAAAAAAGCCCTAGATAATCACCCTATAGAAATGCTCAGACTTTGGGTGTGAGGCTAAATGATTTCTAAACTGCAAGTAACAACCTATTTTATTTTCTAGTCAATCCATCCTTAAGAAGTCTTCTTAAGAAGACTTTAAGAAGTTGGGCACGGCAAAAGGGAACCCTACTTCATTGTTGGTGGGAATATAAACTGGTTCAGCCACTCTGGAAAGCAGTATGGAGGTTCCTCAGAAGGCTAAACATAGAGCTCCCCTATGACCCAGCAGCCCAACTTTTGGGCATCTACCCAAAAGACCACAAACAAGAACACACTAAAGCCACCAGTACAACAATGTTCATTGCAGTACAATTTGTCATAGCTAAAATATGGAACCAACCCAGATGCCCCTCAGTAGACGAATGGATCAGGAAAATGTGGTACATATCCACAATGGAATTTTATGCCTCGATCAGAAAGAATGACATTGCCCCATTTGTAAGGAAATGGAGGGACTTGGAAAAAATTATACTAAGTGAAGTGAGCCAGACCCAAAGAAACATAGACTCTATGGTCTCCCTCATAGGGAATAATTAGCACAGGTTTAGGCTAGTCACAGCAGAGGATCACAAGACCCGAATAGCTATGCCTCTATGAATGCATAAGTTAATGCTAAGTGAAATGATCTCCATGTTATGGAGTTCCACATGCCATGTGGAACTGTAGCTTCTATTGTTGATGATCATCTTATATCCCCTTCCTGTGGTTGTACCTGCACTATCACTGTATCTTATCTGAGTACAATGGAAACTGTATATACTGGTATTAGAACTAGGAAAGTGAAAGGGAATACCAAAATCAAGAGACACAGGATAAAAAGACAAACGACTACAAAAGCAATACTTGCAAAACTGTTTGGTGTAAACCAAGTGAACAACTCATGGAGAGGGAAAAGGGAAAGGGAAGGGGGGAATGAGGGAGGAGCTAACAAACAGTACAAGAAATGTATCCAATGCCTAACGTATGAAACTGTAACCTCTCTCTGTACATCAGTTTGACAATAAAAAAAAAAAAAGAAGTTGGGCACGGGGTGCAGTGGGGGTGGGGCAGGGCTCACGCGTGTGGTCCTAGCTACTCAGGAGGCTATGATCTGGGGATATTGGTTTGAAGCCATCCTGGGAAGGAAAGTCTAGGAGACTTTTATCTCCATTACTAGCTACCAGAAGGTCATAAGTGGAACTGTGTCTCCAGGCTATAGCACTCACCTTGAGGACAAAGGCTCAGGAATAGCACCCAGGCCAATAAAATGAAACACAGCACCCAGTTAGTAAAATACAATTCACTCAAAGAAATAACAAATATTTACCTCCAACTTCTAATGCCCTTCTTCATCATTACTGAAATGCATTTATTTTTGTATTTTAAAGAGAATCTAAAGCATGCGGTTTTCTCCTCAACCTATAAAAATACTGGGGAATGTCATGGAGAGAAAAATGTAACCCGGTAAACTTACTTTTATAAGACAATATAATGCCGTTGGGCAGCGTGTCTCTTTCCAGGTCTGATTTATCCTCAGTTTAACTACATTAAAGAATACAGTGGAAAACTTACCCATTAGTCGAATACTAGCCTTTTGTGCTTTCAAGTAGCAAATAGAAGCCAAGCAAAGCTTTCTACATTAGCAGAAACATCAAGTGACTAGAGTTATTCTCAGCTTACTTCCAGTACTTATGTGAGACAAGGCATTACACAACAGGAGATTGCTCTGCCTGATCAATATCAGGACAATAATATTTCTGAAGAGAAAAGAGAAATGAATAAAGTACTTACTTGGTCCTAGACCAATTGAGAAAGCAGCAACATAAACCAGCAAGCTGGCTAAGGATAGCCATTTCAAAACAGCTGGGAGAGACACAGGGTCTGTCACCATCTGGTATGCAGTTTGGTTTCGTCCAACATTTGGCAAAGATGTGGAAGTTGTCTCCCCTCTTTTACCCATATCACTTCTTGTGGGTGCAAGTGAACCCCCAATAGGAGAAGTGCTCCCTTTAAAGTGCTCTTTGACAGTGCTGTTGATGGTTGACAGATTTCCGGCTTTGAATAACACAGCCTCCTCTAAGGACTGGTTGCCGTGACTGTGACTCCTGCAGATGGTGGAGACATTCACGTGGATGTTGAGATTCACGATGCCCATAGTCAGCAAGGAGGCTGCCATGATGGAGGAGCCAATGGACAGGAAGGTTTTGCTGCCAATCTGGTCTACAAGAAGAGTGGCTGGGATGGTGCTCACCACCTTCACCACCCCAACCCCAGTAGAGGCCAGGCTAGCTGCCTCATTGCTTTGGAAGCCAACAGACTGCAACACAGTTGATGCATAGAATAATATGTTTGGCTGTCCAGTGATTTGTACAAAAAATACTAAGGCAAGGCCTATCAAGATTCGGATCCTCATGTTGTCCTTGGAACGAAACAGATCTCCAAAACTGTACTGATATTCATCTTTCAAGGATGATTTGATCATCATGAGTTCCTTGGTGTTATTTTCAGTGCCTCTTAACTTTTCAAGAACCTTGCTAGCAGCTTCCTCTTGTCCTTTCATCACCAGGAAGCGAGGACTTGGTGGAAGGAAGTACATGATGGCTGCTTGCAAAACTCCCAAGGGAATAACGAGGCCAAACATGTACTTCCAGCCATAAGCAATATTGGCAAATACATAATTTGAAATATAAGCAAAAAGGATGCCAGTGACGATCATCAGCTCATTCAGTGATACAAGCAGGCCTCTTCTGTGTGGTGGGGCAATCTCTGCGATGTACACACAAGAGGCGATGGAAGAGAGGGAAATGGAAACCCCGATGGCAATGCGTCCCACAATGAGCATTGTGTGGGACACACTGAATATCAAAACCAAGCTTCCGAGCCCAAATACACAGGAGGACAAGATGATCGTAAGCCTTCGGCCGTACCTGTCTATAAGGAACCCTCCTGCGAGGGATGCAAGGAAGGCCCCAATGAGGAGGGAGCTCACCACCCTCTCCTGCTCATGGCATGTCAGAGCAAATTGACTTCTGATCTTTAGAAGAGCCCCAGAGATGATCCCAAGTTCATAACCCATCAGGAGGCCACTGACAGAGGCGGTGACAGATGTCAGGAAAATAAACCTGCTGCAATCTACAAGCAAAGAAGAGAAACAGAGAGGTCAGTTCTGTGTGGCTATTCCAAACACTTGCTTTCCACATGGAGACTTAACCTTGTATACGTTCTTCAGAATACTGAGTGCACACAACACGTATGTACACAAGTACAGTAAAACAATGCATTAAGTAAAAACTCAATTAGCTAGAGAAGAAGACAATTATTTTCCTTGTTTAGGAACAAAAATGTGGAGACAGGAAATCAGTGTCCTTTTATCTATTATGTTTATGTTGATTTTAGTTGAGTGTGGATGGCTACTCAAGATACACAGGTGATTAGAACTGAGGAAACAAGAGGACGCAATTTAATGTGAGTCTTGGGGTTGGATTCAAAATTCAGATAGTCTAGACTTTTAGGTCCATCCCTCCCGAGTTTCCTTAAAGCAAACATCTATAGGCAAGGCAGAGAAAACAGGAAACTCTAGAGGGATTACACATGTCCTACAACAACCTAGGCCCAAATGAAACCAGAACACTCGTCTTTATGTGTCCTTGGCCACAATTAGGTAACAACTGGCCTTTGCAAATGTACATGAGTGTATTGGGACAAGAGGTGAAGGTATGTGAATGGTTTAACAAAGTCAAGGTAATGTTAGAAGGAAAGGAGGGAACAAACTGGATACTTGGTTAAAAAGGAAGGTCAAGAGACTTCTTTTTAAAAATTTTAAATACTAGGAAATCTGTCAACAGGTGGACAGTTATTAATTTCTAGTAGCAGGTACTCATACGTCTGTTTTATGCTTGACAAATAGGATGATAGAATAGAAAGAAAACACAAAGTGCCAGAGGGAAGAAGAGCATGCCAATCACAGTAGAGAGAAATTTCCAGACTACAGGAAAGCTGCAGCTATGCCTTAGGAAACTGACAGCTAGCTAGCACACAGTCTGTGGAGCACAGGATCCTATGTGGCTCGGCAGAGCGCATGCCTAGTAAGCATAAGACATGGGTTCAAACCCAGTAACACGCTCTCTCTCTCTCTCTCTCTCTCTCTCTCTCTCTCTCTCTCTCTCTCTCTTCTCTCTCTCCTGGGAGTGACTGGGAGAATTTGGATAGGTTCAGAGAGGCTAAGTTTGCCATCTCAGGGAAATCTCATTGATCTCTGAATAATTCAGAAGGCACATTATAAAGGCTACTGTTTCTGCTACATGGAAATGTATATATAAACATAGTAAAACAAAACAGATCAAGGCCTTGCCTCCAAGACACGTAAGTATCCAGTGATGCCTTTATTACTTACTATATCCTCTTTTATTTTTTCTCATGCAAAACTACTTTAAACCTGCTAGGTCCATTTATGTTCTTAGTTTCCACAGATTCTTTTATTCATACGGTCTTTTTAAAAAAAATTTCATTAGCATCAATTAGTTACACCAGAGGGTTTCATTTTGACATGTTCATACATGCATACAAAGTTACCTTAATTAGATTCAACCCTTCCTCCTCCCAGCTTCCTCTTTTCCCAAACCAGACTCAACAAGCTTCACTAAGTCCACAGCAACAAATCCCTTTACTATAAGGAAAGGGATCAAATTTTCCTATTTGGATAATAATGAATTATTCTTACCTCCTCTAGACATTGTTCATTTTACCGATGATCTTTTAGTTATCATGTGTGTTCATCAGTTGGTGTTTAGTCTCTGTTATTCTGATTGGAAAAATAAGAGCTTCTGGAGAGTTCGCTGGAGACACTGGGTTAAAGATGTTCAAAACCTAAGTGACACTGAGTTAAGAAAGTGGTGCTGGAACTGTTTAGGCAGCCAAAGATTGCCTTTGCCTCTTTGTCTTTCTCCTTCCTCTTCCCTGCTTTCTCTTGTAATAGAAAGGAAATGGTGTGTTTCTACAAAAATTAAGACTCCTCAAGATTCAAGGGTTGCTTCCTTTGATGTCTTAATATCATACCTTAGAGGAGGTGGGTTAGGCTGAAGATGGTGCCTTACACTGACAGCCTCTGATAGTCTGGCAAAAACACTCCTGACAGAGGAGGGGTCCCACTTTGGCTGCTTTCTAGACAAAGGTTACTGCCTATCTCCTTAGCTTGAGGCTCAGAGAATAGCAACAGAGCTGTGTGCAGTCTGGAGGCAATCCCAGTCAATGTCCCTATTAAAGTCTAGAATTTAACACTGACTATAATCATTCAGAGATGTAATAAAGGTATTTACATATGCATTAGTAAAAATATTAAATGTGATGACAACATATTATTCTCTTATTACGGATCCATTTTTATTTATCTCTAAGCAATTAACCTCTAAATGTTTTAAAACTCCCACCTGGACATTCCATGACCTTTGTCTCACCTGGAATGCATGCCAAGATGGGGTTTCTATACTATACAACTGAGAGCTAAGATCTGAGCTGTATGAGTCTTATCCTCCCCATTATATTGTGAGAGCATTACTACAAGCTAACTAGCATCCTTGTTCATCTTGTGACTGAGACTGAAGTCAGCTAAAGTTCCTGTGCAGTCGTCAGGACATCCAATTAGGCTTGTGAAATTCTAATTCACTGTAAAAGCTACCCACAATGCTTCTTAGACTAGAACACTTTAAGTCTTCCATCGGAGGACATATTCCTGGTATTTCTTTTGCACATAGAACCCACGTACGGATTTAAGAGTGCAATTTTTTCCTGGGTAAACTTTTTGGTTGACAATATCAAAGGAAGCAGGACATCCTAGATGTCCATAGATTCCAGAAACAAAAAAAATATACTTTTCCAAGAAATGTGACAGTAAATGGAAAGAGATGGACATGGTCTGAAGCTGTGGCAGAAAGATGGAGATTGGATGCATGTACACATGGATGGGAACAACAGGGTTGGCTGACTAGACTAAGAAGCATCCAGGGCTAAAATAGTGGGAACATATAGAATTAATTTTTTTTTAGAAATACCTAGCTCCATCCTTGATGATGATGATGATGGTTAGTATCCACAGCCACGTGCTCATAACTTTGCCTCATGGGGTCCCTGCTTTTACATTTCTGCCTTCCTTCAGAAGCACCACAGGGGATTCTTAGCTGCTTCCATTTCATGCGGAAGTCATGAAAGTGGAAGTGAGGGAACCAGCAGGGTTTGGGGTGTGGCTTGTGCCCTGTCTTCTGGCCACTTTTCTGGAGAGCAACAAGCTATAAAAAGGAAGGCTTTGTGTGCCCTTTGAAGCAATGATGATATCTTGTTAAGATAGCAAGAAGACATGATCACCATCAAGAAGCCTTGTGCAAATGAGCACCCAGACCCACAGCACTGAGGAGGAGGGGGTGAGAGGGGGCGGGCACTGGTCTAGAGATTGTAGTGCTGGCTACCATAACAATAGCTGCATTTGTCTGCTCACATGGTGAGTCACATGAAACCACCCCTATACCCAGGCAGGAGATGCTCAGTTTTTCACAGTATTTGACTTTCTGCCTACTTCTTCCCTTTCTTCCCCAGTTGTCCATTCCTGAGCACGTACATAATAAGCCTACAATAGATACTTGCCGCCTGACTGAATCCCACAGCTGACTAGAAAACAGGCATACACAGGTCTCCTTGGCAGGCAGCCAGGTAATTATCCAGCATGACCAATTGTGAAAACTTGGCAAATTTCACAGATCTCCTTTTTCCTGCTTTGTTAAAACAAAAAGCTTGCAACTGTCCCCAGAGGCCCTTGTTACTGTCACCTCTGCTTTCTTGTCTCCTTCTCCCCAATGCCTTCCTCTCCGCTCATCTTCCACCAGGAAGACCCTTCAGCATCATTGTTATCCCTGCCTCGTTGGATTTGGTGGCTTGCTCCCCACCCTTCTCGCCTATTGTTACCCCCACTGTAAGGGACTCACTTTGTGGACCTGTTTGTCTTCACTGATAGACTAAATGTTGCTTGTAGGCACCCTGCCTTATGCCTCATTTCTAATTTTTTGCATAATAGTGTTTGTGGAAATCCTGAAAGAATGAGTGAGGAGAAGCAACATTTCCAAATGTGAAACCTCGATCCTCTCCTTCATCTGCATGATCAGGTCAAGGTTAATGTGTGGCATTGTATGATAGCATGTAGAACTTTATAGTTACATAAATGCTTATGTTTGGATATTATGCTATCAGCATTTCCATAAATCATTCAGTCTTGTAATTAGCTTGTTCAAAACACCATTACAAGGCTGGGAATGTGGCTTAGTGGTAGAGTGCTTGCCTAGCATGCATGAAGCCCTGGGTTTGATTCCTCAGTACCACGTACACAGAAAAGGCAGAAGTGGTGCTGTGGCTCAAGAGGTAGAGTACTAGCCTTGACCAAAAACAATCTCAGGGAGAGTACCCTGGCCCTGGGTCCAAGTCCCAGAACTGGCAAAAAAAAAATTTTAATTAAAAATTAAACCCCATTACAGGGATCATAAAGTATATCATTGCCCTTTGTGTTACTTGTGTGTGTGTGTTTAATTAAATGTCAACTCTGTATATGAGATTGGTCTCTGTTGGGCTCTTCATCTCCCCTCACAGCCTAGCAAAACCTAATTTGTCTTTGAAGATCCAGCTCAAATACCTCACCACTACAAAACAGCCAACCATTGCAGTTAGGATCGCAGTGTCTCTTTATCCAGCCATTATGTTTCCCCTTAAATAAGACAACACACTCATACCACTGCAGCCAACAATTAGTTGAGATGAAATCTCATGAGCTTTTTATGTTTGGGCCGGCCTCAAACCAGGATACTCTGATCTGATCTCTGCCTCCCCAGTAGTTAGGGTTCCAGGCTTGTTTTCTCTTTCCCTCCCTCCCTCCCTCCCTCCCTCCCTCCCTCCCTCTCTATATCCCTCCCTTCTTTTCTTCTTTCTCTCTTTCTTTTGAAATAGGCTAGACCAAAACTCATGATCCTACCACCTCAGCCTCCTATTGCTGAGATTTCAGATATGTGCCAGTACAGTGAGCCACAGACTACGTTTACAATTATATTTAGAACAAAAACAGTTGATTCCCAAAATTTGTTTCCTGCTAGAAGTCTGAAAACACATTCTTTCCATTCTGTGTGAAAAGTTGCTGGTAACCAGGTTTACTGCATTCTCTTCACCTCTCAAGTCAGTCAAACTTGAAAAAGAGCCTTATAACATAATGACATTTTATTGAACTAACAAGGCCACATTAGGTATGGAATCCTTAAGGCTTCCCCTCAGCCCACCTCTCTATTCCTGCCTCCCTGGAAAGTTCCTGTTGTTGGCTGGCTTTTCACGCATGTGCAAGGTCCCATGACAGCACCCCACTGGCAGAGCCAAAGGCAGGGGATGATGGGAGCAGACTCGGCACAGAGCTTATCTCTGAAGTCTCTCTCCTTTTATGAGAAAGGTTCTATTCCAGAAGCACCCTGGAAGACTTACTGTAATGTCTCATTAATCAGAACTAGTGGGTCATCGGTCAAACCTGGCCATAAGTTTTATCTGGGTAGTGAGTGTTGAACTTTATTTTAGTGACCCAGAAATGAAAGATGGAAAATCAGAAGTATTCAGTATCTGACATACCGATTGGCCAGTTAGAAACTCTTAGCTGAAACTGAAAGCACAACTGGGGTTTTAGCCAAATTCCTAAGCCTGACATTCCTTTCCTGGTGAGGATCTACTGGATTGGAAAGGAACGTTCTGCTTCTACTTTTTGGTCCCCTGATGATGAACAGGGGTCATCATTCCTGAATCACTCAAAGCAGGGTGTAGTTCTTTGTCAAAAACAATGTGTAAGAAACTAATGGCTCTCTTTGCTGGGTCTGCTCTTCACACAGATTTCATATTTCCAAATGCAATGTGTCACTGTCTTTCCTATCCAGCTCAGATTTGTTGAAGACCTGGGAACTGTGGCTCCTCAAGAGCGATCAAAAGAGAAATCATAATGGCAGCATGGGGTGGAAAGAATTGAGCTTTAGGGAAAAGATCCTTGGACCTCTGAGAAGGCAGCTCTCAGGGTCTCATGGTGCTGTCTTGCCTTCCCCTGGCTGGTGAAAGATGGTGACTTCATAGTAAAGATGGCCAGTGGATCTCATTGAAAGCTGATATTTTACTGCTCCATTTTATACATTAGGCTCACATCTGCATTTTGATTAGTATAAAGTCCTAACTCACTGACATTCAATACTTTTAACCATGTTTTCGTGAGGATTTTTGAGTAAACAATGAAGAGGAGTTGGATCAGAGCCAAGTGGCCACTAGAAGCTCACGCCCACAATCTTAGGACTGAATCAGATACCTCAACCAGTGGTTGTCTGTTACCCTAGCTATGTGCAGAGCTAAATATGGAGGACTGTAGTTCCAAGCAAGCCTGGGAAGAAAAGTCGTCAAGAATTCATCTTGATAGCCAACCTTAGCAGAAGAATCAAGGCATGGTGGCATATACCTCTCCTTTTATCTATGTGAGAAGCCTAAAATAGGAGGATTATAGTCCAGGCTTGGTCTCAGGCAGGGAATAAAACCTTATCTCAAAATAACCATCACAAAAAGGGCTGGAGGCATAGTTCAGAGGCTGAAGTACCTGCAAAGCAGGTGCGGGGCTTTGAGTTCAAATCTTAGTTCCACAGAGAGAAAGAGAGTGGGAATGGGGGAGAGAAGAGAAAACAAAGCAGCGGCCATCCTACCTAGATGCTTTTATTTTCTCTAGATGGTGACTCTTCATGTGTGGGAATCTGTGCTGAGCTGTAAGTATTTGAAAACTCAGAGCACTTTATAAAGTATCCCCCAAAATGATAATTTTATGTTGAAAAAAAGCCATGCGCTTTTTTTGTTTTTCAAATGTATGCAGATGGGATGGATGTTTTTAAAATTGATATACCAATGAATACATAGTAGATCTCTGCCATTCTGTGTTTTTTTAGTCAATCAATATAAAACTGCAAAGATAATTACTTGAGAATTTGAGGTTATTTTTCTATTTACAAAGGAGTCCATGTACTCAAGAATGCTTGAGAATTTCCCACTTTGTGCTTTAGTTTAACAATTGAAGAGTTTAACTTTAATCTAGGGAAAAATGGAAAGTGTAAAGTGGTACTGTAAATCTGATCGATGGAGGTCCTTTTATAAGGAACACCTTATTGTATAATTAACAGCTAGATGGTCACATAGGAGAAAGGAAGACTATGAATGGAGCAAGGTGAGTAGAGCCAAGAAATAGAAGAAAATGGAAAAGAAGTTGAGGATAATTTGTTGAGTGAGGGAGAGTGAGCTTGGAAAGTGAAGTCAAGCAATACGGCAATATGGGAAGAGATCTGCTAATTTTAGAAAAGTAAAGTCACATGAAATTTCCTATAGTGGATTTAAAAAGAGAAAATGTGTGCGTGCGTGTGTGTGTGTGTGTGTGTGTGTGTGTGTGTGTGTGTGTGTGTGTGATACAGGGGGTGGAATTCAGGTTTAACCACTCTTACCACATCAGCCATGTTTCCAGCCCTTTTTGCTTCATTTTTTAAAAATGAATTTAGGGCTTAGGTGGTATCCCTAAGATTTTGTGCAGAAAGCTAGTGCTCTATCACTTGAGCCAAAGCTACACTCTGGCTTTTTGGTGATTAATTGGAGATAAGAGTGTCATGGATGTTCCTGTAACTAGGATTACAGGGGTGAGCCACTGGAACCCAGCATTCACTTATTTTTTGGATAAGGTGTGTGTTTATGTCTGGGCATCCCTATACCTCAATTCTGATGGTATAACAGTCATAGCTGCACCTCCATGCTTACCTAATAGTAGCTCTCTTCAAATTGTCAGTGAAAACCTATAACGTGTTCATATGAATAGGACTTGAGAATGTGAAGGGAAAGGGCCAGTAATCTAGGAATATCTAAGAGTAGGGATGAGGGAAAAGCCCTGTTGGTGGCAATAATGATCAAGAAATCCAGGGAAAACAGACAGCTGGGGAAGGAAGGCATCAGAAGAACCACAGTATCCTGAGGGCTGTGTGAAACTGGGGATGAGAGGAGGTGGGGAGTTCAATCACAAGAAGACTGGCACTGATTTTATTTGAATATGAAATGAATGATAGCCTCTTCAAGCTAGGGAGATTGGAGACATGTAGGTGGGGTTTTCCCAGACTCCCTCATTTTATCCTTAGTATCATTAGTTCCAGAAACGTTATTTCTCTAAAGAATATGGTCTCTTTAAGAATTCCTGCTCCCCGAGTATATACAAAGATTTCATGGCCCAGTCAACTGCTCAGATTCCTTGGTCATCCCTTTCTTGTGATTGAATTCTGTGCTCACATCATATTGAAATATTTATAGTTCCCTAAATATGCTGTTCTATTTTCTCCAAACTTGTATATAAACTATATTCTAAGCTTAGAACATTCTAGAAACCAGATGGACACTGGTGGCTCATGCTTATACTACTAGCTACTCAGGAGGTTGAAATTTGCAGGATCATGGTTCCAAGATAACCCTAGAAGAAAAGTTTGCAAGACTCCATCTCCTGCAAAAAGGAAGGCTAAAAGTGTGTCTCAAGTGATAGAGTACCAACCAGTAAAGCAAGTAGGCTAAACAAACCTAATGCCTTGAATTCAAGCCCCCGTATCATTAAAAAAAAAAAAAGAAATAACATTCTGGGAATTAAATGTTCTCCATTATATTATATATTATATTAATATAATAATGCATTATCATAATAAAGTTAATATAATTATATACTACTTAATAATTATAGTATATACTATATGTAATATGGTATTATAATATTATATATATATATATATATGGTGGTGGTGGTGGTGGTGGTAGTGGTGGTGGTGGTCATAGGTCTTGAACTTGGGGCCTGGACACTGTCCCTGAGCTCTTTTGCTCAAGGTTAGAACTCTACCACTTTAGCTATAGCACCACTTCCAGTTTTCTAGTGATTTATTGTAGAAGAGTCTCAAAGACTTTCTCAAGGACTTTTGCCCAGGGTGGCTTTGAACCATGATCCTCAGATCTCAGTCTTTTGAGTAACTAGGATTACAAATAAGAGCCACTAGCATCTGGCTCTCTATATTATATGTTATACATTTTATATGCACTACATATATTACATATCATATTATTATATTATGTATCATACATATTATATATAATGTATTATACTTTATTTATTGCAATTAGTAGGTTTGAACTCAGAGCTTGGCTGATGTTCCCTAGTTTTCTGCCCAAGGATGACTCTATCCCTTGAGCCACAGCTCCACTTCCTGCTTTTTGCTGATTAATTGGAGATAAGAATCTCATGAACTTTTCTGCCCTGGTTGGCTTTGAACTGCAGTTCTCAGATCTCAGCTTCTTGAGTAGTTAGGATTACAGGCTGAGCTATAGCTCCTGGAAGTTGTATCTTCTGACTCAATTTAGTCATATTGTCCCCAATGACCTTCAGGAAGTAGCTGAACCTTCCCATGTGGAACATGTGCACTAACATAATACTGTGTAGCTATCTCCTCCACTGTAGGATTCTTCACCTTTTACTTTTCTCATCTAACAGACAGTAGTTACCAGCTGTTTCCCATTGGGTCCTAGGACTTAGCATCATATTGTTTCTAGTAAACACTCAATATTTACTGAATGAAGCTGGGTGTCGGTGGCTCATACCTGTAATCCTAGCTGAGAACTGAGGGTTGCAGTTCAAAGTCAGCTGGGGAAGGAAAGTCCGTAAGATTCTTATCTCCAATCAGCCACCAGAAAACCAGAAGTGGCACTGTGGCTCAATTGGTAGAGTGCTAGTTGAAGAGCTCAGGGATAGCACCCAGGCCAAGAGTTCAAGCACTATGACCCACAAAAAAAAAAAAAAAAAAAAAAATTACTGAATGATTATCTTACAGTCATGTTGCTTAACAATAGCGATATATTCTGAGATATTTTGTTAAGCAGTTCCATTGTTGTGCAATTATCACAGGATGTACTCATACAAACCTATTGAATGAAGAGTGGACAATGTGATACTACTGATTACTCCTAGGCTCTTTGTTTTTATAGCATGTAACTGAACTGAATGCAGCAAAAATAACTCAATGATATCTGTATATCTAAGAATAGAAAAGCATGCTCAGAGAATGAGCATAAAAGGTCCCTTAAAGAACAAGTCTACAGCGGATCAAATGTTATTATGTAGTGCATGAGTGTAGTTAGATTTTTATCTTTGTGTTGAATTAGGAGAACCTATCCATTCTTACTCTTAAGCATCCCATGTTGTTCCTCTACTATAGTAGGTGCTCAATAAGTACTTACTGAATAACAGTCGTCTCTAGTTTAACAAGTACTTCTGTCCTCATTTGCATATTGACTAATCACACATGTACAACATGCTGGCACTGTCTGGGGCATAGATGACAGACAAGGCTTAGCAAGATGATCTGTACAATCAGCTTTGGTGGTTATGTTCAACACAATGTTGACACATATCCTAGGTTGTATCTAAGGGCAGTACTTAGAGTACATATATGCAATCCTTGCAAAGAAGTCATATGCATTGGCAACTCAGAGCTTTACTCTCTTATTTTTTGTCATTACTGGCATTTGAGTATGTGTGTCCTATCAATTGATTAACACACACAGACTTTTTATGCTTTATTTTTCAGATGGGTCTCACATCTTTGTCTGAGCTTGCCTGACATTGAGATCCTCTTGATCTCTGCCTCGGCAGTATCTGGAATTAAAGGAGTGAGCCACCGAATCTGGCTTATCTCAGAACTTGAATAGGTACAATAATATATTTTTTCTAGGAGCTTATAATTCTGTATTAAAAAGTCACATGAGAAATACGCATACTCACTACAGTAGAATGCAATCAAGTTCTGAAGTGAGTGTAACTGGCACTCACATTCGCAGATGGGACAAGTCAGGACGTGGAAAGTGCTGGCTATATTACTGGCCAAGGGGGGAAACTTTGGACTAGATTTGGAATACTGACGTGTCACCACCTGTGCCCACGGGGCAAGTCTCTTTGTAACTTTGCCAGCTGTGCCGGGGCTGTGGTGAAGACTGTGGAACCAGAAGGCTTCATTAAGAGCTAGATTTTGGCAAATCTGGCCAACCTCCCAACCTTTTCTTCGTAGGGTTTATAAGAGAAAGATAATCGTATTGCCTAACTTTGAAGCAGAGTGAAAATGAAGACAAGGAGTAGTGCTCGGTAGATAGTGGGAAACACGGGGGAGAATGCTGGCTGTTTTGGCCTTTGTTTACCTCTGGGTCCTAGGGGTGACACTAGCTCACTGGGTTGTATAAAGATAAGACAAGAGAATGGTTTGTAGAAGCATTTTTTGCAAAAGTTTGTTTGATCAAAATTTATATGGTAAAATGTCTATAAGATAAAAGTAAAACTTTGAAAGAGTCCCTTACTGATATCAAAGTCGATAAGACATTTAACTTTTTTCTGGCATAGTAATCGTGCCTTTTCATAGATTCTGGAATTCTTACTACCAGGTACTGGTGGCTCATGTACAGAATTCCAGCTACTCAGGGGGCTGAGATCTGAGGGCTGTGGTTTTGAAGCTAGCCCAGACAGAGAAGTCCATGAGACTATTTTCAACTAACCACCATCTGACCTTTTAGTCAGAAGTAAAGTTGCGGATCAAGTATTAGACTGCTAGTCTTGAATGAAAAAGCTAAAGAATAGTGTCCAGGCCCTGAGTTTAAGTCCAGTGCTGTCATACACACACACATACACACACACACACACACACACACACACACACACACACACACAGTCTCGAACTGTTTTTCAGAATTGTCAACACCTCCATAATTGTCATTCCATCATAAAATATTCTCCTTGTGGTTTTTACAGTTGAGCTTCTCAATAGATATGAGAAATATGTTGCTCTCTCAACAAAGAAATCCAGCCTAATGACAATTTTTCCCTTCTATACTTAAAAGGCCCTATACATCTAAAGCTTAGATGTCATTTCAAGAAGGTTTCTAAACCATGAGCTGTGAGCTTGGCATAAAACTCACAATTGTAACATCCGCTAAGTGCAGAAACACTTGGTATAGCCCTATGTGGCTATTGTCGACAGCCTCTGAAGCATGATGTCAGGCAGACCAGAGTTATAAGTGCTGTGAAAAGCAATTACGTCCAAGGGAATCACAATTGAACCATTTAAAGTGAAATCACAATTGATCTACTTCAGGAGAAAATTTAAAAAAAACAAACTGTTGCTCTATGTCAAACAAAGGACTGCCCTTTTCTCCTTGATACTTAGACAAAATCATAGCAAATGGAGACATTGTTTAAAAAACTGGAAGCTGATAATATTGAAATGTGATTAGTTATGTTCCTCTCACTATGTTTATACATATTGTATAGAATAATTAGCATATTACAGAGGATAGCTATTTACAAACGAATGAATGAGCGTGATGCAATGTAGAAAGGAAAATGGTTATCTGGAACAAAGCAAGATAAAAACAGAAATCACTCATATAGATGCCTGATTTATAGAAGGTTATGTGGCTGCATTTCAGTTAAAATATTTTGAAGGGTTTTAGTTTCTGAGATTTTAACTGGAAACGTGTGTGTGTGTGTGTGTGTGTGTGTGTGTGTGTGTGTGTGTGTGTGTATCAGGCACTAGTGGCTCATGAATCTTAGCTACTAAGGGGGCTGAGATCTGAGGATCATGATTTGAAGCCAGCCCAGCCAGGAAAGTTTGTGGACTCTTATCTCCAATTAACCACTGAAAAATCCGGGAGTGGAGGTATGGCTCAAGAGGTAAAGTACCACCTTGAGCAAAATAGCTAAGGGAATCACACACACACACACACACACACACACACACACACACACACACACACACACAATAAAATACATTATTGAATATTACTTTTATGAAATAAGGGTTTGGAAATGTTAAATGAGACTGGATACTTTTGGAGGGGACTATGTGATGAAAAAGTATGCTCATTTGATATTTGGTTGAATAGTTGGGGAATAAAAGATGAAAGATGATTATAAGAATAGAGCAGTGAAACCTGTTGAAACTGTTTTAGAAAAATGGAAGGGGGAAAGAGAAGGTGATATTGAAGGTAAGATTGATTAGAATATATTATAAATATATAGAGAGGGCTGGGAATGGGGCTTAGCTGTAGAGTGTTTGCCTAGCATGCATGAAGCCCTGGGTTTGATTCCTCAGGCTCACATAAACAAAAAAAGTCGGAAGTGGTGCTGTGGCTCAAGAGGTAGAGTACTAACCTTGAATAAAATGAATCCAGGGACAATGCTTAGGCCTTGAGTCCAAGCCCCAGGACTGAATTTATTTATTACATATACATTACAAACACACACACACACACACACACACACACACACACACACACAGAAATGTCAAAATAAAATCCCCCTCCCTTAAGTACACAAGTAACAAAATAGTCCTTGGGGACACCATGATTTGGTGTCTTTTAAGCTTTTTGGTAATTCACACTCCTGAAGAAAACTTCCATGAGGAAAACATTGAACTAGACCCTCTCAACCCCATTTAGCTTATAAAGTTAGCCAATTCTTGCTCCTATTCCAAGTAAATAACTACCTTAATTCTTAGAAGCCATTGCTAATTAGACACAATGGAGGGCCATTATTAGCTCTTAGAATTTTTTTTAACTCTAAAGCTAAATCATACTTGGGTTTTTCCTACTGAGCAAATACTACCTATGAAACCATAATTTATGGATTATTTTTGAATGAGAAATAAAACTCATGAATCTTCAACAACTAAAACTTGCTTTTAATGACAGGCTGATTATTTTTTTTTTCTTTTCCATTACACCTACATTAACATTTTCTCAGGGCAGGCAGTTTTGGCTCATGCCTGTAATCTTAGCCACTCAGGGGTCAGAGATGGAGCAAATCATAGTTTGAGACTAGTCTGGTCAAAAACAAAACAAAACTTCATGAGACCTCCACCTCATCAAATACCTGGGTATAATGGTAAGCACCTGTCATCCCAGCTATGGTGGAAAGTGTAAACAGGGGAATTGTAATCCAGGCCAGACCAGACAAAAATCAATGCCCTGTCTCAAAAAACGACCAGGTTAAAAAAAAGTACTGAAGGCATGACTCAAGCAGTAGAATACCTACCTAGTTAGCAGGCATGAAGTTTGTTTCCATCAGCTAGTGTTAAGACCTAGATCACTAAGGTCTACTCCTGGAGAATTCAAAAGGGATATGTATATATGTATGGATCGATCAGTCTGTCAGTCAGTCTGTCTGTCTGTCTGTTTGCCTGCCTGCCTGCGTATCTCCCTCCCTACCTACTGTGGGCTCACTTTAGGGTTCTATCAGTTAGCACCAGGCATAATCCTGGGAGATCAGTACATAGGATACTGTTGCAAATCTGACAGAGAGCTGAGTGATGTTGACATTTCATAGCTAGAGCAGAGACATTAACCTATCAGAATGGACAGTGGCTATAAAAAACAAACAAACAAAAAACCAGTTCAAGCATGCTAGTGTAAACTGCCTAAGTCTCAGCCTGCCCAGGTGGACCCCAGGGCTTGGCTGGCTGAACCTGTACCAGCTGCAGCTAGGCATACCAGGACCGTTTACAGCCTGAGTGCTTGCCACTGCTGCTGTGATCAGGAGAGGATCGGTGGCAAAGGACCACCTCTCTGCCTTCTGTGGGTGATGTGGTGTCTTGACAGAGAAACAGGAGAGCTACTCTTGCTTACTATGTATGCCAAACACCATGGAAAGTTTGTGGTGAAATAAATCTCACTATGTTTGTTTAGAGCCTCTCCCTTCCTAGGAGATCCCAGAGGAGCCATTTGCTCAAGCCACACAAACTCAAGTTGAGACTTTTGATGTGATTTCCAAGAGAGGTTAAATGTGCCATCTTAAGAGAGGTGCTGGCTGAACTGAAAGGGGAGGTGTTTACTTTTAAACATTGGTCATATTACCAGACACAAGGCCTCCAGTTCTTCATAAATTAACATGCCTCTAAATCCTATCATTTGGGGGGGGAGATCATAATGCATATAACAATTTTTTGTTGTTATCAACTGTAACTTTTAAAACATAATTTGATTTTTGTAATGTAGAGAAAGCTTAAGGAAAATTAGGAATGGCCCTACATCTTCCAAACTGACAAGACCTGCCCCCAGGTCTGTTGCTAGAACTTCTTTGACTTCGTTGACACTAAAGCTCTACCATCAGGCCATAGTGTTTGGTCTAGAGTTCATTTCCCCAGAGATAAGTTGGTTCCCACATGTCTTCTCCATCTCTCTTTGTGTTGCCTGAGAAAAGACTGAGAAAGCCCGATGAGTTGAACTCAAGGACCCCAGTTTAAGCTAAACCGGAGAGAACCACACTCGGTAGGGGTTAACTTACACTTACATCTTACATACTGACTATCCCTTGGCCTCCATGAGTAAAAAGGTGCACACAGCTTTAAAATATCAGAGACCAACCACCTCACCTGAGTAGTGAAAGTGCATACTTGTTAAGTGCCACACTGTGGCCTCTTCTACGTAGTAAAGCGTCACCCTTTCAGTGAGTTCTGTGAGTCCAGTGAACCCAATGTTCTGGATTCTAGTTCTAAAAATCTTAACTCATAGAGTTTCAGAACTTTAGGGGAGATATGAAAAGGTGGTATTCAAGAGGGCAAGGGAGGCTTCAGGGAACTCAGTACTTAGCTAGTTGTTCAGATTGTGAAATAAGGGAGAGGAGAAGGAAGGAGCAAACATCAAACCTGCTAGCCCTGAGTGGGGTAGTTCCTTGTTAGCCTCTGCATCAACTTAAGCCAGCTACCACTCCTCTGACCCCAAGTTCTCCAGGTGAGAGATGTTCCAGCCAGGTAATTTCTCTCTTCACTGTCATCTGTCATCAACTCTAAGCACCAGGATTTGAATTGTGGTTTAGTCTTTTCTACAGGGTCAATTAGAACTTGCACATTAAATCTGAAAATTTTCCTAATATATTCACTTTGAGTCATGGCTTCTTGAAAATGAGTTAAGTTGCTTAGCCTATAAGTCTTTGGAGTAAAGCAATTGCCCTGACTAAGAAGAAGTTGGTCAAAATGTTCCATTGTGTGTAATAGCATTAGGAAGGCTCAGCCTCAGAGCTTAGGGGTTTTGCTCTGTTTTCTTTTCTTTTTCAGTATCCCACATGATTTCATCACCTTGTCTTGGCTTAGCTCACTCATCCCTCTTCATACATTGATTTTCCTGTACAAAAATGTACTACTTTCCAATGCAGAAATATAATGACAATTACTAAATGTATTTTAAATATTCTAAATTTCTTAGATAAAATAAATTATAGATGTTTAAAATGCAAGGATGGGCCTGGGAATGTGGCTTAGCGGGTAGAGTGCTTGCCTAGCATGCATGAAGACCTGGGTTCGATTCCTGAGCACCACATACACAGAAAAAGCCAGAAGTGGTGCTGTGGCTCAAGTGGTAGAGTGCTACTCTTGAGCAAAATGAAGCCAGCGACAGTGCTCAGGCCCTGAGGTAAAGCCCCAGGACTGGCAACAACAACAACAACACCAAAATTCTAAAAACAAAAAACAAAACAAAAAAATCCGGCAAAGATGATGAAAGAAGTGCTAGACAAATATTGTTTAGAAAAATGTAACATCTTGGTAAAACAAAGAGAGAGAGAATCCTGGTGTAAATAAATGGAGACATTAAGTGACTTTTCAAAGCTGTACAGCAGAGGGAATGAATGAGGTTGAAGAGATGGAGAAGAACAATGGAAGGAATGACTGATTACACTGTACTCATAATCTGACATGATGAATTGAAACCCTGTTTTACAATTACTTACTAATAACCATAACAAAATGTGTAAAAAAACAACAGAAAAAAGCCTATATGGCAAAGCTACATGACATACTGATGTATACATTTATGTGTTGAGTTACTTTTGGGTGCTAGGAGAAATCTATAAAAAGGAATTTTAAATCCTTAATAGCACAACTCTAAGCTGTATTCACCTGAGATTTTTGGGAGTAATTTGGCCTACATAATGAAGGTTCTTAATTTAAATATACTCAATTTCAGACAGAATTTCTGGTATTTATTGATCTTTGGGAGTATGCAGGGGGGCGGGGGAGATCCTGGGGCTTAAACTCTGGGCTTGGGTTCTGTCCCTTGAGCTCCTTCTGCTCAAGGCTAGCACTCTACCACTTCAGCCACAGCACTAATTCTGGCTTTTTCTGTGATTAATTGAAATAAGAGTATCACAGACTTTCTTGTTCAGGCTGGCTTCAAACTGTGATCCTCAGATCTCAGCCTCCTGGATACCTAGGATTACAGGTGTGAGCCATCAGCACCTGGCTGAATAGTTGATTTTTTAATGGCTACTACAAATGCCCTTCTTGGACAGTTTCTTTTCATCCTCTTGTGACATATGACATACTGATTCCATCTAGTTAGCCCTTTCCTTGCTATTAGCAGTTAAGTGTGTTCTGCTGATGACACTCCAGTTCAGTTTCTCAGGAATTTAGAGAACTCTATACTTTTTCCCCCTCGTGAGTTGACCAGCAAGCTTGGCTCAGATAAAGGGGCAGATCTGAGGAGGGACAGGCCATGTTGAAAGACGGCCACAACTATCCATTCTTTACTAGAAGTGGGAGGCAATAGGATACTAAGCTGAGAGTAGGGTAGAGACAAGTGACATTATCTTCATTCTTGAGAAGAGGCTACTTATGAGGCCCCATATGAGGGTTCCTGATTCAATTCCAAAATCAAGCAAATCCGCAACCCAGATACCAACAGGTCCATGCCAAGGTGAAAGGCAAACACTTTTGATATCGTTTAGTGTTTTTGATGATTCATGACATTCCAGTATGTAGTTTGGGAATGTAATTTATGATTCAGGAGAAGCAAAGCTGAGGAAAGTTGGAGGAAGAAAAGAATGATTTGTACTTGCTTTTATTTCATATGACAATTAGTCTCTACTTCTTTGCTAGCTAAGTGAACAGGCAGCTTGCCATGTATTTGTAGGAATCATTAATGTGGAAATCAAAACAAGCATTCTTGTTTACAAAGATCACTGAAATGAATGAAAACTTCCAAATTTCATTTCTGGAAAGGAACAACTATGAATCTCTCTTTGGAAAGGCTAGTTTTAAGGACAGTAGGAGCAAGGAAAGAAGGTTTGGGTTTAGAGTAACTCTCAGGTTCCAAAGAAAGTTGTGTTCATAAGCTACAAACGAATCATTTTAGGATGCCCACTTAAAATGTGAATGTATAAATTGGTGCTTATAAGTGCTATTTATAATTACACATTTTATAATTATATATTTTATCCCTTTGTGACAAATAATGAGGGAAAAGTGTGCGTGTGTGTCTGTTTACAATTGAGTGTGCTGAACAACCTTTCCAAAATGAGAAGAGTTATACACTGCATTGTATAAACCTCTGAAGGGCCCCACGCAAGCACCGGGTGGGTATGGAACTTACGCTTTGTTACACACGTAAAAGTCCCAACCAAACTTCAACCCTATTAACAGCTGTGGGTGGCTCTGCGTCCCCTCGCGTCCCCTGGGCTCCTTTCCCCGTGCATCCAGCTCACTCCCAAGGGCTCAAGCACCCACGAACGCCCCAGCCCCGAGGAACACACGGGCACAGCCTGTCCCCCTGGCCACCACGCAGCCCAGCGGCCCCACGTTACCTCCCACGCATGCAGGTTGCCGGCCGCCTCGGGTTCCATCGGTCTCCGCCTGTCTCCCTTTCTGGCTCAGCAGATTGGGGCCCTCTGTGTTTTCAACAGGTACCATGGTCACGCAGGAGTTACAGCCTCTCCCTGGTCACCAAACCGCCCCGATCGCCCTCACGGACAGCAGTGGTCACTTTCCCCATGGTACCATGTTAAGAAGACGGGAGGGAAGGGGGGGGGCGGAAATAAAAACTTCGGGCAAAGCCCTGTGATTTGTGATCAACTTTGTTTCTATTTCCGAAGGCTTTGCCCTCTTCAGTGACACAGGCTGTTGCTATTCCAAGCAGCCTATCACAGGCAAGGGGTGGGACGTGTCTCCAGATTTGTTTTTGCCTTAGATGCAGAGTTGGAAAAGACTTGGGAACAGGATCCAGAGGGCCTCCTTTCAGTGTTCCGGCCAGGAGCTGGGGCTGGTTCTGGTGTTCCCGCAGTACATACACACACACACACACACACACACACACTTAAATGCAAGCCGAAAGTGCAGATGGAGAATACTCACAGATGGCACCAGTTAATCCTGCAGAAGAGGAACAATTAATTCAAAGGCATACCAGAAAGAAAAGTGTGTTAATTTGTTGGTGGTGGTAGTCCTGGTGTCTTTATAACAAGACTGTTGTTTCAAAAGTCATGACACCAATTTAACAAGATTGTGGGTCAGTGGTAAATGCTTTACATACTTCTCTATGCAAGGCCTGGAAGATAAATCCAGGCCTGCAATCCACTCCTAATGAGTCTTTAGACTTTTTCTGTCCTTGGGTTATAGCAAAGTAGTCTATTTAAAAAAAAAATATATATATATATACATATATGTGTGTGTATATATATAGAGAGAGAGAGACAGAGAGAGAGAGACTTTAAGCGAGAAGCAAAGTGACCCTGCATTTTCAATGAGGTTGCAAGCTTGCCTGAGTAGAAGGAGATCTTGGGGGGAGGGATTAAGGGAATGACTAGCGCCTGCAGCATTTACTGCTCTTCACCATTCAGAACTTGTAACTCAAACATTTTTATTTTGAATGCAAAGTAAAGGACAGATCTCAAATGGGAAGTGGGGAGGTGGGGGGCGTTGAATCCAGGGCCTGAGTGCTGTCCCTGAGCTTTTGTGCTCAAGGCTAGAGCGCTACCACTTGAGCCAATACTCTACTTCTGGCCTTTTGGTGGTTAACTGGAAATAAGAATCTCTTGAACTTTCCTTCCTGGATTGGGTTTGAACAGAGATCCTTAGGTCTCAACCTCTTGAGTAGCTAGAATGATTCTTATGAATCCTAGAACAACCTTGAACTTGCTATGTAGCCCAGTCTGGCCGTGAACTTATGATATTCCCATATCTGCCTGGAGTTACAGGTATGTACTCTCACGTGTAGCTTTTAGCTCTTCTTAACTTTGAAAAGGTACCATGAAATAGAGCTTTTAGTCCTATTCATTCCTCTAGACGGGGGAGCAGGTTTCACATATCTGAACATTTCCTTACTCACCGATATTTCCTACCCTTCAAGGACTCAGGTAGCATAGGGGTGTAAACCTGTAACAATTGCACTAGTATCGGTTATATACCTGTTTGTGTGTATGCTGATAGTGCTGGAAAATGGAAGCCTTACAACCATAGCACAGCCCAGTTGGACTAAGAGGACAGAAGTTCAAATTCCAGATCCACTTGTCACCACTAAAGAATGAGTAGTGCAGAATGGCTTAGGGGACTGCATTTATGTACTCTCAAGATGTGTTATGATTGTAGGAACTGAGGTCCTCATCTGTGAGACACACATGTTTCTCAGCCATTTTCTTGGCCCCTCTCTTCTCTCTGCTCTGAACCACTAGTCTTGGGAAGGAGTAATGTTGCTGCCATGGGTGAGTTCTATAGTTGATTTGTTCTGTGACCCTCAAGACCTGTGTCAGCAGCATGTGTTGGAATGTGTTTGCTGTAGTGATTTGAGTAGAAAGACAAATCCAATTCTGGAATAACTTCATATGGCTTAAAGCAATTCAGCAATTTAAGTCTGCTTTCTTTAGCTCGCATTTACAGGGACTCCACAGGCATAAACTACAAGTGAAAAGGAACGAGGAAACAAGAATGACTGCATTGCCTCCTAGTGCACTTGTTTCTGTTCTTTGTCTCATTGTTGACCTGACAAGGGCTACTGACTAACTCAAGCTCCATCCTGTGCTTACTTCATCCTATTTCATCAAAGAAAAACATAGGTGAGTGGTAAAAATCAGAATTTCTGCTGCCTAGGAATTCCATGACCCTCTGAGTCATAGAAAATACAACTCCTCCAAAGCAAGCCATAAAATCTAGAAAGGTCTTTCTCTTTCCCCTTTCCCTTAGAGAGGGTTCCTACTGCATATTCAGGAGGAAGGAATGTTATACCCAGTCCAGGAAGAATGGGAACACCCAAGCCTTGCTGACTTTCCTGCTCAATTTATCACAAACTTTCATTCTTTCACATTTCCATATAAACTCTTCACTCTGTAGTGAACCTAAGCCTTAAAATGGGCAGTTTTCCTTGGGACCTTTGACCTTCATTTCTGAAATCTCTTGTGTCACACAAAGCTTGGTTAAATGAATATGCCATTTTTTTTTTCCCCCAAGAGCCTGGCTTCTGTTGTATCAGCGCCATAATGGATGGGTGACAATGAAGGATATCATACATTAACATCTCTATAGTTAACAGTCTTGTAAACCCAATACATCTTTTTTGTTATTAGAACATGAGCATTAAGAGGGCAGGCAGCTCTGTCTGTGCTTCCCTCTCACTCTGTATCCCCTGCTCCAGACGAAATCAGGGAAACACTATACACTTGGTGTTGTTTTCTCAAGTAAACGAGTGCTTATAAGCGGGGCTTTTAGTGAGCCAAATAATGATTAAATTTAAAATATCAAAATCCAAATGATGGGGCTGGGGATATGGCCTAGTGGCAAGAGAGCTTGCCTCGTATACATGAGGCCCTGGGTTTGATTCCCCAGCACCACATATACAGAAAACGGCCAGAAGTGGCGCTGTGGCTCAAGTGGCAGAGTGCTAGCCTTGAGCAAAAGGAAGCCAGGGACAGTGCTCAGGCCCTGAGTCCAAGGCCCAAGACTGGCAAAAAAAAAAAAAAAAAAAATCCAAATGATGATTGTCCATGGCTATGTATTTGTCCTTTCTCTTTTCTTTCTGCCAACCCCTCTGGAATAAGTACTTCCCCAGCATGGCCTTCTTCCCCAGTCTCACCTCACCATCATTTAAAGCTGTTTCTCCCCTCAAGGATTAGATGATCACCAACAGCAGACACTTCATTTCTTCATCACCCAACTCTTCATCAACATACCAATTTCGACCATCTCTCAATGGCAATGCAACCAAACCCCAAAGCACTTAGCATGATTATAAACTGATAAATCATGTAATTAAGGCTGTATTTTATGAGATAAATGCCATTTGTCTCCATCTTTCAGAAATTATAACTAGGAAGTTTATAAAACAGGCCCAATAAAACTTTCCAATGTTTGATAATGACAATTTTGAACCACATGGGAGAACTTGCATTCTATAATTACATTCTAACATGCTTGTCCATTAACGCATGTATCATCCAATTCTTTGATGTGTCCATTGATTCACATTAGTCTTCATGTATTTTAAGATTGAAATGCTTCCTATGAATATCAGAAATTAGCCATCAATATTCATTTAGATTATTTTTCCTTTCAGGCAAATTTTACATATAATTCAGAGCAGAGATCCTAACAGTACTTTTTTATATACTCAGGAAAATACACAGGCTTATTTATAACTCTTTCCCCTATTAGGTTACAGAACATGACCAGTTTTCCAGAAACTTCTTTCACATCTCTACTGAACAAATTCCTAATCTCTAGAACTAATGTGCTGGTTGTTTCCCACGTAAGATCCCTTTACCTATTCTAAATGTTCACATAATAATATCCTATTCTTTCATAGTTTGAGATACACCCAAGCTTCCGTGTGTGTTAGTAGTACATTCTGTTTATTGATGAATGGTTCTCCATGAGTGAATGCACCCATTTATCCATTTTCCTATTGATGGACACCTGGGTTGTTTCCAGTCCTTAACTCTTATAAATAAAGCTGCTATGAGCATTCTTGTGCAAATCCTTCTGTGGAACATAATGTTTCAAAGCTCAGCAGTCCACGTTTATTTGATTCCAAACCCACATGTTTTCCAGTGCACCCTGCTGCCTCTCTGCAGTGTATTGCATTTCTGTGGAATGCACCTCTGGGTTGTTGTTTTTTATTCTAAAGGGGAACATTACTGTATAAACACAAATGTAGAAAGAGGATCTTTAGACAAACATACAAAAAATTCCAGATAGAAATTCACTTTTTTATTATCTGGATGTCAATTAAATACTCACCCTGGTAAGATTGTTTGGAAGGTGATTCATAATAACATTTGTTTATGCTATCTAGATAATTCCACCTTCTGGAATTCCTTATGTTTAGAATTATTATCAATCACTGCAACTGATTAAAGTTCCTTAAGCTGCAAGGCATTATAATTAAATTCATTACAAGCCCATGCAGGTAATATGATAATAAGTAATGATAAATTGATGTAATAAGTCAGTATAAAGCATTAAAAACTATGTAGTAATGCAAAAAAATATTTCTATTATCTTAGCTGGGAAAATCCATAGTAAATGACACACTCAGTATTCTTCAAAATATTTTTAGACATGAACTTGATTATGGTTCAAGGCTAGAAGTAAACTCAAGGGAGCTGAAAACAATTGTTATATTGGGGTGGCAATAACTGTTTGCTAATAACTGTTTGCTAGTGGGGGTGGGGTAGATGAGTAGGAATACATTTGCCCAGCATGCTCAAGGCCCTGGGTTCAGATAGTCTAAACTACCAAAATTTCTTTGTTTAATATTGTCTTGAGTCAACATAAAACAAATGTAAATCTGAAGGAAAGTCCTTTATATGAAGAGCTCCATCAGTGGGACTTCCCTATCTGCAAACAACTTTCTTGTTTATGGTTAGTGCTCTACCATTTGAGCTACATCTCCAGTCTGGCTTTTTAGTAGTTAACTGCAGATGAAGTCTCTCAAAAACTTTTCTGCTCAGACTGGCTTCAAACTTTCATCCTCCAGGTCTCTGCCTCCTGAGTAGCTAGGATTACAGGTGTGAGACAGTGGTACCTGGCTCTTACTTCCTTTTGTTGGGATAGAAATGTGTCTCACCGTTCCTCACTCATCATGAGCAACAAAGCTGACATAACGATAACAAAAAAGACAGGGGAACAAGAGGAAGGCAGAACGAGTTCATAAATCAAAGTTTCACATGGCACAGGAACTTATCTTCAGAAAGGAAAGCCTCAAAACCAGGTTTGGTTGCACTTGCCCGTAATCCTCTTCCTCGAGTGCCTGACAGGAAGATCTTTAGTTCAAGGCTATCCTGAGAGATACAGTGGGACATTGTCTCAAAATGAAGAAAAAGAAAATTAGAGGCAGGCCCTGGTGGTTCACGCCTGTAACCCTAGCTATTCAGGAGACTGAGAACTGAGGATCTCGAGCTGAGTCCATGAGACTTATCTCTAATTAACCACTAGAAAACCAGGGAGTGGTGGTGTGGCTCAAGTGGTAGAGAGCTAGCCTTGAGCTAAAGAGCTCAGGGACAGAGCCCAGGACCAGAGTTCAAGTTCCATAACTGATTTTTAAAAAAAAGAAAGAAAAAGAAAGAAAGAAAGAAAGAAAGAAAGAAAGAAAGAAAGAAAGAAAGAAAGAAAGAAAGAAAGAAAGAAAGAAAGAAGTTCTGGGCTGGGTATATAGCCTAGTGGTAAAGTGCTCGCCTCGAATATATGAAGCCCTGGGTTCAATTCCTCAGCACCATATATATAGAAAAAAACAGAAGTGGTGCTGTGGCTCAAGTGATAGAGTGCTAGCCTTGAGCAAAAAGAAGCCAGGGCCAGTGCTCAGGCCCTGAGTTCAAGCCCTAGGACTGGCAAAAAAAAAAACAAACCCAAAACAAAACAAATAAAGAAAAGAAGGTTCAAAGAGAAATAGTCTATTTTTATGCTTAGGAATGGAAGGCTATGTGGAAATATGATTAGACAAAGGATCATGTCCTAATAGTAAAAGGATGAGGAGAATAAACTCAACAAGGTTCTCTGCTCAGATTCCGTTGGCCTCTGTGTATCATTTCTTCCTCTCTAAAATGGCTTAGGATCCCTTTAGAATGAGTCTTCAAGGGAGAAAGGGGAAAGTTATCTCTCTAGATTTTATGGCTTGCTTTGGAGTAGTTCTGGTTTCCATGAGTCACCCTGGGAAAGAGGAATTCTGGCTTCTGTGACTCACCTCAAGGGATAGAGTAGGGAAAGTCAGGAGGGCAGAGTGACCTGTTTTTGAGGCCCTCCACTGTCCTTCAGTTGAAAGGAACCAGCGTGCCAAAGAGATATTGTTTTCTGAATCCCAACATTCTATATTTAAGGCCAGGATCTGTTAAACAGAACACATCTTGGATTTTGCATCAAAGCTAATGGCATAAGGTAGCAGACAATATCTATGGGCCCCATCCTGAAGACAATGGCATCCCAAGGACAAACCAAAACATTGTGTTCAAGGTTACTAGATCAATAAGGCATAGTATTCTTACTGTGTGGACAGGACAGACTAGTTCAAGACAAAACTTTGGGTATTACTTTTATCACAGGTTCTTTATGTCATATGACATACAAAGGATCATGAAATATTTAGGTCAGTTAAGTTGTAAAACTGTGGGTTTTAGTTCCCTACAGACAACTCTCAGGCATTTCAGTGTATAGTTAAAGTTTTGCCAAGTCTCCTGGTATAAGAAAACATTCCAGAGTTTCTCCTGCTACCCACAATGCCAATTCATCCTTCATCAGTCCATATGATCATTCCTGGGCCCAAAGATGAAAAGGCACAGGACTACCAGATGGTTCTCAACATGTTCCTACTCTCTGGTTCACAGGATGATGGATGAGGGCCATGCTATACAATTAGGTTATCTTGTTCTTTCTATAGAAAATAAGGTCACAGAAAACACTATGTCATGAGACTGTGTATCATTTCTTCATAGCTGGAAATTGCTAGCTATGAGCAAAAAAGGCTACTGTGAGCTTGAGGCCCAGAGCTTACGCTCTGATACCAGCACTAACAGCTATGAAAAGGCAATCAGCAGGGCTGGGAATATGGCCTAGTGGCAAGAGTGCTTGCCTCATACACATGAAGCCCTGGGTTCGATTCCTCAGCACAACATATATACCAAAAGGCCAGAAGTAGCGCTGTGGCTCAAGTGGCAGAGTGCTAGCCTTGAGCAAAAAGAAGCCAGGGACAGTGCTCAGGCCCTGAGTCCAAGCTCCAGGACTGGCAAACCCTCCACTCCCCCCCCCCCCAAGAAAAACAAAAAAAAAACACACACAAAGCAAAATGGCAATCAGAAGATATAAAACCAGAGAATTAAAGGGAAAAAAAGTACAACAGAGGTATTCATGGGTTATATGGTAGCTTAATGCCTGGTAGCTTAAAACACATTAAGTATGAATTTATCAAAATATCCACTTTCAGGCTGGGCATGATGAAACATGCCTATAATTCCAACTATGCAGGAGCCTAGGTAGGAGGATAACAATTCAGGTTCTCCTCTGAGTAAAAGCACAGGGTCCTATCCTAAAAATAACTGAGAAAAGTGCAGGGGGGGGGGGGGCCGGGGGAAGTGAAAGCATAGATCAAGCGATAGAGCACCTGCCTAGCCTGTGCAAAGCCTTCATTTCAAATCCCAGTACTGCCAAAAGAAAATCACTTTCCTATTCAGTTTTGTACTCTTAATTTCAAAACGAGGAGTTCACGTTTTATATACTTTGAGCCCTACAAAACTTGAATCTGCTCCTGTGAAGATATTTTGAAAGTAACAGCTCCTATCAGATGACTATGCTTAGTATAAACCTCTCGCGTTCCCACTGCCGCCTTCTCAATCCAGGCCACTCACCACCTCCCCCACACGGACAGCACCAGCAGCCTGGAATGAAATAGAAAGAACTAGAACAGGAATCCATACTAAGTCAAGCCCTTACTGGGCAATAACAGGGTGACAGCTAGAGAGTCCATTTTCAGAGGTAAATTGGAAAGTTCCTTACAGCTGACAAATTCAGGGCAAGAAGTGAGACAGCTACAGGATGAGGGAAAAGCATTGTCCTCCGGCTTGCCTTCCTGCTCCTGGAAGCCCATTTTCCATAATAAAGCCAGTGGGTTTTTTCTCCCCTGAAGTCTAGATTTTTTTAATAGCTTCAATTGTCTCAAACTTTTTGCCAGTTTCTAGCTGTTCTTCAGATTCATCTAAATTCTTTAATGAGGCAGAAAAGGCCTTCCATGATCTAGCATGAGTTTACCCTCTAATTTCACCTTCTGGAGCTTTCTGGTGTGAGTTCTGCAACCACTGTGTGGTGACAAGCCACACATGTCCTGATAACCACCGGGACTGGCTCTCTCAGAGGTTCTTCCCTTCTCTTAGCTGTGGCTTCCTTCTCTCCCACCTCTCCCAGAACAGCTACCTCAACCAGGGGTAGATGTCTTGTACCCAGGGTGCAAACAAGATAACATGGCCTGAATTAGGTGAGAAAATGATGGTGTCCATCTACATCCAGTACAAGAACTTGAAGCAGTTAGAATTTAACACAGGGCACTTACAGGATTTTGTTGGAAGGCCTGAAAGATCAGATCCCAGACATTCAGGAATATTCCTAGAGCTGACAAATGAGCTGCATTTCTATTTCACACTGTGCAGTGGAGTTCGAGAATATGTTGTTTAATACATTGTTAATGTGCTCAAGAATGCATTGCTCAAATAGTCAAAGACTATTTCTGTCAACATAACCAGGGTACCTTAAGTGTTATCTCAGGGAAACCTCATGATTAGACAAGCGAAAGCTTTCTAAAGAGGCAAAGAACATAGTTTCTCTACCATATACATCTTCATGCAACATCAAACTTGTATTTAAGTCCCTGCTGAGGTAAAGTCTGAGAAACATAGCTTTCTATTCTCTCCAGTGGAATGGAAGATAGAATAGAGGGCCACTCCACATTCACCGGTGAATGTTCCAGTTAGTAGATTGTATGGTGTGAGGTATGGAGTTAGAGATATGATAAACCAAAGCAAGTTCTAACAGCTGAACAAAAGAGACATAAGAAACAAGAGCAGGCAAGCCCAGAGAGGATCAGATAATGAAAGTCCCCCGAGGGAAACAGAAAGATGGAACTCTGTGACCCCATGAGAATGGTCTTGGTTTGGGTTTCCTGTGGTGCCTGGCAGTGTTTTAATACCGCAGGGAGGGAGTAGTCCCTTCTGTTCCCTGCCATATCATTTCCTACCGAGCCCCTACTTGCCAGGTCTTCTGGTCTTCTCTGACCTTCCTTTCCTAAGGCTGAAGCAAGTGTTCCTTTCTCCTGATTGATTTTCATGTAGGCCTTATCATTTACTAGCTCTGGGAACCTCATTATGCCTCGGGTCCTTCCTCCTTAAATAGAACAACAACAGTACTCAGCCTTCGTATGAGGCTTCTTGAAGAAATTAAATAAATTACTGCACAGACAACATCAAAACCAGAATTTGACTCATGATCCTCAATAAATGATAGTTGTTGTTATTGTCTGCAAGGGACTGCATAAAACTATAAAGTAATATTAATTTAAAAAACAACAACAACAGGGGAACTGGGAATGTGGCTTAGTGGTAGAGTGCTTGCCTAGCATGCATGAAGCCCTGGATTTGATTCCTCAGTACCACATAAACAGAAAAAGCCAGAGGTGGCACTGTGGCTTGAGTGGGAGAGTGCTAGCCTTGAGCAAAAAGAAGCTCAGGGACAGTGCCCAGTCCCTGAGTTTAAGACGTAGGACTGGGAAAAAAACCAGACCTGGGTGTCCATGGCTTGCACGTATAATCTTAGCCCGTCAGGAGGGTGAGATCTACAGGAGTGTGGTTCCATGCCAGTCTAGGCACCAGCTGAGCAAGCACACTGGTACTTTACTTGCAAAACCAACTAATCAAAAACTAATTCAAGAGTCAGATTAAATAAATTCTATATTGGATTTTTATTATACATATGACTTTGGAGCAAATTAAACAATCCCTTTTGGGTCAATTTCCTTATCTCCAACACAAAAAAACGTACAGTTGGTTTGTATAAAGCTGTTAGTTATTTGCCCAGAAGCTAAGCCCCCTCTTTCTGGCAACATTCCCATAATACTGTTTTGGGAAAATGATGGGCCTGCCAATGAATGTATACCACCACCTAGCCAAGGGTAGACTTTCAGCTGCTGCCAGTTAACACACACCACCCCGAGCTAACAGGTAGGCTTGCCACAACCTCCAGAGAGAACCGGAATGCCTATCCTGGAATGTAGTCCTTAAGAGGTGGCAAAAGATTGGGTAGAATAGTCTTCCCCATTGGTCCAATTCTACTTCCTGTCATATGATTCTACTGGAGGATCCAGGCTGTTCTTCTCAAGCTTTGTTCTTCCTATTTTCCTTATAGTGCTATGAACCATGCTAAAGATCAGGAACAAATTCCCTATGGCAAGTGTTAGCCAGAGTCTAAAGATTCTCTAGCATGCACACTCTCAAAGGATCTTTGTTAAGATAAAAAAATAATAGGTATAGGATTGGAAATTATCTTGAAAATTGTTAAGGTACTACTGAACTTTTTGGGGAGCAGTTGCTGTCCCCCAGGGAAACAGCAATAGCAACTCTAGCAGAGAATCAAGTTAATGCTTAATCTATTCACTTATCAATTCAACCTGTGCTATCTCTTTCTAAATAAGGATGGAAGCAGCATATGACAGTAGGCCAGTGACTGATACAACAGTGATAAACTAGAAAAGTCCACAAAATTCCTTTCTTTATAACAGCATGGCCTAACTCAACACCTCAGAGTCACATATCCAGCTGGAGGCCCCTGGTGAGGGCTTTAACTCTCAGGGGAGAATTGAAGAGCTGGTCTTACCTTCTTGAACTTCTAAGATAGCTACCCAGGAACAGAAGAGGGAAGGAGAAATGATTGGATGATATGAATATTATGCAATTCTCCAAATTTCATCTTTAACCAGACAGCCCACCCTATGAAATGGAATTGATCAAATTTCCCATCTTTTCTGTCCCTGTTAACAAATAGACATACTATAAGGCCGAATGAATCAACTTCAGCATAATGGTAGGGATGCATCTCTAAGAAAACATTCCTGAGGTTGTTTCTGTGGAACTAGCATGTCCCTCAGTCCATCAATAGATATTTCTAGCAACTAAGGAAACAGAGGAGTTAGCTCATCTTCCAAAATGCTCGAAGTTCTTCATTTTTTGTACTGTTCTTGGAACCTCAAAGAGGCATTTTGTATCTAAAGAATTTTGCAGAATAGATGTGTAGACACATTTTTCAATTTTTAATTTCTCCCCCACCAAAATAAAACAAGCAAAACGTTTTAACTTTTAGAAATACAAAGTTGGGGCAATCTGCTTTAAGGTATTTGTGCAAATGGGATGGTTTCCTTCATAGGATCACAGAATTGAATTTCCTCTTCTCTGCTGCCCCCTTTTGGCATCCAGAAGAAGGAGCAGGATCCCAGTGGCAATGGACTGAGGAGGCGGATTGCAAGTGGTTGCCAAGGTCCGCTCTACTGGGAGTAATCACCACTTGAATTCTGGGAAATGCTCTTGTCAACTACTCTGTGACATTCCTGTCACCTGTTAGCTGCTTGTCTGTGCCTGTCCAGGGGTCTCAGAGCCCTACAGAAAAGGGAATGTAGTGAATGATTCATTCCGAAATGTATCCGTCCGTCTACATGTTTATCCTGTGCTTACTAGGTGTCTGGTGCAAAGTCAGGTCAGAGAAAAACAAAGTCAGTCAATGAGCCATAGAAAAAACAAGGACTTAACAAGCTATATGACAACCTTCAGTAGACTAGTCTTCTTTTGAATCTAATCTCCTTTTTTGCTAAAAGTTAATTATGAAGATAGAAGTATTTAATGTAATTTTTTTCTTCTTACCACATCATATCCAAAAAAAATCTTTATGTGCTTTCCAGATTCAAACTGCTTTGTAAGCACACATTGCTTTTCTTTTCTTTTCTTTTTTTAATGTGCTGGTCCAAAGGCTTACTGGGCCAGGGAGTTGTCCTGAGCTTTTGTGCTCAAATGCTAGTGCTCTACCACTTGAACCACAGCTCCACTTTTATTTTTTAAAATAAATATACTGAGAGATACTGTGTGTTAATCATTATCCTGATATCATTATGCACTTTTTTTCTGTCTTAGTTAACATATGGTAGGAACCAGAGTAAATATTTTCTGGATAATGATCTGTCACCATACCTGATATCCTAAAAGTAACCAATATAGGAGTTACAATGCAAACTGTGCTTCTTTGTGCAATGAGGAATGACTCTTTTGGAGAATTGATCAATAAAACAGGACTTTTATAAGTTATTGTTGAATTTTGAATTTCCATGATACCTTTTCAAAGTAGAGATTACCTTTTCAAATGAGGTTGGAGAGTTTGGAGTAGAGACTGTGTGGACTGTGTGAATTCTTGTGCAGTCCATGAGTGATTTATTTATTTTTTTCCAAGGACTTGACTGTGAGTGGAGGATTGGGGGCTTGAAGGCAAAGCCTTGTCCTTGCTAGGCGAGCACTGGACCACACTGAGCTATGCCTACATAAAAGACTTGATTCTTTTGGAGAATTTATCAATAACACTAAATGAGGGTTTTCATAAATTACTATTGAATTGAAGAAAATCCACCATTTTGAAATCGCCTCTTTTCAAAGACCTGCGAAATGCTTCAAAACTCCTCAACAAGATTCTTAGTGATATATTCACAAAATATCACAAACAAAACTCAACGATAAACCTGCCCACATTTATTGAAGCAATTTTGTGTTATAGCTCAGGGGAACGTCAGGAAAAAGAACAACACAGACAGTGATCTTCAAGGCTGCTATCTCGAATTTGGAATTCTTTAAGAATTAGCCTTTTTCCAGCAATACTAACGTGGCTCCAGGGTAGTTCCATGTGCCCTTGCTAGTTGAGTTATAAAGTATATATATATTGAGATCGGTGGTGAGAATGTTCCTGGTGGAAATAAGTCTGATAATAAGCTACCAGTGGCTGTACGCTGGGAGAAGCAAGAATATTATAGGGGATTCCACAGTGACAGATATCCAAGTCCAAATGATATCAAATGGTCACACATCTCAGAAATACTCATTTCTTTGGGTGTCTGTAATAAAGAAACACGAATGGCTTAAAAATAGGCATTTATTGTTGCCTAAAGTCAGAGGCTGGAAGTGAAATCAAGGCATTGTTAAAGCTGTTAGGTCCTCTCCCTGAGGGCTCCAAGTAGATGCCCCCACCTCATTAAGTCTCCACCCAGTTACCTGGGTAACCTGCAGACCTGGAGGCAGTTACCTCCCCTTTCCCTGAGGTCACATCCTAATCCACCTGGCCACACCCCTTGCCCCTAGCCTAGATATAAGGCAGGGCTGGGTGGGGATCGCTCTCTCTCTCTCCCTTCTCTACGGCCATGGATCATCTTGGCCACAGGCCAGCAGTTCGGTAATAAACTTTCTTTCCTGCCTGAATACCGCGTGGTGTTCTCCTTTACCGGCTAACTACTTTAAAAACCTAACAAAAGCTACCCTCTCACCGAAGGTGCTGGAATTGCCGACGTGAGTGAACCACCAGTGCCAGTTTGAGGATGACCATTTTTAAAGGTGAGATAAAGAGAGATATGTAAGTTATTGTTGAAACTGTCATCTATAGCTCTAATGATGAACCGCAGTCCGCAGGACTCAGCCTCCTGAGAGCAGCTAGCATTACAGGCATGAGTCACCAGCACCCAGCTCTATAATTTAGAAAACTTTTACTGTGCACTAGGAGAAATTTTTCTTCAGACATTGCATTTGAATATTCATGTACTTTGGAAGAGTGTCTAGTTAGGGGACTACATTTATATTTGCCAAATCTTGATCTTCCGCTGGAAACTTTAAACCGAACACTGCTCCTTTAAAACCTAAGACCTGACTTCATTAGACTAAGACGATTCTGAGAAGGGAGTGCACAGCCTGTTGCTGAGGTTCCCTACCAGGGTTTTAGTTCCCTTCCTGCATCCCCAAACTCACTTTGTCTATTCCCCACGACTTAGGCAAGCCCCTTCATCAACTAAGAAGGCCCAACCTTCTTAGGAGGAACACCAGAGTAAGAATTCCAGGATTTTCTTTTCAGACTGAAAGATTTCTGGAGTGGTGAGATTGGGGGTGGGGGTGGGGAAAATGATACCAGCTCATTCATCTAAAATATCAGTCTGTCTTTGGGTTTCCCTGCCATAGAGTCTGTTACCTCCCCCTATCCCAGAAGATAGCCCTGCCTTTGTGTTCCCTGCCAGCCACAGAAGCTTTTGTGTGACACTGCAGGGAGTGATGGTTGCCAGGCACCCAGAAGACACCCCCTCCTCCGGGCTTTTGTTTTGACTAGGTCTGGGCTGATTGAAGGGAATTGTGCTGTTAAGGAGAGGAATGAATGGAAAGGGTGCTCGGAGTTGAATAGGAATAGAAGATTGCTTTTTTCTGGAGCTCCCTTCCAAAAGGAAAAAAGGAATAGAGCTTTTGTATGTGTGAAGCAACACTGCGCCCACTACTCCTCCACATCACACTAAGGTGAGTTTGTGGGTGAGAAGAGTTGCAGAACCTCAGAGGACTAGGCTTTGGGTTTATCCAGAGGGGCTCTTCCTCCTCTACATCCAGTCCTGAAATTAGAGATGCTTCTGGCTGCTCCTCTCATGTATGAGTCTGTCCTACACTGTGTTCTGCTCAGACTGGGTTCCACTTGGCTTTCACCCACACAAACACCATCACCTCTTCTCTCCTTTCAATTTATTGTAGTTATTCTGAATTCCTTCATTGAATGTTCCACCAGACTTCGATTCTCCCTCTACCACCTCTCATTTTCTGTAATGGTTCCTATTTCCCCATATTTTTATAGGTTCTGTTTTTTATGGTTTTAGCTTCTTTAGCTCTACTTAGTTCATTCATGCTTTCTCTGTAAACCTATTAAAATCAGCATTGCCCATACATCATTTAAAATCAGTTTGATTATGGCTATATTGTACATTATGAAGTTAAGTAAAGTTAAGCTATAGGAAGAAGAAATGTCCATTGTGTCATTAAAATCTGACACTAGGACAAAATGTGGCCAAGTGTTAAAATCAAGTCATTTTTTACTGTTATTATTTTGTTCAAAATTATACCACATTTTAAAATTGCTTTGTGATATGGGATACACCAGGTAGAAATACAATAATAGCACAAAGGAACCAAGGATCAGGTGTAGTACTGTGTCTCTGTACATTCTACAAAATTACAGCTCTCCTTAACTATGGTTAGTTCCCACTCCTTCTTATGCCACATGAACAGACCTGGAACTATTTATTAGTGCGGAACCTACTGTCTCATTCCTACTACAACCCTGTCCAAGAAAGGTCTTCCTAGATTATGAAGACACATCGTGTCATCGGCAGCCATCTAAATATACGGAATAATAATTACTATTCTTTCTTAGGGATTGTTACATGTATAAAGTTGTAGTTTGTCAATGGCAATAGCCTTTGTAGCCAAATTTCCTTAACCTGGGTGAGAAGAGGTCAAAATACAATATCTAAAGCATTGAAATAGATTATTTGACAGCTGAGCCACACCCCTCTAATCGAGTAACAGAAAAATATTTTATAACCCAGCTACTAATCAGAATGTTAAGTAATTTGTGAGAAATCACCAACTAAAAGGACACAAGAAATTGAGATCTCTACCAAATTTGTCCTAGGATGCATAAATCCCAGCACACACACACACACACACACACACACACACACACACACACACACACACACAAAATCACTAAATTTATGAACAAGGCAATATGTCTCCCTCAAAAGCCAACAATTCCACAATAAAGGACTTAAGTGATAATGAAGAGGAAATTTCAGACAATAATTATTTTAAATAATGACAAGAATGATCAATAAAGTTTAGGATGAGTTCCATATGTGACTGAGTAAACTCAAAAAAGATGCAAACTAACAATTAGAGAATTCGAGCAGCTGCATGAAATAAAGAAGACAATGTAGGATATGAAAAAGGAAATCTATGAAGACACAAAAATCTTGGGGAAAAAATGAAGTTGGCAGAGGGGAAGGGGGAGGAGAATAAAATTGAAGTCCTAGAAATGATAAGCTTAATAGCCCAACTAAAAAATCCAATTAAAAGCCTAACTGATAGAACAGAGCAAGGTAAAAAATAGGGGGCCAAAGACTGAAGATAAGGTGGAAGAATTATGTCAAAGACACTGCAAAAACACTAAGGAAATACAAATGGAATTTACAGTATCTCTCAGACTCTATCAAAAAATCAAAGCTATAAATGGTGGGTATAGAAGAAGAGACATAAGCTAAACACATCAAGAAGCTATTCAGTAAAAATAATGGCAGAAAACTTCCCCAACCTCAAGAAAGAAGAGGTCATTCAGATGGAGGAGACTTACAAGCAGACAAGATCAGAGAAAGAACGCTCTTTGACATAATATAGTTAAAATACTCAATATGAACTACTTCCCCTTTACCCTCAGAGAGAAGCTGCCATCTGGATAAGGTGCAGATACCATGTAGCTCCCTCTCCGGTGGGAACTATGGCCCCACTAATACACCTCCTTATGAAAAAAAATAAATAAAATACTCAATATACTGAATCAAGACTATCAAAAGCTTCAATGGAGAGAGACAAGTCACAGATAATGGCATGCCCATTAGAATAGCTGTAAATTTCTCAACACAAACTCTCAATGCAAAGAGGGAATGGAAAGACATTGTTCCAAGCCTTAAAATAACAATTACCAATCTAGAAGTGCACTCAGAGAAGCTATCCTTCATAATTGGGTGATGAACAAAAGTCTTTCATGATGGGGGGGGGGCGGTGAAGCTAAAGGAGAAGGAGGTGGTGAACAATATTAAAATTAGGCTTTATTTTCTGTGGAGGAGATGAAAGTTAAGAGAGATGAGGATGGACAATTCACCATTGAATTTAGGAGCATAGGGTCATCATGACCTTGGCAAGAACAGCTTTAATGGGGTAAAAGCTTTTGAGGGATGGGCGCATTAGAGTGAGAGGAGATGAGCTAGAATTGGAAACTATAGACAATTCAATGGGAGGGCTCTATTAAAAGAAGAAGAGGAATTGGATCAAAAGTTGGACAAGAGGGCTGGGGATATAGCCTAGTGGCAAGAGTGCCTGCCTCGGATACACGAGGCCCTAGGTTCGATTCCCCAGCACCACATATACAGAAAACGGCCAGAAGCGGCGCTGTGGCTCAAGTGGCGGAGTGCTAGCCTTGAGCGGGAAGAAGCCAGGGACAGTGCTCAGGCCCTGAGTCCAAGGCCCAGGACTGGCCAAAAAAAAAAAAAAAAAGTTGGACAAGGATACAGAAGCAAAGGAGGATTCTTGCCAGATGTGGTGCTCATAAATATAATCCTACCTACTCAGGAGGCTGAGACCAGGAAAATGTAGTTTAAAGCCAGCCCAGGCACACAAATCTGTGAGGTTCTTATGGCAAATTAACTAGCAAACACAGCCAGAAGTAGAGGTATGGCTCAAGCTGTAGAGCTTCAGCCTTGAGAAAAAAAAAGCCAAGAAAAAAGCATGAGGTCCTCAGTTCAAGCCCCAGTACCAGGATAAAAATAAAACAAACAAAAGGATGACAGGCCTTGGCCAGACCTCCTTGTAAATGTTAACTATATTTAGGGTCAGAGAGCAAATCAGCTGCCAGATGCCAAAGTAATCAGTTAAGATAATCTAGAGCTTTATAAATATTCATGCCACTACTCCATTATAAAAAAAACACAAACCAACAAATTTTCAGGCATGCCCCACTGACTGGACAAAATTGATGTTTCCTCTTAATTCATCTACTACTCTAGCTTCACTTTTAACAGCAGACCTGAAAGTTATTGTTTTCTGTTTTCCATAGTAAGCAACTCTCCAATTCTCTACTGATACAAACTCGTGTCTGGAGTTCAGTAAAATTTTGACAGTGTCCACTAGAAGTGGCACAGCTCCCATAGGTGCAGGGTTCAGGCTCACAACATTGCACCCAATACAGATGCCAGTTGCAAGTTCACTTTCTGACCTGCTCTCCTGACCCTCTGCTATAAGCTGGAGGTTCCCACAACTTCCTGTTTAGGTTTGCTAGGTTTGACTTGATTTGCTAGAATTGTCCACAGAGCTCAAGGAAGCAATTTGCTTATTAGGTTAGCAGTTTATTTGAAAAGGACATGACTCAGATACAATCCATAGGTAGGGCAAGATCTAAAGGAAAGGGCAAGAAGCTTCCCCACCCTCTGCTAGTACACCACCTTTCTAGCACCTTCACGCATTCAGCAAGCACAAGTTCTCCATACCCCATCCTTTGAGGTTTCTCAGAGGCTTCATCACATAGATGTGACTGAATACATGATTTAACTGTTGGGGATTCAGTCAGTCTCTTTCCCTCCCCACCCCCCTACCCCGTTTCTGGTGGGAATAAGGATGGCAGTTCCAAATCTGTGGCCAACTGAGAGCTACCCTCAGGGCTTTCTAAACTCACCTCCAGCTTGGCTGGAAAGAGATTGTGAAGACTAACCAAAAAGAATCCACAATCAGGAAGTTACAAGAGTCTTTAGGAGCTCTGTGCCAGGGGCTCAAAAACTATACTTTTATTATATGGAAATACCATAATAGAGATTTTTCTACAATTCATCCTTTGGAATATGTGAGGCTACATTTCATCCAAACTTAAAATGAATACAAAGAAAGTATTAGAGCAAAGTGGCGTATAGTGAATTTGCCTGGAATTTATGGACATAGTTGCATGACACATTGGAGAATGGACTCCTCACAAATATCTTCCTTTGAAGACAATGATGCTACCTAACATTGTTTATAAAACAATTGTTAATCTGAAAACAAAATTCATAGGGAGGTGGGAGGACATGGTACTATCAGAGTAGGGTGTGCAGAATATCTTCTCTGATCATTTTTCTCTGCTTTGTAATTCTGCTTAGTTCCCTGCGTAAACTTTGATTTCTCCAGAATTAGTCATTTTGTTTTTTTCTTCTGGGTTCTTCTAGTTTGAGCACTAATTTAGGGAGATGTCTCTTGGTTACCCGGCAACAAGCTAGCTATGACTAGTAGCTCAACCCTCCCATGGGGAGACTGAATTTCCCCGTGTAATCAAGGGCTTTCTTGCATCACATGATGTGAGTGATGAGGAACTCAAGTACTGTGTGTCTGCTTGACCCCTGTAGCAGGGGTCTAGTGAGCCTTGGTTGTTTGGACTCAAATGGATACATGTGATTGGAATGGTTTTGAGAGCAATTGAATAGGTCTGTTCTTCCAACACAGCTTTTCCTGAGATAGCCACACTGTTAGGGGTATGATGTGGGGTGGCGCGCGCGCGTGTGTATGTGTGTGTGTGTGTGTGTGTGTGTGTGAGAGAGAGAGAGAGAGAGGGAGAGAGAGACTCTGAATGATAGGCTTTACTTTGGAATAAGAGCCTTGCAAGGGAATACATAACCCACTTTTGCTGATCAAAAAGTTTAGGGACTTAACCAGCCTCTGGTGACCCACGCCTGTAAATCCTAGCTACTCAGGAGACTAAGATGGCAGTTCAAAGCCAGCCTACCTGAGCAGGAAAGCCCATGAGATGCTTATCTCCAACTAATCACCAGAAAACCAGAGGTAGAGCTGTGGCTCAAAGGGTTTGAGCACTAGCCTTGAGGAAAAGAGCTCAGGGACAGCTCTCAGGTCCAGAGTTCAAGCTCCATGACCAACAAAAACATAAATATAAAATGAGGGATTGACTTAGACATGCCATGTCCATTGTTGGCTAGGCACAGTGTGATAGGTCACTGGGTTTCTTTAGGGACCAGATCACCTCTCTGTGAATTTTTCTGCCAAGGCTAAACACATGACTAGACACTTGCTTGGTAAGTGTATAATTAGAGAAGCTGATGTAAAGACCATCACTAGCCTGGCTATTCAGTAAGTTTCCAATAATACCTGCCTCCCACTTCTGCTCTCATACCTGTCAATGCTAAGGCAGAGCTTATCTGGAGCTTAAGAGTAGCTCTCGCCTCTACTGCAGCCTTCTCCTACAGCACTCAGATTGTAGTCCCAAACAGTACTAACCAATCTACTTTCCCGAGTCCAGAAGTCACTTAAGAACTGAAGCCTACTCATTACCCATTGGGTTTGTTTTCACCCCTCAACTTTCTTACTTGAAACACATATATACTCACCCCACATTTAAAATCTAATCCTATTTTTTAAGTAGAATCTGGGTTTGAAACAATAGACTACTATCAATCCTACCTTTTGTGTTTGAATAAAATGTAAAAATAGGACTTTTTTTCTGTCATTTTGACTGCAGCTGCAAAGATGATGTAAAAAAAAAAATAGGGGCAAACATTCCCACATTTCCAAGAGGTGCTGACTTTCTAAACCCTACAGAGAATCTATACTTTAACTTGCTCTGTCTTCTTTTTTTTTTTTTTGGCCAGTCCTGGGCCTTGGACTCAGGGCCTGAGCACTGTCCCTGGCTTCTTCTTGCTCAAGGCTAGCACTCTGCCACTTGAGCCGCAGCGCCACTTCTGGCCATTTTCTGTATATGTGGTGCTGGGGAATCGAACCCAGGGCCTCGTGTATACAAGGCAAGCACTCTTGCCACTAGGCCATATCCCCAGCCCCTTGCTCTGTATTCTTTAAACATTAAAATAAATAAACAATAAACAAATAAACAAAAACAAATTTGTCACCCTACCATGTGTATGGCCCAAGGTAAGCATGAGGATTTAGGAATAAGAAAAAAAGTGTGCTATATGGCCTCAAGTCAGGTGCGAGCGTCTGACACGTGAATAAATTATAGTACCAGGGGTCATCACCTTTCAGACATATATACAGAATCCAGAAGCCTTTTCCTATCTTATTTTCTTCCTATCTCTTCTTCTTTTCTCCTTCTTTCCTTCCTTCCTTCCACTTTAAGCTCTTTCTGTAGTTAGAGATAAGAACCTCATGGGTTTTCCTGCCCAGGCTGGCTTCAAAATGCAATCCTCAGATCTCAGCCTCTTGAGTAGCTAGGATGATAGACATGAACCACCAGCACCTAGATCACTCATAATCTTATCTGCAATTTCCTTAGAATTAAATTCGAAATTTATTTATTAAAATTGAAACTTCCTTTAGTAGAGTCACCATTTCCAATTTGGAAATTCCAAGTTGGAATTTCATAGTAGAAAAACAATCGAAGTCCATAATGGAATTGGACAATGGAGTAGAGTCTAGTCCATACAAAGGCTGAATTGCCTGGGTTCAACAAGATTTTTCACACCTCCCAGAATTTTCTAAGAGCCAGAGCTCTGGCCAAGAAATCAGTTTTGCAACATCTATTATGCAGACTAATCCAAATTCTTAGTGATTAGAGCATTGTAAAAATTGGCATGGTAATGTACTGAAAAAATCTTCAACTAAATTAAAGCTGTTTCTTGTACTTCATTTTTGCATTTGGCAAATGTTATGGCAAATGAGAAGAAAAAGGGAAATTTTTAAATGCTTTTGGCATTTGGCTCCAGTCACAGACAAGCATTAAAAATGAGAATAATAATAATCCAGTTCCAAAATTTCCTTCCTTGCAGTTTCTGAAATCAGATCAGGGACCACAATGTTCTTAATCCCCGCTGTTGCCTTCAGTGTCTTGACGAAGATATTTTGTCAAATTAAGTGATATTCCTTCCTTACAAGAATGTATTTGGGTCACTCAGGTTTTAAGAGACTAGTTTAGAGATAGAAGATGTGGCTCAGGTTATAGAGCATCTATCTAGTAAGCATGAAGCACTGAGTTTTCATTTCCAGTACTGAGAGAGACAGAGTGAGTGAGCAAGTGAGAGACACAGACAGACAGACAGACAGACAGAGAGAAGCTTTCAATCTGACAGCCATTGAATCACAGATTCCAATTTATTCCATCCCAGAATAGCTAAAAAATATTTGTATGTAGGAAATAGCTACATTTTAACCTTTCTTTTCATTTTGTTAATATTCTACCTTCCTTAGTTTGAACCAAGTTTACTGTAAACTAAATTCCTCCTTCTTACATAATAGTATAGCCTTGCGCAAAACTGACAAAAATTAATCCCCCAAACAAAACAAAATTATACCCCAAATTTAAAAAAAAGTTCATTGTTCAAGTGTTAGAAAGAAAGCTTTTCCAACTTCTCCCTTCATATCCCAACTTGTGAATCTTTCAATTAGCAACTGCCCTTCTAAAAGAAATTTAAATTATTAGCAGCAATAATGGATTTGATCACAGTAGTTTCATATGAGGAAGATTGTACATAATCTAAATGAAATACACTAGATGTGCTTTGGAGTATAAATTAAGGATTTGAGGATATACATTGTACCCCATATTTAGAAAAGGCCTCTAGCTCGACTTTTCACATCATTGCTACAGCTGAGACACTTGTCTGCCATATTCCCACAGTTCATATTGTGGGTAGTGAACTAATGTTTGGATAAAAGAAGAAATACTTACGTGGTTTATTCAGCATGGGCAGGATGGTTTGTTACCTCAGTGTCCGTGGTCAGGACTCATAGTTGATGTCTGAAAAAGTTTCATGCCTAGCACCCCTTTCTGCTTGGGTTCCAGAGCAACTAAGAGACAGGTATGGGTCTACTGTTGATGGAACTCACCCACACACGCCGCTTCAGACCTTGATGAGTCAGGGAAGGTTTGCTGTCATTAAACCTCAGAGTTAGACTGGTTCACAACCCAGTCAAGGCTGCTCTGGGCAGCTGCCCCCTACTTCCTCCTGCACATCCTAAAAAACCAACAGCTGAGCAGAGCAGGAAAACATGGAGGATGGGGGGGTGGGGGGGTGGGGGGGGACAGACAGGAGATGTGCATGTCTGGTTTCATCCTCTTGATTTCTGTACAGCAATGGTTTCTCCTCCCCTGGGAGGACAAGCAATAAGCAATGACATGTGGAAAGAGGTCAAGTGTTTCATTTGTATGGAATCTCTCTTCATGGGAGGAAGAACCTAGAAAGAAAATATTATACAACTCCCATTGTCATCAGCATTGAATGCCTCTCTTGGTTAGGAGCTTCCCAATGAAGAAGGACTTAATGTCATCTAAAGGGGCTGGGAATGTGGCTTATTGGTAGAGTGCTTGCCTAGAACGCATGAAGCCCTGGGTTTGATTCCTCAGCACCACATAAACAGCAAAAGCTGGAAGTGGTGTTGTGGCTCAAGAGGTAGAGCCTTGAGCAAAAAGAACCCAGGACAGTGCTCAGGCCCTGAGTCCCAAGTCCCAGGAATTGCAATCAATCAATCAATCAATCAATAAAATAAATGTCATCTAAAAACACAGGCACCATTCCAACTCCAGACTACCAGGCCCTCCTCGCCATGGACGTCATCATCCTCTGAATCTTTTGTGCTCTGTCCTCTCTCTTCTGCTCACCATGTCAGTCTTCTTCCCTCAGGCTGTTCTAGGACAAAAACTGAGCCATGAGAATTGGTAGCACAAAGATGCTTTTCTCCACCGGTCTTTAGTTCTTTAATTAAAAACAACATCCTGAAGCCATGAATCACAGAATCTGAACTTGGTTTCTTAGGATGTGAAGGGAGGAAAACTGCTTCTCATTCTGCAAGGTTCCTATAGGAGTCAGAGTAAGGTGTGCATACTATGCCAATCATTTCTTCTGCTTCCCTTGTTAAAATAGTATTTGTCATTTAAATAATAGACATCTCAACAAGTTGGTTCAGCATTTATCATGGCTAAGATAGAGCAAAAATGTGCTCATGCACAGAAGTTCAATCATTGTAGGTTAGCAAAAAGTGGTGAAAACAAGTAAGTTTGGCCCATTAGGAAATAGCCAATTTTTAAATGGTCCTGGGGATTGATCCCAGGCTGATAAGTATGCTAGATGATTGCCCTGCCACTTTTGTCTTACCCCTAAAATAATTGATTCTTAATGATCTCCCTTGAAAGTGGGCCTTCTGCGGATACAGGTAGCTTCCTGATGAAGCTGTGTCACTCAGAATAGCTTTCAAGACAAGTCTTCCACCAGAAAGTCAAGCATCAAAATCGAACTATGAATATAACCCTGGACAAATTTTCTCCAGAATGTGGAAACGTCTAACCCAGGTATTTGTTACAATCTTGAGTCACACAGTGGAGTCAGCCCTGTTGTAGTTAAACAGGGTAGCTGTTGTTTTGCCAGTCCTAGGGCTTGAACTCTGGGCTTGGGCACTGTCCCTGAACATCTTTTGCTCAAGGTTAGCACTCTACTACTTGAGTCATGCTATTTCTGGCTTTTTCTGTTTACATGGTACTGAGGAATCAAGGCTTCCTGCATACGAGGCAAGTACTCTACCACTAAGCCACAATCCCAGCCTGAGGGTGAAGCTTTAAAAGCATCTTTGAACTTACAAACCACACCAGTCCTATGATTGCCTGGAAAATTTGATTTCTGCAATCTTACAAATCATTTTCATTATTTAAGCCAGGAAGAAGGTAGACAAGAATATTTTTCAAAGCATAGAAATAAGCTATTTTCTACCATGATTTTGTCTTTTTTTCATTTCATTCTTATTGTTAAGCAGCCTTTCAAAAATGAACAGGACAAGGAAATTACATATTAATGAAAGGAATGAAAGAAAAGAGGAAAGAAAAGCAGAATGTATTTTTTTTAAGGCAGACCCACATTGTTCTACCAGACTAAAAGAAAATGAGAAAAGTTAAAACTATTCTGAGAATTTTTTTATAAAAGTAAATTACTCAATTTAAAGGATTTTTTTCTTTGTTTGAGATTGTTTCCATAAACTATCCATGGGGATTAGAGAAAGTGAGATTTATCCAGAGGACCTTCCATGTTATTATTTCATTTCTTACTAACATGGTACCACGTTCTTAGTAGTTATAGAAAATGAATACAACTTAAGTGGAGGCACTTGACAACAGAGTTTTTGATGCTAGTGAAGTCTACCATACTGGCATGTTTTATGGAGATGCTAAATGTACATTCTACCCAATTTGCTCTAGAAACATAGTTTTAATTGGGAAGGAATTAAAATGCAATTAAAATCTTCAATAGTTGAAATGAAGAAACACAGGCTACATTATCTGGAAGCTTCCTAACCCAAACATTTCAGCAAGGACAAAGATCTAGAAAGTAGAGGTTGCTGTCCTTTGCCTTGATTTCTCAAGGATCACTTTATGGTAAACACTGAAGTTAAGATGTCGTCATACTATCACAGGATGGATCCCTAATTCAAGGTTAACTACTGTGTTTTGTAGAGAAGGGACACAGACACAGGCTCACAGGGAGACCACGGTAAAGACTGGATGAATGTAGCCACAAGTGAAGGAACTATAGAGCTCTGGGAGAGACCAGGATGGATTTATTTCTAGCATATTTTAGAGACATTATGGCCAGCTAACATTCTGGTCTTAGACTATAGGTTCTAAAACCACGAGAAAATAAATTTCTGTTGTTAAAGTCACCTGGCTTACAATAGTTTGCTACAATAACCCTGGGGAATAAATAACCAAGCATGGAATAACCCATAGTAAACCCAGGTAAAACTCTTTCTCAAACTCTTCCCCCATACCACTCAATACAAACCCAGACTGTGTATGACTGTCTTGCCTTTTACCAATATATGCCCCACAGTTTTCCAGGCATGCTTTTCTTTGCTGCAATAAATCAATTCAACCACCTTTTAACAAGATGGGTAGCCTTTGGCTAACATGAGTTGATACAGCTCAGGAAATTGTTTTCTTTAGCAAAATGTATAGTTTTTCTGGTGTCAACCACCTGGGACTTTCCTAGCAAACCCTTAAATTCATACCATGTCTATTCTCTACTATTGTCTCTTTGTTATGAAAATGCCTCATACATCACTGATTGGATTTTACACGACACCCAGCTTTCACTCTGTTGCTTCAAAGGTAGATTTCTTAATTCTATTCCAGAAATAAAAGATTTCATTATCTTCCTACTGTCATTGTCTTGGTGTACTTTTTTCTCTGTAAACTTCAATCTTTCCTCGCATAATTTTCTGCTTATTTCACATAGGCAAACTAATTTTGAATCTTGTTAAAGTTGCAAAAAGTCTTCTCTATTTTTCTTCTGGGTTTTGTATGAAATCATTTTTGGAGTTTTTGTTTGATTTTGTTTTGTTTGTTTGAGTGTTCAGTATAATGAGTCCCTTCTTTATTTTTCAAAGTCTTCATGTTTTGTTAGTGTGTCTGGTAGCCTCCATAGCTTCATTAAAAAACTTATTTGCCTTATTGAGAATATAGTTGGTTAAGTCCAGCCTAAATCAACCAAACCCTAGCTCCAGGAGGATAAATACTTGCTATGACATGCCACTGAGATTTTATGCTTGGTCATAGGGATTCAATTGCTAATGGGTACACTCCAGTTTCTCATTTGTGTTCATTTATTATTTGATAGGAGATTTCAACCCAGGCCCAAAATTGGTTAAAGAGGATAGATACACACCCTTAGTTTCACTGTTTAACAGTTAGGGGCTAGTGAAATTTTCTGTTGAGATACGTGACTGTTTTATAGCTCAGTATACTTGACTTCTAGCCTAAATTCTAGTGGTTACCAAATTTCTTTCATCTTTCTTTGATTTGTGCAACTTATGGAATTTCATCCTTCATCATCTACTAGAGACTAAACTTAAGAAAATATGAGGGCTGGGAATATGGCCTAGTGGCAAGAGTGCCTGCCTTGGATACACGAGGCCCTAGGTTCGATTCCCCAGCACCACATATGCAGAGGACGGCCAGAGGCGGCGCTGTGGCTCAAGTGGCGGAGTGCTAGCTAGCCTTGAGCGGGAAGAAGCCAGGGACAGTGCTCGGGCCCTGAGTCCAAGGCCCAGGACTGGCAAAAAAAAAAAAAAGGAAAAAAAAGAAAATATGAGAGGGCTGGGGATATGGCCTAGTGGCAAGAGTGCTTGCCTTGTATACATGAGGCCCTGGGTTCAATTCCCCAGCACCACATATACAGAAAATGGCCAGAAGTGGCGCTGTGGCTCAAGTGGCAGAGTGCTAGCCTTGAGCAAAAAGAAGCCAGGGACAGTGCTCGGGCCCTGAGTCCAAGCCCCAGGACTGGCCAAAAAAAAGAAAATATGAGAGTTGATTTTCCCCAGAGTTGGGACTCAGTCGAAACACTTTATTCATGGAGAGTGTAGAATGCAAGATTCAATGTCTCCCCTTCTTCTTGTCCAATTGTCTTCTGAGAGCTGAAGCGTCAAAAGAGATAGAAGAAAAATACCAATAAGCTATGGAAAAGGCAATCAAGGTAGGAATGGCAATTTGACAGTGTAAAGATCAATAGCTAGAGCTGTTTTCATTTGCTTTTTTAGCCAAGGCTTGCATTTCTGGACTCCAGGGCCCGAAGGGTAGAAGGCAATGGCTGAATTTTTTTTTTTTTAATAGCACAATCTGGACATTTCTAATCCTAAGGGTATCCCTTCAGCTTAGGGAAGAATTGTTAGGGTTGGAGATGTTAATGGTCTTCATTTTTAGTGCTGAAGGCTTTTATACATTTCTCTTTTCCTGAAAATCTTAGTAAGTAGGAAAAATAGGTCAGAGGATCCTCAATAGATGTCATTTTAAACTAGGGAAATAAAAACAGATCAAGTTATATAACCAGAGGGGGTTTGTTCCTTATGAGAATGAACTGTTTTTATATTTCTTAGCTAATTTATAGCATAGTTTTGGGCACATGATTATTATTCAATAAATTTTCTTTGATGGGTAAAATCAATTTGATGTAAATCATAGACAACCCCTAATTATCCAAATGGTATTTCTTGGCAAGCAGGAAAGAAATTTCACATCCATTTCCAAGGTTAAAATATCCTGCTGCCAAGATACCAAGCCAACTAACTATTTACTTGATTAAATTAGTGCCAACTTCATAATCTGATTGTGAAGATTAAATAAAAGTATTACTTAAAGCAGTCAGTATAATGCGTTATAAAACACTGTACCAGCAAGTGTGTCTTTACATCCATTTAAATAGGAACCTTTATTATAAGCCACCTGGAATGCAAATTCCTTCAGAGTAGAGTTTTAACTGTTCTACAGTTTCATAGCCCTGGTATCTGGGGGCTTAATACCCATTTATTAAATGAATGTATTAACGAGAGAAGCAATGAACAAAGTCACATCTAAAACGAAGTCTTCTATTTCAGGAACATTTGGAAGATTAATCTTTCGGAAGAGTACTTGTAGCCCCTTATTATGTATGATAGAAATAAAAGCACTATACAAGTTCATCATTTGGAAGCACCAAAAAAGGCAATGAAAACTCGATGATCATGAATCTCAAAATAGGTACAAGCAGTTATAAGTCAAAGGAGATATTTCCTTTCCAAACTTGCTCATGATTTAAAAACAAAAACATGATGGGTTTTAACAGGAGGTAATTCACATAAGTTAGAATCAGGGCCCTAAAATAAAACAAACTTAGTTTCCTTGAATTTGAGTTCAGCAGCTCCTTGAAATATTCAGGATCAGCTGCTATGATCTGTGTGTTATAAAAGTTATTTTTGCTATGACTAGAGAAAAAAATTGGCTGAGCAATGAAATGAAGCATCTCAGGAAAGTGAGGCAAGCAACTATTTACTCACATTGTTTGCACAACGTAAGACAAGTTACAAGGATGTTCTACTAAATATTCAATTTCTCTTATTTCATGGCAGTTCTATGACTTAAGACAAGGTCTGGCATGTTTGGAAAGTTGTCTGTGGACTCAACAACATAATCAGGAGATTAAAAATATCTTAAATTACTTTCAGCTTCTGTTTCTTATGATGTTATGGTTCTTTACTTCTACAGCAAATGTGTGTTGTTTTGTTTTTTGCCAGTCCTGGGGCTTGATCTCAGGGCCTGAGTACTGTCCCTGGCTTCTTTTTGCTCAAGGATAGCACTCTTACCACTTGAGCCACAGCGCTACTTCTGAAATTTTCTATATATGTGGAATTTTCTATATATGTGGAATGGAACCCAGGGCTTCATGTATACGAAGCAAGCACTTTACCACTAGGACATATTCCCAGCTGTGTGTTGTTTCTCTTTCCAAAGAAGCAAAATTAAAGATGAATGCTGTTTTAAGTTTTTAAAGGGACATGTAAACATATTTACTTTCTGTTCTTATGTACTTGTTAGTTCTGACAACATGGGTCCAACCAAAGTGATTCTAGAAATCTTATGCAATTAAGGTTTCTAGAATTTTCCTCTGCTTTAACCCTGCCTAAAGGTTGGAGAGAAATCATAAAGTAATAAGTGAAAAGTGCAATTAAAATGAAAACGATAGCTGGGTGGTGGTGGCTCACATCTGTAATCCTAGCTACTGGGGATGTTAAGAGCTGAGATCAAAGTTCAAAACTAGCTCTGGCAGGGAAGTTCATGAGACTCTTATCTCCAATTAATCACAGAAAGCTGAAAGTAGAGCTGTGGCTCCAGGGATAAAATGCTAGCTTTGAATACAAAAGCTCAGGACAGTGTTCAGACGCCAAGTTCAATCCCAAGTACTAATAAAGATACGTAGGTAGGAAGGTAAGTAGATAGGTAGGTAGGTAGACAGACAGATAATCTTTTAAAAAGCCATTTGTTGCCCTAGTGCCAGAATTTTCTGAGAATCACTCGCAGAGCTCTGGTCAGACTTTTGGGAGCCAATACTGCCACCTATTGGTGAAGTCACTAAGTAGTAGGAAATGAAGTGTGCGTAGAAGTCTTTTGTTTCAGCTTTGCTTTGGATTGATCTCTCAATTTCATTTAATTTTTTTTCTTGCTGCGGTGATGAAAAACACTCATTCTCAAGGCTGCTCAACTTCTTACTATAGTAGCCTTGACAAGTTACCTAAGATCTCTCTGTTTTTGCTTTCTCAGGTCTAGAACGGGCATACCTGGATAGGTACCTGGCATAAAATAGGGTAATATATGTTGTTATTTTCTCCTTATGGGATAGCTAAAAGAAAGCTATTGATCATTTTCTAGGAATACTTTTTCTTTTACTTTTTCAATATTGAGCATTGAACTCAGGGCTTCCTGTATACAAGGCAAGCTTTCCACTACTTGAGTCCCACCCTAGTTCATTTGCTTGTATTTTAGTTTTGAAATAGGATCTTGATACTTTTTTTCTAGGCCGACCTCAACTTTGTGATCCTCCTGCATCTCCCCAAGCATTCTTCTGCATAATGAGGATTACAAATGTTTGTCTCCACATCTGACCTAATAACCTTCTGATTTCTAAGATATTTCTTGTTCTTATTTGTTTAATAATGATACCAAAGAACAGAATGTACCCAAAAGCCTACCATTTCACTAAAACTTTTATTTCCACTTCTTGAAATTATTCAAAATATTAAAACGTGTTTAATTGAGTGTCATTGCAGGTTGCAGCACCTTTTTAAAAACAAAAGTTATTTTGAAATTTATATTCTTCTATAAACCTAATTTACTATGGTAACAATGTTTGAAAAAGATAACTATAAGCAAATAATGAACAATGGTTTTGGAAATGCCACATATAATTGCTAAGAGAAGCTTCCAGAACATGGATCCTAATATAGAAGGAAAACAGCTAAGCATTGCATGTGGTCTCTATAATCCTATATCTCTTATCTCCCAACAGTAGTCTCTGAACTCTGTCCCACTTGCTATATTTAGCAATGTATTCATGCTCTTTCCAGTGTAAATTTTCCTGTCTTTTCTTGGTTCCTGCCAGACCGCCTCTCCATTGATCACTCTGATCAATACATTTAAAAGCCCAAGAGTGAAGCAGGGCCCTGCAAAGTCCTTCTCAGAAGGTCATAGACGAGATGTTTCTGTTTCCACACCTATGTCCCATTCTTAGGCATACATCACAATTGCTGTACATCAACATTAATCAGGGATGCAGTTCAACAAATGGCTCATATTCCCTCTCACCAGAGACTTGGCAAAATGATTGTCGGATGTTCCTTTCATAGCCTAACTTGGATCTATTTCTTTGGTCCTTTCACTTCTTGCCACTAGGCCATATCCTCAGCCCTGGTCCTTTCACTTCTGTACTATCTTCTTTTCTGAATCCTGCTCTAATGAAAGCAACGTGGTCACTTTTCTTGTGATCATTTCCTTTTATACCAATTGCAGAGAATTCTGGCAGCACACGCAGAACCCGAGTTTGGATTACCCCACTCTCTCAAGTACTCCTTTAACCTGCTCTTCCTTACCCTTCCTGCCATGGACAAGCAGACAGCCTCACTAAGGATGGTCCTCAACGGACCACTCAGTCCTTCATCTTACTCACCAGGCTTAGGCTTTCTCTTTTATCTCACATCTCAAGTTCAGTCCATAGATAACTCAGTAGCTTTACCTTCAAAATACTTCTTTCATTGGATATTCTAATGTCTCAATAATTCTTCAAGATGCCATCTTCTCTTTCAGAACCATTGAAATGCCTTCTGATCAAATGTATTCTGACGCGGCCTTTAAAAAATGTCAACCACATCAGGACCCTTCTCTGCCATAAATCCTTCCCATTGCCCTAAGACTTTCCAAGAAGGCCCAATTTCCTCCAGTGCTCCTTTTTCCATGGTGTGCCTTGCTGCCTTAGCCCTATAATACTGCTATCTGTGATGATGAACAAAAGTGCCCCAAGCCACACAAACAGCTGCTGTTGAGCTGGGGTCTCAGCTAGAGATACAATCTGCTTTTATTTATTAGCATAGACTACTTATAGAAGGTGGGAGAGGGAGATCTTCATTGAGACATCCCATACATGTAAACCAGTTATCCCACTAACTGGTCATTCTGTCATTCTTCCTCATCACCCTTTTCCTTCAACAAATGGAATTTCAACAAATTCCATTGTTCTATCACACCTCTCCCTCCTAAGGGATTTCATAGAGGAATTTCAGATGTGCAAATATTATGTTTTGTCCAGAAGAACCCACTGCATCTGCTTATATACATTCAATGCCCGTGTGTGACCAGCTTAGTAGGCAGGACAATATTCCAGGATTTAGCTGATCTAGTAATATCAGGTGATTCTTAAAAGTAGGGTGTATTCCAAGACATGAGATGTGAGGCATGGCGTAATGGTGCCTGAATTGATCTGGGCCTAAATAATGTCAGGGTCACAGGAAACTAGAGTCTCCCAAGATCAAGGCACAGGATTGACAGGCCCAGTAACCTATAGTCCAAGTCCCTGCCTCTGCCTCTAGGAATTCAGGTATGCTAGGAGTGGAACTTCCCTGTTTCTACCATGAAGACAAGATGGTGCCAGTTAAACCCAATTTCCTATCATCCATTATGTATCCAAGATGGCACTGGTGAGATACAATATCCCAATTTCAGTGAGACCTCATTAAAACATCCATCCTTGGGCCTTGGACAGGTTTTTCTGGGCACAGACCTTCCACATGTATCACTGCAGTTACTGTAACAAAATGCATATCCTGTGGTCTCAGATTGGGAGGACTCAGAAGTTCCTCTGCCTTAGCCTATCTACCAGGATGTATTATTTCCTGATATTTTTGCTCTTTATTTACTGTGGCATGAAATTTTACCCATGAATCTCACTTGTTTCTGAGTCTGGACACTATTCTGAGAATATCAAAGCCTCATATTGTTATATGGTGAGAAAACAGAGACACCACATTTTGAGAGGATGAATCATGGAGCCTTCATTAAAGGCCAGCGACTGCATGGTGGACCCCGTCTCAAAGACCAGCAGCCAGAAAATACACCTAACACTGTTAGGAAATGGAGCCATGAAGGCCAGAGAGGAAAGACAGAACAAAAACAACATCAACAAACCAAATCCACAAAATAATGCAGCTCCAATGGAGAGCTGAAGTGGGATGCCATGGTGACTGAAGAAGAGCCAGAAGAAAGGAGACAGTACACGAACATAGAGACATGTGACATGGTATAATGGTGTAATAGCACCTGAGGTAGTCTCGGCCTAAATAGGGTCAGGTCAGGGGGCAGAGTCATAGGAAACTCTCAGTCCTGGCACTGGACTGAGAGGTTTACTAACCTACCAGCTAAGTGCCTGACCCTGTCTCCAGGGATTTGGGCATGCCCATCACCGGGGATGCGAGGGCTTCCCTTTCCCCCACTAGGAAGACAAAATGCCAGACCCTACTATCCACCATGTGACCAAGATGGCACAGGCCAGACTCCATCTCCCTATTTCAATATTACTAGCTCTATTATCTATTGAACTAAATCCTCCAAGTCTTCAAGTGTAGAAACCTAAGCAAATCCAGACACAATTATGTGGATCATATGGGCCATTAAATTAAGTAGTTTGGGATTATTAGACCTGTAATCCCAAACTACTTAGGAGACAGAGAAAGGAGGATCAAAAGTTTGTAATCAGCCAGGGCAAAATGTAGTGAGACCATTACATCAAAAACAAAACATGAAATGAAATGCCTGGGGTACTGCTCAAGTGACAGAATGACGAGGTCCTGGATTCCCACTCAAATACTGCAACAAAAAGAAGAAAAACTAGGTAATTTAAACATTTGTTATTTTATTCCAAATTATTTTATTTATCATTGTAAGGGTTGCAGAAAGAAGATGGAAGGGGGCTGGGGATATAGCCTAGTGGCAAGAGTGCCTGCCTCGGATACACGAGGCCCTAGGTTCGATTCCCCAGCACCACATATGCAGAAAACGGCCAGAAGCGGCGCTGTGGCTCAAGTGGCAGAGTGCTAGCCTTGAGCGGGAAGAAGCCAGGGACAGTGCTCAGGCCCTGAGTCCAAGGCCCAGGACTGGCCAAAAAAAAAAAAAAAAAAAAAAAAAAAGAAGATGGAAGGAAGTTTATTTGGAGAACCCAATCTTCCCACTACACTCTAGGGCAGTGCATAGCAGCCTGACTCAGTTGCTGGATATGGTTATGTCAGGTATGGTAAGAGGAGATGTGACTGTGTTAAACAAGGAATTTGTCTTAGAGCCTGGGGTGCTTTGCTGACTCACAGGGAGGTGATTGACAGTTACTTGGTAATAACAGGTTTCCTATCATTGATTTCTGGCATGGCTATGGTGCTGTCTTTCTCGAAGAGGAAAGAGGAAAGGACAGACCTAATTATTGAAAGCATCCATCCCAGCCATCCCAAAGACAACATGGAGACAGTCACGTACAGGAGAAGGTTTCTAAGGAGGTTTATCAGAGGAGCCATCTTCCCCCCCGGGAGTGGGAGCAATAGAGCACCTGTCCCCAATCCCGGAGCATCCTTGTAACACAGGGGCTAGAGGTGGGAGGTACTCTGTATGTGCAGCTAGGTCTGGGCGGAGAGTGGGAATGCTATCCAATCCTCGAGAACCTGGTGGGGGAGCGCACCCTTCCCCCCCTCCCCGCTCCCCCCCCCCACCCGAGTTCTTTGTGAAGGGAGTGGAGTTCAGGTTTGGCTGGAGGCAGATACAAACTGCTTTGGGAAGGGAAGTGAAGTGGGAGGGGCTGAGGACCTGTTATGGAGGGAATGCTAACAATAATCACATGTACTATAACTTCAATCCTAATTTTATCCTTTAAATAATATGTAGAAATATTTGTGGTAAAGTGGTAAAGTGCAAGCGTTTAGTGCAAAAGTCAAGTGAGAACACAAGGCCTTAAACATAAGCCCTGGTACTGGCACAGAAAGAAAAATTCTAAAACATATATTGTTGGTTTGGGGACTGAACAACCTGGCAGATGTTTGTAGGGCCTTCAAAAAATTGGCAAAATCTGCAATTGCTACTGGAGGCAAGGAAAAGAAAGCTATAAATTGTGTTCAGGGAAAATGATTTTTAAAAGAAATGGATGATAGAAACAAGGGTACCTGATGCTGGCATCTCTTGACTGTCTGGAATATGATACATGGAAGGGGGGTGAACTGAGTTAAAGAATGATATATTTCAATTTCAAAAATAATTTAGAAGAAATATTTCATCTTAGGACTTGCTGGGTTATAAATGAAATGGTTACTCATTCTCAGGTTGTCTAGACAGCAGCAGACTCTTGAAGTAAGAAATGGCTCCAGGGGAAATCAAACCCATAAAGCACCCTGTAAAAAATATTGCTAGGTTACAAAAATAAAAATTAGATCAAGGGTATAACCATAAGACCCTTCCAATTGTTGAGAGTCTCCCATAGATAATAGTGCTTCTAAGAATATTACAGCTATTTGTCATAGTTCTGCCCAAAGAAGAAAGTAGCCTGGAGCAGAAATTTACTGGTATGACTTTTGTTAATGGAATGGATTGTAACTTGATACACAAGAAACCCATGGAGCTGTTTTCGTGTGTGTGTGTGTGTGTGTGTGTGTGTGTGTGTGTGTGTGTGTGTGTGTGTATTTTCTTTCTTCTTTTCTGGTTATTTGGAGCTGGAGTCTCATAAACTTTTCTTCCTGGACTCAATTTGAACTGTAATGTTCTAGATTTCAACCTCCTGAATTACTAGGATTACAGGCATAAACCCCTGGTACATGATACTGTGGAGCTTTTCTCTAGACTGGAAGGTAACAGCATTTTATACAAGGCTGAACTTTGAGAGACTTGAGACAGAAAGAGGCATCTGCGTTCTCAACCTCCTCCAAATAAGATGCAGTTTAGTGAAACAAGCTGGCCACTCTGTTTCACAAGCAACCATGTTTTTGTTTTGTTTTGTTTTTGCCAGTCATGGGGCTTGAATTCTGAGCCTGGGCACTGTCCTTGAGCTTCCTTTGCTCAAGGCAGCACTGTTCCACTTGAGCCACAGTACCTGGGCTGGCTTTGAACTGTGACCCTCAGATCTCAGCCTCCTGAGTAGCTAGGATTACAGATGTGGGCCACCAGTGCCCCTCTAGGGAACCACTTCTTATGATGAAGAAAGAATGAATCAAAAGATAGACTAACAGAATCTATTCCCAATGGATGTTCATAGAGAAATATTTCCAGGAATCAGAATCAGGATTTACCTGACCAAGAAAAGTTCCTTGCCCCTTGCCTAAGAGAAAATAGCTGTGTGCACCTGTATAAACGTGTAAACTTTAGACCTTCTGTGGGTCAATAACTCCTATGTACTTCCTGCCTCTCTTCCATCCTTTTGGATGGATGTGTCTATTTCAATTTTCCCACATATTGTGTGTTCACAGGTCTTGTGACCAATAAACCTCAACTAAGACATTACACTTAAGAGGCTTGGGGAGCCCTTCATATTAATGATGGAATCTTGGAATTAAGCTAATACTCCATGGAAAGAACCCATGAGAAGAGTGAATATATTTCTATTCACATGAGTACATGAATATTTTACCAGAAGACAGGATTATGGTAGGTCATCTCCAAAGATGGTCACCACAGTTCCTTTCTCTCCCTATAGAAACATTGCACCTCACCCTCAACTTCCATCAGGAAGCTATTCTGCTATGCTGACACTGCAGTAGAATATAGTGGGAAAAGCACTCTATTACTTGCAAGTGGAGCCCTTAGGGGGACTGGCAAATTCTGTTTCCTTGCTGTTGAAACATTGTCTTGCAATTTGCCTGCTACACTAAAGGAAACCCCACTTATCTGTGGAAAGGCCATGATGGAGACCAAGACCAACGAGAGTCATCTTCCACCACTCTCCCTCTCCCATTGAACATCATGGGGCTTGATCTTTGAGCCTGGGTGCTGTCCCTGAGCTCTTTTTGTTCAAGGCTAGCATTCTACCACTTGAGCCACAGTGCTACTTTTGGTTTTCTGGTGGTTAATTGGAGACAAGACTATCTCAGACTATCCTGCCTGGGCTGGCTTTGAACCACAATCCTCAGATCTCAGCCACCTGAATAGCTAAGACTACAGGTGTGAGCCACTAGTGCCTAGCTCAAGGAAGATCTTGAGCTGACAGAGCCAGCAGAGTTCCCAGCCAGCAGCAGCACCAACTGCAACCAGTCTTGTGACAACCTCCAGTACTTTCTACCCTGAGCTCTTCTATCTGCAGAAACAGGAGACACCCCAGGCAAAATTGATAAGAAAACCACTCAGTCAAGCCACAGTATTGTGAAACAGGATATTTTGTTTTAAGCCACTAATTTGCAGAGTAGGGTGAAAATTATTTCAATCATCTGCTGCTGCACATCTTATCTCCAAATGGAATAGCTTTAAATCAAAACAGTATCTGCTGAGGTGCAGAGGACTACCTGGCAGTGGATTAGCTAGGTGTCAGCTGGAGACCTTGGTTTTCTCTCCAGCTATAGGGTACAAATGGAAGTACCCCAAGGGGAAAAAGAAGAACCTGTAGTTCACTCCTGTCCCAGAAATGAAATGTATATGGAGTCACTGTCTATTAATCAAATCAAGCCCTCAGCCAGCCCATGCAGATTTGATATTAGAGGGAAGATAAATGGGGGGCGGGGGGGAGAGGGCAGGAACTTGCCACCCAAGTCTTGGAATTTTTCTCCCTCATTTGTCTTTAGATTTTTTCCTTCCTTCCTTCCTTCCTTCCTTCCTTCCTTCCTTCCTTCCTTCCTTCCTTCCTTCCTTCCTTCCTTCCTTCCTTCCTTCCTTCCCTCCCTTGCACACTGCTTTTCTGTTTCTCTCTCATATCTCTGTCTCTGATGGGAAATCTGCTTTGTTCTCATAAGCCAAGGCATGGCCCACTGACTAACCCCCACCTTCTCCAGCCCAGAAAATCTAAATGTGAAAGCCCCCTCCCCCACCCCAACCCCTTAGGTGACCAACACCTGAGTTCCTCCAAGCGAGCTACACCTCGCTGTGCCTTTATTCTACAGCGCAAGCTCCCCCAATCAGGCCACCATCACAAATTCTCAAGGCACATCCTGAAACTCCTTGCATTTCTCCAGCTACCTTCCACCCTACTCCCACCCACGACACTACTTAAGTCTCTCCACCCCTTTCCCCATTATGTCTTAGATCTCCTGACTCCCATGGAGTTCCTCTTCAACTTTCCATTAAAATTGATCTGCTCTGTTGAGGTTGGTGTCTCAGCCTGCTTTTATTCTTCCTGCCTTTCAAATCCTCCTTTTCCCTAATCCTTCCTTCCTTCCTTCCTTCCTTCCTTCCTTCCTTCCTTCCTTCCTTCCTTCCTTCCTTCTCTCTCTCTCTCTCTCTCTCTCTCTCTCTCTCTCTCTCTCTCATACTCAGGGCTTTGAGCTCTGTTTAGCTTTTACACTAGGCTGACACTCTAGCCCTTGAGATCACACAATCCCATAAGGTCACCTCCCCTCCTTTCCTACTCCTTAACCATGAAAAACAACAAAGCCTTATCCGCCTTGCAAACAGCAGGTGGAGCTCGTGACTCACAGGCACCATGGATTCGCTTAGTGCCACTGGCGTTGGCAGTTAACTCCAATCTTGCATTATAGCAAAGGATCTCTATCCTCTGAGAAGTCATTTTAAACCCATCTTGATTTTAAACCCATCATTGGTCACAGTTGTGCCTACCTTTGGGCTTTGATAGAAATTCCATAACAGAGCACCACAAACTAAACAACTTAGAAAAACAGAATTTATTCTCATAGTTCTGGAATTCTGAGGTCTGAAGGCAAGGTGCTGGCAGGGCTAGGCTTCCTCTGAAGGATCTAGGGAAGATTTGTTCTGGCCCGGAAGTTCCTCATCGGGTGACAATGTAACTTTAGTCTTCAGTAGCAGATTCCTCTTCATCTACAGATGTCCATTTGAACCTGGACCTCTGCGACACACGGAGATGCTCCACTTCAGAATAATGCCCACAAAGCAGGATAGGTTGATGAAAAAGAGAAATTCCTTTAATTTTTTTCATCCTTTTCAATAAATATCTAAAAGATCAGATACAGTAGTTAAAATCAGGAAGTAAACTCAAGAAGCAGTTAAGTTCCCAACTAGCATACCTCTTTTCTAATTTTAAGTTACAGATTTAGGATATAGATTGAGGGGCTATCTAAATCTGCCTCCTTTGAAGTGGTAGAAATCTGGGGACTCTTCTTCAGTGGGAAAGGTAGGAAGAAAGCACGAGTTGCGTAAGGACATCCTTAAGTCACCTGTGTTTTGAGTGGGCCTCCCCCACCTTACCAATGCAGAACCATTGGCTAAGGACTAGGTCACAGGACAGACATGACCACATCTATCTGCCCAGCTCAAAAAGTATCAAAGCTACAGGTAGAAACTGTCCTGTTGAGTCTTTAACTTCTATTATCTGCATTGGGAGTAAGACATGTTTCTTTCTTTCTTTTTTCCTTCCTATTTCTCTTTACCTCTGTTATAATAAAATAAACCCTTGCTAAAACATGAAAAAAATTCCCACATAACTGGAAACAAGCTCAGTGTTGGGGAGGGGTGTGTGGGGGAGATTGGAGATTGGGTTTTGAACATTTTTTAGTCCAAGAACTGGTTCAAAGCTATTTTGTGACTATTTTTAGTTACATAACCCAATAAATCCTTTTCCTATTATCTCTCCCTCCCCTGCAACTTAACTTGTGTGAATTAGAATTCTAAAGACTTGTGAAAGAGAATGTGTAACTGTCCTCCCAGAAGACTATCCCTTCATCCTTATAATCTTGTTCATCTCACCTTCCACTTCCTGGGATGACCTTTCTGTTGAAAATGGAGCCTCTTATTTCTCTGCTAGTATAGTTGTCACAAGCAAAATCAAAGTACTTGAACAATATCTGGAAGTCCCAAAGGCTCATAGTCTTGGAGACACTGAGTAATAGCAAAGGATGAGTAGTAGCATTTCTATAAGAGGTAATTTGAGTCTGGATGCTTTTGCTAGGACCTGAGAATTATCTAAAAGTCTTCCAACTTGGTCTCTGTGTCCTTTGATTTGAGCTATACCATTGCATTCACTCTATAACCACCTTGGGCTCTAGGAAAGAGAAACTTCACTGATAAGTATCTTGTGAGGAAAGGCAAACTGTCTCTCAAACTGACAATACCTTCTTCTTATCTTAAAGGAAGCAGCCAAAAGCTCGGAAGATTACCTGCCTGGCAACTTGTTCCAGAGATAAAGTGATAACTTCGCTGGAACTCCTGCAGAGATAAACACTAAGCTAGTGGCCAATCCAGCCATACCTGTGACTTGAAACTCTTTTAACTGTACATGTCTTTCTCACTCCCTGTCCAGCAATTCTCCAGTTATCTGAAGTCAATACCCACCTCAGAAGGTACTTGAAGATATACTTAAGTTCTGTCTTCCCATAGTTACCCTGTAATAATTCTGCTTTTTCTGACCTTTACAATGTCTTTTTATTTGGCATATGTAGGTAGTTTGTCATATGGAGACTCTGGACTTTTGGCCTAGGGGCTAAAAAGCCTGTTACATTTCGAGCTGGCAATGAACATGTACATGTCACCATACAATTAGAATTTAAATGGATTATTTTCTGAACACATTCACTCACCTGTACACACAGAGTTATGAGGCAATAAGTTAAAGATTGAGGTAATAAAAGAAATGAAATCAATAATAAATGAATATTTTGCACTAAACTTTTAAGTGAGGAATAAAATGAGATGCTAAAACATATGCATTAACTATTATTAAACAGAGTCAAGAACTTGTTGCATAACAAGTATAGCATTTATATATTATATAATATATATTAATATATGTATATATATATACACGTACATATTTATGAAACAATAATACAAAAACTGTTGGGGATTATTATGGCCTGGGAAAGGCTGCCCTTCCACCAGCCTTGGGACAATGGAAGTCCCTCCCACCTTCTGGCCTCCACCCCTTGGGAGGTGAACACGTGCATGCCACCATGATGGGGTTGTCCCGCCCACAAAGGAAGTTTCGTGATGTCACTTGATGGACATGCTCCCTAGCCTATGACTGGCCCTTTGGCCAGCCCCCTTTCTTTCCCGCCATTACTTCTATATAAGTGCCCTTCCATATTAAAGTCTTTGAGACGCTTCCCACCACCGCAGCGTGTCCCTGATGCCTTCCTTTTCGCCTCCGCCCTCGGTAACATGTGGGGGGACTGGGGGGAGGGGAAGCTTCAGCAACCCGTCCTCAACTTAGCGCTTGCCCATGTGAGCACGCCTTTGGCCTTCCGCTGGCGGAGGGCCAGGCTGAGTGCTCTTTCATAGAGTTTGTGGTTACCATTCTCCCCGTGGGGGGAGAAAGGGATCGTCCAGATCCCAACATAAATGGCGCCCAGACGGGAACCGAATCGTACGGCCGAGAAGTTCGGGGTACAGTATCCCCACAGATTCTGCTAAGTAGGGTTTTAGAGGAGGGTCCTGCCCATCCAGACGGGGCAGAAGCATGGAGACAAGACAGGCTCGCGGGACGCGGCCAGAGAGTTGCCCCGCCATGGCGATTTGGTGCCAGGCGGCGGAGGGAGCGGGGCGCGCCTCCCGCGGAAACGTGTCAGTGCCGGAGAGGACGGTGACCCCGGGCTGGGGTCGGTTCTGCTCTGCGCGCCCCGGGCCAGACAGCGGTCCCAGCACCCGCAGTGGTGCTTGAGAAACAGTGGGTGGCCAAGCGCCGGAGGGGTTTGGCTTGCGCGGGCTGAGCGTGAGTACACTGGGCTCTGCGCGGCCCCAGGTTTGCGAGCTGTGTGCGCTGGGGCCCGCGTGGCCCTGGGCGGCACCAGGCGTCTTTTGCGGTAGCATTTGGGCAGCCGAGTGTGGCGGGCCATTCATGCCAACCAGCTCTGAGAACTTGTCGATACTTTGCCTGACCTTTTCAAAAGTGTCTTTTGACAGAATAACATCTCTTGCTGAGATCACCAATGGGGAATTTGCCGTTCACAGTCGTCACCCTAACACAGGCCTGAACCCTGGAGGCACCAGCCTTGGAAACTTCTGGGTATGACCAAAGACTCAGGGGGGGCTGGAGAAAACCATAGCACTCTCTGGCCCTAGTGACCATACTCATGGTAATGATGGGGACTTTTTGCCAGCTACACCGGACTGCCAGGCTGACCAGGGGCCCTTGATTTACGTCGCCCCCTTGACAGCAGGAAGTAGCTACAGAAGACGAGACCTCCATCCATACTCCCTGCCTGGTGGCCGCCGGTGTCATAATTTTAAAAAACAAAAGGGGGAGGTATTCCCCAGGATTAATTAAAGATTCCCTAGGATTAATTAAGGATTAGTTATGCTTATGTTAATTATCCAGAAATTTTAAATCATCCCGAATCAGTGTGGGATGGAGTACAGTATATGTGTTTTTCCAGATAGGAAAATTAAACCCAGAGCACCCGCTCTGGAGAAATGTTTTCTTGTTCTCTCCAGGAAAAGGAGGACCATGTTGGACTTCTGCTCTCCCATGAAAATATGGAAAGTAGGACTGCCTACGGTAGGAGGCAACCAAGCTTCCTTTCCTTGTTTGCTTTCTAGATTCCTTCTTGAGCGTCTCATGGCTCAATGTTTTGCTGGGGCAATACTGCCTACAGCGTCACACAAAGAAACTAAAGGAATTTTGCACCATGCTTCTTCCTTTCCTCTCCCCCTGCTGCTAGACTTGGGGAGTCCCGTTGGAAAGAAAATAGGAGCTGAGGGTATTGACACTCAACCCCAATGTTTTATGAGAGGAATATTTAAAAAAGTAAACGCAAAGGTTTAGCACCTTGGCTTCAATGTTTATATAAAAGAATGTTTTACTAATCACTTATGTTTGAGTTATCAGCTACTGTGAACTGCCGGGAATGCCAGAGTTTCAGCTTCTACCTCACCAGCAAAAGAGGGCACCTTCCTGCACTTGGCAGAAACCAGCGGAGGATTCCGACTTCTGGACATAGCCAGATGGATGGACCCTTACCCCTCACCCCAGTTTTGTGGAAGGGGCCCCACAGATCTTATGTCAGCATTTGCCTTATGCCCACACATGCCATGTGTTTACAGCATCCCCTGCTCAAAAAAAAAAAAAAAAAAAAAAAAAAAAGGGGGAGATGTTGGGGATTATTATGGCCTGGGAAAGGCTGCCCTTCCACCAGCCTTGGGACAATGGAAGTCCCTCCCACCTTCTGGCCTCCACCCCTTGGGAGGTGAACACGTGCATGCCACCATGATGGAGTTGTCCCGCCCACAAAGGAAGTTTCGTGATGTCACTTGATGGACATGCTCCCTAGCCTATGACTGGCCCTTTGGCCAGCCCCCTTTCTTTCCCGCCATTACTTCTATATAAGTGCCCTTCCATATTAAAGTCTTTGAGACGCTTCCCACCACCGCAGCGTGTCCCTGATGCCTTCCTTTTCGCCTCCGCCCTCAGTAACATGTGGGGGGACTGGGGGGAGGGGAAGCTTCAGCAACCCGTCCTCAACTTAGCGCTTGCCCATGTGAGCACGCCTTTGGCCTTCCGCTGGCGGAGGGCCAGGCTGAGTGCTCTTTCATAGAGTTTGTGGTTACCATTCTCCCCGTGGGGGGAGAAAGGGATCGTCCAGATCCCAACACAAAAACCTTCCCTTAAATCTCAGGAGAAAATAGAGAAAAGGGGAATAGACAACTCAAAGAGGCTAGGATATGAAACTTCAATGTCACTGTAGTAAAGAAGAAATTGCACGGGCTTTGGTATCAGAGTTGAGCGGAAATCCTAGTTCTGGGACCTTAGACAATTTAATTTCCTTCAGATACTCTTTCCTTACCTGCAAAATGAGCACAGGCACACCTATCTTATACTGAGGTTGTAGCCAATACATGAAATGTGAATCTATTTCAAATGTATGCTATAATAGGAACTTAATGAAAATTGTAGTCATTATTGGTTCACTAGTGCTTGTGTTTAAAGATGATCATTACGATGCCATGACTTAGGTGGAGAATATGCAATTGCTAAGTCCTAAAAATATAAAAATATTATAAATATAGGATAAGTGACAAAGTTATATAACAACAATTAATTGACATGACATGAAATGATAAAGCTTACAGTTTCATTGTATGGACTCACACCTAAAACAACTATCTGCAGATTCTTAGTACATGAGTCTGCTTTCTGTGTGATCCTTATGCCAGAATTTAATATCTGACATAAAGCAGCTGTCTTTTCTGTGACCTATAATCCCTATAATTCCCTGGGTAAGGAAGAAGACACTGGAATAGATGGTGATACCTTCAGCCAATCAGAATTTTCTTTTGGGCTGCCTGAATGGCAGATGTTCAGAAATGGACACTGTAAACAACTAAGAAATGGCTACACATACAAAGGATGACTGTGAGAAAGACAACACACACACACACACACACACACACACACACACACACACACACACACACACACACACGAGGCATAGAGTCCGTAAGAGAAAAGACTGCTGTCTCAGAAACTGAAAGACAAGTTGTTAACTAAGAGTAGACTCAGACAAAGAGTCAATGTGGAAGCAAAATGCTGGACTGAAATCAACTGACACCAACTTCATTAGAGCGATCTAGACTTGCAGGAATTCCCAGAAATGCTAGCCAGCCTCTACAGCCTCCATCTACACTCTGATGGTTTCTTTCCCTGATCCGGCAGCTGTCTTGAAGCTTTCTGTCTCTCTCTCTCTCTCTCCTCCATGCATCCTTAGAACAACCCCACTGAGCTGAGAAACCCAAAATGTGCCTCTGTCTCAAGCAAATGGGAAGAGTATAATTAACACAGTCTCTTATGAGCACCAGGGAGAGCCCAGATGATGCAGGATGCTCTTTCCTTTCACCCTACAGATCAGCTGAACTGTCTCTCCTATAAAGCAGCTCCAGCAAACATAGCTACTCCTACTACTCTAGTTTCTCCTCTGTACCTTTGTGTCTTTATTCTCTGCATTCATTTGGTTTTCATGAGTATTTACAATGAGTAAATTCTCCTTGCAACCTGAGGGTAGATCTGATGATGTGAACAATGACCGAGTGTCCAGTTTGTTATTTCCTAAGATCAACAATCTGTATGTTACAGAAAACCTTCAGAAATAGATGAAAACAAAAGAATCTGGTCGAAGTGACAGTGGAGGAGAGATAGGGGTAGGGCATGGGATGAACACTTCTATGACTTTTATTTTAAGTAGGCATAATCTGAAGAGCCCCATAGAAATTGACCAGCGTAGTGGGCATTGCAGCTGCACACAGGGCTGAGGGCTCCTGCAATCTAGTCAGTGTATCAACAGCACTGCCCACCTGCTTTCACTCTGAAGATGGCTTCCATTTGTCTAGTAGTTTGTATGGCCAACTCTATTATAAACTTTGAGGCATATCTGGCTAACAAATCAAGAACAGATCAATGTATACTCATAAATAGGATAGAAAAGCTTTAAAATACCTTTAGAAAGTTGTCAATTACCTAAGTTGAAAAAAAATAAAAGTGTGGCTCTTATTCATTCAGAATCCATCAGGACAACTATATTTTGAAATAAGATTAACAGTTCACTAGTACTCTCAAAATATATCCACATCACACCCTCTGTTATTTCTTGCACAGTTGGGGCGTGTCCTAATTCCAGCTACAAAAGAAACCAATTTAAGACAAAACCTTACACTTTACAAATCCTTTCTTATCCCCAAAGCAGTTCCTCTTTTCCTTAAAAATGTCCAAGACATGGGGCCAAAGAAGGAACTTTGAAGCACTACACTTTGCTAAAAAAGACAATTTATCTTGTAGTCTGCTACCGTACAGTACCACAGACTGGGTAGCTTACATATAATGGGAACTTACTTCCTATGGTTCGGGAAGCTAGAAGTCTAAGATCAGGTACGAGCATAGGCAAGTACTGATCAGGAATATTCAGGGTTTGCTGATTTCTTAAATCTTCAAAGTGGAAGAAGAAAAGAAGCTAACTCTCTCCCTCTTTTACATAAATCTCATCTATAAAGGCCCTATCTTCCAGCCCCAATTAGTTCCCAAAGCGCCCCTCCAACCCCACCATCACACTAAAAGATTAGTTTCTGAATCAGAGGGAATGTAAATATTCAGTCCATAACAGGGATCAAGACTCTGTTGTAAACTTGTCTTCTATAAGAGTCTGGAACTAGACACCAAGCTTTTCTTGTTATATAGAAGACATTTATTTGTGCTATCTTAAATTTGTTATATTTATAGAGGGACAAAATAGTTGGAGACAAAAGTGTTATGTCTGACTGGGAGAACAGCCCCTTCCCCCTTCCTCTTTGTGAAGGACAGCACGTAGCATTACCAGAAATCACCTACCTGAAACCACAAACCACCTGTCAATCACCTGTGAGTCAGAAAAGTATTCCATCCACTGAGGTCACTTCCTGAATGGTCCCATCACACCTCCTTTGGACAGTGTGAGATTCCCCAGGCTCAGAGATTACTTCTGCATACAATGTGGCCACACTCCCCACCTTTCTCTATATAATACCACTCACCCATAAGTCCCTCCTTCTTTTTCTTCTCTTCCCAATAAACTCTTCTGCCTGAACCTTGTGGCAGTCTCCTTTCAGTGAACCTTACAAAAAGTACTTAAACATGTGATTTCCTACAGCATAAATTATATGTAAGGGATCATCTGAAATTGCCTGAGAAATTTGGTAACAGTAACACATATTCATTTGTCCATTTCTACAGAAACACATAATGCCATTATTATGTGTATTATGAAACACAAGTCCAAAAGAATCATTTTTGCCAAATTGCTTGTTGATTCTAAGTCTAAATTCCTATCATCCTAGATCCTTATAATCACAGCATCCCAATCAGTCCATCATAAAACCAAGCCATCTTTGGATACAGAAAAGGTTAAAATTTCCTAAGATACCAATTTTTCCATCATGTCTCTGGTCAAAAACTAATTTAGAGTTCCCTCTGCCTAGTGCCATTAAAAAGAACTGCAGACTTACTCTTTTGAATAGTTTTCCAAGTGTTTCATTAGTTGGTCCTGTGGTGCTGATGCACAGGTGTGGTGGCTTCTTGTTCTCCAACAATATAGAAATAAAGGTCAAGAACAGCAAACACAGGTATAGAGTGTTTATTTAAGAAGGAAAAAAGAAAAGCCCACTCAGAGGAATGAGCAGGGGGACTCAGAAATAAGTTGTCACCTTGCGGTCTTAGGCTGTTACTTTATGTGGCTGCCCCCTTCTTTCCCCTCTTCAGGCAATTTGTTAGCTCATGATTGGTGTGTGTGAAATAGGCAAGACCTCCTCTTGGGATGGTGGGTTGGCCTGGCTATTTGGATCTTTTTTTTTTCCTTCCTTGGTGCCATTATGATTTCCTTTTAAGCATTTGATCATGTTCCCATTTTGGGTTGTTCATTTATTTTTCTCTTGGCTGTAGGTCTCATCTTCTGAATGAATTGCTAGATCCATGGTGATAATGTCCACTTTTCCTCTCTCTCTAGTACAGGTGGTTTATACAGAGCTACTGGACCCAAAGTTTTTTAAGTATAGGGGCTTGGGATGTAGCTCAGTGGCAGAGCACTTGCCTAGTATGCAGCCTTTATGAGAAATGGATATTGTAAGTAAAATGCCGCTCTGAGTTCTGTGAGCTATTCTAGCAAATTAGCTAAGCCCATTGAAGGGATGATGTTGATAATGATGGTAATGACCATGACTGACATTTATATAGAGTTTCTATGGTCCAGATTTCAGACTAAGCACTCAAGTATATTACCTCATTTAAGACTTATGACTATGCCATGCCACATGTCTCTATGTTCGTGTCTCCTGGTTCATCTCCGGTCACCATGGTGTCCCACGTCAGCTCTCTATTAAAGCTGAATTGGTTTGTTGGTATTGTTTTTGTTCTTTCTTTCCTCTCTAGCCTGTTTCCTGACAGTGAACCTACCCAGGGAAGCACGCTTTGCCATTCCATTAAATTCCATGTTCGGGAGAATGATTCAAGAAATGAGATCAGAAACAGCTCAAATTCACACATGTACTCAAAGAGACAACAGATTCAGACCCTCTCTGCAATCAAGTAGTACACATCAGTGAAGGCACTGATATTACAATGACTTCACAAGGTGCCATATGCAAACATCAAATATTTCACCCTACCAAACAAGGACCTCCTTTCTGGAAGGACATCTAGAAGTACCCATAATCTATAAAACAAATGAAGCAAAAGCATTCATATGGTTTGTTTGGGAAAAATGCTAATATATTCAAAGCTAAGAACAAATTTCAGCAACTAATAGTTATATATAGTCTTCCATAGCTGAAGGATTCAACAAGTATAAAGAAAACTCTTTTTTTTTTTTTTTTTTGGCCAGTCCTGGACCTTGGACTCAGGGCCCGAGCACCGTCCCTGGCTTCTTCCCGCTCAAGGCTAGCACTCTGCCACTTGAGCCACAGCGCCGCTTCTGGCCGTTTTCTGTATATATGGTGCTGGGGAATCGAACCTAGGGCCTCGTGTATCCGAGGCAGGCACTCTTGCCACTAGGCTATATCCCCAGCCCAAGAAAACTCTTCATAGGAAAAACAATGAAATCCTTAAAGAAAATGAGCTTCCACCAGCACAACCATGTTCATTGCAGCATTGTTTACTGTTGCCAAGATACAAAATCAACCTATATGTCCCTCAGTTGACCAATGGATCAAGAAAATATGGTATATATACAAAATGGAATTCCACTCACCCATGAGAAAGAATGATATTGTATCATTAATGAGGAAATGGAAAGACTTGGAAAATAATTATATTAAGCAAAGTAGGCTGGAGCCAAAGATACATAGGCTTTATGTTTTCCCTCATGTGTGTGAATGTGTGTGCAAATACACTGGAACATGATAAATGATATAGGACTTTAGCCATTTACACACTGAGGCCAAAGGAGAATGTGCTTATGAATGGTTGACAAAGGCTCAATAGCAATGTGCATATGATCATATAAAATAATATTCTGTGAAATGAACTCCAAGGAAAGGAAATAAGAGACATTTTCCTTTTGTCTTGTTCATTAGTTTGTTTATATTTGGTAGGGTAAGAGAGGGAACAGAAAAGGTAGCACAAGGGTGAACAAATATAACAGTGGTACTCACTAGACACTATGTGAAAAATGAACTGTATATCTTGTGGGTGGGCACAGAAGGGAAAAACCAGGAGAGAGCAGAAGAAGGGGAGACATGGTTCAAACAGAATTGTACTCATTACTCATTATCTAATTCATGTAATTGTAACCCCTCTGTATATCAGCTCTACAATAACAATATATAAATAAATAGAACTATTTGCTTAAATAAAAAAAGATATGACACTTCTATGACCTAGGAACTGTTTTTGTTTGTTTGTTTTGGGTAGGTTGTGGCACTTGAACTCAAGACCTGGGGTCTGTCCCTGAGCTTTTGTGCTGAAGGCTAGCACTCTTCCAGTTTGAGCCACAGCTCCACTTCTGGTTTCCTGAACCACCACTTCTGGTGGTTCATTAGAGGTAAGAGTCTTACAGACTTGCCTGGCCAGGTTGGCTTTGAATTGGGGATCATTATAGCTCAGTCTCCTGAGTTGCTAGGATTACAGACATGAGCTACCAGCACCCAGCATAGTATATGGTCTTACTTCCATTTCACTAGTGGATAAATGGTGGGACGTTAAGTTACTTAGTCAAAATCCAGCTGCGAAGTGACAGGACTAGAATTCAAATCCTGGGCATTCAAAAAAAATCACACCATTAAGCATTACATACTTCTATGTGCCATTACATACTTTTATAAATGTCATTTTACCACAGTTTTAGCCTGAATGCCAATGCATTTGTTAACCACCAATATGAATATTTGCTGATTAATGAAGTAGAATCTGTCTATTATGTTTATTTTCTTTGATGAAACTTCAGAGAGGGCTTAAAACTCTGAAGTTATCTGATAAACATCATCTATGTTTATTAGACTGGTAATTTTTTTAACTAGAAAAAAAAAGGAAATATGAGCTTCAAAGCACTTCAAAATCAAGCTTCTTTCTCATCTCCCAAATGTACTCAAAATCTTTGAAGAAGATTTCTGCCATCAAAGAGATTTTTAAAAGGAGCTTGTGAAAAGCACTAAACACAGAGCCAGGGGCAGGCAAGGGCTGTGTGTTAGCTGTAATGATAATGTTCATCATCGATGCAGGAGCAAACCAGAAGATCAGAAAGAAGCAGATCACAGGATTAAATATAGTATACAGTCACGGTAGAATCTATGATTGTTACTCTGCCATTTTTTTTCCTTTTCAATGTTGGTAACAACATGTCCCCTTTTCTGGAGAGTTTCTTTGGGGCCCTTGTCGGAGTCCCTGATTCTACTGACTCATGAGTTTCTTATCATGTGTTGCTCTCCACCGGCCATCCAGGTAAGCATGTGGTCCAAGCCAGAGGGGGCTTGGCCCTTTCCTGGGATTTATCAATCTGACAGTAGAACAGAAAACTCCTCCTTGTCTCCTATGGAAAATAAAGCAAAATGAAATCAAATAAATGGTTTACATTAGCCATCTGTCAATCCTTTTGGGAGAAAAGATCATATTTCTACCTTACATCATTCACAAAATGTATAAAGAAATCAAAGACTTAACACGAGTCCAAATGTAATAAAAGAGAAAAAAGACATGTAATTTAGTTAAATAAATATTTTTAAACATAGATGGCAAATACCACAAAGAAAAAAAGATAGATAAATTTAACCTTAACAAGTTTTTAAATTCTATCAAGCAAATATAATGGCAAATAAAGTTAAAAGACAATCAGAAGCTGGGCACTGGTGGCTCATGCCTGTAATCATAGCTGCTCAGGAGGCTGAGATATGAGGACTGTGGCTCAAAGCCAGCCTGTTCGGGAAAGTCTACGAGACTCTTATCTCCAATTAACCATTAGAAAATCGAAAGTGGTGCTATGGCTAAAAGTGGTAGAGCACTAGCCTTGAGCTGAAGAACTCAGGGACAGTGCCCAGGTCCAGAGTTCAAGCCCCTTCCCCCCCCACCAAATAAAAGACAATCAGAAGATTGGGAGGAAATATTTGCAAGCTATATAAGCATCAATGGATCATCATTAACATTTACAAATGTTGTAAGGTAAATTATCAGAGAAGCCACATTTTGAAGGATAGAATCTTGGAGTCTTTATTAGAATACTAGTAGTCTGTAGGTAGCCAGTTGTTACAAAAGCCTGCAGCCTGCAGATACACTTAGGAAACAGGCCAGAGAGGAAAGAAGGAACAAAAACAATACCAACAAACCAATTCAGCTCCAATAGGGACGCCATGGTGACCAGAGATGATCCAGGACACAGGACACGAATACGGAGGCATGTGGCATGGTGTCATGGCACTGAGCTGGTCTGAGCCTAAATAGGGTCAGGCCATGGCAGGTTCACAGGAAGCTCCCAGTCCCAGGTACTCGACTGACATGTTCAGTAATATATAGGCCAACCTGTCTCCAGAGATTCAGGAGCCCCTATCACCTAGGGGTGGGACTTCCCTTCCTCTAGGAATTCTGGCACACCCATGAAGATAAGACACCAGATGGTATAATTCACTATGTGGCCAAGATGGTACGGTCCAAATCTGATCTCCTTACCTTACAAAGAACCTATCATACATAAATACAAGAAAAAGAGTAATATGAACAGAAAATTCACAAAAAGGAAAAACAGATGACCAGTGAATGTTTTATAGATGCTTAATCTCTCTGTTACCAGTAGTTTTACCCTTGTAGACCTAGCTACTGAGGAGGCTGAGATCTGAGCATTGTGATATGACGCTAGCTTGGGCAGGAAAGTTTGTGAGACTCTAATTTCCAATTATCCACCAGAAATGAACTGTGGCTCAAGTGCTAAAAGTACCAGGCCAAGGTATGGCACCCAGACTCTGAGTTTAAATTCAGTACCAGCCCCCCAAAATAAAAAGAACAAAGAAAAAAACATTCCGTTTCCCCACTTATTAGGTGATGCCAAAACAAAAACATCAGTGAGATATTGTACCTTTCTTCACTCATATCACAAGAATATGTGGAGGAAATGCTAAAAATGTTCAATGGCTGAAGAAAAGCTACATATAAGAAAAATGTTAGGCTCTAAGGATCTGCTTTGAACATGATTTCAGTACCAATCCCATCTCCAATCTCTATACTTAATTGTGGTGTCCAAGTTCTCTCCACTTTCTTTGGGTCCAGTTTAAAGTCCAAAGTCTAGAACTCTGGGGTCCCTCTATACTTTTGTTTTCAAATAAACTCACTTGACCTGCTTAAAAAAAATAGAATTTCTCAATAAATAAACTACAAATCTCTACTGAAGACTGTGTTTAAATATCCAGTAATAGTCTACTAAAGAAGACCAAGACCATTTGGGGAGCTCTCTTAGTAGCTGAAGTTCATTCTCATGCTGCTTCTCTCCTGCTGACAGAGGTCACTTCCTCTCCTGGCAGGTAGGACAGCAGCCATAGCCTAAAAGGGGAAATCTAAGAGGATTGACAAAAGACAGGGAGGTAAATCCTGTAAGAGCAGTTAAATCATTTCCTGGGAAGCCTTGCCTACTCTGTTATTGTAGGAACAATAAAAGCTTGTCAGAAGAATAAGAAATGCCCTCCGAAACAGAGAGAATCAGGAAAATATAGTGCCCTGGCGTTCTGGGAATGTTAAATGATCTAAGCCATCCCACAGAGAAGAAGTGGCCAAGAAGACCTAGAAGAATTGAATCTAATTGAGATCTCTTTGGGGGATGATGAAACTAAAGTAAGACCAGTAATTTTAGCTCAAGGCCATAAGACTGTTCCCTATGGTGGCACAAAATTACCCTCCTTATTCCCCGAAGAACAGCAGTTTTCTTCCCCTGGTGGCAGCATTACCTTTATCCTGCATGTCTTCATCCCCTCTCTCTTCTTTCTGTCCTTCCTTCTCTACCTCTCTGCACAAAAATGGACACCCTTAGCTGCGCACCCATGGCTTACATCTGTAACCCTACATGCTCAGGAGGCTGAGGTCTGAGAATCCCAGTTTGAAGCCAGCTTGGACAGGAAAGCCTGTGAGATTCTTAACTCCAATTAGTCCCGCAAATGCAAGAAGTGGAGGTATGGCTTCAGTGGTAGGACTTGAGCAGAAACAGCTGACAACCCTGAGTTCACGGTCCATTGTATGTGTGTGTGTGTGTGTGTGTGTGTGTGTGTGTGTGTGAGAGAGAGAGAGAGAGAGAGAGAGAGAGACAGAGACAGAGACAGAGACAGAGACAGAGAGAGACAAAGACAGAGACACAGAGAGAAACAGTGAGACAGAGAGAGAGACAGAGACAGGGGAAGGGAGGGATAGGGAGGAGAGGAACGAAGAGGAGGGGCAAACTAAATAAATAAAACTCTTTTCATCCCTTCAAAGAAAAAAATAATTTGAACTTGGGCACCAGTGGCTCATGTCTGTAATTCTAGCTACTTATTGATAATTTAAAAAAATAGAAAAAAAAGTAGCTCTGAGAAAGCTCCAAGGTGAGTAGGAGAGAAAAAAAGAAAAAATGTGATGCCAAGTGAGCCTTGGGTGCTGATAGTTCGGGCTGTTGCTCCTCACTCCTCCGTGTCACGGAAGTACTAGCTGTAGAGCTGGGGAAAACCCAGTGTGGCAAGGAAAGATTGAAGCCCAGGCTTGGACTTGTTTGGAGGGCGTGCCCACCAGCTGCCCATTTGGTGGTTCAGCATCTATGGTTACACATAGACTTCCCATGTGCTCAGGAAAGGGCAAGGGTGCCCTTGTAGGTACAACAGATCTGAGGAGCCAACAACAAAAGCTTCACACCCCAGCTGGGGAGATGGCATCCTCTCTTTGCTCTCACTTTCCTCATTTGTGAAAGAAATGATAATGGCACCAGTGAATATACTGCAATACCACATTGACACAGCACATAGGACCCCTGCTTTAGAGACAACTTTGAAAATGCTTCTGTACTGTTCACCAGGACAATAGCCCAGGGAAAGTTAAACTCATTATATATATTACTGGCTACTTGATCTCCCAAAACTGTGCCAAATGCAAGAATGCATTTTCTTATGCTGCTTGCTTTTTATCTTTCTAGAATTCCAAAGTCAACCCTCTACCTATATGAGAAGATGAATGAAAGCAACAGAAAATGATTGATAAGATGTCCATAATCAAGTTGTGCATAATCAAGTTGTGATTTGATTTCAGAGAAAATACAATGTGTATGCCCATGTCATACAATTCTTTAAAAGAAGACTGACTGTAAAGAACAGGGTGTTTAAGGAGCTGGGGATACCAGATCCCCTGCTGGGCTGGGCTCCAAAGACAGAACAGGATAGAAGAAGCCAGAGGCTTCATTGCATGTAATCCTCAGAAAAGCTCTTGCCAGAGGCCAATGAGCCAACTCCTCATTCAGTCTGGAAGCCATGCTCTGTGTAGGAATTTCCAGGTCAGCCCTCTCTGACCCTAAAGAACCATGCTAGAGACCTGAGTGTTCACTGAGAATGGTTTGGAAGTTGGTTTAAATCAGCTAAGGATATCCCATGGTTCGTTTTATTTTCTTTCCTGTCTAGAATTTTGGGGTACCTTGATGCTAGTGGTCTGTGATTTCAACCTGACAAGGGCTAGCATGAACTCTTCTAGAAGGAATGTTGTGTAGCTGGCAGATGTTACCTGATCTAAAAAGCAGAGGGCATGCAGGCCGCCCCAGTCCTGTCTCACCTTGGAATCAATGCAGATTTTCATCCACAGTGACTTTACTTCCCTCAGGACAGGGCTGTGCTAGGCTTTAGTGGTGTGGCTACAGACCAGAGGCTCTGCACACCCAGAGGTGGTCCAGCCCTCAATGCCTGCTTTGTATCACTCTGACAAACGAGAATCTAGCTGGTGGATGTGAATGATCCCCAGCAAGGATGGATTTTATCTTCAGCCAGAGCATTCCAGGGTTTACTAAGGCACCACCCACAGTGTCAAAAAGGAGACACAAAGCTGCTCTTGTGAGTCTGGGTGGGGCTGGGGAGATAAGAGTGAGGAGGGCCAGGGAATGTCTGGCTACGCCCCAGCTGGATCTGGCAGATGCACTCCTGTTAGTTTATGGTGAATGTGACCAGTCTTCCCCCTCTCCCCACCCCCACCCCTGGAGAATTTCATAATCCTCTTTTCTCAGAGTATCCCTGAGAAACGTCAGTGGCACAAAGAAAGGGGTGCTCTTCAGGCCCGCAGCAGGTCTTTGTATCTCCTTTTCTGCTCCTTCAGCAGCTCCCCTAAGCACCTGACTTGCTTATGTAGCTCCTCTATTTGTGATTATGTAAAACAATCAACTAAGGATTTATCTGTTTTCTTAGAACAATCCTGCTGTGGATCTCTCAGGGATTTTTAAAGAGCTATATGGAAATTTATGTTTAAATATTTGTTTATTTAGTGCTTATTCTTGGGGATTGAGATCACTGTCTCTCCACTTTTCTTTTTTTTTTCTGGTCGGTCATGAGAATTGAATTCTGGGCCTGGGTGCCGTCTCAGAGCTTTTCAGCTCAAGGCTAGCGTTCTACCACTTGAGCCACAGCGCCGCTTCTGGTTTTTTGGTGGTTAATTTGAGATAAGAGTCTCACGGGCTTTCCTGCCTGGACTGGCTTTGAATCTCCATCCTCAGATCTCAGCCTCCTGAGTAGCTAGGACTATAGGTGTGAGCCACCAGCACTGGGCCTACTTTTTTTTATCTCTCTCTCAAATCAAGGCTGATGTTCTATCATTTGTACCACACCTCCACTTCTGGCTTTTAGTTGGTTGATTGGAGATGAGACTCACAACCTTTTCAGCCTCGGCTGTCTAATTTTGATCTTCAGATCTCAGCCGCCTGAGTAGCTTAGGTAACATGAGCCACCAACGCCCAGCTGTAGCTCAATTTTTATAGGCAGTAAAATCATAATGGCAGATAAAAATAGTAGGTGATGTTGAGGGCACACTTTTATATACCTCCAGATGGGATTGGTACACTTTCATATGCTTTTTATTCCCCAGGTATTTTTGTACACTCTTATAAACTTCCACAAAGCCTGGGAATTTGCTTGTGTACCAGAGCGTAGAGAACAGTGTTCTCCAGGACAGAGTCCCCCACTGGCCCTTACCTGGCAGCGTGTGGGGCCATTTCAAAGGTCACAAGGAGCCAGGAATTACAGGCTAAGCCCAGCAAAGTCCACTGAGGGCTGGGTTCTAGGATGCCCTGTGGCTATGCCCTCCAGAGATTCGTGCTCAAGGCCCTCATATAAAAATGTCATGCGTGTGACCTATGCACACCTCCTAAATGCTTTAAATCATTCATAGATCACTTCAGAGACCTGTTACAAGGTAAATACTGTATAACAAAACAGAACAAAACTCCAAACTATTATACTCTATTGTTTTGGGAATAACATCAAGAAAAATGTTTATATATGGTCAGGACAGACACAATTTAAAATAGTTTCAGTTTGTGGTTGCCTGTAGGAGCAGACCAGCAGTGTGGACATGAAGGCTGACTGTAGTCCCCTCTGCTGGGCGAGCTCAGCCTGTGTCTACCTGAGGGCAGCTCTTGCTTCCCCAGTGCATGTCCCTTCAGCCAATGTCCTTCCGCTGACCTTGTCTCCTACTAAGAATCTTTCATTGCCACATAGAAGTGCCAAGTCAGCTGCAAAGTCAGCTGGAAAATTAATCTTCAGCTCTAGTAACACCAGCTTCTTGCCCAGCCTAGCTTTGGCTCCTAATTCTCCTCCTTCCTAAATTCTATTGAAGAATGAGGACACAACCAAGATAGAGCCATGCTGAGAATCCTTCCCTCTGGTCCTTGAAACAGAGAAAAACGGCAAACATGTGGCCACAAGTTAACAAATCTGTTTGCATTCTAGCCATAGACTGAGGAGGATCTCAGCCTCCATAACTCCCTCTGTGGACATGACTAGGCCAACAATGGCCGCCTGGAAGGGGAAGGAGTGAAGGAGTCCTGTGCTGGTTAACAGGAGACTATGAGTGACTTGTTTGTGATTTGCATCTGGTCAGAGAGGAGCATGTGTCCTGGCCACCAGATGCCCCATCTGCTGCAAATGATGGAAATAGGACCAGAAAGACCTGACTTGATTTCTGTCTCTGCCATTCACTAGCCCCATGGAGTAATTATGTATCCTAGCTAGTTTCCCTGCCCTGTCTAGGACTGTTGTCTTTAACTGATCAATATACCTGGAGTGGCCAAATAATATATACATGCCAAACAATGTGAACTGTTTAACCTGTCCCTCTGTCCTGAGATATTTGGGGTTGGGTATAAGTCTCTTTTACGGCAGAAACAGCATTCCATACATTTCCTTTCTCATACATATCTTGTGTGAGGTAGGTGAAAACCAAGCTTCTTGGTGAAACTTCCAGTGCCATGGATGAGACTACTTGGTGAATGTTGTTTAAATCTTTTCTTCCCTCCCTCCCTCCCTCCCTCCCTTTATCCCCCACTTCTTCTTACTATTTTTTGGCAGTACTTAGGTTTGAACTTAGGGCTTCAAGCATGCTGAGCCATGCTTCTACTTCTGTGCTGCCTCTTCCCTGGGCACATGCTTGGGCCACAGTCTGCCTCCTTCAGGCTTCCTGTCACTACTGAGCTGGCAGGTGCACATCACCTCATCCAGCTTCCGTCTTTGCAGATGGAGTCTCATGACTTTCTGCCTAGGCTGGGCTGGAACCATGATTCGCCCATTCTCAGCTTCACAAGTAGCTAGGAATAGGAGAACGGGCCTCCAGCATCTGCCTCAGAAGTAGTCACTTTTTCTGTGGTGTCTGAAGAGACTCAACCCAGAGTTAGGAGTTCCTTCTACAAACTCGTGTTGAGAAATGAGATAGCAATAACCTGAGTTTCCTCCTTCACCTGGCCAATTGGGTTTATAGATTCTGACTTAGGCCAACTCCTGGGGCTTAATAAGTAAGAATTTAGATATAGTTATAGAATATCTCTGCCATAAGAACATTGTGTTTCTACATAAAGACAATAGTAAAATACAGCATCTTTTTGAGATTTTTATGCTCTTCTATGTTTTTTCCCTTTATTTTGACTCCTTTTATGGTCTTTATCATAATTTTAATTTTCAAGTTGTCATTTCATTCCAACATGAGTGATTAATTAAATCATGTGAACTTGGCAAATATCTTATGCAAAATATTTACTAGTAATGTAGTCTATGTGATGTATTGTAACAGTCACTTCTTTTTAAAAAGAAGTATATTATTCCTGTTATACAAAAAGTAAGAAGTGAGTATCAGGGAGATAATATTACTTTCTGAAGGTCATAAAACAGTAATTGAACACAGTATTCAAACCCTGGAGTCTGACCCTCAGATCTCTTTTCTGTGTGAACTATAACATGGAGAATATGTTGCTCTTTGTGTTGGTTGAAACAAAAGACATTTAAACCCTCTGCTTTCAACACTCAAACCTACATAAGGAAAATTAGTTCTGTGCAGAAGGTAGTGTGTCTTGAACACAGACTCTTGTTTGGCAATAAAATCGTTTCATGTCCTAACCCAGGTGAAGCAAGGACATCTGTGTGGTCACTTAATTATTGCCATTCCTGACTGGACTACAAATCCTATGAAGGCGGGAATTACAATCCTTTCAGCTCATCATTTCCCTAGCAACAAGGACAGTGCCTAACACTGAAAAACACTTACTAGATTTTTATTGATGTGATGACTTGTATATGAATGAGTGAACTGTAATAAGAAAGGTGTCAAGTGTGGGACACATCAATTTGAAATACAATTTAGGACAATAAAAGTGTGGAAAAAAATTCCCCAACAGTATCTCCCACCCTTTTCTCTTATGTTAAACAGCATCTTGTTTATAAGATTAAACAACCAACGTGAAATTTGGGCAAGGACAGCTATCTAGGTCAAAGCATTCTAGGTAAAATATAGATTCTTGATATGAAATTTCTGACCATAACTTACAAAATAAAACTCACTTGTAAAACTTTAAACAATCTTTCTGAGTAAAAATGTGAAAGAAATATATGGAATTAGTAAAAAGCCCCCAAATAGAAGTAATAATACCAATAATACAAATGCAAAAGCTAATAGCATATGTTCTTGTGTCCACTAGGTGGGGATATAGACCACCATTAATGTTATTTCACAAAAGGCCAATGTCAGAAAATAAGCAAGTTATGCAACAATAATTCTTAACCTGAATAACTTACTACTTTCATGTGATTGTCACAACAGTTCTAGGCAGAATGCAGAGTGTTGGTTACTCTCTTAAACACAGACCTTGGACACCATTAAACATAAAACAACTGCTTTTCAGATTCGCAGCAATTTTTAATGGAACTTTAAAATAGCCCACTTTAAAATAGCCCATTTACATTTGAACTATATGTTCCAAAGTTATTAACTGGTGACCCTGGGTTCATTTCTTTAGTGTTGAAATGATGCCTCATAAAAAAAAAAAAAGTTATCTCTGTGGCAGGCAGACTAAAATAGCTGGTCTATATCCTCCTAAGCCCTACCAGAGAAAAGGCTCTCATGTCTGAAGTAATAGCAGGTGCTAAATCTGTCTTTCCACCTATTCCATAGGTCTCTAGTCATACTTCTTAGAGATTCGATGTTATCATATATAAAAAGGCAATATACATTTTTGTATATATCTTTTATTTTTATTTTTCTTTCAATATTGGGGTTTGAACTCTGGGTCTTTCAATTGCTAAACAGACATTTTACTGCCTGAGTCATGGACCACTCTAGTCCAATAAGATGATAAAATGGGTAACCACATGACGGTGCAAAGTTTTTTTGGGAATGTAGCTGATTTATACCTCCTTGAAAGCTACTCAATGCCTGCTAAAATCTTTCCTAGAATTCCATGTTACAACAAGTCCCCTGTGGAAGTTGCTCTGGACCTCTAAACTATAAGGTGTGCATGCTCTTCATCTTGGGAAACCTACCTGTCTACTACTTATCTGATCACATGGCTTGATGCTTTTCTATTAACATCTCCGTTTTACTTTTCCTATTTAGGTCTTCAGTCACCTGATATTACTTTTATATGTCATCATCTGACTTAGGAATTTAATTTATTTTCCCTAATTTCCTAAGATTGTTTGCAAAATAACCCAGTTTCTAAGTTGTCTTGGTTGATGTACTCTCATACTCCATATCCCCTCCTCTACCCCATGTATCTATTTGTCTGCCCATATGTCAACAGCACACTGAGCTCAGTCTCTTTTTTTTTTTTTTTTTTTTTTGCCAGTCCTGGGCCTTGGACTCAGGGCCTGAGCACTGTCCCTGGCTTCTTTTTGCTCAAGGCTAGCACTCTGCCACTTGAGCCACAGCGCCACTTCTGGCCATTTTCTGTATATGTGGTGCTGGGGAATCGAACCCAGGGCTTCATATATACGAGGCAAGCGCTCTTGCCACTAGGCTATATCCCCAGCCCTGAGCTCAGTCTCATTTTACTTTTCTTTTCGTTTTGGTTTTCATTATTAGTTTCATTTCAGTGACTTTAAGAGAAAATACATTGCCTATGACTCTCATTGGCATATTCTAATAAGATTTGCAAGCCTGTCTCCCAAAGGCAATAGGTTCATGACCCTTAGACCATAGAGACCTTCCATTTGACATTTTTATAGTTCCAGGTAATTAGAAAAGGAGACTAGTTCATAGAAAATGTGACTCACAGCAGTGAAGGAAGTCAATGCTCTGGTCTCAGGAACTCTACCTTTTTATTTTTAACCTGTAGCAGAAATGTAGATGGTGTGTCTATATTCAGCAACAGATAACAAGTTAATATGTGCTGTGAGGGTATATCCCACCAAAACTCTTTGAGCACTGAAATAATAAAACATACAGGGTTGTGAATTGTAGGCTAGTTTGGGCTTAATAATGAGATTTTTGCCTCAAACACACACACACACACACACACACACACACACACACACACACTCATAATATGAAAATAAGTTAAGAATCAGCCAACTCTTCTCTGTCCCCTACCTTAAAGACTGAGAAATAATTTCTTTAAATTCTCACTTAGAAACACCTATTTATTATTGGGACCTTAATGCTTGTGCACAAATACCAAATTTTTGAAAGACTACACTAGAAAAGCTATGATTGGTTATCTCCAGCCAGGAGAAATTGGGATGAAGATGATTGAGAGATGTTGGTAAAGTTATTCCTTACTGTCCACCCATTATGTTTCATGAGGATGCTCTCTATGCATATTTTTTAATTAAGAAAATGTTATTTTACTCATGTTCTTTCATCTTCGGTTTCCTATATTTTAAAGTAATTTTCATCTATGTTTTATTAGAAAAAATATATTTTCTGTAAATTTCTCCAAAGCGTTCTTTACTAGACAGCATATAATTGAATTCAAGCATGGGGTCATTTTCGTATGACTCCATTTTTATGATCAGTCAGGAGAAAATGTAACCATTGTTTTTTATTTGAACCATAGAGGATTTGGTGCTTGATTTCAATTGATCCAATTAAATAAGCTTTAATTTGATTATTAATAAAATGATAAATCTGTACTGAGGTTTGCTAGCAACACTGCAGCATACTTGAAATCCAGTAGCTTATTTCTGGAAGCTTATTATTAGGGAAGGCAATGACCTCTAGAATACTATGGGTTTTGTTGTTTTGTTTGCTATGCCAGTGGGCGTTTTAAATTTTTGATGGAGTTTGAACTCAGGGCCTCATGCTGTCCCTTGGCTCTTGTTCGTCCTCAAGACTGGTGCCCTACCACTTGAGCCACACCTCCATTTTTGGTTAACTGAAGGTAAGAATCTCATGAGCTTGTCTGTCTAGCTTAGCTTCAAACTGTGATCCTCAGGTCTCAGCCTCTTGTGTAGCTAGGATTAAAGGTATGAACTGCCAGTGCCTGGCTAAAATACTATCGAAGAGTAAAATATTAGCTGGATGTAGTGATACTGGGGGGGACTAAGGCAGAAAAAACATGAATTCCAGATCAACCTAGACTTTATAGTTAGAACCTATCTAAAGAAAAGAAAAGAAAACAACAACAAAAACAAAAGAAGAGATGCTGAGACTGTGGCTGAGTGGTACAGTATTTGCCTAGCATGCATAAAACCCTGGATTTGATTCCTTAGTACCATATAAACAAAAAATAAAAGAAATAAAATTTTTATTGAAGGCTGGAGATATGACTAAAGTGGTAGAGCTTTGGCCTAGCAAACACAAAGTATGAGGTCAAATCCTAAAAATCCCAAAAATAGTCTCTCCTGTTCTCTTCAGCCAGGTGCAGTGGTTCATGCCTGTCAACCCCGCCATGTTGGAGGCTGAGATGAGGAGGAACAGTTCCAGCAGAGCCTGAGCCCAAAACCTTCACATGACTTCATTTGGCTAAACTTTGTGCCATGCCCTATCATCTTAGCTATGTGGGAAGTATAAAATGGGAGGATCACGGTCCCAGCATGTGCCAGGACAAAAAGTGAGATCCTTTGTCAAAATAACTAGCACAAAAGAGACTAAGGAGATAATGGCTCATCAGTAGAGTGCCTTCTTGGTAAGGGCAAGTCCCTGAGTTCAACCCCTAGTACCTGCCAGAAGGGAAAGGATTGAGCAGAACTATATTGAAATCCAAATGGACAAAACGGTAGCCAGTCACCCATTCTAGATACACATGCATATAATGTGAGCGTGCCTCTATGCTGGTGACCCTTGATCTACTGTTCATACAAAGTACCTGTCTGCTTGTATATCTTACTATGAACAGTCTGTACCTCATCTACTGTCATTGTAGCATCATTATTATGCCTGCCAGGACATACCAGGTGGGGCACAGGACAGAGGAAAGAGAAAAAAGGTAACTGAGAACCCTGCCCAGCAAACATCATGGCATCTGCTAACACGTGCCTGAACACAATGTAACACAAGGTAAATGCTAAGTAAACTTTGAAGATTGCTCCAAAACTAGGCTGTTACAGTAAACAAGTGGAAAGCTAAGAGAATGTGCGTAGTCACATGGGTTCTTATGTACCTACAGAGTGTGGTGGCAGTTTGCCTATGATAAATCCCAAGAAAGTCATCTTAATTTAAATTTGGGCTTGAGTGATTAGTTGAGAATTCTCATTCATTGAAGGAAACATTTCAGTCATTTTCCAATTGGGCTTATTTAATTAGCCTGGGCACATGTGTTTTAATAGAAACAATATTCTCATTATCGTCCGGAAAAGAGTCAGTACCACTGTGTTCCGGTACCAGGAAAGAAGTCTCTTGTTTTGTTTTATTTTGTTTTGGGGTCCTACCTGAGGCTTGAACTCATGTCCTGGGTACTATCCTTGAGCTTTTGTGCAGTGTACCAGTTGAGCCACAGCTCCAATTCTGGCTTTTTTTGTGTGTAGTTAGAGACAAAAGTTCTTCCCTGGACTGGCTTCAAACAGTGATCCTCTGATCTCAGCCTCCTGAGTAGCTATGATTATAGGCTCAAGCCAGTGGCACCCACCATCATTACTAATATCATCCTAAAGCTCTCTTCACTCCCCCACCCCACCCCCTCTACCCCAGTGAGAACCACCAGGATGCTCAGCTACTTTGGATCACATGACCTTCCTGGGAGTAAGGAAGGATCACCAAGAAAAGTACCCTTCACTGCTAGTTTAGATTTTCATAAACTCTAAACTCCTTTGAGTGATTTCCAAGGTGAATGATGTGGCTCACTTCCTCATTCAAAATTATTTACCAGTGATCTTTCTATTTATTTATTTGTTTTTCCAGTCCTGGGGCTTGAACTATGAACATGGGTGTTCCTGAGCTTCTTCTGCGCAAGGCAAGCTCATTGCCACTTGAGCCACAGTGCCACATCTGGTAGTTTATTGGAGATGAGAGTCTCACAAAGTTCCCTGCCCAGGCTAGCTTTAAACCACAATCCTTCTGAGTAGCTTGGATTACAGGTGGGATCCACCAGGGCCAGGTGGAACTTTCTTTCTAAAACTGAGGAAAAGAGTTAGGGCAATTGGAAAAACAATAGGTGGGGAAGGAAGAAGCCCATTGGCATTCTTTAAATTCCAATTCCTTCTACCTTGGGCTCCAGGATGACTGGGAGGAAGTCAGCCCTGGCTGCATTCCTAGTCCTGCAGAAATCCATTGGAAGAGGCGTGTCTTGGTTACCACTCCCTCCCTCCCGCCCTCCCCCCCCCTCCAACCAACCTGGAAAACTGCAGTCAGAGCTGAGGTTCCAGGCCCGGTCTTGGCCAACTTTCCATTCAACATTCACTACTACCACTTCCACTGTCACCTCTACTACCACGAGCCTGAACCTGGCAGGCCCTTCTCTCTGATTCTTTTCCAAGATTCACTTCTCCCTGCACAACTTACTGCAACTCTTCCTAAATAACTTGTGAAATTAGCACCTCCACTCAACCCCAAGTTGAGTAAATTGTCCTTCTTCCTATGTTGTTTCCTTGTAGTTTTATAAATATTTCTACTTTTATAACATACAGAGAAAAGTGCATGCATATCACCAAGGGTAGAGCTTAATGAGATATATTTAAAAAATTAAAACACACACAGAACCAATAGATGAAGCAATTAGCAGCACCTGGAGACTGCCCCTCCCCCTCCCTATTCACTAGGCTCTACTCTGCTCCAGAGGGAAATCGTATCTCCACTTCAAAATCAATTCATCTCACTTGCCTGCTTGTAACTTATATGTGAACCACATTGTACCATCTGTGTTTTGTGGGCTCTCTACCTTCTGGTTGGGTCTGGCCATTCTTTCATTTTCATTGTATAGTATTTGGTTATATGAGGCAATACTAATTTATCCATCTTATTAATGGTAGACATTTTAAAATTGTTCCTGTTTGGCAACCGATGTGAATAGTGTTATGGTAAGTATTAGTGGATACATTTTATTGAGTGTATGCACTTTCTTCAGGGTAGAGTCCATGGAGTGAAACTACTGGCATCCTTATTAATACAGACTATCATGGTATGACTTCTGATCTCCCCACTTACTAACCAGTAAATTACCATTCTGTGCTACCTTCCCTTTTGATGCCTTAGAGTTCTGAAGGTTCAAAACAATGGTTTTAAATTACACAAAGCAATGCCAATTATCATATATATATATGTCAGTTATCATAAATAAATAATATAGTACTGGAGCTTGAACTCAGGGCTTCAAGCTTTCCTTAGTTTTTTCAAGGCTGCCTGGCTACCATTTAAGCCATATTTCCAGGCTTTTTGCTAGATAATTAAAGAAGAGACTCTTGGATTTGTCTGTGTGGGCTGGCTTTGAACTTTGATCTTTGGATCTCAGCCTTCTGAGTGGTTAGGATTACAGGTTCAAGCCCTCAGGGTCTGGCTAGAGTCACATTTTAAATGAGGGGAATTTTTGCTGAAGGTGTTCCCCCAGACTCAGGTCTGGGCAGACTCACAGTGAAAGAGGGGCAACTTACCCTGTTTCAGTCAGTGGCTACCTGGCTTCTGGGTATATTGTATCAAATATATGCCACACTACTGCAGATAAAAGGTAGGTCTGCTGGCTTGCTGACATCCCAGTGCTTAGTAAATATTTGCCATTTGTCTGTTAATCTCTTGTTCTTTCTTGACTTCCCTGTTCTTACACTGTTCCCTCCCCACCCAGCTGTCCTTTCTCTGTTCTCTTATTTGTTTGACCACATTTGAGACGCCAATGATACTTTTTAGATCAAGTCTATAATAATTCTTGGAAATTGGTCCAGGGATTTCATTTCTAACCCAGCCCAGGCATAGAAGTTCGAGAGACTCTATCTCAACTAATAGATGGACATAGCAGTGTGTTAGTGTCTGTCTAGGGGGAGGCAGATAGAAACCTAGGCTGGCCCAGGCATAAAATGAGAACCTACTCTGAGAATAACAAGCAAAAAGGAGTTGGAGGTGTGGCTTAGGTGAGTACAGTCCCACCAAAATGAATAAATAAAAAATAAAAACTTGATAACTCACCACATGTTGTTGTTCTGAGTTATCTACAATGACATGAGATCCTCAGCCTGGAAGAATTGTGTTCAGATTAAAGTGTGACTTAAGCTTTGTTAAAAAATTATTTTAAAATTTGATTATTTAAAAAAAAATAATTTGACTGAAGCCCTTTTTGCTCTAGGAAGAATTGAACTGATATTGGTACTAAGAATGAAGGGGGAACAGGCCAGCCATCTCTCCAGAGGGTTGGCATCCACCATCACCAGGGCTTACCAAGCAAGACTAGAAACCATTGTGAGCCTGACCTGTGGCCTTTTTGGTCTGTAAATCATTGTCTTCCTAACTCACTCTTAAATTGGAGGAGAACTGTTCTGTGCTCTGAAGCTGTGGAGGTAGAGAGGGAGGGAGGTTGCGGAAGGAAAAAGATCACAACTTCCTTTAGCGAAATCCCTGTACAAACTGAGAGGTCAGAGTAGGGGGCAAGAGCAGGCTGAGAGTGTTAGAGGTGTTAGGCTTGGCAGAAAAACCAACTCTTTGGGGACACCCTAATTACTAAGTCCAGGAGTGAAAGGCCTTGAGGAGAAACTCTAAACAAGTTGGTTTTGGGATGGTTTCCTAACACTGTACCACCTTTCTGGCTTCCACAAGAGCTATGCATCCCAGTGAGATGAGCTGACACCCAGAGCTAGCCAAGCCTGCCCTTGCAGGACTAGTTCACTGACACTCAGGAAGAGACTCTAGATCAAACCAGGAATATCTTGCCTCAGGGTCTCTTTTCTGGTCCTGTTCAGAGCACTCTTGAGAAACCAAAAGTCTGGCAGGAAGTAGTGGTACACACGTACAATCTCAGCTACTCTTAAAGGCAAGATAGAATCTCAGTCTGAGGATAGGCCCTGGGGAAAAGCATGACGCCTGCTAGGAAAAATAAGTAAAGCAATAAATCACTAGGGGGCTGTGACTCAAGTCCTAGAGGCACCCTGAGTTCAAACCGCAGCATAACTAAAACAAAACAACCACCTCCCCAGAAGTCTGACCTTGCCAGTTTTTTTTGAAACATGAATTTATTATTATTTTTTTTAAGCCTTTGGGGCCGGAATGTGGCTTAGTGGTAGAGTGCTTGCCTAGCATGCATGAAGCCCTGGGTTCCATTCCTCAGCACCACATAAACAGGAAAAGCTGTAAGTGGCCGCTGTGGCTCAAGTGGCAGAGTGCTAGCCTTGAGCAAAAAGAAGCCAGGGACAGTGCTCAAGCCCTGAGTCCAAGCCCCTGGACTGGCAAAAAAGAACAAAAAACCCTTTAGCCTTATTAATGACAATCATTTACACTTGCAAACCATTATACTGAATATGGGGATAGAGGTACTAGGGCTTGAACTCAGGGCAAGGGTGATGTTTCTTAGTGGGTTTTTTTGTTTGGGGTTTTTCCTTTCAAGGGTAGTGCTCTATCATTTGTGCCATACCTCACTTCCAGCTTTATGCTGGTTAATTGGAGATAAGAGACTTTCCACCCTAGAGGGCTTTGAACTGTGTGTGATCTTCAGCTGGCAGCCTTCTGAGTAGCTCAGATTACAAGTGTGTGCACAGTGCCTGCCCCAAAGTCTTATCTTGGCTTCTGAGTCCTCCCTGCTGTTCCACCAGGTTCTGAAAGGGCAGAGATCTCTGCATTGTCCACTGCCATTTCCCCAGCATGTGCAGAATAGACAGTGGCTTGACTAAGTGGGGTTACCAATATTTGTTTAAAGAACTGCCTGTGACGTAAGCCATACATGGGGACAAACAATCCAGTTTCACCTGGCAGTCAATAAACACAGGGAACATTACTTTACAGCTGTTCTCAAGAGGACACACTGAAAAGGATTTATTTGGATGAATTAATGACTGGTATCATAAAATGCTTCTAAAATGACCTGAAATTTAGGTTGGCCTTGAACATTTTTCCTTCTGGCCAAGTACTTGTCCCAGTAGCTACAGCCCAGTCAAGGTTTGCTTTAAGACATTCTACTTGACCTTTGATTTTTCCTTTTGATTTTTTCCATGGGCTGGGGATATGGTCTAGTGGCAAAGAGTGTTTGATTTTTTTCCTTTAATTTTACAGTTCTCTACTGCAAGTTAGAGGTGACAGTAGTAGGCTGGCTGGGAATGTGGCTTAGTGGTAGAGTGCTTGCCTAGCATGCATGAAGCCCTGGGTTTGATTCCTCAGTACCACATAAATAGAAAAAGTTGGCTTAAGTGGCAGAGTGCTAGCCTTGGGTAAGAGAAACTTGGGGACAGTGTCCAGGACCTGCCACAGGACTGGCAATAAAAAAAGACAGTACCGGTTCCTGCTCTTTTCATCAAACTATACAAAATAACACACCACACAACTTCTGTAGATATTTTTCCAGGTTTTCTTTTTTATTGCAAACCCAAATTGGTTTATCACACACAAAAAAAGTTGTGTGGCTGGGAGGGGAATTTACATTTTATAACCATGTTAATTACAGTACATTAAAATGGAGGCTGACATTACACATAAGCCTGTAAGTTTAAATATACTAGTGTTATATAACTCAATGTACACAATTTCTTTACAATACATACAATTATCAGGAATGCAAAAAGAAAAAAAAACCATAAATAATGCCCATTTTAACAATGAAAACACCCACGGCTTTGACCGACAACTAGGGCATTGGTCCATAAAAACCCTTTCTAAAAATAGAAATATTTGTAGCAGCAATGCTTTCTTTAAACATCTGGATACGAGTCAACGCAAGACCATTTCAATAAGTTTTAGTTATTAAGTATATCTTACAAAAAAAAGTCTACACATAAATTCATCTTCCACATATGGAAGAAACAAACAATGTCCCACATTGTAGTAGTGTCCTCCAAGTGTCACATCGATACTTGTTTATATTAACAAAACCCATCTGTGTGTGATCAGGCATACCACACTCACACTGTTCAGTCAGTCCACAAGGGAAAACAAACAAAACAAAAACCAAACTGAAACGCACGATAGGAAAAGCTTTGGAGTTAACACGATCTCATCAGAAAAGGCACATTGCAGAATATTCCTTATCACTGCCTGGACAGACCACAGACGGGGCGTCTTCCTTCTCATCAGACTATTGCACCTGTCTAAGGCGGCCCCCTAATGCTCACTTCCAATATAGCACCACGATGGAAAGAAGAGTAAAAACCAAACAGCTCAGGAGCTCACCGATAGGGTGTGCTCTCGGAAGGGCTTCCAGCCAACTGTGCAACAACAGGACTGCGGAGCCTCCAGACCCTCCAGACGTGTGCAAATTCTCTTTTAAGATGTCCTGTCAGCTGGCAGTTCTGCCCAAAGGCTAACTGACACATGGAAAAAAGCACATCCAACTCCTTCCAGTCCACCCGAGACTGTTCAGAGGAAGGAATCCACAGGAGGGGCATAGGAAAAGCCCAGGAAGGCCTCCGCAGCCTCCTTAACGCTGGCTGTGATGAGGATGCTGTCTGGGGATCTGCCGATGGAGCTGGGGACTGGCTCCTCAGTGAACTCAGGGTCAAAGTGCCGCAGGTCACTGGGTCCGCTCTGTGACAGGAAAAGGGAAACATACTCAGCACGGAAAAATGCACGTTGAAACCTTATATTTTAAATACTGATGTCCTACTCTCTGAGTATATATGAAAACTCCCATAATTCCCCACTGCAACCACGAACACTTTAAGGAGGAGGATGCTTGCTTTCTTGTTGGTACCTTGGAGATGGGGTCTTTTTATGTAGCCTAGGCTGATCTTAAAATGTTTGATTATTAGCATGCACCACCACACTTGGCACTCTCTCTTGAAAACTTGCAAGACCTTTGTTGGGATAATTTTTTCTGGGAGATAAAAGTCATCTATAATTTACTACTTGATGTAAACTTTTTTCTTGATAGGTGCTATTATAACCCACCCAACAATTCTGATTAAAAAAAAAAAAAGCACTCTGGGCCTCACTGTCCTTAGCTAGCAGATACTCACCACATTTGGGTTAAAAGGGGGAGTAATCTTCTTATTAATGAGATCATCCCAGTTAATGAGCGAGAAGAAGATGTGATTCTTAATCTCCATCTGTGAAGAAAAAAAAAATCAAGGTTAATTTAGACAGGCAAAATAATTCAATAAAGCTATGACATCTGGAGAGACACAAGAGGCCCAAGAGAATAGGAAAACCACTTACAAAGTCGTTCTGGGCACCGAGCCTCTTCGTCCTGTCCTTCTGCAGAAGGCCCTCCAGGAGATGCCTTGCAGAATTCGTGATATTTGGTTTTAACTGGAGTGGTTTGTTCAAAATGTTGTCATACATCTCTGCTGTATTCCGGCTGTAGAAAGGAGGCTGAAAAGAAGAGGAGGGATTACTTGCCATATAACTGGAAGTGATGTTACCATGCATTACCATCAGATAGACAGAGCTAGAGTAGACTAAAATGACTTTTTTTTTTTGCCAGTCCTGGGGCTTGGACTCAGGGCCTGAACACTGTCCCTGAGTGTCTTTTGCTCAGGGCTAGCACTCTACCAGTGTCACTTCTGGCTTTTTTCTGTATGTGTGATACTGAGGAATTGAACCCAGGGCTTCATGCGTGCTAGGCAAGCACTCTACCACTGTCACATTCCCAGCCGATTTTTTTTTTAATCAAATACATTCATAAAATGGCCAACACATCTTATTCACTTTCAGGGGCAAGCATGCTGGCTTGTGCCCAAGCAAATCTACACAATAGGGAAATATTCTAGAGTGTCACAGAAGCAGCGTTCCATCATTCCTTCCTCATGTCCTACTCACCAGGCCATACAGCATCTCATACAAGACAGCGCCCAGGCACCACCAGTCCACTGTCCTGTCATACGGCTGCTTATGAAGCACTTCAGGGGCGAGATACTGAAAGACAGATGAGGAAAACAGAGTTTAGAACCTGTGTGATCAGAAAATCCTAGGCCAGGCACAAGACCCAAGGCTAACTTGAAAACATACATTTCAAGCTGACTGACCCCCCCCCCCTCCTGCTATTGTATCAACTAGGTGCCTATAAATAGCTCATTTAGGGATTCAGATATCTTATATAGCAGGGCTTTACAAACAGCTAATTTTAATACAGAGGAGGTTTTGGTGCTTTTTTTTCGGGGTGAGGGTAGTGGTATTTAAAAGCATTACTGTTATATTTTTCCTAGAAAGATGGGGGTAGATCAGGTACCAACAAATCAAGAGCGCCTACCTCAGGTGTGCCACAGAAGGTGGATGTCGTGCCATTGTGTTCAATGTTCTCTTTGCAGAGTCCAAAGTCAGTGAGGACAATATGTCCCTGTGAATCTAGCAAAATATTCTCTGGTTTTAAGTCTCTGAAATAAAAAAAAAGGTTGTTTAGGTTAATTTCACTGCACAAGAAATTCTCTGTGAAGATGACTGCTAAGGGTATTAGATACAATTTACATTCATTGTATTATGTATAATGTAACAGGGAGCCCTTGTTCTGAATTAGGCAGTCTCTAATTGGCCCATTTATGCAGAAAAGACAGCTCCCGTGATGGGGAAATCAGGTTTTAGTTGGCCAAAGTACACACACACACACACACACACACACTTGAAGGCTTCAAAGACTAGGGCAATGTCTCCAGGAAGGCCGCTGTACAAGCTCTTTGACTCACCTATACACGATGTTCAGAGAGTGCAGGTAACCCAAGGCACTGGCTATTTCAGCAGCATAGAATCGAGCCCGCGGTTCCAGGAAGCAGCGCTCCCTCTGGAGGTGGTAGAAGAGCTGCAGCAGATAGAACCAAGTTAGTCTGCCTGCAGCCAAAGCACTTAATTAATCCTGACACTTAAAGCTATGGAGAACAAACACAGGAAGTGGCCCTAACTAATCCATTAACTATCTGAGTCCCGGTAGTTTGCAGATAACTAATTCTAGTAACTTTTCTTCAACTATTCTTGAAAATCTCAAACTAAAACCAAGACAGGCTGTGCAGAAACCCCAGAGCACTTCTCATTCCTAACTCACCTCTCCACCATTAATGTAGTCTAGAACGAAGTACAGTTTGTCGGCCGTCTGGAAGGAGAAATGAAGGCCCACCAAGAAAGGGTGTTTCACATTCTTCAGGAGAACATTGCGCTCAGACATAATATGCTTCTCCTATGAAAAAAATGCAGTGAAGATTCAGTTAGACACCAAAAAAAATGTCTCACGGTAAAGGTTATTCTGTGAGTGCCTACATCTCTAACCTCCACCCATCAGGTGATTGTTTTCATACCTCCTTCTTTTTCAGGATCGCCTTCTTTTGTAAAACTTTGACTGCATAGAACACTTCTTCGGCCTTGTGTCTTGCTAGAAGAACCTGAAATTTCAATCAAAATGATTACTTTTCTACCCTCATCCTAGGAGATAGTACAATGACCACAGGGAAGATTATGTAGTAGGAGATGGTTGTGAAATTACCTTGCCAAAGCTGCCCTTTCCAATCACTTTCAAGAAGTGGAAATCGGATGGTTTGGCATGGGGATTGGATGATGGGCCAAGGTTGATTTGCTGTGAAGGACTTGGCTAGAAAATAAAACACACACTTTGAATATCAGAAAGACATCTATACTAAAATAAGACGATATACAGCTGCGACCGACTTTTCATGAATTTATGCTACTACCGCAAATGACTGTGGAGATTGCACACAACCATGTTGTGAAATATGCCTTAAAAAGACTCCACTGCATCAATACTTAAATAAGTAAATCACTCCTTACATAGTGGAACTAAGGATCATGGTGTGCCATGACAATAATTTCTAAAAAGGCCAATTTAATCCACGAGTGTAGCAATACTGACTCACGTATAGTTTTCCTTCACAAATTCATCACGAACAGAATACTTACCGGTGGAGAAGGGTTGGCATTCATAAGCTCAGGCTCCTGAGGCTGGGAGATTTTCAAAATGGACTGAACTTCAGGGCTGCAGAGAATAAAGAAACGATTGAGAAACGCTTAACTTGACACTAGAGGGCACACCGACATAAACAGTGACTGGCTGACTATTCCCGGAGACTACAGTACTCAGACTGTAAACATCCAAATAAATTGCTTAAAAACAGGTAAAGAAAATGCCAACCCAGCTAAACACAACTGTTTAGTAAAGAAATTAGGGTTGTCGGCACAAGACTACGAATCGGGTAAACATTTAGAAAAATCTATCCTGTTCCAGGACAAGCAGAACCCAGAAATTAATTTTAATGTTTAAAAATGTTTCAAATAAATCAGAACACAAGGAGAAAAGAAGATCTCTAACCCTTCTCCCTTTCCCCCTAAAGGAAAATCTTCCGTTTCCCGATGAACACAGTGATGTCAATCAATCTTTGCTGCTAGCACATTCAAATTGTTCATTAAAAAAAAAATTCTTCCAATTTTCCCCCCAAACTTACTGTTTGCAAGCATAGGAATTATTGGCAATCTTCTGAATAAAGTCGTTCAAGCCCATCCTTCTCTGCTTCATGAAAGCTGTGAATTTAAAAAGAAGGAAAAGAGAAATATTGAGACGGCTTCGTAACGCCAGACACCACTGGAGTCTAATCGGAGTCGGATCCCGGACTGTGCAAACAGACCCCGGTCGCCAATGCACGAGCGGCGGGGAGGAGGCTACCCGCACTCGCCGTCGAGAAGCGCTACCCGGCCCCTCTACACTCACCGATGAGAATCGCTACCATGCCCCGCATCCGGGAGTAAGTGAGGGCGCCACGAGCGGCTTCGGTTTTCACCGTCATTGTCCCTGGGTAAACGCGGAGACCTGACCACTGGGAAACCGGCTAAGCCAATACTGAGCTCCGCCGGCGCGGCCCGCTTTATAAAGGCTGCCTCGCCGCGGGGGCGGGGCCTGCGCCACAAGGAGGAAGGCGGAGGCGGGGCCACGGCTCGCCTCGCCCCTACGCCACGCCCCCAGGCTGCCCGCGCAATGGGCGGTGGCGAAGCTGCGGGTGGTCAGGTCCCGGCCCCAGTGGGGGCGAGGGTCGCCCCTTCCCTCCACCCCCCCCCCCGCACGCCAACCGAAGGACTGAGTTCAACACCGGACGGCAGTCACCCTGCATCCTGCCGGACTGGTGCAAAGGAAAGCACTGGCCGAGGGGGCGAGGAGGGAAGGGGAGCGCCGAGTAATTTTCCATTTTTACCCCCTTTATTGTGTTGGGCCGGGAAATCGAGGCTGCAGCGCGGAGGCAGGCGCGTTCTGCCCTGAGCGCGGCGATCGGGGTGGCGTTGTCACCCACGTGCACGCCTTTCCTACCCTAACCGATCTCCCCTGTGTTCCCGCCTGGGCTGCCCCAGCCCGGGCCCCGCGTGCGACCCCGCCCGGCGGTTATCGCGGGGGTAGGCGGCGGAGTGCGCCGGAGTCTGCCGGGGATCAGCGTGGATCCCGGACTCCCCGCGTAGCTCTCCTCGCTCCCGCAGCCCTGGCACCCCTATCTCCACCCGTCTCCCCCACCCCCACCCCCGGAACGAACGCAAAACCCAGCCCTCTCGGAGTCCGCGTCCTGGGCGGGAGCCGAGCGAATCCCCGGCGGGGCGGGCGCCCACGCTTACCCAGTCCGCTCAGGAGGAAGGACTCGCTCCTTTTCTGCGCCTCGGCCCTCTTTTTGTGGCGGGGCCGGAGCAGGGACTCGAGCCGAGCCCTGGCCAGCGCGCCCTGCATCTCCCCCATGGCTCCGCGGACCTCGGGGACCTCCGCGCGTCGGGCGGGCGGGCGGACGGGCGAGAGCGACCGGCGAGCGCTGACGCTTCCTTGAAGGAGCCGCCGTGACTCAAGCCGGGCTAGATTTCCTGCCCCGAGTCCCAAAACAAACAAGTGGCCCTTGTGCACAGCCGAGTCGCTTCCGAAAACGCCTTTTTTGTGCTTTTGGCCAAAACCAAGCAAAGCTGAAAAGTCCCAGAACTTAAGAGGAAGGAAGGAAAGAAAGAGGGAAGGGGGCGGGGGGGGAGGGGAGTGAGAGGTCAGGAATGTGGAGGGGAGGGGGCGGAAATAGAATTAAGTCTACACTAAGGAGGGGGGAAAAATACAATCTGCATTTCACTTTTTTTTTTCACCCCTAAAGTAATCTCTGAGAACATTCTGTCCGTTCCGCGTGTAATTTTTTTTTCCCTTCCATTTTAATCCTTGCCATGCCAAGAACACGTGAGAAGGTGGAGAGTTCGGGGGAGCACTGGTTTGGCTCAGGAGCGACCGGCCTGATGTGACCCTGGCATCAGGGATTACGTTGTTTTTGGGGAGGGGGGCGCGTGATCCTCCCCCCCCCCCATCACATTGCATTGACTTAATTGAAGTCCGTTGTGTTGTCTCTATCTTCCCTACTCTCCTGTGGTGGTTGATCCTTATGGTTTACCCCAGTTTTCACCTAGCTCTTTCTCCAGAGTTCACATGGAAATCGTAACTACTTAACTCCTGAAAGATTAGCCGGGAGACTCCGCTCCAGAAAGCGCCCAGGCGGTGCCTCCCAGGAACCCGGTGGCTGGGAGAAGCCAGGGCGCTGCCGCCAGCCGGCGCTGCCTGGGAAGCCGCGAGCCCCAAGACGGGCCAGGACTGGGAAGAGATGACTTACAAATTACCAATATTTGCAGAGCCAGTACCTGGCGCTAGCTGGTGCAGTCTGCGGTGCCTGCCCTGCCGTGACCCCTGACTGTCAAAGGGCTATGCCATATGAGAGCTGACACGCTCCAAAATACCAGCTGTCCAACCAGGAATAGCATGCCGGCGCTTTGCCTTCGGTCTTGGGCAGGGTGTAGTTTTGCAGGCACAACCACCTCATTTGTCCTAATATGATCTGTAGTCTTAGCTGCTTTTGGACTTGCACAGTTATGACGGCCAAAAACCCGGGGAAGGGGGCATGCATGCTCTCTCCTGGAGGCCGATTGGCAAATTTTCCTTAGCATCCAAGTCTGAAATTAATGCTCCAACCTAATGCAAGCCATCATGTCTACTTCTTGCATGGTGTCTTCGAAGATGGTGGCTGGTAATTGCCAGTGTGCACCCACACACCATACCCCACCATACAAACAGCCTAGCCCAACCCAGCCTTGCTCAGTCTGACCAGAAACCTCCTGGAAGATTCTTGCTTATTTATTTTAAAAATATTAAGAAACCTTTCTGACTGGGTTTAGTGGCCCAAGCCTGCAATCCCAGCACTGGGAGGAGGAGACAGGAAGACTGAGTTAAGGCCCGCATGGGCTGTATAGTGATATTGTCTTATTATAAAGAAAGAAAGAAAAAGAAAGGAGAGAAAACTTCGTAACAGAGATTCCCCCTAAAAGCTACTTCTTGTGCCTTCTCCATGCCAAGTAACCCCAAATCCCCTGTGCCATCCTTTTTTAAAAACCCAACCCCCCTCCCCCAAACTCTAGTACTCAAAGTACAAACCTTTCCAAGGGGATCTCAGAGCCTTCTCTTTCATTCTTCCGGTTGCTCAGGATATGAGGTTTATGATTACTTTGTGGGGGGCTGGAGGAACAGATAGCAGTTATGTCCCTCTGCTAGGGCGGCCAGCTCTGAGCTGACCCAAGAGCACAGCCAGAAGAGGCTGTCCCTGTTCTGTTATGAACCCCACTTTTTATAAAGGGAATTTACATACAGGAAAGGTCCAAGTTGCAAAGTTCAACACTGGGCCATTTATTCCTTCATTGCAACATCCAGAAAATTACAGTCATCAGTGTCCTGGGTTTATGACACCCCCAGCAGGACTGACTAGCAATGCAACTTAACTATCACCACAAATGAGCCCAGAATTTGTTTAAAAAACAACAACAACAGGGTTTACTTTGTCAAAGTCGTCCCAGGCTCCCATTCCAGGGGAGACAAGGAAGGAATTTGAATTCCAGGGCTCTAAGTGGAATAGGAAAAGGCACAACCATGTATTTGCGGCTGGAACAGCAAAGCCACAGTCTGATGTGCTCTCTCCTACCCCCCTACCCGAGTGCTCAACACGGGGAGACGGACGGTCTGCTAAACTTATCATTTGAAGGGAGAGAATCAAGTTGTTGAGACTAGCTTCGCTTCCAACCGGATGCCTGATGGGTGGAGCAGGCGCCCCCTGTTCAGTCCCAGCAACCTACTAAGACTTCCGAACAGGAAGGTGACACACGGCGGAGGGGGTGGGAGGGGAGGGGGGCGCGAGGGAACGCAGTGCGACTGCCTTTTAGTGCTGCGCAGGCTTTAGGTCGCCCGGTGGCCGCTATTCAAAAGCTTGCTCTGTCCTTCCTTCCTGTCGCCAGCCTCTTTCTTTGGTCCAGATAGTCTGTACTCCTACCGGCAGGGACCGGCCCCTTCCCTTCCTTCTTCCCTCTTCCTCCCCAGCGAAGACGCCAAGAGTGGCCTTACCAAACGGAGCTGGTAAATGCAACCTAGAGGGCGACCGAGTTCTCTGGGTGAATCGCCCGAGAACGCCTGGAACTCCTCCCCACCCCCCTTCTCTGCTGAAGTTTAACCGCTCCCTGAGAAATACCCTTCAACTCCGGGTGCAGTCATAGAACATGTAGAAGGTCCAGGTAACTACCTACCCTCACCCCAATCCAGTCTAGCATACATGCCTCTGGATGCAAAAAACTGCAACCCAAACTCCCTAATGGAAATGATTCACTCACATGTAAACTTTACACCACAGAGACAAAACATTTGTCCAGTGCATGCACATTTTAATAATTCAGAGGATTGCTTTTTGCTGCTATCTTTTATTTTTAATGATTGACTATACATACTGAAACTTGAAAGTTTTGCTAAAGTTTGACTATTTTTTCTATTTAATTTAAAGGCTCACAAATCACTATCAAGATAGTAGGGGAAAGTGTGTGTGTGTGTGTGTGTGTGTGTGTGTGTGTGTGTATTTGGTGATTACTTGGAGATATGAGTCTCAGATCTCAGCCCTCTGAATAGCCAGGACTGCAGGTGGGAGCCACCCACACCTGGCTGAGGAAACTGAAAATCATAATAAAGGCTTAGCCAAATCCAATCTTGTGTGGATTAAATAAATCAGCTGTGTGGGGTCCTGATTACTGTGATGCAAAATTCTTGCATGGGGCAATCTCATTGTTTTGCATTGCTCAAAGGGTTCAATTTGGGCAACTTATTGCGCAGTTTAGATTCCTATGTTTTTTATTTATTATTTGATGCATATAGAAACCTTTCCTTTGAGCAGCCTCAAAGCACATAGAAATAGCAGAAAACATAATTATTACTCTAGAGAGCAATGGAATGAATCAGCTTGTGTTGGAAGCTGCCAGCAAATGCATGTCTTTTTTTTTTTTCATAGCATTCATCAAACACAAAATCATGATGACAAATGGGTTTATTCATGATTGCTATTATGGACAAGTAATCAGCAATGTGAGTAATTTAAATACTTATTTATAGAAGCAAGTTCTGTAGTGATGATCACTGTGCATATTCATAAATGTCAAAAATGACATGCATGAAAAATGTGTTACAGTAGATAACTAAAAGGAACATGTTACCCATAATAATGGTGTTAAGAGTTATTAAAACTCACAAAACTACTGCTTTATTTATTGTGAGACATTTTCTCCCCTAAGTCAAGATAACTCTAATATTCTATACCTATCCTTTCCAGAAAGGGAGGTCACAGGAAAGTTGATGGGAGCAAGGGGCACAATTTTGTAGCAGCTGTGTGTGTGTGTGTGTGTGTGTGTGTGTGTGTGTGTGTGCTTGCTGTCCATGAGACTTGAACTCAGGGTCTGGGAGCTGTCCCTGAGCTTTTTTGCTCAGGGATAGCAGTCTAACACTTGAGCTACAGCTCAACCTCCAGCTTTGTGGTGATTAATTGGAGATAAAAATCTCATGGACTTTCTTACTTGTCTGGTTTCGAACTGCAATCCTCAAATCTTAGCCTCCAGAGTAGCTAGTATTACAGGCATCTAACTGTAGCAGGTTTTTAAGTGTTAATCTGGGGAGACTGTAGAGGAAGCCAGTAAAATGTCTTGACTTGGAGGAATGAGAATCTAGATAGCAACAAATCAGCATTTCTATGATTGCTGGAAATTCAGCCTGTTTCCATCTTTGTAATGTTGACAACACCAAGTTAGTATAATACAAATGAAAATAAAAACACAGCTAGAATAGGCTATAAAGGATAAGGCATAGTACCTCTATGAGAGCTTTGTCTGTGGCTCTTAGGGTTTATTACTGGCACATACTGGGCAGGGAATTTTCTATATGATTCTGAGCAATGACAGAAAGGTCTGGATGGAGGAGAAAATTGGAAAATCCTTTAAGTCCAAATTCAATACTATATGACGATTAAAAGGAACAATGGGGGAAAAAAGGGACAATGGCCTAACTGGACATGTTATTAACATAGCTTTATGTTTAGTCATTTACATCTAAAAGATCATTTGTCAACCTATAGAAAGTACTTTGCCAGGATAACTTGCGGACACCGCATGGAGCAGGTCCGAGAGCAGTGGAATAAGGCCCCACATGTTCTTTGCTTTGCTTTGCCTCCTCATCCTTCACCTTCCCATGGTGAAGCCACTTCTTCAGCCATATCCCCTAGCTGTACCCTGAGACCAGCCTTGGAAGCTGTAATCTCTTTGCAGGCTGAATCCCTCTGGAGACATACATAATGAAAGTTGGAACCGACCTGGAGATTATAAAAAGGGTTCTCTTTCACCACCACCACTTCTTTTCTGACAAAGTGCCAGAAATAAATAAGGAACCTGGATTTTTGGTGAACATCTTTTGTCAAACTGAAGTGAAATTGAAAGCTTTAATTTGCTTGCTGGTGCCTCTCCCCAAGTCTCTCCCTTTCTGATCCTATAATTGATCTAGAAAGAAGCCGCAGAAGCTAAGGCCACCCATAAAGATTGTTTCTCAGGAAATCCTACCTACAAATTGCTGCAACAAAAGAAGACATGGCATAGTGACCAGCAGTGGGAAAAACATCCGTTGGGGGTGGTTGGCAGATTGATTGGCATCTTTATAATACATATCAGCTTAGTGAGCTTCCTTTTGACATTCAACCCTGAATGTCAGCTACTTAACTTTTTTATGCTGCATGCACAGAAAGCTCAGGAATAGCAATATCAGGCTGTGAAGAGCTCTTTTCCATATGCCTGTCTGTCTTAAACACCCCTACAGTGCACCATACTGACAAAACAGAATGCCTCAGACAACACAAAGGACTCCACCAAATCAAAATAACACACCGAGTGGTGAGTACAGCATTTACACAGCACAAACATTTAATCCACTGCACCTGTGTCACTAGGACTGAAAGTTGGTCCACATTGTTCTTGATTTCCTTCTTTGCCATTGTCTTCCCTTATGAACAACCCCCCCCCCCACTTCCCCCAATGGAGTCCAAAGGTCCTGCGTGTGTAGTATCAAAGAACTGAATGCCAAGATAACAGATAATACTTATTTACCAAGTGTTTGAAGGATAGGCTACAGTGGAGGGCAAGAAAGCAGAGTCTATGAAAAATTAACTCCAAGAAGTTCTTCATTGTTCCTGGTGGATGGGAGACAATAGGATGCAAATCCAGGCCTGTGGAGAAGGTAGGGTCAGAAAGAAGGTCAGAGAAGGCCAAAGAAGGCCAGTGGGTGCCTAAGAAGCTTTTCTACGTCATTCAGCTTAGTCTTCAGGGAAGAGAAGAGAAACAAGCTCCAGCTGATCCTGCTCTCTGTTATTTTTAATCTTTCAAATCTCCAAGATGCATGTCTCATCTACCAGGCTCTCTGTTAAATCCCACATCCAAGCACAAGTGTTTGCATGAAAGGAGGAAATGGTATCTATTTTGATAACTGGAACAGAACTTTCCCTCAAAGCATAGGTAAGCTCATAAATATTGCTATTTTTTTTTTATTTTGCCCTAAGGCCTATGTTTTAGTGTCATTAAAACATAACCTTTGCCATGCTTCGTCATTTACAATACATACTTTTTTCAAGTGAGGAGTGACCGGGAAGTTTTGCATCTCAGATATCTCATAGTCCAATGCTAGCTGGGCAAATATAAATAAATGGAGTAGGAAATGCTAGAGGCCCAGAACTGCCTCACTTGGCTTCTTCTAATAACACCACATTCGGCTCATCCTGTGGAACTCATATCCCCCAGCCACCTGCCAGGCATTGCAGCCTTTGCGTTCTGAACTATTTAACTCTCTGGCTGCTTGGAGACCTTGAGTTCCTTGAAAGCCATGAAGCACGAGTTATGTGACTCACCCACCCACCATACTCCATCCGCTTCCTGTCTTACCTCTCCAACATCTACTCTCCCCCTTTGCTCTCCAGGCTGGATCCATGGTGGACTCTCTGTTCCTCCAGCAGAGTGCTGGGCAAAAAATAGACAATATATTTCATTCCCTTACATGTTCTCATTTTCTTTTTCCCAGCTCCCTCAGCTCCATACATAGGGTTGCACCTCAGTTTGAATTTCCCTTTCCCCAACCATTCATGTCCACATTCAAGCTATTTTCACTGCAGTGTGTCTCTTGCTTTTCTAAACCAGTAGAAAGAGAATTGGAGGAATTTCCAAGAAAACTAGATTTTCAGTCAATGCTGTCTCAACATTTATAATTTCTTATATAGTTTTGGTCAAATATGTAACTTCTGTAAATAATCTTGGGGTTAACACCCATATCATTACTCCCTTGAGGTGAATGGAAATATCTTCCTGAATTTTTTTTTTCATTGTGCTTTTTGATGCACAGTCCTACTATGTAAGCCATGTGGACTTAGAATTCAAGATTGCCTCTGCTTCCTTAACCTATAGGACATGACTATAGGTGTAATGCCTAGCCCTGAAATTCTTTTGATTCTGAAGGCTGCAGATTTGAGACTTAGTTATTACTCAGTGAAAATAAAATTTAAGCCAAGTGCCTGGTGGTGGCTTATGCCTGTAATCCTAGCTGATTGTGAGGCTGAGAATCGGGTGGAATAAAATTCTAGACCAGCTAGAGTAGAAACGTCTGTGAGATTCCATCTCAATGAAGGGAAGCTACATATAGTGGTATGTACCAGTAATCCCAGCAACTATAGGAAGCTTAAAATAGATGAAATAAGGTCTGTGCTCAGCCAGGGAACAAAGTGAGACGCTATTTCAAAATATAACCATCAAAAGATAAGACTGGAAATGTAGCTTAGTAGTAGAGTGCCTGCCTAGCAAGCAGGAAGCTTTGAGTTCAAACCTCAGTACTACCAAAATAATAATAATAATAATAATAATAATAATAATAATAATAATTTGCTACAAATTTTTCTTTCAACAGCATTGTGTTTTATGTATTAAGAGAGACTCTTCTGGGCAAAAAGAAAGTTATTAAAGGCTGAGTATTACATCATGTTCAAACTAATGTAATCATTTAAACATTTAAACTTTTGCAGCAATTAATGTCCAATAGTTTTCTTTAATCCTTTTCTACATTAGGTTTATATATACTAATAAACTGTGAAATATGAGAAAATAACTGATAAGATGTACAGCTAAATTTAAATTTTAATCTTTAGGTTTTCTTCTTATTTTTTTTTTTATTTTGGTGCTCATTTTGGAGCTTGACCTGCAAGCTCTCGCTTGGCTTCTTCACTCATAGTTAGTGCTCTATCACTTGAACCACACCTCTGGTTCTGTTTTTTGCTGGTTAAGATAAGAGTCTCTGGAATTTGTCTATTAGTTGTCTTTGAACCACTATTTCCAGATATCAGTCTTTTTAAAGTATGGCGTCTCAGATTATGGTAGCCAAGATTATAGACATGAGCCACTGCCATCTGGCTTTGTCTACTGTGTTTCAAGTGAGAAAATTTCCTACCATTTTAGCCACAATAGCATTTCTTTTAAGACTGTTTTTGGGCATGAAATGAATTATTTGATAAAAGAGGCACTAGGAAATAGAAACAGTCACTAACTTATGATTGTCTGACTAATGATTTTTTTGATGTTACGGTTGTACAAAAATGATGTGCATTCAGTTGGAATTACTTTAAAAAATTCTGATTTTCTGGGTGCTGGTAGCTCAAGCCTGTATCTGAGCTACTCAGGAGGCTAAGATTTGAAGATCCCAGTTTGAATCCAACTGACGCAACGAAGTCTCTAAGACTCATCTCTAATTAAACACCAAAAAGCCAGAAGTGGAGTTGTAGCTTAGGTGGAATGTTAGACTTGAACACAAAAAGCTCAGAGATAGCACCTGAGCCCTGAGTTCAAGCCCTAAAACTGCCCAAAAATAAAATAAAAAAACAAACAAACAAACAACTGTTGATCTGTTCCTGGACTAGCTATATTCAGTAGGATACGCTCTCATGATTTCCTGCTATAGGCTAATGTAAGCGTACTGATTATGTTTATAGTAGGATAGGCTAAGCTCTAACGGTTGGTAGATTATGTGAGTTAGATGCATCTCAGGATAGTTTTAGTTTGCAATGGTTTTATTCTATGTAACTTCATTGCAAATACACTGAAACTAGCTGAAGGGTGAAAAAAGAAAAAGAAAAAGAAGAGCAAAAGAGAGCGAGAAAGAAAGAAAGAAAGAGAGAGAGAGAAAGAAAGAAAGGAAGAAAGGAAGAAAGCGAGCAAGCTCTTTTATCTAAATGACTAGGCAATGTCTATCTAATGTTATCTCCAGCTCAAACATTTTAGGGCCAGCACACGTGTGTTTTCAAGGAGCTTCTCTATCTGTGTCTGGGACCCTAGACAATGGGATGAGCTTCTGAGTCCTGGGAAAAACTCATCATCTTTACTATAGACCCAGCTAAGCATAAAATAGCAACGACAATACTAAAAAGGAACATATTCTTTAAAGAAGAACTAACAAATTGCCAGCTGATTACATGCTATATGATCCTAAGTAAGTTTACTGAATTTTCTCCAATAAGTCTCACAAAGCTGTATGATCTATTATTACTATCCCATTCTTGCAGACGTAGAAAGGAAAGCACTGAAGAGTTAAATAACTTGCCCAACGTCACAGCTATTGACATGTGTGACAGACTCAGGAGGTGGTGCTAGGAGTTCACCACACTCATCATAACAGATTGTGCAGCCCAGGAGGAGGTGGGGGTAGCTTCCTCAGAGTTCTGTGTGTGACCTGCTGATCAGCCAGCTTCAGTGTGAGTTCATATGAGCGAAGGAGATGTGCTTCAGGACATGGAGAAGGGTGATGGTCACGTGTTCAAAGAAGAAACCAATAGATGCCAAGTTTGATTTTGAAAAGTTTCATTTGGAGAAGTAGGGAATGTAGAAAACAGTGTAGCAGCGATGGAGTAGATCTCTGTCCTTCTGGTGGATGGTCTTGGAGAAGACCTTCAAAAGGGACCTCTTTTTACCTTAATTTGTGGTAGAGATAATTGATTTTATTTTTTCCCATATGCATTTGGTTATAAATGCATCACATGCAAAACACTCCATTGACAATAATATCCTTGATGTAATTTAGGGAGTGGTGGAAGATGGTTAAGGAGTTGAGCTATGAGCTTAAAGGTTAAAATTAAGAGGGACGAGAACAATATGACCAATGTACTTTATCTGCATATATGGAAATATCACAATAAAACTCTTTCTATAACTAAAATACACTGATTAAAGAAAGCTGAAAGATAAAGAAGGAAGAAGATAAAAGGGGAGAGACACAGAGAAAAAGCAAGCTAGCTCTTTTGTTTAAATGACTAGGTAATGTCTCTCTAATGTTATCTCCAGTGATACTCTGGTCTTTTAAAGTTGAGATTCTTTTTCTAATCTCTCTATGCACTGTGGTGTTGTTTTAATTTGTATTTGGTGTGGGATGTCTTGACACTGAAGGGAGGTCTTTCATTTGATGAAAAGTGTGCAAAAATCATGATGGGTGACTCTGATCGGGTTAATCAATCAAGAATATCAGCAGCTATTGTTATAGTCACATTATCATTGATCAAATGTGGACATCAACAAAAGACAAATCGTCTGAATAACAGTTGCTAATAGGAAGATTTTCCTGGTGGAGCATCCATAAATGGTCTAGGACATGGCTTCTCAACAGTTGATTGAACCCACGGCCTTGTGCATGGTAGGCAAACACTCCATCACTAAGCTGTGCCTCCAGTCCCCAAAAACATACATGAATGTTTCTTAGGAAATCAATCTTCACATCACATTTTTATGCTTTATGAAGTGGGGATTAGTCAGAAGATTTAAGTGAAAGAAAACTTCCATCCTTAGGATTGTACCTCTCTCCTTTCCAAGGACTGCCTTTGTTTTCAGTCTTCTTCAATGGCATTTTATGATTTTGGAACTCTTCACTGCCTATAAGATTACTTAATTATTGAACTTAGTCACTAGTTTTAAACTAATGACCTATGTAGATGAGGTCAGGCTTTTAAACAAATTTTTCCTCCATGACTGGCACTCTACCACACCTCCAGCCTGACGTAAAGGATTTGTATGTATTATAAAATTATTAGTCTGAGGGCTGGGAATATGGCCTACTGGTAGAGTGCTTGCCTTGTATACATGAAGCCCTAGGTTTGATTCCTCAGCACCACATATATAGAAAAATCCAGAAGTGGCACTGTGGCTCAAGTGGTAGTAGTGCTAGCCTTGAGCAAAAAGAAGCCAGAGACAGTGCTCAGGCCCCGAATTCAGGCCCCAGGACTGGCAAAAAAATTGGAAAAAAATATATTTGTCTGAAGTATCAAGAAGTAAAATATACCAGGAAAACACTGGCCAATATGAATCAGATGGAAAACTTCTTTGTAAGCAGATCATGTCCACTGCTTATCATACTTTGGAGGAGCTCTTGCTAGTACACATAAATATAAGTGCACTTTACTGTTTCAGAAAAAAAATCTAAAAATTGTTTTCTTCACTATATAAGTTTTATATATCCTCATGGTACGTATATCAATACAAGGACCTAATTTTATATGTTCTCTGAAATACCAAATTGTTCTATAGTCCATATGCTTTTAAACTATGAATCACTTTATTTCTATACTTGATACATAAATGAACACTGCTGTTAAATAAATATCAATATGTCACTTTCCAATAATTCCTAAGTTGCAAGTGATTTGGGCCACATCTGAAAATGCAACAAATCATTAAAAAACAAAACAACATAAGGAAACAATATGTAATCCTGACACACAGGGGTTTTTCTCCTCTCAAATAAATTTGATTCTTGCTATTTAAGTTTTTGTTTTGTTTTGTTTTTCCAGTCCTGGGAGTTGAACTCAGGGCCTGAGTGCTAGCACTCTACCAATTTAGCCACAGCACCATTATCAGCTTTTTCTGAATAATTTATGGCAATAAGAGTCTCATGGACTTCTCTGCCTAGACTAGCTTCAAATCACCATCCTTGGATCTCAGCCTCCTGAGTAGCTAAGATTACATCCATAAGCCACCAAAGCCTGGCTCTGTTTAAGCTTTGTTTGAAAGATATAGGCACAATTTGAAAAATTTAAGCCTTGAACCATCTTGGTATTAGAAGATTTGAGGAAAAAGTCCAGGAAGAATACCAAGGATCTGCCCAGCTAAACCACTAGCCTTTGAAAGAAATCTTATGGTTTAACCACTTTATTGTCTGACTTCCTTTCAGCAAAGGACATTGCCTGTGTTGTAATAATGGTACTAAGTGAAAACAGGCATTTGAAAATGTAAGGAAACTCATCCTGCCTTGAAATTCTAATTTAAAGGACAGCACAGCATGACCAGTAATTGAAAAACAAAGGTGTGTGAAAACAACTCAGGTTTCAAAGTCTAGCAAACAAAAGCAACAGGAAAAAGCCTAAACTTGTGCAGCCTGTTTGCTTATTGTCTGAACAAATGCTGAGGATGCCAGAGACCAAACCCAAGGAACAAAAGTGAGGGGTAAACTTGGAGTGACTAATTTTCTTCCTTTTTATATCCTCCCCCTTCCTTTATTGCCTAGGATAAACAAGAGTTACCTTTAAAGTATAATTGTGAAAAAAAAAAGGTGTTTTTAAAAAACGATTTAAAAAAAGTATTTACTAGTACCAGCATATAGGAACTGGGCACTCAATCCAACCAGTTTTAGAGTGAGTTCACCCTGAGAAATTTTTTAGCTCTTAAAAAAAAAAACAACCCTTTATTAACTTCTGTTCTATCAAGCAATATGGACTAGTATCCGTTAGCATTCAGTTGTATTTAAACAGAACAGTGAGAGATATACCTAGGATGAACTGAGTGAAATGCACTCAGATGTGGGCCGACTGAATGGAAGTATTTCATCAACCAAAAGATTTTTTCATAGGAAACAAGAGAATCCTTCTATGAAAGCTATTGCAGGAATTTTTAAGAGTCACAATAAGAAAATTGATCTTTTTTTTTTTTTTTTTGGCCAGTCCTGGGCCTTGGACTCAGGGCCTGAGCATTGTCCCTGGCTTCTTCCCGCTCAAGGCTAGCACTCCACCACTTGAGCCACAGCGCCGCTCCTGGCCGTTTTCTGTATATGTGGTGCTGGGGAATCGAACCTAGGGCCTCGTGTATCCGAGGCAGGCACTCTTGCCACTAGGCCAAATCCCCAGCCCTGAAAATTGATCTTTTGACAATAACTAGAACATTGTACTTGTGAAGAATCTCCTACTAACCACCCAAAAGTTTGAGCTGTGGCTCAAGTAGTGGAATACTAGCTTTGAACAAAAGAAGCTCAGGGACAGCACCCAGACTCTGAGTTCAAGCACTATATATCCCACATCCCCTCCAAAAAATTCCCTCAACCAAACAACAGCAAAAACATCCAGAATCATTAAGGTTCTAATTATAATGCTTCATTCTACTTTGCCTTTTCACAACACATATGCTGTAGATCTTAATGGCATTATCAACCAGCAGATGGCTTGTTTATTATGGTACTGAACTGCTAATTGACTGAACAATAACATAAATAGACCAATTTACTTTTATGTTTCTTTGTCTTCCCCCTCCCCAGACTGGCATAAAACAAAACAGAAAAAAAAATTGACAGATAAAATGGATAATAATTTTAGTCCATAAGCCTAGTTTATGAAAGGAAAAAAAAAAGTCGTCAAAGAATGTTTAATTTCCTTTCTCCTGCTTCTGTGAACAGATACAGTCTCTGACTCTCTTTTTAAAAGAAGAGAAGATTAACCACAGATGAAAGCCAACTTGTTTCTCAAAGGAAAGCTGCTGCTTCAGAGACGTGGACCACAGAACCGAACCTGCAGCTCTGCCATACTGTCAGTCTTGGGTAGCTTCTGCCTGCCAGATGTGTATGTGTCAGAGGATCTGCAATGCAATTTCTAACACAGGGATGCTTGGATCGACCATAGTTCACAAGCGTACTGCAAACACCAAATTAGATTTATGTGAACACACTTTGTAAAAGTGCGAGGCATAATACAAATATTAGGAATCCATGCAAAATTTCTCTTTCTAGTTAATTAGAAAAGGTGAAAGCTCTATTAGCACTCGTTAACTGTTTTAGCTCCTTTCTATTTCTCCTTTTCATTTCTAGTGTCTGCTTAGTGTCATTAGGCCTTGTATCTCATATATATGTTTGTCAAAATGAATTAAAAAAAACTCTTCTTTTTCCTATGACAGCTATGTTACTCCTTGTCTTTTTTTCTTCCGTGTGTGTGTGTGTGTGTGTGTGTGTGTGTGTGTGTGTGTGCGTGTGTGCCGTGCACGCGCTGATGAGCTTGAACTCAGTGCTTGGGTGCTGTCCCTGAGCTCCTTTGTTCAAGGCTAGCGCTCTACCACTTAAAGCCAAGGCTCTACTTCTGTTATTTTGGAGATTAATTGGAGATGGGAGTCTCATGGACTTTTCTGCCTGGGCTGGCTTTGAACCATGATTCTCAGATCTGTCTCCTGAGGAGCTAGGATTACAGGTGTGAGCCACCAGTGCCTGGCTCTGATTTTTAATTGTATAATCTGAAGCATGTTATCTGATCTCAAATTGCTGTGTTGTTTGGATTCTGATAGATTTATAGCTACGAATCTCACAGTACAAGTCAGTGTTGCCTTCTCATAAGGATTCTGAAATCTGATTTAGACTTCTGATTTTTTAATCCTCTGTTTAGCCTAGGAAAAAAAACTTGAGCTAAAGTACTTGCCCACTTTATTTGACTCCTCTTTCCTCTACTCCAGGAAATAGACTCCTTCCTCTGTTCAAACAACACCTCAGTAGATTCCACAGTCCACAGAGTTGGCATATCCACCTTATCTACTGAAATGGCAATCTAATGAAACAGCATCTATAGTAATGAAACTGATTGTGAAGTATGGGGTGATAGTGTGGGCTAGATATCATCAAACAAGCAAACAATGTTAGATGTACAATGTACATCTAATGTACAGGTCCAGAATATAATTTTCTAATACCTGAATCATCATTAGTCCAGAAGGTCCTGGGATCAGACTTGGTCAAGATGTTGGCGTGATTACATGGATCTTTCACCTTGAAAACATAAACAGAAAGGAAAGGTTGTGAAATTTGTGTTACCTTTGCAGTGTCTGTAGGCCTATAGTTCTGGACTAGAAATTCCAAGAGTAAATAAAGACAGCACACGGGGCACCTCTGTGCCTTGATATGCTTTTGTTAGGACTGCCCTGACTGTAGCATTGAAAGTCCTACACATTGGTAAACAGATGCTGGGGAAAGTGGGGTGCTTATACACCCTAGGCCTGGTGTACTTTCACTGACAGAGCTGATGGCTAGGGATATACATGGGAGCTAGGCATTGGCTCCCACTTGCTCTGTCTCCCAGGTATGTGCAGTGCTCACACCACACAGCTGTACTGAGGAGGCCCTCAATGATTAGCACAATGTGTAATGATATCCACTACATACAAAAAGTGTTTGGAATTGTCTCACCAGAGAAACAGTACTTTTAGTAAATACTGCTTATAAAAGTACATAATTATTTTATAATTATAATGTAATATTTATATTCTTAGCAGCACATGGGCATAAGTATTTATTTAACTAAGAGGCTTCACCAATATGGATCCCATGAATACATTCCTTATAATAAGTACTGAAGTGTAGCAGTAATTTTATTTTTTGGCAACTTTATACTATTGTGGTGTGTAGCTCTCAGATATGTTTTCAATCAGAGAATTATAAACTTTCATGTTAACAGAGACTTTCCACTTTGCTAATTTTTTTAGAATGAACATTTGCTTACTGTGAAAAGTCTATGGCCTCATTAGCTACTTAATGAATAAGTTGCTTCTGTTATGGGAATAATTGAAGTACTCACAAATCTCACTAAGGATATTGTTTAGCTCCACTGACATTTTCTTTCTGTAGCAAGACCTCACTGATGATGACACAGTGGGCAAATGTGCAGCTTGGTACAAGTTCCTTCTCTTAAGGATTAGAATCAAAAAACACATGGCAATCAGGATTTCAGAGATATTTATACCTTCACAGTCACTGAAATGTTAGCCAAGATGAGAAAACAATTGTAACTGTCTATTAATGGATGAATGCATAAAGAAAAACTAGGATATATATATGTGTGTGTGTATGTTTATGTGTTTATATAGTATACATTTAGAAATATTATTTGCCTTTAAAAAGAAGGAAATTCTGTCACATATGAAATGAATTGAGAACATTTTGCTAAGGTGAGATGACATAGTCCTACAGGGACAAATCTGTCTATAATTCCATTCTACGAGGATATATGTATATACATATGCATATGCATATATGTATATGTTTATATATGTATATATATATACACACAGACATATATATCAAATATATAGAAGTAGAGTCGAATGTGCTCATGGGATTGTGGGAAGGGGAAACGGGGGGTTGATGTTTAGCTCCCATAAAGTTTCTGCACCTTAGCATTTCTGTTGAAGATGTTTCTGACAATTTCCTACACCATAACCATCATGACATTTTTACAACAAACAACTTCAACAATAATTAGATTAGTTAAAATTCTAGGAAACTATGAAAAGTGTAACATGGATCAAGATGGATTTGTTGAATAACAATTCCTTTGTATAACTACTTAATGATAGCACAATATAATGAAAAGATTTTAATGAAATTTGTTACATTTATGTAATAAATAAGAACATTTTTTCTAAAAACCTTACTTTTTTCCGAGAAAATATTTGGACAAATGATTTAGAGACACTTTAAATGTGCAAGCTCCATTTAAAAAAAATCAATGGAACTTGGCTTTACTTGTTTAAATTCTAATTATTTTCTTTGTGTGTGCTGGGAGGACATCTTAACTAATTATTTTGCTAACACAGTGGTCTTATCTTTCACTTATTTCCTCTGAGTCCTAGTAGGTATCAAAACAAAAAGTCTTGTCTTAATTGCTAAATGCTCAGTCACTATAGTTCTAAAACATACAAATGCCATTTTGGCTATAACTTAAACATTAGAACATGAAATATTAGAAGAATATCACATTTAAGGAGATAGACAGAAATTTTCAATGGAGTCTAGGGAAGGAACTCAGCAATAAATCATTCATAGAGCTACTGATGTGAGAAATGAGCAAACGTTTCAATCATTAAAAATTTCCCTGGCTAATGGAAAGTTAAGCTCTATCTCTAATTAACCACTTGTAAACCTGAAGTAGACCTGTGTGTGGTTCAAGTGGTAGAATGCCATCCTTGAGCAAAAAAGCTAAGGGATAGCACTTTGGCTCTGAGCCCCAATACAAGCACAACAAATAAACATGCAATGAACCCACTTATTATTGACCCTATAACTAGGAAGTAGATTTACAAGATCTGGAACTCTATATGAAGTATGTGGTATGACTATTAATTTTTGTCAGAGTTTGAAAGCAGAAGCCACAATATGGGAAACTTATTGAACCAGGCTTCAATGAGGAAGTAAGACTTGAACAGGTTTTTAAATCACTGGAAACTTTGACTTGGTGAGGAGGCAGTAGATGGGTGGCCAAGGTGGGTGGGACTACACAAACAAAGGTGTGCAAAGCAAAACTTAGTGAGGTGTGTTTGGGGAACAATTGGGTGGACAACTTCATGGGAACTAAAGGCTCCTGGGAAAAATGATTAGAAATGAGGTAGAAGTCGGTGGAAGGTCTTAAATGTCAATGTGCTCTTGTTGCTGTAGGAATTCAGGAACATTTGGAAGTCCATAGGGAGAACCAGAACTGAAAAATTCAGGCTCTGAGAGATGAAGAGGCTGTTCTAACAATGGACAAGGGCATAACTAGACTCCCATTTCCAAAAAGCCAGATGTGGAGATGGGACTCAAGTGGTAGAATGGAAATGGGAAGGAGAGGATGAGATGGTGGGCAGGAGGAGGAAGAATTTGTGAGATGTGATGCATGACAGAAAAAGGAGGGGAAATGTGAGGTGGGATCTTCAAGATTCCTGTGCGTTGGAAGTTGGTGAGCAGGAGTGAAAGCTGTCCCCAGTCTTTGGTTGTTGGAGAAAATAGACCATTCTGTGCTCAGGCTAGTGTGGCTGGTCTGAATTGCTCACAGGGGCCCACTTGCTGGGGCCTGCAGCAGGCTTCCTGGGAGCACTGGCTCCCTTTCTCACCCACTGGACCATATCACCTTTGGGTACTTCAAGGTAGGGCTTGTCTCACAGTTGAGTGAGTTTCTCATGGCTGCCACCTAGGTTGCCATGCTCTACTTCCCATAAGACAGGACACACATGTGCCTCAGTGTCTCACCACAGCAGATATGCTCCTAGATGTGCATGTGTCATCATCGACCTCTACCCTCATAAACAAGGCAGTCTGGACAGAAATAGCAGGAGTTTGGCCAAGGATTAGAGGAAGGACAGCCATCCAGAGTCTTTATCCGTGTAGTCTCTGTGGGCTGATGATTTATCATTATTCAGTTGCTTAACATTAATTACATCTATATTCTATGAAATATAGGGATGATATTGGACCCCTGTAGAGATGGTGACGCCAAGCAACTAGACAAATGTCCCTTCTTTTGTGGTTATATTTCGTTTACATTGTTGTTGGTTTCCATATTTTTCAGTGTGGCCCTTGTGATGAAGAATTGTTTAAAGCAATTTACCACTCAACCACTTCTCTTATTTCTGTTTCCTTCTTGGCCCAGAGAGCATTTTTTTTTAACTGTGGTCTACATAAGGTCAAGATGTCCAGGTCAAATGTCTACAAAAATAAAGACAAAAAAAGGTGGGTTTTTTTTTTTTGCTAGTTCTAAGGACTGAACCCAGGACCTTACACATGCTAGGCAAATGCTCTAATGCTGAACTCTCCAGCTGAATTCAAGTATTTTTGTATTGGACAACAAATGTAGTGCTTAGAGGATCAGAGAATTAGAGGGCTAGAAGAGGCCTTTTTTTTTTTTTTGGCCAGTCCTGGGCCTTGGACTCAGGGCCTGAGCACTGTCCCTGGCTTCTTCCTGCTCAAGGCTAGCACTCTGCCACTTGAGCCACAGCGCCGCTTCTGGCCGTTTTCTGTATATGCGGTGCTGGGGAATCGAACCTAGGGCCTCGTGTATTCGAGGCAGGCACTCTTGCCACTAGGCTATATCCCCAGCCCGCCTTTTTTTTTTTTTTTTTAATCACTTCCCTCTTTCTTTATGCTTTAGGAAACTGAGGACCAGAGGGTAACATAACTTACGTTATTGGCTGGTTGTGGACCGGGGTCCAAAATTAGATTGTTTCCTTTAAAAAGTATCAGCTGTAGTCAGATGCCAATGGCTCATTTTAATCCTAGATACTCAGGAGGCTAAGATCCACAGATTAGGTTTTAAGTCAACATGGGGCAGACAAATCCAAGATACCCTCATCCTTAATAACAAAGAAAAACCCCAAAAGTAGAGGGATGGCTCAAGGGGTAGAGTGCCAGCCTTAAATAAAAAAGCTAAAAGAAAGCACCAGGCCTTGAATTCAAGCCCCAGTAACTGTATCAAAAAAAAAAAAAAGTCAGCTGAGAAGTGATATTAGTCTTCTAAGATGATCAGATTTTAGGTTAATTTTGATATTCATTCACTTATTTACTCAACAGATCTCTTTGGACAGCACAGTGCTAGGGGTCACAAGCATGATTTTGAGCAAATGGGTAGTCCCTTCTCTCATGGAACTCATTTTCTGATGCTGTGGCTTAAAATGGTTCTATGAAGGCAAACAGTGATGCTGTTCCGATTGAGGTGATACATGGATACTTTAGACTTATTTTTAATGGTATCTAGTTTCATATATGTGTGTGTGCATGCATGCGTGCATATATATAATATATTATATATGTATATATAATTACCAGAATCGAGTATTGCATGCCTACATTGGAAATTAAAATGCCAGTTAAAATAGATGCAGAGAATTTGGCTTGCCTTTCAACATTTCTAAAAAAAAAAAAAAAAAAAAAAACTGGCTTGGCACAGAGCCATGTCCACACATTTCTCTTCACTTACTTAAATTTCCTGCCTGGACTTGCAGCCATTTGAATTTCCACCTGGGAGTCGACACAGGCCATGGCAGCTACATCAAACTTGTATGTATTCTATTCCAAAGCACATAATTAACTTCTTCAGTAAGAATTACTTGGGGCATGGTGTTTGTAGGTTGTGCTCATTTAGACAGGAGGTAATCAACACATGTTTATTGACTACATCATTGATTAGGCAGGACTCAACTCTGTTAAAGTAACTCCAAAGTTCATACTTTCACTGGATCACAGTATTTGTGTCTAGAAGATACCTGACAGATGATGTAGTGATGTCCTCTTATTAATCTAGAAAAAGTAAAGTGACTTATAGACATAGAAGTTATTTGTATTATTTAAAAACCACCTAATGTGGGTAAGAGATGCTTCCTTATATTTGATGAAGAACAGAGTTGATAAAATAGATACAGTTGTTTGGAGCCTGAGCGCCAAACACACACACACACACACACACACACACACACACACGTTCGCTAGGGAAAAGTACTTAATCTCTTTTAGCATTAGTCTCCTAATTATTGGAAAAACTGACAAAGAGTATTAAGGCCAGGTTAAGGTTCAGTCTTGTTTTCAGTTATTGACAGCAGGTATTATTAATTAACCATGGTCATACCATTAAACATGTCAACAGGAGTATGATGACTCAGACTGAAGCTAAAGGAGATGGAAACTACTCATAGAAAAGCTTTGCTATTGAATAAATTGTATGTAAATAATTACAGCAAAAGTAAAACGACTTCTTTGCAAGTCATCTGGCTTGCTAAGTCCTCAGACTGGAACTTTCTTTGCCCAAATATCTACATATCAATCATCTCTTCTAAGTATAGGTTTACTGACAGATTTATTGTTGTTGATGTGGTACTGAGGAATCGAACCCAGGACCTCATGCATGCTAGGCAAGCACTCTACCACTAAGCCTCATTCCAGCCCTAGATATAGATTTAAAAGTCACCTTCTGAGCAAATTCTCTCCTGATATCCTGCTGAATGGAAATTCCTTTTCTCCTTCCTATATGACTTTTCTCCCTGGCACTTAACATCTCCTAAAATATAATATTCTTATTTAGTGTATTTGTGGTCTCCTGTAAAGTTCATGATTCCTGAAAGGGTGCTTGGCACATAGTAGGCATTCAATAAATATTTCTTGAATGGATAAATTATTAATCCCTAAACTACTAAAATGAGAAGCATAAATCCCACTTAACTTGAGCTACTAGAATTAAAGGAGATAATCATTATGCTAAAACACTGTGGCTTAACACATGTCTTCATTCTAGTGTTAACCTTTTGAATTCCTGGCAAAAAATTATATAGAGTCAGGTTATCTCTAATTAATACTTCCATAAAGAATGGAAAATGATAGGAAGCTACTCCCAGCCTCAAGTAAGGCTATGACCTGGCTTGCTGTTTACCTCCTGACATTGTAATTCACTGCTGTTTTCTCTTTTTTACATTCTTTCTATAAGGATGTTGGAAACTGCTAGGGTGTAGATTATTGATTGTCCATTTTCATCTTTCCAGTTATTATCTACAGCCACAACAGAGTATGTGGCTGGGAAAAAACAATCTTTAGAAATACTTGCATAAATTGAAGTGCAATTCAATATATCCTTTGGATTTGTCAAAAAACTTAACTAGATTTTCCTCTCCCCCCACCCCATTATAGAGCGTTGCTTTCCAATGATCTTAAACAAGGTTTCACATTACAATGAGGAGCTTAAAGCAACAACAACAACAAAAACAATGCCAAAATCTCATCCAAAGGAAGTGAAGGGTTTGGAGTACTAGAATTATTTTTTTACTCTCTCCGAGAGTCTTTCTAACTGGGTTAAATCAGCTGCTGTTAAATGGAAGTAACATGAATTGAGAGGTATTTAGGTAAGGAGCTAAGTATGGTGATTTTCTCGTCATGGTACTGTTAGTATTAAAATGATTTCCAAGCCCTGGTTAAACAATGAACACACATTTACTGCTTAGCTTTATGGAGAAACTAGAAATGTATTAAGTCTCATTGAAAATGACATTACATTTCTCAGTGGTTTTCTCTCTGGATTTGCCTGCTAAAATGCACACATAGGAGGGGATAACATAAAAATCTAGATCTGGATTTTATGTGAAGTACGAGAAATGTTCTGAATGAAATATAAGCTCTGTCTGATTCAGGCCCATGTGATTGTCATTTTCTCTATGCTGTGGCTAGAAATGTTAAATTTTCTTACAGGAAAAAAAAATCTGATCTTCAATTTTCCATTTATACATAGGCATGGAGCATACCTTCCAAAGGTAATGTCCACAAATGCATGTTTCTTTTTATTTTTCCTATTGTGAATGGAACTAGATATTCCATTAAAGTATCTGCTGTTTTTCTCATACACTAGGCTAACTGTACAGTCTTTGATGGTCCCCAGGTCTAAAATGTCTCCTCTATGCCCTGGCTTGCACAAAGAATACTCCTGCAACACCAGTTAATAATTTGGCCATCCCAAGAGTCCAGAACACCGAGTTAATTTTTCACAGAGCTTCCCAGATGTGTGGGAAGACTCGCTCACTGCATATCCTGCCAGTATGTATTTTAGATTTTCACTTGACCTTTCTTGTATTTGATATGAAACACATGTTAAAAAGCAATACCTGACAAATAATAAAGTGAACTTTTTTGCATAAGCAAAGAACCCCATAAATACCTACTTTGCAAAGTTTTCAATGGCAACAATGTAAGGTTTTCATTGTGAAACCCAGTTAGCAGTTAGCCAAGTTAATCATACATCTTGACAATGATTCTTTATCCAACTCCACTTTGGTATTCAGTGGGTGGATCATTAAGCTCATGAAGAAATAAATGAGAGAATTCTCGGGTAATGAAAAACATCTATATAACATGTGGAGAAGTGCATAGGTTTTTTTTTTTTATATACTAAATTCTGAATTTCAACTTTAAGAGGTACCTGCTCTGATCCCAGCTGGTTCATTTGAGCTCTTAACTTCTGGGAAGTTAAGAATAACAAGGTGATTCTGGATATTCCAAGAAGCTCCTGTATTAGTGGCTTCCCTTATTAGGTATTTTCCATGCCTTTTCTCTTGGTGGCTGGCAGAACGTCATATGCAGCTTTATTTTTCCTTTTCCTTTATGCCTATATTTTCTTTGCTATTTAATTTTTAGAGAACTCTGGGGAGAACCATACTACACCATATGAGCCCTTTCTTCTTACATAAATTTTATTTCTATTTTACCATTCTATTTTATCCAGATCTAGTTTTAAAAATCATGGATTTGTGAAATATAATTGTGAATACAGACTCTGGTGAAGGATCAAATAGATATGCCAGATTTTTGAGGGCAAGGAGCTGCCATTGAAGAATAAATGAAGCTATCGTTAGCTGTGTCAAAACACGGCATAAATTCTATTGCAATCCTACTGGTATTAAAGTTTTCCTGGAGCTAAAATATTCAGCATTTCAGAAAAACAACAACTACTAATATTTTTATGGAGTATCTACAATGAACTAGGCACATTTATTATCTCATTTTTCTGTCCTCAGAACAGATGAACCATTTTTGGAGGGATTGGATTCATAGTCAAATTACCTCATCCAGGAGTGACATCAATACAAGGATGAATGAGAAGCTCCAACCCTTCATCCCTTGCATGAAAACATCAAAATGCAAGCAGAAACTGTCAGAACTAAATTTGACAAAGTTCTAGAAAATAGCCCAAGGTTTATAGCAACCAAAAAAATACTAAAACATCCTTCCAAAATAAAAGGCATCCTAGAAATGGCATTTAATCTAACTTCACCCGCTCTGGCTCAGGTGCATTTGTTTTTCCTAATCTCTCTGGGGATGACCTGAAGATCAAATGCAAGGCACTTGTCAATCAAGCTGAATGGAAAAATGGAGGGCCTTGCTAGGACACTTGATAATGCAGATGAACAAACTGTAGCTGCATGGGATAAAAGATTATGTTGAAAGCCAAGGAGAAAAGTGTATTGTTTCATATGTTTTATATTAACTAACTCATTTTATTTTCTGCCTGTCCTGGAGCTTGAACTCAGGGCCTGGGCACTGTCCCTGAGTCACTCTGTACTCAAGGCTAGCTCTCTACGACTTGAGCCACAGCGCCATTTCTGGCCTTTTCTTCTTATGTGACGCAGAGGAATTGAACCCAGGGCTTCATGAGTGCTAGGCAAGCACTCTACCATTAAGCCACAGTCCCAGTCCTGAATTTTTTAAATTTAAAATTTATTTCCTCTTAAGCATAGAGCTTATTTCTGTAATATTTGCTTGAAGAACTGAATTCATTCCTGGTAGACTTCCCATTCACTTTCTTCTCAGATGGCGCGGAATAGAATAATATTTTAATGATTTGTTTCTTATGGAAAAATAAAGATGATTAAAATAGGGTATCTTTGCACAATGGCATGGTTAAAATTTTTTTTTTTTTTTTTTTTTTGGCCAGTCCTGGGCCTTGGACTCAGGGCCTGAGCACTGTCCCTGGCTTCTTCCCGCTCAAGGCTAGCACTCCGCCACTTGAGCCACAGCGCCGCTTCTGGCCGTTTTCTGTATATGTGGTGCTGGGGAATCGAACCTAGGGCCTCGTGTATCCGAGGCAGGCACTCTTGCCACTAGGCTATATCCCCAGCCCCATGGTTAAAATTTAATGAAAGCCAAATCTTTATTTCTAGGACATAATTAAAAATGGGAGGAGAGAGCAGAGAAGGCAATATATATATATATATATATATTTCTCTAATAAAATAATTCATTGCTTTTGCCTATTAATTTTCATTTAGATATCCCCAGACTGCAAGCTCTGTAGAAGAAAACATTGTGTCTTGAGATTAAAAAGCCAAATTCCAGGGATAATAGTAGCATGTTAACATTGTTCATAATAGTCAACCAAAGGATACTTGTTAAATGAATGAATGATAAATATCTGTTCTCCTGCTTTCTCTCCCTCCCTCCCCCTTCTCTCTGTCGCTGTCTCTCTCAGTCTCTCGGTCTCTCTGCCTCTCTCTGTCTCTCTGTCTCTCTCAGTGCATATCTATATTGCCACTAGGTAGATGCTGTTCAAAGTCAAAAGCAGATTCTATGTAAACATACAGAAGATAGTTGCCTGTGCTATTTTATTTTCTATGTATGCAAATTCTCCCTTGCATTATAAAAGCAAATAAATTTAAGCTTGAACTTGCTATTGATTCACAACCTTGGGATTACAGTAGAGCAATATCAGGAAGTATGTAATGGTCAGTTTCTGTGAGTGTTAGTTATCTAAACTTGCTCTGCAAACTTCTCTTACCATTCCCATTGGCCCCAGAAAGCCGTTAGCACTCAAGTGCACAAAGGAAAATGAATCCAAACAGTCTATTACTTAAACATCTGCTGAAGTCATCTCATCCTGTTACATTTACTTTATAACTGCCACAAAATGCCAATTCCATGTACATTGGTCCCCTGTGCTTATTCTTAAAGAAATGGATGAATATCTTCTTCGAATAGTCATGGAAGAGATCCATTTTTATACTAAGACTATTTTTCAAGGGGAATGGTAATTCCTAACTATCAGATGAAGTGTCTGGGAAGAACTCTGTCCTTATACCTTACAAACCACCACAAACAGTTTCTGGAAGTTTCTTTCAGCAAATACTCATGCACACATACCTACAACATACACTGGAGTGATTTCTTCTGTGAGTGTGCCTGCATGCTTATGTGTACACATTAGGGCTTTATTCTCTGTAATGAATAGCAAGAATGAGGTTTCAGGGCCAGGAAGGAGAGTCTAGATTAAAAGAGTCCAGATTAAAATCTTTGGAATTTCATTCATGAGCTAGTCACTTCACTTACCAATACTTTGTTCTCTCAATTAACACTACTAAGAAGCCTATATACAAAAATAAAAGAAAACATTTATTTCAGGGCAGGAGTGTGTTATGCATATAGGTGATAATTAACAGGACTCTGTATAGTAATTAGATGCTGAAAGAGACTAGAGGAGAACAGCTCAAATCACAGCAGTTTGTACAACTCTCCTGGAGACCTGTCAGACTTTACCCATGATGTTACAGAAAATCTGCCTCAAAAATTGCTAAGGTAGGTAAAAATCTGACAGTATTTATCATCCATTCCTCAAATCCTCCAAGCTACTTAAAGTGGAAAATTCCTTCTCCATATATTTTAAAAGAACATATTTATCTTTCATTCCCATCTAAAGAGAAAGGGTCAGCAATAACAATATTTGGGTAGATTATTCATATTTGAAAATAAAATGATAATCCATGATAATATACAGATGAATTTTATTTTATTTTTGTGCCAGTATTAGGGCATTATTAGGGCAGACATTCTCACTTGGCTTTTTTGTGTGTTCTACCACTTGAATCATACCTCCCCTTCCAGCTTTCTGCTTTGAGTTGAAGATGAGAGTCTCAGATTTGTCTGGGATCCTCAGATCTCAGTCTCCTGAGTAGCTAGGTTTACAGGCATGAGCCAAAGGTGCTCAGCTAGAACCAATTAAAAAAAATTGAGGCCTTGATTTAAATCTCTGTATACCTTTTAGGTGCATTGTGCTAAGTGAGACTTGTTAATCTTCCTTTTGAAAACAAATGAAATCACTGCTTACAAAACCTCTTAATGTTACTTGCAGAGAACTGGAAGTATCCTAACCTGATACAGAATGAAGAAGTAGTTATGTAAAGCCTGACATATTCACTATTCATGTGAGAGCTATAAAGTATTTATTGTGCGTGTTTGTCTGTTTTGTGATAAGGGCCCACTGTAGCACTAAGGCTGGCCTTGAACTCACTTTTTTTGCTTCAGCTTTCTGATTGCTGAAATTAGATTCCCAGCTAAAAGTGTTTTTAACAATACTGATAAATATTGCCATAATGTTAAATAAAAAACAAATCACAATATAATATTGTGTTTCAGTTGTGTTTTGAATAGTCATTGTGTGAATCAGTGCTTATTGTGATAATAGAGAACTTATAGAAGCTTATTTGTTTCCTATCTTCCTTTACTTTAGAAATATTTTGTATTATCTTGATAATTTAAAAATTATTCAACATTTAAGTCTCTCTCTCTCTCTCTTTCCTCTTCTCTTAATGTCTTCCTTATTCTGCTGTGAAAAGAACAACTCAGCTGGTATCTAGGAAATGGAGTTGAGGGATAACTGTCATGATTGGAAAAATCCCTGTATAAAATGTTATAAAAAAAAAAAAAAAGGGCTGAGAACATAGCCTAGTGGCAAGAGTGCTTGCCTTGTACACATGAAGCCCTGAGTTCAATTCCCCAGCACCACATATATAGAAAATGGCCACAAGTGGCGCTGTGGCTCAAGTGGCAGAGTGCTAGCCTTGAGCAAAAAGAAGCCAGGGACAGTGCTCAGGCAACTGAGTCCAAGGCCCAGGACTGGCAAAAAAAAAAAAAAAAGAGACAAATGATACAGGATTTGAAGTGACAATATTCTACTTATTTCAGTCAGGCTGTGGGTGAACTTGAGTGCATATGTATCCTACCTGCAGTCTTCAGCTCTATTTTGGAGTTGTAGAGTTTTTCTAGACTTGTGCAAATGGGTTTTGTTTTAGGTACAAAGTGTTCTCCAAGAGGGCTCATGGGCCCGGAGGTTTGGTCTTAGACTGATAGTGATATATCAGGCGGTTCTGAAATTTTAAATTCTGGGATCTAATTGGAAAAAGTAAAGTACTGAAGCCTGCCTTTGATGCTTAGACCAAGAGCCATTCTCTCTCTCTCTCTCTCTCTCTCTCTCTCTTCTCTTCTTTTCTCCTCTTCCTCTCTCTCTCTTTTCTTCTCTTCTCCTCTTCCTCTTCCTCTCTCTCTCTCTCTCTCTCTCTCTCTCTCTTCTCTTCTTTTCTCCTCTTCCTCTCTCTCTCTTTTCTTCTCTTCTCCTCTTCCTCTTCCTCTCTCTCTCTCTCTCTCTCTCTCTCTCTCTCTCTCTCTTCTCTTCTTTTCTCCTCTCTCTCTAAGCCTTTGGAACTGATGAGGGGAGATTTGGAAACGTTTGTAGGAACAGGCTAGCAAAACCCTAGAAAAACCATAAGAAGAGTTTAATGGGAGAGTCTGGTTTCACCCCAGAAGATCAGAAGAGGGCTGTGAGCAAGGGCCAGAACTCTTTCAAGGTGAGAGATGCTGAGTATGGAGCTTTAGGATTTGTTTGTCCTGCTGTGTTTTGGGTCTTGTTTTGGTCCAATATATATATATATATTTTTGCCATTGTCCTATCCCTTCCATTTGCAATGGGAATGTTTTACTTCTTCATAACTTTTTTTCCTTTTTAAAATTCACAGTGGATCATAGCTGAGAGTTGCCGTATCAGCAAATGTTTTGAACTTGGGCTTTTGAACCATGTTGGAACTGTTAAGACTGATGACTCTTAATGGAAAAAAAAAATGCATTTTGCCTAATGAGATGGACAAGAGTATTTTGGGGGCCAGTGGGGGAATGTTATGGTATGTATAGCACTTGTATACTAAAAATGATCTTGTGTTGGGGGGTTGAGTCCCTGCTGCTGGTAGTATTTTCGAAGGGTCTAGAAACATCAGGAGTTTGATGTAGCTGAGAGAAATATGTTTCTGAGGGGTTGTGGTTGGGAGTAACGTGTCTCTACTTTCTTCCTTTGGCTCTCTCTGTTTCCTGTCTTCCATGAGGCATATTAGTCTTTTCTACACACACCCTCTGTTATAATTTTCTGCCTCACAGTAGGTCCAGAAAAATAGATTCAAGTGACTACATACAAAACCTTCTAAAATATTGTTTTCTCAGGTATTTTGTTCACTGTCACGAGACAGATAACGAATACACTAGAATCTCTGATATGAATTCAGAACAGTTTCATTCTGCATCATTGCAAAATACAAAAGTTACAAGGACTATCAAACTTCCCTATGTGAATTTCCTTTAAATTCCACGGTTTGCAATCATTAGTTCTATTGACTTGTTTCCCCATCAGCTTTGTTCTCTCCGGAAGTAAACCCACATTCCAGCAAGATACTTTGGTAACTTCCCAAAGACCAACACAGAAAATGCCAGAGAAAGGTTACCTTCGGCTACCATGAACTCTGAATTTCATACTTGTGTATATTGTAATGAGTTCCTGCTCTCTGGGAAAAACCACAACAACAACAAGAACAACAACAACAAAAACAAAAACAGATGGAAGAAAACAAAAGAAAGAGAACTCTAAATATGGAATTTTAATATGTCATGCAGAAATAGTCCCAAACATTCCTAAAGACTTTAAATTTGTTTATAATCACAATGACAACACACTAAATTGACATAGCTTTTCAATTAGTCTTATGCACCTAGTTTCTAATTTTTTTTCTTCGACAGATAATTGTTGGAAGAACACAAAACTGGAAGGCTCATCTAAGATCATGTAGAGAAAAAAATACTAGAAAACAATTAGAGGAACAAAAAGTATGCTTTTTGGTCATAATTATAATGTCTAAACAATTTCTACCATCTAGTATTTTTTAAAGTGACTTATATTCTTTATAAGTGCCCTTATGTGAAAACAATCAGTTATGTTAAAAACAAATCCAAGTTTGGTGCTGGTGTCTCACTCCTGTAATGCTAGCTTTTGAAGAGGCTGAGATTTGAGGATCATGGTTTGAAGCCAGGCTTGTCTCCAATTAACTACTAAAAAAGCTGGAAATGGAGCTATGGTAGAGCACTGAGCAAAAAAGCTCAGGAACAGCACTCAGACCCTGAGTTCAAGCCTCAGGTTACACACACACACACACACACACACACACACACACACACACACACACACACACGCTAATAGCAATTGAAGTGTAAGTCTAGGGATGTGGCTCAGTGGAAGAGCACTTGCCTAACATATGTTGGCCCTGAGTCTTCTCCCTAGGACTTAAATAAATATAAGTAAATACAGAATGATAATATGACAAGAGGGAGCTGTCATTCATCAGGCAATCTCAAATTAGGGGTGTTCACAAATGTGAATTTGGGGAGTCTGAATTCAAAGGTAGATTGGAGAATTTGTTAATTATTTAGAAGACAGTTACAAAGGGGGTAAACCATTTCTTGTGTTGAAAAATGTGGCCAGTGAAGACAGGACTATCATATTAATTTTCTTAAAGTGAAGACCAGACTGTGAAGACTCTGTGACTGTTGATTATCTTCACATAATATAACACCAGGGAAAAACAAGCATGGAGCATGGTGGGTCTGGATAACAGAGTCTGGCTAGTGATATGCAGGTTGAGGCTCTGGAATCTTCTCTAGAACTACGAAAAATAAGGCAACATTTTCCTTGTGTGCCTTGGCTAAGGATGAGGGGTATGCTGTGCAAACTTTCACATATCCTCCTAAGGTTCAGGTCATTGGAGAACATTTTTCTGAAGTCAGTTCACTTAAACTCTAAAGCAAATTAACCAAACATTGTAAAGCAAAGAGGTTCAAAATGAAATGTAAAATCCAACCACATTTTAGGCACAAGAAAAAAAACAATATTGCTTAAAAGCAAATAATTTTTATAAAAAGCTTGAGAGAAGTTTTGAAAGGGAGAGAGTACAAACAATAGTTATTTGAAATAATGAATAAGATCCAGTGTTGCGCTTCCATTATGAACTAGGCATTCCTGACCAATTCATTTTTTGAAACCTGGGGCCAAAGAAACATGAGTTCAAAACAGAGTGTAGGGCAGTCTTAACTTTGAGGACACATGTACCATATCAACTCATGGCCCTATGTGTGTGAGTTTCCTTAGTGTTAGGTAATTATTTTATTAGTCTCTCACTTTCCCAGATAAGTTGTAATATATACTAAGAGAATTGTAATACTGATCAGTTTGTCTCAAAATAGATTATGAGTCACTTAGAAGGGATTCCAGAAACTAGAATTTAAGAACACATTTAAAAAAATTACATATGACTCAGTTTCAACACATTTTATATAACATTGGTTAGTTCCTCCTATAATTGCTTTTATGCATCAATAGTCTTAGTTGACTTCAAAATTCATTAAGGGATGACTGTGTTGGGGTGGCTTGCAATATAACTCAAATATCTAAAATAGCATTATTCTAAGTATTGAACATGAGAGGTTTCTGGAGATGATTATGCTAATTGTGAAGCTTAATGGTTTGCTACATGGTGAGCCCCAATTCTGTCTTCAAAAGCCAGGATGCTATTAACTCCTAAGTGTTAATAGGATTAGGTAGAAGCCATTAACATGATTTTCAATTTCTTTGCACCTCTCACCAACATTACATTTCAGTGCAGTCACAGCAATCATCCCCAAACATACTGCTGTCTTAAATAGAAATTAATCATAGTGAGTGAATACTCTCTACTTTCATTGGCCTAATTTCCAGAAAATAAACTCAATTTCATTTATACACAAATTTAAAGGAATATGGTTTTCTATTGTGGCTTTGTTTGCCGAGTCCCAACATATAGTGTGGTTCCTCTGAAACAGTTTTATACCCAGACATTATCTCCTCTCAACAGTGGCTTGGTGGAGGGAGTATAGTCATGTGTTGGCAATAATGGACAATTCAAATACGAATAAACTTGTCATTGGGAGTATCTGTAAATTACTCACCAAGCTCACATAGTTTTGAACCAGTAAGAGTATGAATATAAATCATATATTCTCCATCTGATAGTTCCCTTTCTTTATGGGAACTTAGGTGATGTTGTAATTTTTTTTTTTTAAGAGTTCAGATTTTAAAAAAAGATTAACTACATCCCTGGGATAGGATTGTCTTCCAGATGGAAAGCTAATCTCATTTTCATTCTCTCACCATTCACATCAGAAAAATAAATAATCTACATCCTGCCTAAACACACCTGTATTATTTCTCATGAGAACAAGAAACAGGTTGGCTTATGAATTTAGAAAATGGCCATAAGATTTTAGACAATCATTGACTTCGGATGTGGGAAGGATCTTGGAAATCGATTTCATCCCCTCACAAGTAACAAGAATTAGGAAAACTGTTTGTGGAAACCCATTAGCATCTGGAATGAGGTAAGTCCCTTTTTCAGCATTAATTACACTCACTGCTATATACAGAATAGATTCTGGCAACTACTTTCCCATGTGGTACTAGTCCAGAGTAGACTTGAAGTGGTAGAAGTAGGGGCAGCCATCTAAAGAACTTGCTAGAAACAATATTTTTTTTTTTAAAAAAGAAACAGGACTAAAGAATAATAAATCTCTCACATGATTATCCAGATCAGTCCTTTATAAAAAAATTCCCTCAAACCTTTCATATATCATCAAAGATGATCTTGAGACACTAGCATGGAAATAATTAGTACTTTTAATTAATACAACTGGGAAATAAGACAGACCAACTTTAATTAGGATCTCCAATCTGGAGCACATTTAACATATATAAACCAAAGTTCTAACACACAAGATGAGTTATATTACAAAGTGGAAAGAGTATAATTGGATTCAGGACAAATTCACTGCATTAAAAAAACATAAACTCTGGGGCCTAAAAATTAGATTGTCTCAAATATTCAGCAATACATTTTTAGGACACCTTACCTATATAAGATGGGTTTTTTACTACTTAAAATTAAAATGCTTTAAAGTCTTATATCGCACCAACTTTGCAGATGAAAAAATGAAAATGAAAATTGTCATCTATATTAGAAGCCTGCCAAAACATTTCTGAATACAGTCTTGGCAAGAAGGGGGAGATGCTGTTACATTACCACTGACCCATGGGAGCAAGCACATCTGGAATGGTAATGATCCCAGGAGCTTTAGGATCTAAGTTGGGGGAAGGGGAAGCAGCCATCTGTTGCAAAGGAAATCTGGACCAAGTGTCCCCCACAACAGAAAGAGGTCATACTACTTTGAATGCACCCAACCTTAAAAGCTAAGAAGTCTTGGAAATGGTACTTGAATGGGAGAAATGGACAGCATTGTTCTGTAAGAAATTTCAGCAGTGGCTTCTCTTTAAACTACTTGCAGACTGCACATGGGTGTTGGGTCCACTCTACATTGAACATGAAGCCTTCATTTACCAGGGATCTCTACAACACCAGGATCACTGGTGAGGGACTGGAGGATGTGCAGCTGATAGTACCAATATGTTGAAAAGTATCAGGATAAAGGAAGGAATAGTTAAATATCAGAGTAATAAAAAGGAAAAAACAAAACCTACTGTATCTTAAAGGGGACTAGATGAAGATAATAAAGGGCAATGGAAAGGGAGTTGTGGGTAAGGAGCAGTGATAGTATTCTGGAAGGCTATGTTAGGGAAGGCCTGCTAAGCTGTTGACTCCAAGGCAGAGGTGACTGGAAAAGAAGTCATTCGTATGTGAGGCATCTTTTAAATGTGCCATCTTTAGTAGGAAGTCACATCTCAATCGAATGAACAGTTTTCTGAATTATTAATTAATTAATGGGCAGTACTGGGGCTTAACCTCTGGGGCCTAGATGCTGTCACCTAGCTTTTTCATTCAAGGCTGGGGTTCTGTACTTGAGCAATTCCTTCACTTCTGGCCTTTTGGTGGTTAATTGGAGTTAAGAGACTCAGATTTTTTCCTGCCCAGACTCACTTTGAACTGTGATTTTTTAGACCTCAGCTTCCTGAGTAGCAAAGATTACAGGTGTGAGCCACTGCTGTCCAGCTTCTAAAGATACTTCTTTAAGAGAGGGCTTTGTCCAGGTTCCCATGGCTCATGCCTGTAATCTTAGCTACTTGAGAGGCAGAGGCAGGAGGACTATAGTTAGTAGCCAGCATAGAGCAAAGTGAGCACAAGATCTTATCTGAAAAACAAACCAGAGGCAAAAGGACAAACTAAATGAAAAGCTTACTGGTAGAACATGCACAAAGCCCTGAGTTCAACCTCAGTTCCACAATGAATGAATACGCGAATGAGTAAATAAAATGGGGCTTTGAAATAAGAACTAAGATGGAGGAACATGGAAGTCAGGGTCAGTAATAGAGCTGTTCTGATGGTATTTATCTAATATTGTCATTGAGTCCTTTGAATATTTAGACTTCAAACTAAGAATCACTGCTTGAGTCTGAACTAGATGGCACACCGAAAGTCTGAATAGATATTTCAACTAAGGGTTTGAGAACAAAATCTGATTCTCATGTCTTCAAAAGTAAATACTAAGCTTTTGCTCTCTGACACAAGAAATATAGACTCAATAATTTAGAGTTAAAAATAATAAATATATGTCCTCTTTAGTATACTAATGATGACATCAATTATACAATGGGAAACTCCCTTCAGGTACAAGTAATGTATCCAGAGATACAATGTGTTTAATCCATGTGTTCAAGGAAGTTTTATTCTTTCTATCCCTCCCATACTCCAGTGCTGGCTCTTCTCATCACTACATTCCCTATCACTTCTACCTCTTCTCCCCACTACAGTTACCCACATTATGGTAAATGTTTTGGACCACTTTGTTGCTATAAGGTACAAACAATAAGAAAGCATAGTCTACCCCAGCAGAGGGGAAATCCCCCTTCTTGATGAAACACCCTGTATGGCATTGGTGAAGCACGAGGCTAGAGTAGTCTTTGTTGCACTTCTTGTTTAGTTCAACCTCATACCTGCTATGGACTTCTGTAAAAATTTTCTACCTATGGCCCACTCAAAGGCACAAACACAAGACCCAAAATAGCCTTCACCATGTCTCGGATGCAACACAGAACAAAACTCCACTATTTTATGAATCAAGTGCATTGCTTCTGTCACAAGGAGGAAATGAATCCTATTAACTTGAGCTTGATAAATGGGTTTTCATCACGGAGGCTGTAATGCAGTTATTTGTGTTTAGATAGGGATGTGATGTGCCTGATTAGGAAAGCAGAAGCTGGATGGATGCACCATGCCTGAGCCTCATGAGTCACGTCACTGACTCACAGGCTGTCCTTACCATGGAAATGGGAGTCAGAGCGGACTCTGGAAGACTCTGCCATACAATGTGATCAGGTAACTTTAGCCTGTGCATTTGTTGACTGGTATATTAAATTTCTTTTGTACTTGGTGTTTCTAACTTGGCTATTATCATTCACAATAGCCATTACCAATCTGTTATATGACCTCATGAGAATACATGTAGATTTTATTCTCTCTCTCTCGCTCTCTTTTTTTTGCCAGTCCTTGGGCTTGAACTCAGGGCCTGAGCTCTGACCCTGGCTTCTTTTTGCTCAAGGCTGGCACTCTACCACTTGAACCACAGTGCCACTTCTGGGTTTTTCTATATATGTGGTGTTGAGGATTTGAACCCAGGGTGTTACATATATGAGGCAAGCGCTGTACCACTAGGCCATATTTCCAGCCCCACAGCTTTTATTCTCAACCCATGAAGTCAAGCCTGTGACTTCTGTTTGAATCTTTGATTACTAGTTGAGTTCTCAAAGTTGTTAAGATTTTGACTAGTAATAAAATTTGTACATCTTCAGTGACTATAAATTTCTCAGAAAAAACCCCACTTCTTTAAGTACTGCCATTTTATTTTTTGGCCAGTCCTGGGCCTTGGACTCGGGGCCTGAGTACTGTCCCTGGCTTCTTTTTGCTCAAGGCTAGCACTCTGCCACTTGAGCCACAGCGCCACTTCTGGCCATTTTTTGTATATATGGTGCTGGGGAATTGAACCCAGGGCTTCATGTATACAAGGTCTTTTTTTTTTTTTTTTTTTTTTTGCCAGTCCTGGGCCTTGGACTCAGGGCCTGAGCACTGTCTCTGGCTTCTTCCCGCTCAAGGCTAGCACTCTGCCACTTGAGCCACAGCGCCGCTTCTGGCCGTTTTCTGTATATGTGGTGCTGGGGAATTGAACCTAGGGCCTCATGTATCCGAGGCAGGCACTCTTGCCGCTAGGCTATATCCCCAGCCCTCATGTATACAAGGCAAGCACTCTTGCCACTGGGCCATATCCCCAGCCCACTGCTATTTTTTTTTTAACCTCATGTGTATTAGGAGCCATGGATCTGACTAGTGTGGTGGATTAGAGCATTTGGGGCAAAATACAAAATCCTCTTGTTCAAACTGGAGATGGTCCATTATAGGAACACACCCAGGCTATTGAACATTTCTCTTTTTAGTTTTTAGTTAGATCCAGCAAGACAGGACCACACAAATCTACTCTTTAATTCTAACAAATGTAGCTTGAAGCACAGTGAGTGTAGATACAGAGCTACTATGTTCTCTTTCTATACAAAGACAAAAGTACTTTGGAACTTTGGCATCTTTCTCAGGTATAACAAATCTCAACAGAGAATGCCTCCACTCTCTTCTTCAGATGTGCTCAGGCTCTCTGAGGGATGAAGAGTTCTGGGGAGACATCAGGGGGAGGTTGAACTGTGAGCATGGGCTGGCCTCAGGTCTGTTCCCCATCTAGTGGAAAGCACTGTTCAAGGAAGCAAAGGAGCATGTGGGCAGAGACCACCTCAGAAACAAGTACTACCATATACCAGAGTATAAAAACTGCAGAGCATTTGAAGCCAACCCAGGAAAGTCTGTGAGGCTCTTATCCCCAGTTAACTACCAGGAAACTGAAAGAAGTGCTGTGGCTCAGAGTGGTAGAGTGCTAGCCTTGAGCACAAAAGCTCAGGGACAGCACCTAGGCCCTGAGTTCAAGCCCCATGACCAACAACAAAAAGAAGAAGGAGGAAGATGAGGAGGGAGAGGAGGAGGGGGGGAGGAAAGAACTGGAGAGCATAATGGAGATAATGACAGTACCTGTCATCTGAGTATAATCTTGGAATTATGATAAACTATATGAAGGAAGGAAAGGATTGTAGAGGGAACAAATAAAAACAAAGCAGACTATGAAGTAGGGACTATCTCAATCAGGAAGAGCTTGGAGCAGAATGCTTAGATTAGAAAAACGAGGAAGACTGCACCTACTATGGAGGAAATACTAAAGACAGAATAATACAAAGATGAAATGAAAATAAAAATACAAGATTTTTATAGAAAGAAAAACTGAAAAACTGCTCAGTAAAGAGACGAAGGAAGAGTTCTGGCCTCCATCTATTCAAACTGGGATGAAAAAGCATGCCTCTCTTCCACACTTTGGAAAGAAGACTCCTTGGTGGCTCCTACCAGCACCGGACGCCACAAGGTGACAAGAGACACCCCCAATGGATGTACTATGGAAAACTCATTCATTTACATGGATATGACAATTTTAACAAATGAAAGTAGTCAAAAGTCCCTTCTCCCCCAAAAGAGAGTATTGGAGTTGAACACACATGGAGAGTAGATTGTAATTAGCTAACTCACAAAGGATTTCTTCTTTCTCTTTATCCATCTATCCCTTTGTGTGCTAGCATCTTTGAAACTTTGCAACTTGCTCAAATTCAACATTTCCCTTTTCTGCTCAGCCATTAAATACTGACAACGTCGATAAAGTCTGTTTGTGATTTGGAATTTGTCTTTTAAATAACTTTTCCCATAGTACTGATTCTCAATTTTGAAATCCTTGTCTCACTTTACAAACAAGAATCAAGCATATTGTATTAAATCTCAAGCATATTTAACCATAACTGGGTCAAAGCCATAAACCTTAATCCAATGCCATAAATCAGGAGTGGAAGAATTTCTGGAATTTAACTCTCTATCATCTATTTTTTTAAAATCCTACTCATACTGCTTTTGTGATTGAAGCATTAAAGGGATCTTCATTTCCTGAGGATAGGAGAAAAATGATTTTAAATGCCTATGGAAACCTTTTATGATTGAAACTCTATTTTACAGTTGAACTACCTTTTACTGGCTCTGAGTTTTCCTTATCATTCCAGGCCTTGGTTGTTTGTCACATCAGTTTGGGCTTCTCTTCTTAACCCTTCCTGACTTATAACCCTTCGCTTGTGAGCTTAGGTTTCTCTTCTGCAGGGACACCTTCACTGCAGTCCAAATAGCAACTGTAGGTTTCTCTCCTGTGCAGTGTGTCATAGCTCCTACTGTGGCACTTACTGCAGTGGATCTGACTATCTGGTTACTAGTACTTCTCCCCTTTTGGGGAAGCTCCACTCAACTCATAATCTTTAACACTACTGGAGAGAAGGAACTAAGGTTATATCAAGGGCTGGGAGAGGATTCAGCACCCTAGGGTCCCTGTTGCCATGCCTCATATAGATGGTCACTACCTGGAAGGTTCGGGCTTTGTGCTGATAGCAGATTTTCTTGTTTCAAAAATAACTCAGGGTTGCCGATTCATGCAACTCTAAGCCAAGAAGAGAACTGTAACAACCATCAATTTCTTCCCTCCCTTTTCATTCTGCCTGATACTCCCAAGTTAATACATTTAGCATTTCCTGATTTGCAAAGATCTATGTATAACCTCTGCTCCCTGTATTGCTTAAGTAGGGAGATACTTCTTTGTGCCTTATCTAGCCCAACCAGAGGTGCTGAGTTCTGACATTTTTTTCCCTGTCAAGTCTAGGTGCAACCTCCTGAAATAGATATTTAAAAGTCAACCCAGAAGCAAACAACAGGAAATACCCATTGGAATAAAAGACAAAAGTTTATTGACACTAGACTTAGGTATTTACAGCTATCTAAGCTGATGGACATTGGAAAAGTAAACTAAAATTATAGATAGCAGGCTGTGGAATTTGGCAGGACTTCAAAGAGAGTTTTAATATGTTCTTACACCAATAGCTTCTACATGAGGTCGATAAGGAAGTTTTATCTTGTGGAATAGAGCTGAGCCACTTACAGAATATCAGTGTAATTGTAAGAAATGATGTCAGACAAATTGAATTTTGGTAGAAAATTGCCTAGAAATAGTTCAATTTATTCATCAGCTCAAAAAGATGAGAGGATAAAACAACAATTGAAGGTAGAAGTAACATATTTGAATCTCAGAACCTTTAGCTATTTATTCAAGATTTTCTGTGGAAGCAGACTAGAGAAGAAACAATTTACTTTATATGTCTAAGAAGTATATCAAAGTGATACCAGTAATTTTAATTTCCTTTTCTTTATAAGATTTAAAAAAGGAACCTTTTCAAGCTGGGCACCAGTGGCTCATGCCTGTAATACTGGCTACACAGGAGGCTGAGATATAAGAATCCAGTAGCCTCTTATCTCCAATTAACTACCAAAGGCCAGAAATGGAGTTGTGCCTCAAGTGGTATAAGGTAAGCTTTGAGTAGAATAGACAAAAAAAAGAAAACAAAAAGTTTGAAGCCCTGAATACAAGCTCCTGGTACCAGTATTAGCACAAAAAAGGAACGAAAAGGAAGAATATTTTCAACTCCCCAAAGGTAAATTTTAGAATTATTATATTAAGAAAATATTACTATATCTTTAAGAATTTCTTGTTATTTCTGTTTATATTCTATTGAGTAGTTTTCCCTATAGGGTTGTTGCTTGGCAAATTATATTCTATCATTACAGTGAACAGCTCATGACACTGCTATAAACTTTGTGGGAAAGGAGAATTAATGTAAAAAAATTAAGTGGCATGCAGTTAACCTTCAATTTGTCTCTTATATTCTGCTCTTGCTCATAGATTTTTCAGTAGTTTGTTCAAAGACTTCTTGAAAAAATTTTAAAGGCTGAAAATTACTCAGAAGTAATATTATTTTAGTGGAAAATAGTCATGTGGTTTCTGGGACGAACTATACTAAAAAGAATAAATGTAATTAGAAGCAGGAAAGATCAGATTACGTCTAACAAAAGCCAACAAAATATGCTTAACCTCAAGAGTAACTGCTGGCTAGATTTCCAGGATGGGGCAGGGAACAGTTTTTCTAGAATAATCTATGTCATGAACAACCTGGATGAAATCCCTTATCCATTTCCAGATTCATCACTGGAATCTGGCACACTGGTGCAATGTAACTCATGGGAGAGTGTTTGTAATATAAATAAAGAGAACTCAGACTTTCTCCCCCCAATTCCCAACTCTAAACTTTACTTTCATGATTTAAATCATGTCTCTAAATGCAGGAGAGGTATGTGTTGCTTGCTTGGTAATGCTATGGTTTGATATATGTTTAAAGGGATGCCAATGAATCAAAATCCCTGTTCTCTTTCCCCATCTGGAGCTGGGGTCTCAGATTTTGGGTCCCAGCCTTCACTTCTAGAAAAATAAAAGGCAGCCCTGACTTTGGTGAGGGTCGCCTTCTGGTACTAGCAACTTCATGAACAGGTCTGGAAACTTGGGATACTCTTGGAAGAGACTCAGCACGCTGATTACCAGACTATCTGGTTCATCACAAAATGTGCCCAGGGGTCCAGACAAAAAGCTGGTTACATGCATTCTTTCTCTTGCAACTCTTCTGTTGCAGAGAAAAAAGGGCTTGCTCAGTATCTTTTTGAGAGAAAGAAAGCATACTTAGTTTAGCTTTCAAGTAATATAGATATTACTTTTCTAACAGTAAAAGCAAGCAAAGCAAAGAAAAAAATCCCAACACTTTTGGTTCAATATTGTCAATTTAATAACCAAGATTCAGAAATAAGGAATGCCACAGACAGAATTGAAAGAGATTTTCAATCTATTTAGAAATAGTTCATTTTGAATTGTTAGAAATAAGTGAAAAAAAACTAACATATTCAAGAGGCAGAGAAACAATTTCTAAGAAGAATTACAAGCAACAAGTAAAAACTGGAAAAAAAAATTCCCTAATATTTTGTGATAATCAAAGAAATGTCTATCAAAGCATTGATGCCTGTGGCTCAGGCCTGTAATCCTAGCTACTAAGGGGGCTGAGGTCGGAGGGTCCTAGGTTCAAGCCAGCCCAGGCAGAAAAGTTTATGAGTCCATTTTTGTTGTTGTTGGTAGTGGTCCTGGGGCTCGAACTCAGGGAATGGGCCGGGTCCCTGAGCTCTTTTGCTCAAAGCTATCACTCTAACACTTTAAATCACAGCTTCACTTCTGGATTTTAGGTATTTAATTAGAGATAAGAAGTCTCACAGCCTTTCCTGCCCAGGCTGGCTTCAAACCTTGATCATCAGATCTCAGCCTCAAGAGTAACTAGGATTATAGGCATGAGCCACCAGCCCCAAGTCTGTAAGACTCTTATCTCCAATTAATCAGCAAAAATCCAGAAGCAGAGTTATTGCTCAAGTTGTAGAGTACTAGCTTTGAGCAGAAAAAGCTAAACAACACCAAACAGTACTAAGACAAAACAAACAAACCAACACATGCTTATCAAATCAAGGATGTATCATTTATATACATTAATAAGAAAGCAAGTACTTTCAAGGGATGTTTTGTTAGTGAAATAGGTTTATTCTTCGAATGTTGGTAGCATTCAATTCTCTAAATTGGTTTAGAAAGGATTGTGACATCATAATTATTATCTTTAAATCACCCTATTCCTAGGAATTTACACAAAGGTCTGATTTATGCAAAGGTTACTCAAACTGAAAAAATCATGATCTTATCCAAAAAGGAAAAAAATGAAAAAGCTAATAGTAGGTTTGTGGGTACAAAACATAGCAATTTGACAAAATATTAGCCATAATAATTACTGAATTTATGTTGTAACTTAGGATGTGTCTAAAGGTGGAAAAAGGTAGTTTTACCAATGTACACACAAATTATATAAAACAACAATTACATAAAAAAGAAAGAAAACATGGAGAAATACCGAGAAAACAAACAAAAAGTAAAGACAGTTGATGTAAAAAGAAAATAAGATTACTTTTCACGGTCTTGATAATGCACTTAGAAAGTCATATAATTTTTAAAAATCAGTCAAAAAGACAAGAAAGACTTTAAACCGGGAGGGCTTATATTAAAGGACATATGAAATCTCAACGTGGAAATTTCTGCTCACCAAAAGCTCATAGCAGGAGGTAGAGGATAACAAAGTAATTGTTTTTCTGATTCTTTTCCAAACAGGATTGCTTGAATTAAAGGTTACTTTGGACATTTCAAATTACTGAAGACCAAGACAAAAGGAAAAATATTGAAAGCTTCAGAGAAATCTGCAGGGTTTCCTCTAGCCTACATACTCCTGACTAGAATAAACATTTTATTAAAAAAATCTGTCTTTCACTGGGCCTTGGTGGCTCACACCTGTAATCCTAATTACTCAAGAGGCTGAGATCTGAGAATCATGGTTCAAAGCCAGGCTAGGCAGGAAAGCTTATGAGACTCTTTTCTTTAATGAACTTGCAAAAAGTTGGAAGTAGAAGTATGGCTCAGGTGGTAGAACTCTATCCTTGAACACAAAAATTCAGGAATAGTGTCCAGACCCTGAGTGCAAGCCCCAAGACCAGTACCAAAAGGCAAAAACAAAACAAAAAAAACCTACCTTTCCTTCCTTAAAATTTTTTTCCAAGTCTATTGAAACTAGTAAATGAATTATTCTAGACTTCCTGTTTTCCAGATAATATTATTTATTACCTATTTGTATTACTAGTCTTATATATGTAAGGCTGGAGACCCAGAGCCTCATGCCTGTGAGAAAAGTGCCCATCACTAAAAACAATACCTCAACTTTTTTTTTTAATTGGAAAAATGAAGATGTGATATGTCTTTTAAGAAGGATTTACTTAAAGGCCAATATTTAGTGTATAAACTTTCCTACAGGTATTTTCATTTTAACATCTGAAGGACACTTTGAATGATAGCAATGATTCCCTAGTAAGTGAATCTTGGGAGTTATCTAGCCAACTATTATACTGGTCCATTATTGTTTTATAGTCTTTTAGTGTTTATGCCTTTAGATGTATCTACCAATTAATGTTATTTCAGATGCTGCTTTAATAATGTTGTTGTTGTTGTTGTTGTTATTGTTCTTGTTTTGGTATGGGACCTTGAACTCAGGGCCTACATGCTGTCCCTTAGCATGTTTCACCAAGTATGGTGTTCTACCCTACTTCTATCTCTACTTCTGACTTTTTCCTAGCTAATTGGAGATAAGAGTCTCACAGACCTTCTGTCCAGGGCTGACTTTGAACGATGATTCTCAGATCTCAGCCACCCAAGTAGCTAGGAAGAGAGGCATGAGCTATGGGTGCTCACTAATAGTATGCTTCTTAAAGAGCTTCCACATAGATTCCTCATTTGATTCCCAACATCTGAACATCCCTGTGAGGTGGGATTGTTCTCTTCTTCTTGACTTCCAGGTGAGAGTGGGTACTGTGTATGAGGTAACATGATCTTCTAGTGACTATCCATCAGGTTTTCTGGGTCTGGATACCAGATTATCCATTTGGTCAGCTTCCAGGGATACAGGGCAAAATACAAGGGCATTTTGTTGTACCCCATTTTCTTTCTGTGATGAGTTCTTTCTCATGATAATGCATTGGATACTGGCATACAATGGTGTCCTGCACCAAGCTGTAGGTGACAACTTTCCCTGAAACTCCCCTTTGACCCAAGGCAATAATACATAATGACAAAAGCAGAAAACTGGGGGAAGAAAGCAATTTGAAGCACCATTATTTTAATCTGCAGAACCCTTCATAAAATATTATGGTGTAAATGAAAAGAATCCAGACATCTTTCACGCCATCTGGCTGATTTAAGTGTATTTTATAGCATCTTTTTGAGAGAGATCAGAAAAGCTCAAGACGATATAAAAATAAGGCAGTATGGAAACAATTCCTCAGCTGACCATTGCTCTTCCAAGCTCCCTGACCTTCAAAGGAATAGCTCAATAATTTGGAGAAGAAATGTGAATGGCCCTGAACACCTTTTGGAGAGCTGCTAACCTGGCAGAGGGAGATGAGGCATCAGAAATGCTGACCAAGGGACGATTCTCTGCCTCCAGTGCAAAATTGTATTAAGTATGCTTAATTAAAATTCTTGCTTTCACTTCTTGGCCTTTTGGCAAAGATGAGTTGTAAAAATACATTCTCTTACTGTCTTTGGAAAATTGCTGAGAAGGAAGGGGCTGTGACCTAACACTTAATCATGTCAATGACTCTGTGTTAATTCTTCTGTTGGTAGTAACGTGGCTCATAAACGCTCCAAGTTGGATGGTTCCTTCCAGGGGGCTGTGACTTCTCTAAGCCTTGAAAACAACCCACATTGCCCTGGCTTCAGCTTTGCCTGCTGACTTAGCAGCTTCCAAGTTGCCTCCAATGGAAAAGACAGAGCAGTCTGAGGGAAATCCTCACACAGCCAAATCCATCCCATATGAGAGGGCAAACTTAATGAGAATCAGCCGTGAGCCCTTGGAAGGCAGTCTCCAAAATGTACATGATTTACAGCCAGGCTGGGCTGCTGAGTTTTCTGTCTTAGCCTCCCCTTCTTTCCTTTCCATGCTGAAAAAATGATTTTACGTGAAAAAAATTTCAATTTTAGCTAATCAGGGCAAAGAGAACAAAAGGCTTGCTAACTTTAAAGCATACACATAGCTCCTGGAAGTAGGTGAGAAAAATGAACACCTTAATATTTGATAACTGCAAAGTGTTTAGTAAATAAAGGAGCAGCAAAACAAGTATCACACAGCTCCAGAGCCAGCCCATAGACACTCCAATTGTAATCAAGATGCTGTTAAAGCAGAGGGCTTGTCTCTTCCATTTTCCCCCAGAGCCTTTCTTTGCAGTGATGGAGTCATCTGATGGTATGAAAGCATCTTTGGGATGCTGCTGACCAGTAGGGTAGTACCAATACTACCTACCAATAGGAGAGAGTTGTAACTATTGTTTTTCTACAAGTTGATATCCTAGTGTTCACTTCTACCCACAAGTAATATATTAATAGAGTCTTTAAAAACTCAGGTCCTGTCTTGGTTACCCTCCTGTTCCTTATCATCTGCCAATTCCAATCCCTAAAGGTAGTGATGGTCATTTCAGTTTGACAGACATTCCTCCAGACCTTTTCATTAGCATTTTAACACAAACACACATTCATATACACAGGCGTGAAAAAAAGAGAGATTTTAAAAAATAAATGTGATCATGCCATGTACATACTCATTTTCAATTTGTTTTTAACTATACCTTGGTTTATGTCAAAGCACATGTAGCTCTTTTTTGTTGTTTGCCTTTTTAAATTTTTTGTTTCGTGAAAGAAGGTCTTTCCATGTAACCTGACTCTTGATCCTCCTGCTTCAGCTTCCTAGGTCATTTAATTTTTTTCTTCTTCATAGTTTATAACAGGGACATGCCACAATTAATTCCCTATGTGTTTACAGTTTTGCTATCCACTGACATTTCCATGCTTTCATTATTTCCAATACTGCAGTGAACATTGTTATTCTTGACCTCATTCCCTCATTATGACATAAGCACATGTTTATCTAGGGTAGATGGGGACACACAGATTTACTAAATCATAAGGTATGAAGTTTCAAAACGTTTAGTAGAAAAGCAATGCCCCAAACATCTATTTACCCCCGTACTTTTTACCAACATAATATTATCACTCAACTTTTGACAATTTGATGGATGAAAGAAAAATGGGGGATTTCATTGTTTCAATTTGCATTTCCCTTGGGGGTGTTACAAGCACTAAAAATAGTTTTTAATTTCCTATGCATGCTCAGGGCTAATAGGAAGGGCGAATTCCAGGTGGGTCGATTAACTGGAGATGGAAACTGACTTTCATATTGTTCTTAGTTTCTAATTTTAAAAAATTGTGGTAATCTAGTGGGTTTGCATGATTTTTGCTTTTTGGAATTTGATGATATGCTTTATGATCTAATTCTAACTATGTTTTTGTAACTGTCCTATGTGGCCTAAAACAATGCAAATTCTTTGTTCATTAAATGTAAGTCTAAGATGTGGCTAATTGTTTTATTAATATTTTCTCCATGAGCATTTTCAATGTTTTTCTTTTCTCTTTTCCAGTGCCTAGGATCAAACCCACGGCCTTATCTATACTAGGAAAGTGCTCTATCACAGAATTATAGTCCAGCCTTCCATCTTCTTGAACTAGATAGAAAATTTCAGAAGAAGTATGAGGAAAATACCCCTAGGACAATAAATAATGAATAATATGAATTTTCTCCCTCCCTCCTTCCCCCTTCCCTCTCTCCCCCTCCTTCCCTTTCTTTCTCGCTCCCTCTTTCTTTTAGTGGGGTTTAAACTCTCAGCCTCACACTTGGCTAGGAGGTATACTACCACTTGAACTACACCTTTAGCCCTGCCCTATCTATTTTTTATTTTTATTTGTTATTTTAAAGATTTCCATATTATTCAAAGTGCATAATGGTTTGTGAATAGCTTATTTTCTTGGTAAATGTCTTTCACACTGATTATCCTTTCTTTTCAGTTCTTCTTATGTTTTACCTTGCATTGTATTTTATCTGACATTTACATTGCTCACACTTTTTCCTGTATTAGACTTTGCCCAGAACAGCTTTGCTTTTTGACTTCCTGGGTGTTGGAAATAAATTCAGTGTTGGTCCATTTGCAAAACAAGGCATTTGACCCTGAGTGGAAAATTTCCAGGGGCTTGGTTACTTAGTGCTTATAGATGTGACAAAGTTCATGCTTTGGAAAGTCCATAGATAAACAGGACTGATAGGAAGGGGGGGGATTAGCAAGAGGAAGAATGGACTGCAATACAATGAAAAATGAGTATAAACTGTATGTGCCAGCAAGCACATATACAGAAGAGTCTTCTTACCACAAAGGAACAAAGGGAGGGGATGGAGAGAGACAAAAGCCCACTTCTAAAATTCAACCAACCTCAAGAAGCACATGTATTCAAATTACTCAGTAGAAAGTAATCTAACTGCAGTGACATTTGGGAGAGAACCTAAATTCCATAGTAGATCAATGAAGAATTGGGAGAAAGATCTCCACATGCTATGGATAAATTGCTTGCTGTAATCTTGGAGAGTGTGACTGCCCATCCTATAGATACTTGGTCTTGCAAGATTGCCACTAAAGTCTTGCTTTTGCTGCACTTCTTGTCTCCAAGACCATCCTCTGAGCTTAGATGGGTGAGTTTATTTCTCATATTGGATCATTTTGAATTCACAGTCTGCAGAGACCCTAGATTTTGCTGTGGACATTGTTGTGATAATTTTAGATGGTGTTTTGTGACCTGTTTTATATTTTCATTAACTTTTAATTATCTCTGATCTGGACAATGGTATATCTTGTTTTAGCGCTATGGTACATCAAAAGGTGTGTTTTCTTTATTATTAATCAAATTTTATTGACAAGGTGTTGTGCAAAGGGAGTACAGTTACATAATAAGGTAGTGAGTACATTTCTTGTGGTATCTGTTGCACCCTAATTTTTCTGTCCCTTCCCTAGATCAGGTAGGCATATATACAATATCCAGTATACCAAAGTCATACACAGTAACCATGTAGAGTACACCAAAGGAAATTAACCTAGAATATTAAATGTAACGTCAACAATAGAATCCTCTTGTGTCCTTCTCTTGAAGTTCTTTTTGCTTATCCTCGTCTTATATAATCATGTGTACATAGCTGTTGAGCTATTGTGATCCACTGATAGGTCTATTCTAGACCTTTTTATGTTTGTTTAGTACTTGTTTGGTTTTAGATACATAATGTAAAGTCGCTCACCCAAACATGTGGAAATACCAGTCGAAAAGAAGTTTGTTATTTTGCAGACCTGGTCTCGACTGTCCCCCCACCTCCCAACAGTCATATATCAAGGACACCATGTCCCTTTGTTCTCTGTGTTCTAGGCTTGTCTTGCTCAACATTATTTTTTCAAGCTCTGACCATTTCCCTGCGAATACTAGTATTTTATAATTTTTAATTGATACGTTGTATTCCATTGTGTACAGGTACCACATTTTTTGGATCCATTCATCTGTAGTGGGGCATTTGGGTTGTTTCCATATTTTGGCTATTGTGAATTGTGCAGTGCAGTGATAAACAGGGATGTGCAAATGTCTTTATGGTATCCTGAGACCTGTTGTTCAGGATAGATACTTAGCAGTGGTATGTCTGGGTCATAGGGTAGGTCTATGCTGAGCTTTCTGAGGAACCTCCATACTGTTCTCCAAAGTGGTTGTACTAATTTGCACTCCCCAAAAGGTGTGTTTTCTGTCATTAATTTAAGGCAGGAAGGAGAGATTGCAGTTCAAGCTGCCATCTTGATCCAATTCTAGACTTTGTTTTTGTTTTATTTTTTGCCAGTCCTTGGGCTTGGACTCAGGGCCTGAGCACTGTCCTTGGCTTCCTTTTTGCTCAAAACTAGCTGTTGAGCCACAGCGCCACTTCAGGCTTTTTCGGTTTATGTGGTGCTGAGAATTGAATCCAGAACTCCATGCATGCAAAGCAAGCACTGTACTGCTAAGCCATATTCCCAGTCCTTTAAAAAATTTCCTCCTAATCTTTTTTTTTTTGTTTGTTAGCCATGGGGCTTGAACTCAGAGCCTGGGCCCTGTCCCTGAGCTCTTTTGCTCAAGGCTAGCACTCTACCACTTTGAGCAACAGCTGCACTTCTGGAATCTAGACTTTCTTAAGAAGGCATTTCCTTTCCTTCCTTCTTTTTAGTACATTCTTTCTATGTCTTTTATCATGCCTGACCTAGGTACTGAAGGAACTGGGAGATATACAGTGCAGAATAGACTTCATGAACATATTTGGTCAGCATGCATCCAATTGCTGTAGTCTCTGTTTCTTTATGGTCCACATATCAACTTTGCCTTGATGCTACAACTTGTATTCTACTATCATGCATTGAGTAGTATCAGCTCTCATGACTGTATAATCGTCGTTCCTGTCTCATTCCCAGAAAGATTTGTTTAGTTTATAAACAGCCCATTTCAGACAGCACTACCAGTGACATCACAATATTGCCAGTTTCTGATTGATTTATGGGTAATACAAATATTCTCATTTCTTCCATGGGAAGAAATGTTGGCTGCCAGCCAACAGACTGCAGGCAAGGCCTAGCATAAACTAAGTATAGGATGACTCTTAGGGATTTGGCACAATTAAAGGTAGCATTTAGAATATATTATTTTTAAAGTCTGGAGAAAGAAATGTTCTACCCTCACTTTATATATTTTATCTTTTTGTAATTTTTTGTGTGTTGTTGTCCTGGGGCTTGAACTCAAGGCCTGGGTGCCATCACTTAGCTTATGCACTCAAGGCTGCCACTCTACCATTTGAGCCACAGCACCACTTCTGGCTTTTTGGTGGTTAATTGGGGATACAATTTTCGTGAACTTTTGTTTTGCTCAGGCTGGCTTCACGCTATGATCCTCAGATCTTAGCCAACTTGAGTAGCTAGGATTAGAAGCATGAGCCCCTGGTGCCCTGCAAACTCTACGTTTTAATAAATAAAATGTCATATGGACACCACCCATTCGTTTGCATATCATTCTATACTTTGTTCATATTTTTCATCTCCTAGATGCTGCATTTCAAGGTCAGTATAACACAATATGCTATGTAATGGTTTATAAATCAAAATCAGTTTAAGCTTAAGTTATAATCTTAAAAAATAACCTCAAAAGGGTGAAAAAATGTAGCAGTGGTGCTCATTAAACACTATGTTGAAAATGAGCTGTACAACTCTACATTTGTAAAATCCATTAAGAAAAAGCCCTTGGAGCTGGTTGTGGTAGCATATCTTTGTCACCCCATTTACTCAGGAGGATCCAGAGTTTGTAGCCAGCCCAGGAAATACATATTTTGGGCATTTTATGGCATGAATATAAGAATAACAATCCTTTAAGAATGGACCCACAGCAAAAAGAACTTACTTCACACCCCGATTGGATTTCCCATGAGCAGGACTCCTTCTCTGGAGGGGGCATCCCTCTTTGGAAAGTATGGTCTCCCAGGCATGGTTGACACAAGGCAGGCTCAAAGTCTGTCTCTCCTGGAGGGAGGTGGACCCCAGAGGGGCCCGAGTACTTCAGGCTGGGACTCGGATGCTTGTCCAAACTGACCATTGGGCTCTTGATCCATCTTCGTACCTACACAGTATAGAGGCAAAGAGAAATCAAATGCATTAGCCACCTTTGCTCTTAAATGCAGCTCTGATGGGAAATTCATTGAGGCAGAGACTTATAAGAAGACAACTCAGTCTCATAACTGGTCTGCCTTTCTAACCTGAAGAACTCAAACTGGCCTTTGTTCATCTGTCACTTACACCTTGCCAAGTATGCCTCCACATTTTATAAGACAGAGGGAATGATATTTTCTTCCAGGTTAACAAAAATGTAACAATGCTTTTTGTTTTTATCACTATTTATTCATTGGTAATGATTGAACCTAGGGCCTCTTGTATGTTGGGAAGCCTCTACCACTGAGTTAAGGGTCTTGTTATGTAGATGACACTAACCGCAAATACTACACATTACATCCTCCTACCTTGGCTTCCTGAGTACTTAGATTACAAGTATACACTACCATGCCTGGCTTTTAAATGTCTGTTTTAGTTTTTGCACCTGGTTGGTGTTCAATAATGACTATTTTATTTCAACTTCTACTATTACAATTATGCAGAGAGAATTGTGGTTCATGCATTTGTACGGTGAGTATCTAGTTATATGTTTTATGGAAAATGCTAATCTCAGACTTTTGGACTTAGTTGTTTCTCTAACAGTTAATATATATTTCTCTATGCAAAATCTTGGTTGTAAAAATAAATAGAAAGCCGAGGAGGAGGATCAGGGTCAAAGGGTTGAGGGCTTGGTTTTGAGCCATCTGAGGAAGGCAAGGCTCACTGAAAAGGTGGCTTTTCAGTGAAAGCACACAGTAGAGGTGAAACCCTGGATTAGAAGTGTCCTAGAACATTGCTAAGTCTGGATTTCAAGGGAAAGATACAGGCAACAGATATAAAATTGGGACTTACAGCAAACCATGACTTTCATAGGTCTATTTGGGAAGCATGAATCCAGATGTGAAGGCCCAAATTCTGAGGGGATGGGGAGGGGGAATCAATTCTTAGAATCTATTACACACATGTCATTGACACTTAGAGAAGTGGTGTTCTCGGAGATGGTGTGTGTTTTGTGCTTTAATGATCTCGGGTCAAGGTTGACAGGAGACATGTTTACTTTTTTTGCAAAGGTAGATGATTCCCCAGATCTCTTTGACAAATGAGCCTGTGTTGAGCGGCAGATGTGGGGACTAGATCACCTTTCTGTCCAGGGAAATGGAGAAAGACTCCCACTCTCCAGAGGCCTACGAGTAAGATGTTATAAAACATTCCTAACATAGCCTGGGCTTTTCTGCATGCTTTGCCTGAGAATACTTTATCTCCTTTGACTGTCTTCCTTTCCCCTGTCACTCTCCAGTAGCAACGCACTAGCATGGGAGCCTCACGAGTGGATTTGATAGACTCAATGAAGAACAGCCTTTATGGTGTTGACTTGATCCCCAGAGATCCCCGAGGGAGTGGATGGGCTGTGCGTGGACACAGGGTGTGTGTGTGTGTGTGTGTGTGTGTGTGTGTGTGTGTGTGTGTATCCAGACCATGTGTCCTCCAAAACTGCAGAGCAGGAAAGGAAAGCAACTTTTGGTCTTGGGAGAATTGAAGCTACAAAGGGCCCATGTGAGTGAATGGCGTGTCCAGAGGCAGGGACGGTGAATGGCTCTGGAGTCCCTCAGAGAGCGGCCACAATGGCTTTGGGAAGGGCAGCAGCTGTGTGTGAGAAGACCGTGAATGCCGCAGCAGCTCAGGCTGTGCAGCCACCTGCACCCTTGCTTTATTCAGTACTCCATAACCTTGTAAACAAACATAGCCTGGAGGGAGACATGTTCCCCCCGCCCCCCCCCCCACAACAAATCAAGAATTCCCTCACTGGAGGCTGAGAGGAGCTTACTTACACACAGACCCAGAGCTGCCCATGCAATTACCCCACTGGCTTTTGAGACCCTTCCAACCACACAGGAAGTCTGAACACTGTGCCCATAAAATGCAAAAGCTGCTTTTTGTTGTTGTTGTTGTTGTTGTTGTTGCTGTGAAATCCAGTCTGCTTTTGGCTTTTTTAATTTAGTTGGAAAAGAAAAAAAAATGAGATCCAGAAGCAAAAATCCCTCAGACTCAGACTTAAAGATTGCCAGACACGATTAAGGAGACTGACCAACTTCTGGGGATTTTCCACTTGTGGTTTCTCCCCCCCCCCATTATGTAATAGCAAACAGCTAGTATTCTTAATTTAAAATGGTTTAGCTGATCATGATAACCAAAGCAGAGAAGTGGTAGGGCCTCAGGTACTAATGTATGAACAAACTCCAGTGGTAGTTTTTCTTTTTCCTTTTTTTTTCTTTTTCTGGTGGAATGACTGGCTCCTCTTAAGTGGAGGAAACGTGAAGTTGGAGACAACTTCTGTTATTTCCCAGAAGGCATCTTTTTATTAGAGGAAACTGACTTTTTATGCTGTCTCAATGACTCAATTTGGATATAATTGACCCCATTTTTCTAGAGAGATTATTGGGACAATAAAAGGGATAATAGAAAGGGCCATCCCCTCCCCCACCCCACCTACATTTGTCCAGAGGATGGTGCTTAGGAGGCTACTTAGGATGGACGCAGTTCCTCTCACAAGGGTGTATGGAGCTGTTGAATAGCAGTGCCTCCTAAAGTAAGACTATAACATGAGGTTAATATTAGGAACCTGATTTCTTTTCCCCAGCTGCCGCCTTTATGGCTTATATAAAACCACAGGACTTTTCATCCTGTGTCTGGATAAGGTTGGCTTTTTAGTTTTTAAAAATATTTTAAAACTACCTTTCCTAGAGGGTGGAATTTTATTTTGTAAATAAGATAGGCAGGCCAGGCGTGGCATCTCATCCCCAGTTACTCAGGAGGAAGAAAGATGAAGGCTGAAAGCCAGCCCAGGCAGAACATTATCAAGACTCCGTGTCACCCTCAAGTTGGCAGGGTGAGGTAGTCCTCAGCCTCCATTCCCAGCTTTCAGGAGGTATGGCCTGAAGGATTGTGGCCCAAGGCCAACAAACATTTGGGGTCTACTCAAAATAACTAGAGCAAATAAAAAACAGAAGAAGAAAGAAAGAAAAATGAGAAAAGAAATGATTGAAAAAAGGGGGGAGGGGAAGGAGGAGAGCCTAATAGTACGACTCAGTAAAAATAGTAATTGCTTGATTATTTTTAATAACTTTATTTGCTTATTTATGGCTGCCAGTGTGATTTGCTAGGCTGTCTATTAAGGTTAAAAAAAATGTACTCTGTCTAACCACTTCCCTTACACACCACCACCTGGCGGAAGGGACACCCTGAGAAGACTGAGGGGTGGCTTCTGGAATTCCCCATCTTCTTATCCCCTTGAGATTTTTTCCAGTCCTCAGGCATCCTGATCTGGATTCTCAAGTGTAGCCCAGTGTTGCCGTTGGCCTAGTCTGGAGGATGGGAGGGGAAGGACCATGGGAAAGAAGAAAGGAGAGGGGGCACATTTCCCAGCCCTTTCTACACTGCAGCTCAGAGCAGTGAGCACCCTGGCTCCATTCCTCGCAGCCTCCAGGCCTCTCCCCATGCAGTAAGTGGGGTTAATCACCAGCACAGGCCTCCTGTGACCAGCTCTGTAACCATAAATCGCCTTCTCCACCGCCCAAGACCAAACCTCCGCCCCCAACCCCACCAAGTATTAAATGTAAATAGAGCTCAGAGATGCACTAACCTAGGACTTGCTTTTGAAATGGAGTTGAGATTTTTCTCATTTCCTTAAATAGGATGAATGGTTTTGCTTGAATTGGTCTTTACTGAGTTTAGAAGTGTGTGTGTGTGTGTGTGTGTGTGTGTGAGCGCGCGCGTGCGCGCGCGCTCGCTCACTGGTACTGGGGCTTGAACTCACTTGACTTTTTCTCTCGTTTGAGCCATACCTCTACTTCCAGGCTTTTGCTGCTTAGTTGGAGGTAAGAGTCTCCCGAACTTTTCTGCCCTGGCTAGTCTTGAGCCTTGGTCCTCAGATTTCAGCTTCCTGAGTAGCTAGAATTACACAGGACTATCTAGCTAGAAAATAATTATTTCTTTTAAGGGAAGAAGTAGAGAGAATCACGATTTTAGATACTACCACTAAGGAACAGTGTGTTATTTGCTTTGGGGATTGGAAAGTAAAACTCGAAGGAACTAGAGATGCTAGGCTGATCGCTGGCTAAGGATTTGGCCATCCTGTCTGCAAGTAGTCTTCCAGTTTTGGGAACTTGCTGTCCTGTCACTTTCAAGAAATTCATTATCCAGTATTTTCACTTTATTCTCTAGGTTACTGTCTTTGCATATTAAAAAATGTTCTTGCAATATTCTAAAAGCTAGCAAACTAACTAAAAACAGTCCTTTTACACCCACAAATGCTGCCTTGTTCCAGCTCCCCTTTCCCTACCGCCTCAACTTTTTCTTCTGTTAGCCAAGCTTCATGAAAACATAATTCCATTTCTTCACCTCATATTCGTTCCTCAACCCATTACAATTTCTTTATTATATATTGATGGACCATTTAATATTAACTAGGACTAACGTGAAAAACAATACACGAAGAGCTTCACACGGTTGCAACAAGTTTTCATCAAGATGTCCGTAAACCTCGTTGCCAAATAGAATGGACACTTCTCTGTGCTTATCTCATTTGCTCATAGAGGCACCTTAACTTACAATGGGTTATGCTCTGGAAACCATCATAAGTTGAAAATATAGTGTCAAAAATCTATTATTCCATTTGCGCTTAGCAACGCAAGTGCCATGTGAATTATCAGTCCTGCCTAAGAGAGAATATAGGGGAAGCAAAGGCAGGAATCTGTGTGGGATGTTTGGGAAGTGAAGCCCCCACAAAGATGGGCCAAAATAACAAAAAAACCACACATAAATAACTATGTATTTTTTAAAGAGAAGAACAAAAGCTAGATAGGAAGCCTAAGTCCCAGGGCACTGAGGAATCACTGAAGAGCTTGTAAGTAGGAGAGTGGTGTGGGAGCTAGGGTTAGATCTCAGCCAGTGGGTATGAAGGATGGATTTGGGAAGAATGCAAGTGTCTAGATGAATCAGGAATGGGTTGGAAAAGAAATGGTAAGGGCCAAATAAGAGTAATGGTATTAGGAATGAAAAACGGTATGAAACATCAAGTCTATCCAACAACTATGTAGTTCTCCCTAAGCAAGAATCACTTTAAGATCTTTCTTCTGGATTCTCCTTTTTTTTTTTTAATTTTTATTGTCAAACTGATATACAGAGTGGTGACAGTTTCATACTTTAGGCATTGGATACATTTCTTGTACTGTTTGTTACCTCCTCCCTCATTCCCCCCTTCCCACTCCCCCTTTCCCTTTTTCCCCCATGAGTTGTTCAGTGGATTTACACTAAACAGTTTTGCAAGTATTGCTTTTGTAATCATTTGTCTTTTTTCCCGGTGTCTCTCGATTTTGGTATTCCCTTTCAGTTTCCTAGTTCTAATACCTGTATACATGGTTTCCAATTTACTCAGATAAGATACAGAGATAGTGCAGGTACAACCACAGGAAGGGGATACAAGAGGATCATCAATAATAGAAGCTACGGTTTCACATCACAGCACAATTTGTCATAGCTAGAATTTGGAACCAACCGAGATGCCCCTCAGTGGTTGAATGGATCAGGAAAATGTGGTACATATACACAATGGAATTTTATGCCTCTATCAGAAAGAATGACATTGCCCCATTTGTAAGGAAATGGAAGGACTTGGAAAAACTTATACTAAGTGAAGTGAGCCAGACCCAAAGAAACATGGACTCTATGGTCTCCCTCATAGGGAATAATTAGCACAGGTTTAGGCTAGTCACAGCAGAGGATCACAAGAGCCCAATAGCTATACCCTTATGAACACAAAAGATGATGCTAAGTGAAATGAACTCCATGTTATGGAAACGACTGTTATATTGCTGTTGTAATTATTTTCAACATGCGATGTGAAACCGTAGCTTCTATTATTGATGATCCTCTTCTGGATTCTTGAAGCCACCCCCTAAATGATCTTGCCTTTTTAATCTGTTCACCTTCTAGATACCACACACCTCTCATATGTAAAAGCAGGTGATCTGTTCTCTACCCAGCATGGCCCACAGTGGCTTTCAAACACATTTGATCAGGATTGGCACACTGTTAAGAAAGCCTGAAGTCTAGCACCGGTGGCTCATACCTGTAATTCTAGCTAGTCAGGAGGCTGAAATCTGAGGACTGAGGTTTGAAGCCAGCTCAGGAAGACAAATCAGAGAGAATGTTATTTCTGGTTAAGCAACAACAACAAAAAAGCTGGAAATGGAAGTATGGCTCAAGTGGTAGATCACCAGACTCATGAGAATTGGAACACTGCTGTCTCATATGTTCAGTGATGAGAATTTTAATTTATAAAATCCCCCTGTGGGTTCCCTCTTCTCGCCCTATTTCTTATTATCCTTCATTTGGACTTTGGCCACTTGTAGAAAAGAGACTCAGAGCTTAACTCAGCTCCCATCCTAGAGGACGATGGAGAAATCTTTGTTGATTGATTCAAGGCACAGGGGATTTGAAAAAAACTGGCCATATGTGTTTGTGAAGACAGAGTCATTTAGAAGAAGCTGACAAAGAAATCAATGGTCACAAGAGTGTTCAAGGTGAATTCCTCTTTGGGGTCAAGACAGGGTTGTGGAAGCAATGGGTGAGCTGCAGTGCTTGGATGGAGAGGCAAGTTAAAGACGTGTGTGTGCTGAGCACACAGGAAGATGGGAGGCCAACGGGGTAAGAGGCTTAGGCTGCAACAGGGCTGCAACTTGCACATTGAACGTGAACTACAGTTCATTTGAAAATGGTATCTTAGTTGCTGTATTCTGTAGGAATTAGAGGGGGCCCAGGACAAAAGCAGCCCAAACCAGGGAGACAAGCATTGCCTACAGAGAGGATTTCAAGAAGGCCTATCTCCTTGATGCATCTTCAGATGTGGGTAAGCAGGCTCTGGCTGAGTATGTACCTGTGTGCTTATAAACCCAGGGTTTTGGAACCTGGGACAGGAGGATTGCAACTCTCACATCTGTCTGACTACATGGTGAGTTCAAGGCCAGCCTAGGTCTTTTAAGAGAAATGAACAGTTCTAGGTTTGCATCCCCCTTAAATAAGACCTTTCATGTCTTTGAACTTCATTGTGATCATCTCTAAAGTGAAGGTGGTGAAGCAGGTCACTGCAAAGCCTTCTAGGTATGTTGCCAATCCAAGGCTATTTATCTATTAGAGACCTGCTCATATGATTTGGGTCTCATTTTGACGGTTCCTAGCTTCCAGCACAGGTTTGTTGAATGAATATATGATTAAAGACCATTTGCTCTTTTAGAACATTTTTCTCTGCTTGATATTTCAGCCACATACTCCTATAATAGTTTCTTTTATTCATTAAACACACTGAAAAAAATCTACAAGGCTTTAAAAAATAATCTTAGGGTTTTGAGGGTAGTTGTTAGAAAAGCCATTTCAATTGCAAAGATAAAGACTAAGTGAAAGTTTCATTGTTGAACTGTGAACATTGTTTAATTAAATTGGAAGAGGCAAGTGAAAGGAAAGATGATTAACATCCAGGGGACTTGTTATCATTCTCCAGGATGTCTGTTCATCTGCACAGCCTTCTCCTACAAAGCTCAGTGCAACACTCAGATGCAGTCTTCTACAAAACCACTTTCCTCTAAATTATGCTTGTGCTGTATTGGTAATGGTTTCTATTTCTGCATTCTATATTTTCCTTGCTTCATATTTTATAAATGAAGAAAATGGCACGATTTAATTATTCCCTAAAAACACAAGACAGTCAAAGCTAAAAAAAATAGATATTTACTGAGACCCTACTACATCCAAGAATTGTGCTTGTTCTAAAATGTGGAGGCTAGGGGGTGGATAGAAAATGCTGTGCAGATGTTTGAAAATCCTACAGAAATTGCTGAAATTGGAAAACTCACTGCAATCTCAAGACAATTAGGACAGAAAAATGGTTGTCAAAATGAATCTGTGTAAATGGAAAGGAAAAAAAGATATTTTTTCAAGATAGATGTATTTAAATAACCATGACAATTATAGAACCAGAGGCTCAGAATCAAAGAGCTTGGCAATGGTATCACCAATGACCATGGCCTTAAGTGATACCATCCATTCTGCTGCTGGATATTAATTCTAGGCAGGAAGAGCTGACTTGTTAAAGAAAAAAATAAGCAAAAAATAAGAGGGAACATGTCATCCATAAATACACAGTTAGTGAATTCGATTTGAATGACCGTGATTCAACTTCAAAAGGAAATAAATAGCATTCCTTTCAGTTTTATTTGGAGAAGTGTATATAAGGAATTTTAGGGGAAATGAATTTGTGAAAAGTGATCATTTTATTTTTTGCCTATCGTGTGTGTGTGTGTGTGTGTGTGTGTGCGTGCGCGCGCGCGCTGGTTCTGGGGCTTGAGTTTTTGTGCTCCAGGCTAGTGTTCTACCACTTTGAGCCACAGCTTCACTTCCAATTTTTGGTGGTTAATTAGAGATGAGCATCTCATGGACTTTCCTGCCTTGGCTGGCTTCAAACAGTGATCTCAGCCTTCTGATTAGCCAAGATTCAGATGTGAGCCACTGGTGCCTGGCTTGTTGCCCATCTTTTATGATAAAACTGATGCTCAAGATGAAACAGGAATGCCAAGCATGGTGGTAAGTGCCTGTAATTTCAGTTATGCAGAAAGCCAGAATGTGGAAGTATATTGATGACAAGTTCAGTGAGTATCTCAAAAACATAATGCAAGGGTCTAGAAGTGTTGTTCAAATGGTAGAGCAGTTGCTGCTTGCTTAGCAAGCTCAAGTCTCTGACTTCAATCCCTAGGACTGCTAAAAACAAAAATAATAGTAATTACTATAATTAAATAAAATAAAGAAAAAAATTAACCAGGGATTGAGCCTACATACAAATATGAAGTTAGTAGGTATTGTCCAAGTACTCTTTTGCAATCTGACATAAAATAATGGTAAATATTAGCTTTATTTAGCTTTGCTGAGAAGGTCATATTTGGGCCATTCTTTACTTTTGTCCTCATGGAATTCTTCGCCCTTTTTTAATGATAAAAGCAGTGTCACCCCACCTTTGTTTTCTCTGATAGGTGCTACTCATCTCAAATATTATGTTAGAGGCTTGATCAAGGACTGCATATTGGATGCCTATGGGATATGTATGTAATTCAGACAAGGACAATTACAGAACTCCATGCCTCTGGATACGTGGCTCTGGTCATAGTGATTGCTCCAAGTGTTGGCATGTGGCCCAAACAAAGCCAATCAGGTCATTCTTGGTGGGGTTTGTTTTTATGGTTAACTCTGAGACCCGAGAGGACTCCTCTTTTCCCTTTTGCATTACAAACTTCTAAGGAAAAATTAGCACCCATAGCTCTTGCTAGGTGGAAACATTTGTGATAATAATGCACCTGGCAAGAAGCAAAGATGAGAGGCAGGATCATCCAGGTTCCAGAGTATGCACTTTAAAATGTGGACCCTGACAAAGGTAGATAGAAAGAATGAGATTACATGGGAAGAGACAATTGCTTTTAGGTAGGTAGGCAAGTTCAAAATATCTCACAAGGTATATATAGCAAGGGCAATGACCACAGATGTCAAAGCAGGACCAAGGAGGCTTCTTATGGCTCTTGATGTGCTTTATCCTTCGGCTTGCTGGGTTGTGGAAAGTCTTCTCTTTTTACTTGTAGAGTGTTCTTGAAGAGTCCTTGGGGACAGGCTGGGTTTGATGGGGTCAGGCAGTTAGAGGGTTTTGGACAGTGACTAGAGCTGCTAAAAGTGGGTAACCATTATAAAAATATTTCAGTATTTCAAACCCAGTGTGGTTTGAGAAAAGATGAGATTGAATTGGGGGCTGTTGTTTGTAGAAATGACAGTGTACCTTGTCATGTAGATTGAACATGGCAATAAAAACCATCAACTTGTTTGAACTCCAATTGTTTGTACAGTTTTGGCTTTTGTGCTCTTTCATCCTAATTGATCTCAACCATGATTTCATTCCCTTGCCACAATCCAGCTGCCTGGAGCATTCCACTGAGTAATAAAAGTCAACAAAGTCTTAAAAAAATCATTTGTCCATGTCTAGAGTTAAACAGAAATTACATTTTATAAAGAAATACAGAGAAAATGTTTTGAGTCTATGAGAAACTCATGTTGAATAAAAGAAAGGAAGAATAAGCTAGAAACATGTAATAAAAATTGCAGAGAGCTTAGTTAACAAAGCCACTAATTCACAGGAAAACAAAAACTCAAAGTATTAGTGAAACAAAGAGATCTGAAATCCAGACATGTTTATACAACACTATTAAAGAAAGGTTACTGAAGCCAGGTGTGGTGGTTCATGCCTTTAATCTCAGCTACTCAGGAGGTAGATGCAGTGGGATTTGTGGTTAGGAGCCAGAAGGGTCCAAGTGAAGGAGACCTTATCTCAAAAAAAAAAAATATAAATCACAGGGCTGGGGATATGGCTCAAGTTGCAGAACTCCTTGCCTAGCAGGCATGATGTCCTGAATTTAAACTCTAGTACCAAAAATGAAATGGAAAGAGAGAGAGGAAGTGGGAGAGGGAAGGAAGGAGGGATATAGAGAGGGAAGGAAGGAAGGAAGGAAGGAAGGAAGGAAGGAAGGAAGGAAGGAAGGAAGGAAGGAAGGAAGGAAGGAAGACAGGGGACTGTATTAAGACTACAGTTCTCTTCTCAGTTCCATGAGGTCTCTTTTTGGGAAGTCAGGACTCCTATAGTAGGTGATGATTAAACACCATCATTGCCAGTTTTCTACTTAACATTTCTTCCTTCCTTCTTTGTCCTTCTAGTCTTCTTTACACTTTGCTGCTAGATCTATTTTCTCAAGATAGAGATGTGTTCTCCTTACTTCTTTGCTCAGTACCTTGGATGATATTTCATAGTCCACTGAATAAGGTCCCTGTCACTCTTTAGCGTTTTATCTGGCTCCTGTGCTCAGGCACCAGCAAAATGCACCATTCAGTTTTGTACTACTTGCCTGCCCATGAGCCATACACCAACCTAGTAGATTATTCCTATTTATGTTTCCTAGCAAACCATTTTCCAACCTTTTGAGTCTGGCTGCTTATGTGCCTCTCAATAAAGGTGTCCCAACCTCCTCCCTCCCCTCAGATTTTACACAAACTCAAAACTTTTCTCTAACGACATCTTCACAAATGTTTCTTACCGCTCTGTACAACATCTTCTTCTTTAAACCACATTTTCCCCTTGTACTCTTTGTCTGGGTCTATCATATTGTACATAACCATAGGTTCTACATTCTTGGGTAAGTCCAGTTGGTAATTATTTTCATGGATAATGCCAAGAGGGCAGTTCCCTTTCTATATTATAAAACATATGGAAAACTATTTTTGTCATAATGCCATTCTAACACATATTAGCTCATACTATGCTAGCATAATATATCATGCCACACATATAAAGCAGGAAGACTACCTTTATGCTCTGAGACTTTAGTCCGTAAAACTAATTACCTGGGATTTTTTTGTTTTTGTTTTTGGTATTGGAGCTTAATAGCATGCTACCTACCACTTAAGCCACAATTCCACTTCAAGCATTTTAGTGGTTGCTTATAGTTTAGGACCCTGTGCTAATCAAGTTAAACATGCGTTTGTTACATTAATTGCTCAGTGTATCCCAGATACGTTATAGGGTGTATTTTTGTTTGTTTGTTTTTATGCCAGCACTGAGGCTTGAACTCATGGCCTAGGGACTGTCCATTCATTTTTTTCACTCAAGGCTGGTGCTTTACCATCTGAGCCACAGCTTCCCTTCTGGCTTTTTTGGTGGTCTCAGGGAGTTTCGCGCCCAGGCTGGCTTCAAACAGTAATCCTCAGATCTCAGCTACCTGAGTTGCTAGGGTTATAGGTGTGCGCCATTGGTGCTGGGCTTCCCTAGGGTGGAAATAAAGTAGCAGGTCCTATGTTTGGAAATGTCATCCTCTCAATTTCTGTTCCAGCATCCTTGGATCTAAGTCACCATCACATTTTAAGGCTCTGTTTGAGTTTCCTCACCTATCTTTCCTACACAGATTTTGTCCATTTGGGGTGTTTATCTCAGAATCTTAGTCATGTTAGGAGGTCTGGTTTCATACATTATTTCGGATGCTTATATCAGAGCCCATATGTATGTACAATGAACACCATGTCCAAGGGATAATGCATTTTGTAATAATCTTTCTAAATACAAAGCTGACTTTCAGATGAGGTAGATTTTTATCACTAGAGTCACTCTAGAGAAAGTTTCAAGGGTGAAGCCAGGTGACAATCAAGACATTTAGGGTTTTGCTCAATAACATCATGCTATAATCTCATGGAAAATTTGTACTAAGAGTTTTTCACATGCTAATAAAGATGAACTATACACTGGAGCTTGTTTACATTTGAACCATGGCATGACAAATTAACTCTAATTCTTTCTATCCCTCATTGTGGTATGGAAAGACTAGTTTAAAGGTAGTTCAAGAAGAAACATCCTAGATCTGGAGTTACTTTAAACCTTATAGAAAATGATGAACCCATTTCTGCACTCCTTAGATTCACTTATATTAGAAACATTGAGGTAGAGACTTCCAATCTGTTAAATCAAACTGGACTACTAATTCTAGACACATTCTTCAGATTTTAATAGGGGCATTGCCAAACAAGGAAACATCCAAAAAACAACGAAGAAGGAGATTGTGATAGTCAATTTGTTAACTTCTCTAGCCTATCAGTACCCAGTTATTAAGTTAAAGACTGTGAGGCTATGGAAGTATTTAGAGATAAGTTTATACTTAATAATTGCATCAGGCCTCATTCCATCAGCTGAAAGCTTTTAAGGGCAATGCTGAGGTTTCCTTGAGAAAGAAGTCTGCCTTAAAACTGTGGCACAAGTCTTCTGGCTTGCTCTAAAATTTCAGACTTGTCATCCTTACAAGGACATGCGCCAATTCATTCCCTTCAAATCTTCCTCCCAATGTTTTTGTCCCTCTGACAAGGCCAACCAACAAAGAGACCAAACAAGGACCAAGATCAAACTCAGAAAAATTCCATGAGAACATTATTATTAATTTGGGGGGCAAGGATTTGAGTGTCTATCCTGTAAAAGATGATTCAGTGGATGGAAGTAAAAGGAAGGCATATTTAGGCTTCTCTCAAACCAAAAGTTAAACAGGGATTTCTTTAAAGAAGGCAACCACCCTATAAAGCATACATCAAAGAGGACTGCTGACCAATTCCTTACTCCCTGAAGTGTCAAAGTCATATATGGTTGTGGGTATTAAATGAGTCCCTTCCTTATATCTTTATTTTAAGGTCTTTGGAATCTTATTTGCTCTTATAATCCTTTCCCCAACAACATGGCTGTGGCTCATATAATACATGATATAATCTAAAAGTGTGATCTGTGCAACACCATACAAAGCTTGAAACTGTTCACGTGACTCTCATTCCATAGAAGATGAGGCAGGTGCCTTTATAAAGTCTTTCCAGGCATTTGGTAACTGATCTGGACTTTTGTAAGTTTAGTGATTGATAAACTTGCAATACAATCTTTTTCTTACCATAATGGGTATTATGTCTCAGCCAAATACCTTTCCATACATTTTTCTATGGGGCAGAAAAATGGCAGAGAAGCACAAAATGGAGAATGGGATCTTTTTTTTTAAAGAAGCCTTCCCTGGCCAGATACCAGTGGCTCACACCTGCAATCCTAGCTACTCAAGAAGCTAATATCTGACTATCCCAGTTGGAAGCCAAACAAGGTAAAAAATATTCAGGAGACCTTTCTCTCCAGCTAACCAGTACAAAGCTGGAAGTGAAGGTGTGGCTTAAGTGGTAGGGCACCTGCTTGGAGTGAAAAACCTAAGGAAGAGCTTGAGGTTCTTGAGTTCAAACCCTGGTACCAGTACAAACACACAAATACAAACCTTCTCTAAATGAATTATGAAGGGCATTATTGCATTATAATGTCTAACATAACTCTTGGTGTGTCTCTCAACACAATAGAAGGAATATTATATATAAAAAAAGAACCTCAAATGGAGAAGTGACCTGCAAATCAAGTCTCCTATTCCTGTGAACTATGTCATTTTCATGTATGCACACACCCGCCAACATGCAAGGCCATACTGGTGGGGGGCTTCTTCTTGGGGTGTTACATTCTGCAGTGTACATCTCATTCAATTGCTTGCTATAATTTTATTTCCTATACTTCAGCAACTTTGGTTGAAATATAGAGCCAATATAAAACATAATTGCAGTATAATAATAATCCTCTGCCACTAGAGATGAATATAATGCATTTCCTCATTTGTAAGGAGACACCTTTTAACTGTAATCATTAGTACTTAGATGGAAATTATGCATGTTTTCACTCCATTCATCTGGTCTCCAAGAAGGATACCGTGTATGCTCTAGCACTGGTTAACATAATCTTGTTCCTAATTTCTTTTATTTCATTAAATTATATGTAATTATAGTAGCTCACTAAGATGTCGACTTTGAAATATTTTAAAAGTGAATTTCTGAAAAAGGAAAGGTGTTATTTAGTATCAAGCTGAAGAGAAATCTTAATGGTGAGATTTAAATGTATTTTCAGTATTGTCTAGGTTGCAAAGTCTCCTTAGGCTCTTAGCTCTCTGCTCTTTCTCATTTTTAAAAAAACGAATTTTAACAAACATTAAAAAAAAAATCCAGGGCTCCCAGATTTTGAAAACTATCCTCTTAGTTCAGATAAGAGAATCACTTTGAGAATCACTAAGCAGTTAAGTCCATTCATTTGGAAATGTGAGGCTATTCTAAAATTCAAATTCACCAGACATTAGTTTTCTAGTTAACCTAGGCCTTCAGACCTTATTTCAGAATCTTATGTAGAATAAATCATGGCATCTAAACAGAGAATTAAAAATACTAGCTATTCTTAAAAAAAAAAAAACTATTTATTAAGGTCAGTTTTCACAGAATTTTGGGAGTTTCCTTAAGGACCAGAAGATTTCTAAGAAAAACAAATGTTAGCCAGGTTCTGGTGCTTATGATGGTAACCCCTTTGTATGTCACCTTGATAATAAATAACAATAGCATTTTTTTAACCTGGAAGTGGAGATATAGCTCAAGTGGTGGAGTATCAACATGGAATTAAAAGAGTTCCCAGGCCCTGAGCTCAAGCCCCAATACAGCACAAAAACACAATGGTTAGCTTTCCTTTTCAGTAGGTTGGAACCTGACTTGAATAGTATCCCCTAGGTGGCCGTGGATAAAATTGTGAGTGGTAATCGGTTGTGTGCTCTTGGGGCTGCTTGACATCCCAGGAAGAGGCCATGAGTACCAGTGCAGGGGTCCTAGCTGGGCCACCCAGCCCCACCATACCACCAGAGATCCAATCTGTCACTTCAGCCAAACCCTCAAATAGTAACAATGGTCAAGCTTCAGGCTTCACGAGAAGGTATGGAGCTAACACAGAGGAAAATCCCTGGGGCATGGCCTTTGGGGGCACATTGCATGAAGACACCGTCTGTTTGGGGGCGTGGTGCTCCGGTGGATGTGGCCGTGGGCTCCTTACACTGGTGAACAAGGCTGATGGATAACCACATAGGGTGGAGTCTAGAAGGGTTTCTATTGGCCTGGTCCTAACTAGTGGCAGAGCTCTCTGACACTCCTTTGACCACCTCTAGTTCTCTCAATTGCCACTAGGTCAAGTGGTTTTCACTGGTTGTCCAGTGGTTAAGGAAAAACAAAAGGAAGGAAAACAAAACCAAACATCATATGCTTGCATCAGAGTCAAACAGAAGGGTTTTTCAAACAGCAAAGTGCTGGACCCTCTCCTGAGTTTCTGACCCAGTAAGTCTAGGATTTGCGTTTCTATCAAGTTCTCTGAGGAAACTGATGGTGCTGGTTAGGGAACCCACTTTGAGAATCACTAAGTTTCCCCACAATTCCTGCTTTTCCCTTAGCATCTCTGTACCTGCCTCCACCCCTCAAGTCAAGCAGGGCTTTTGCAGCCTGGATAGCCTCTTTCCCACAGGGCTAAATATCAGTACTTTCTAAAGAGACTATTTGGTAATCTGATTAACTTCTTTGAATGTGTCCCAGACCTCAGGTGCCTGTTGGTGAAAAGACAGTTTAGAGGTAGGAGCCAAATCATGCTCTTAGTTTCAATTTCTCCCTGACTCTCCCCGGAGATAAATCGGATTGCACATATAAGTGCATGTGTGTGCATCCCTTTTCTGTTCTGTTCTGTTCTATTGTTTTTGGCAATACTGAAGATTGGTCTTAAGTCCTCAAAGTTGATAAGGAACTACTTTACCACTTGATCCATGCCCTCAGTCCTTTTGATTTTTCAAATGTGTTTTTCAGGTAGTCTTGCATACTTTCCCTGGGCTGGCCTTGAACCACAATTCTCCCCATCTTTGTCTCTCCAGTAGGTGGGATAATTATGAGCTATGGCATCTGGCCTGTGGGCACTCTTTAACCTCGTCTGGGCCTCAGCACCACTCTTGCTTCCTTGGCTATGTAAAGTCACTCCTTAGTGTTCTACTGTTTTAGCTGTTATGTGTTGGTGCTGGTGTTCAGGGGTAATGGTGATTGTGGGGCAGATGTTAGAATAGTAAAAATTTCCCTCTGCCCATCTCTGTTCTACATGCCATCCTCAGAAGCCAAGCAGTGTGAATCATACTCAGAGTTTCCAGGATATTGGTATGGGTCTAAAGAATAAGCTTCTTCAGTGTCTTGTTCTGAGCTATTCTTCATCACTGGGCAAATGTGTTCCTTGATGTGGTCAGGGAAACATGGTTTTCCATTTTCTCTAAGTTTCTATTGGTTTTGAGATACCTGTCTCCATTTACTACTATGTTCTCATTCCTGTATAATATCATGCCTTCTCTCAATCAAAACCCAAAAGCACTAGGCTGGGGGTATAGAATGATTACTCCTAGATTCAGTCTTCAGCACCCCTACGCCCACATAGCCCAAATACACACATATACCTCATTGTATGGTCACTGTGCGGCAGCCCTTCTCCTGACATGCTACAAATAGGTTGAGATTTCCAGTTTAGGATTTGTCTGGGCCATTGTGCTATGCAAACCTATCCTTGGTTTGTGTTTAAAAAAAAACAAAAACACACGCTTAAAAGACTGAGTAGTGGGGGCATATCTATAACGCTAACATTCCAGATCTTGAGGCAAGAGGATCTCAAGTTCAAGCTTGGGCTATGAAGCAAAAGGAATAAGGAGGATGAGAAGAGAACATGTAAGAGAAACAGAGAGAGTAGAACTAGGGCATGGAACTTTTGTTTGGATTTTTCACTCAAGGCTAGCACTTGAATATTTGAGCCACACTTCCACTTCTGGCTGTTTGCTGGCTAATTGGAGATAAGGACTTTTCTGCCCGGGCTAGCTTTGATGCTCATATCTTGGCCTTCTGAGTAGCCAGGATTACAGGCATAAACCACCAGCACCTGGATTAACAGCTTAATAACTGTGTTTTCTATGCTATGTTTTCTATATAATGTTCCTTAGTTTTGGTATCATCCATAAAGAGGGGCAGAGTCAATAGTAAGAGTCACATATAAGCAGAAAGCCATGTTTTCTTCCCTCATTCACGAACCCTCATTCTTAATAACTAGCATCAGCTTAGTCACAGCAACTGATGTCAAACCATGCATAACAACTACAAAAGGCTCTTTCAATGTCAGTTTAATTTAAACTTTAACCTCTGCTTTTTTTCTCACAGAAACCACAAGGATCCTCTTGTTCTGTTGCTTTCATATACTGCAATAAAAGTTCTTGATTTGAAAATACAGCTCTGCTTGAGTCAGCCATCATGACTGACCCAGATTTCCATAGTCACACCATATGCTGCTATGGGTCCCTCCTTGGGTCTGGCTGGACACTGTCTCCCTCTTCCCTACTCCTTATTTTTACTGTGGTAGTTTGGCTTCACATTTTAGGAGGAAATACATAGTGCACTAAAATCGTGTAGTTGTTGTTCTTTTTTTTTGTTTGTTTCTGTCTTAAAAAAATCTTCAGAGAATATTAATGAATTTAAACAGTATTAAGTCTTCACTACAGGCAAGCTAGTGTCCCTTGGGAAGATAGCAGGGATAATTGAAAATGCCTTCTTACTCAGAAGAATTCATTCTAGAACCTGTGCTCCATTAGAAACAAAATGTGATAGCCTCAAACAGAATAAGACCTGGAGTTCAAATCCTAGCACAACCCAAATTAGAGATACCCTCTTGAATGTCCTGGAGGTTACATTAAATAAGGAGAAAAAGAATGATGAATCTATTTTTTGTTGTTGTTGTTGTTGGTTGTGGGGTTTGAACTCTGGGCCTGGGTGCTGCCCTGAGCTCTTCAGCTCAAGGCTAGCGATCTACCAGTTGAGCCATAGCACTACTTCCTGAATCTAATTTTAATAATATAATTTATTTAATCCAATATACTCCAAAATAAATATTCAAAAGTATACTCAGGATACAATTATTAATGGCATACTTTATATTAATTTTATTAATGCTGAGTCTTTAATGCCTGATTTGTATTTTACCCTTAAGTCACACCTCAATTTAGACTAGCCCCACCTGTAGTTGGTGGATGCCACATTGGACTTTGTAGGTCTGGTATATTGAAGAGATAGTGTCCCAGGATTGAAAACAAAAACAAATAGCAACCACAAATGGTAAACCTAATAACTAGTGCTGTATAGAATGGTAATGAGTGTATTGAAGCAGGCAGACATGGAGAGAAGAAAGAATGCAATTCAGGCTAAAGGACCCACAGGAGCAGCAACCTAGGACACTACAGCTTAGTTCGATACAGGGAACTGCTGGCTGTGCATCAATCAGATAATGACAAAATGCCTTAAGAAAGTCTACAAAATCCTGTAATTTTTCCTCCCAAACTTATCCTCTAGTTTGGGGACATGGGCTTATAATAACTTCTGTGAGCAAAGCACACCCATACGGGCCAGGCACATTGACGACTGACCTACAGCTCAGCCATGTGGTGGGGATGTTTTGGAGGGAGAAGAAGACAAGAGGAAGGCTCTGAGGAGTCTTGTGAAGAGTTGAGATGAGAATCAACCAGGCCCCTTACTGCAGAAGCGTGGTGGGTGCATGAGTTACACAGAGCAAGCAGCAAGACAATGAATATTTTGCAGAAATTGTGTGCTTTTGGAGGGTAAATGAACTTTCACCATTTTATGGACAAGGAAAGCGAGAAATCTTACAAATAAAAAAAAGAGCCTCTGAGAAGTGGATTTAATGACACCTCAAGGAGTTCATCCCTCTGCAAAAATGGATTTCATCAAGAAAATGAAGCCCAGAAGCAAATTAGTATTACACAAATATTAAATTAATTAAATATAGAAAAGTAGAAGGAAAAGATTTTAAAGATGAAAAATGCATTTGAATTGTTAAGAAATGGCTGTAAAAACTTTTGACACCAGACATAAAGTACTTGGATGGGGAGGCATAGGAGGGAGAATGACAGAGGGGGGTGACTGTGATCAAGATCTATGCCTATAATGACATGTCAAAATGAAAACCCCTGCACAGCTAATTAAGATCAATTTATACATATATATGTACACACATATACATATAAGTTAACACACATATACATACACATATATGTTAAGCTGGCCATGTATTCACTCAAGGATTCTGATTTAGAAGCCAACGTAAATAGTTCCATTTTTAAAAGAATGCCAGAAGTGGGCTGGGGATATAGCCTAGTGGCAAGAGTGCCTGCCTCGGATACACGAGGCCCTAGGTTCGATTCCCCAGCACCACATATACAGAAAAAACGGCCAGAAGCGGCGCTGTGGCTCAAGTGGCAGAGTGCTAGCCTTGAGCGGGAAGAAGCCAGGGACAGTGCTCAGGCCCTGAGTCCAAGGCCCAGGACTGGCCAAAAAAAAAAAAAAAAAGAATGCCAGAAGTACCACCAATTCATCTTGATCAACATGTCCAAGGATTCCCATTTGACAGAATGAATAAAAAAGGATAAAAGAGAGAAATTAAAATTACAATATTATTGGTGGGAAAGTTGTTCTCTAAGCCATAGTTCACTTTCATAGATGAATAATTCATATGCATACCAGCTGTGTTTTCAGCAAACAGAAATGGCAAGAAGACAGAAAAGGTATATATATATATATGAAATTTTATTATTTATTTATTTATTGCCAGTCATGGAGCTTGAACTCAGGGCCCAGGTGCCGTCCCTGAGCCTCTTTGTGCTCAAGGCTAGTGGTCTACCACGTGAGTCACAGAGTCACTTTCAACTTTTTAGCATTTATTGGACATATGAGTTTCATGAGGACTTTTCTGCCTGATCTGGCTTCCAACTGTGATCCTTAGATCTCAGCCTCCTGTGTAGCTAGGATTACAGGTGTGAACCACTGGTGCCTGGCTGGAGAAAGTATTTTTTTTTTTTTTTTTTTTTTTTTTGGCCAGTCCTGGGCCTTGGACTCAGGGCCTAAGCACTGTCCCTGGCTTCTTCCTGCTCAAGGCTAGCACTCTGCCACTTGAGCCACAGCGCCACTTCTGGCCGTTTTCTGTATATGTGATGCTGGGGAATCGAACCTAGGGCCTCGGGTATACCGAGGCAGGCACTCTTGCCACTAGGCTATATCCCCAGCCCGAGAAAGTATTTTTAATTGAAAGAATTAAGCTCTGGCAATCAGTAGGTTAAGACCTAGAAATGTAAGAAGGCTCATAAGCTGGTAGTTTCTAAGTTTCCAATAAGCTATCCAACTCTTACTGTCACACTGAAAAAAATATATTTAAAAAGATCTTAAATTGTTACAACCAAAAACTATTTCAGGCCAAATGCCTTTAGTCCTAGCTTCTCAGGAGACTGAGATGTGAGGTGTGCATTTTAAAGCCAACTAGGTAGCAAAGTCCTTGAGACTCTTATCTCCCATTAACTATCAGAAAGCGGATTTGGGGTTATGCCATCAGCTTTGAATGGAAAAAGCTAAGGGACAGAGCTCAAGTTCAAGCCCCACTACTGACAAAAATAAAATAAAATATAACATTTCAAAAGAAGATCCTATTTAGGAGTCTGTGAGACCGCTGAGCATTCTGTCCCTAACTGGCGAAAATTTTAGGTAAAATGGAAGCAAGAAGATTAGAACGTCTATATTTATTTAGTAGTGAAATTACTAATAGATAAAACAAATGAAGAACCAGACTGTGTGATTGACCTTGTAAAGCCAACCACCCTTGACAGATATAAATTTTGCTTTAAAACTATTTTTTAAACTACTTGTTTTGATATTGTGTAGATAAGATTTTGATACCAAATGTTTAAACTTAGATTGGGCAATATTTATTTAAGACTTATACTCAAATATGAAAAAGAACCAGAGCTAGATAACTCATAAAGGATGATAATCAGACTTGGTATCCACAGAGATGATCATTTTTGTGAATGATTATGAAATATATGCATGAAAGATAAACTCAAGGAAGCATGGATCATACAGTGATTTATGGAGACACTGAAGATATAAATCAGATTTCATAATCTGATTTTGAAAAACAATTCATTTTTACCTTTACCCATAGCTTCATAATTCTTTGATCATATGTGACAGAAAAACGATTAAACTAAAATTCTGATGTGGAAAGATAAAGGGCAGGCCTGAGTAATAGTTTGAGATCTCATTATTTGTCTTGAGGATTTCCCTGGTATATGTCTAGAAGAAGTTAGGAGAATGGATGACATCTAGAAATTTAGCAACACTCATTGCAAAAGCTGTACTTTTTTTCTTTCTAATTTTTAATTTTTATTGTTATCATAAAGGTGACGTACAGAGGAGTTACAGCTGCATAAGTCAGGTGATGAGTACATTTCTTTTTGGACAATGTCACCCTTCCCTTCATCTCTCCCAATTTTTCCCTCCTGGCTCTATCCACAGGTTGTATGCTTAATTTTCCACATCATGTTGAAATGGGGAGGTCGGGCCTGGCCAGTGCTGTCCTGGCTACATGGTGGATGGGAGGGTCTGGCATCTTGAATTCAGAGTACCACTGCTGTACTCCTTCACTCTTTGTCCCTTACAAGACTCTGTTCTTAAAAAGAAAAAATAAAAAAGACAGCCCCAGAGGTGTGGCTTAGGGGTATGGCATCTGCCTAGGAAGTACAAGGCCCTGAGTTCAAATCTGGAAACTGAAACAAAAAAAGCAACCAAACTCATCCCTTAGTGAATGCAGGGCCGTCACTGCCCATAGCCTGACTTGGGGTCTCCAGAAGATCTTGGCCTGGCCCAGGGGCTTCACAAGCACCAAACTAATTTCAGCTTTGCTATCTAGAAAGTGGGGGGGTCCCAGAGCTCTGGCTTAGAAACACAGACTCCTACCAGGTACCAGTGCCTCGTGCTAGAAAGCTGAGACCTAGAGGATCATGGTCCAAAGCCAACTTCACAGGGAAAGTCCAAGAGACTCCATCTACAATTAGCTAGCCAATAACCAGGCTGGAAGGCTCAGGGGTAGAGCCCCAGCCAGGAGTAAAAGAAAGGCCTGGGTGAGTGTCAAAAGCTATACTTTTCTGCCCAGTGAATCCAAATAAGGTTATGCTGTTGTATATATAGCTCAGACTTGGGGCAAAAAGTAGGCAAGAAACCCTGTGGCAACAAGCCCATCCTGAGCTTCTCATCCCTCAGTTTTCCTTATCTCACCTTCCCATTTTTACTTCTCTCCAGGACATTGTCCATTGTACATACTACACTTAAATTGTGTGTGTTGTAGTATATATAGAACATAAAATGTATCAATTTATCTTTTCTGTGATGAGTGTGTGTGTGTGTGTGTGTGTGTGTTGCTATAGATCAAACCTAGGGTGTTAAAAATGATATGAGAGCCACATCTCCAGTAGCATTTCAATCATTTTTAAATGTGTGATTCTGTGATGCTAAATATATTGACATTATTGTGCAACCATCCCCACCCTCCATCTCCAGAACTTTTCCCACCTTCTCAACTAGAAATTGCTACCATTAAGTAACAATTCCTCATTTCCTCCGTTTGCCCACCCTTGCAATGACCGCTTTTCTATTTACAAATTTGACTACCTTAAATATATTATGTAAACAAAACCACACACATCATTTATCCTTTTGTGACTGAGTTCTTTTGTTCCAACAATTTGGTTTTTAATTAACCATCTCATCTCTTAAAAATGTACATTTCTAAGGCAGAAGTGTCTGTCTGTGTTTTTCACCTAATTCCCAATACCTAGAGCAGTCCCTGAGATCTACTAGACTTCCCTAAACATTTGTATGAGTGAATGAATGAATGGTTCTGGGTGGATCACACTGCCTCAATGAACTGCCATGAGTTAATGTTAAATGAAGGATTCCTTAATATCCCTATGTGTTTTGGAATGCAGTTTAGAGGCAGGACTGGCAGCAGGAGGCCAGTTAGAAGGTGGGGGCCACTCTCTAGGGAAGGATCAAGATAGCCTGTTCAGTGCAAGTATTAGTAAGGTAATAGGAGTGAGAATCAGCTCTATTTATGAAGGGAGAATGAACTTGGCAATGATAGCTCACGCCTGTAATCCTAGCAAGTCAGGAGGCTAAGAGCTGAGGAGCATGTTTCAAAGTCATCCAGGTCTGCACAGAATACCCAATGAAAAACCACAGGTCAACAGAGAAAGTGATGTGATGTGACATCTTCACTTTAGCATGTGTCCTTCCTTATCTGTGTGTCTGTGGGGAAGTTACTTAAGCTTTCTGATGCTCTAGATCCTTGTTGGTAAATCAAGGCTAAGTATACATCTATCCTTGGGTTTTGAGTCATAAAGGAGAGACAATCATTGATGATTTTATAAGTGCCATGGAAATGCTACTTGTGCTCATATATCATAATCAATCAATAAAGGGCAGTTATTGCAATAAATTGGTGCTTACTAAGAGTTGAAGAGCCATTTAAAGAGAGCAATCTTTGTACCTCCTACTAGCTAACCATGCTGGGCTCCATGAATATACAGCTGGCTCTGGAACACCAGAACATTTCGCTAAGAGGGTAAGAAGGATAAGCAAAAGGAGGAGATTTCTGATAGAAAATCAGTGAGAATAGGACAGGAAGTTGGAGGCCTAGTGTATTCCTGAGATAATAAGAGTTAGAGCGTGAAGGAGTATAGGGGACAAGGTAAGGCATGCTGGTGGAATTCAAAAAGTATGTAGCAGAATATGGTAGTATTTGCCTATAATCTTTGTATTCAGGAGGCTGAGGCAGGAGGATCACAAGGAGAGTCTGCTACAGCATGAGACTCTATCCCTAATTATACAAATAGGTACATACATATATATGAACATACATACATACATAAAACCGAAGTAAGCAAAAACAACAACATAATAACAGAAGCAATGACAAAAAGGCCAAGCTATATAAAATATTGGTTGGAATGCACACTAAACTTCATAAAAGCTCATTCTGAGCATCAGAACATCATTAGTATAGTCTGGCCTAGCAAACCACTTAAAAGGAAAACATTCTCAATCTGGAAATATGTTGAAAAATGTTGAGATGGGCCTGTTTATTTTGGTTTCAAGAGGAAAGAATTAGGCAATTTCCTAGGATAGGGTTTTGGAACCTCTGGTAGTATTTCTATTTTTTTTTTTTCTAGGAGGGGGGCTGGAAGTGAAGAATGTAATTTAAATAAGCATGAACTTTTTTTTTTTTTTTTTGGTCAGTCATGGTGTTTGAATTCGGGGGCTGGGTGCTGACCCTGAGCTTTTCTGCTTAAAGTTAGTGTTCTACTACTTTGAACCACAGCTTCACGTCTTTTGGGTTTTGGGTAGTTAATTGAAGATAAGAGTCTTTTATCCTTTGCTGCCTAGGGTTGGCTTTGAACCATGGTGCTTAGATGTCAATGTCAGACTCCTGAGTAGCTAGGGTTGCAGGTGAGAGCCATCAGTGCCTGGCTAAAAACTACTCCTACAGGAGCCCCAATATTTCAATTCTTCACAAACTAAAATGTGCTTATTTTATATACATATGAAAAGAAAGGAAAAGAAAAGGGAAAAAAAGGAGTGAGTCAAAATGAAGAGACAAAAGTAAAAAACCAACACCAGGTATCTGATAAACTAAGGGAAGTTACTGCCACAGAAAAGGAAACTTGGCTGCTAGTGTCATGTTGGTGTTTTCTCATGGGTAGAGATTGGAGGGTCTAGAAGAGAGTGAAGGAGTAGAAGATACTGTATGAAAGGAAACATAGCACTACCTGACTCCTGTCATTGTTATCCCTTTGTACATCATCCTATAATAACAATAAAGTAAATTAATTTAAAAAGAAAAATACATATGTTTTAGTAAACTCAGTAAATTGTGCTGATGAATTGCTCAGATATTAGAAGAAAAAGAAGGTAGAATTATTTGTAGATGTCTTGTGCATTTCAAGATAGCAGATGGCAGTTTCCTGTATTGAAATGGCAATGATTCATGAAAGAACAAAAAAAAGTAAGAAAGGAAGTAAAAGAGTTCAGTTCTGGACATTATTAGTTCAAGCAACCTGTAACACATTTCAATGGAAATATTAAGCAGACTTCTTGGTACAGGGGCCTGAAAAATTTTATGGAATGTGTATAATTATAGTTAAAGCTCGAAAATAAGGAATTTGTAAAACAAGGTGCCAGTGACTCCTGTAATCCTAGCTACTCAGCAGGCTGAGATACGAAGATCGTGGTTCAAAGCCAGCCTGGTTAGAAAAATCCATGAAACTCTTATTTCTAATTAACTAGCAAAAAGCTAGAAGTGGAGACATGGCTTAAGCGGTGGAATGTCAGCCTTGCAACAAAGCTAAGGGAGAGCTCCCAGGTCCCAAGTTCAAGTCCCCTACTGTTGGTAGTAAAAAGAAAACTAAAAATAAGGAGAAATAAAAATGAAATAAAAATGGAATTGTGTTTTGAAGGGTGAGATGGGAGAGGTAGTAAAGAGGGACAGAAAATAAGGAAGAAGAGGGAGAAGAGGATGCTGAGAGGCTAGTAAGAACTGAACCTCATCTGACCCCCACATGCATGCATCTGTGTTAGGGACAGAGCAGGAAGAGCCTGAAAGAACACTAAAAAAAACAACAAAAAAACACCTTCACCAAGTAGGAGGAGATCCTGGAGCGATGCCACAAGCTATACATGAGCTTCCATGAGAGAGGTATAGTCCACAGAGAGGCATGAAGAGAGAGAGGGAAGTCAGGAGGAAGACAGCTACATAGATGCCCATGCAACAAAGGAAGTGCAAAATGGAGGGCCATTTTCAAGTTAAAGAAAATAGAAACAAAGAAGGATGGAAGGAAGGAAGGAAGGAACTCTGTATTAAATTTATTATATTATGGTTAGAATCTTACCTAGAATCAATTATATGGTACATATTTGTGTTTCTCTGTCAGTATTGTGTGTGTGTGTGTGTGTGTGTGTGTGTGTGTGTGTGTGCGCGTGCACATAGCTAAAAAAGCAGAGTAGTTGGGTGTCATTTGACTTAATGAGACTCTGAGCAATGAAGGACTGTTTCAGCACTGCTGCCAGACCTCTGCATTGCTCCAGGGACCAGTGTCTGCAGAAGATGAATCAATCATGTTCCCTAGTTACTAAGCACTGAGCTTATGGCACCAAGTAAATAACTCAATGGAAATGGGACCCGGCTGGCCATGGACAGATCTTTTGATGAATGATCTTAAGTTAATAAAATTTAAAGGCAAAGAGGTTTTATGTCCACATGTCTACAATTAGACTTAAGAGTGAAATCACTACATTTAAAGCCCGAGGCAAATTTTCTTGGGCTTGGCCACGTGGATACTATATATGTTCTTGATACATTGTATATTGTATATATGTCTACCTGACCTAGGGAAGGGAAAGAAAAACAGGGTGTAAGATATCACAAGGAATGTACACACTGCCCTACTATGTAACTGTACCCTTTTTGCACAACACCTTGCCAAAAAATTTGTGTTCAATTAATAAATAAATTAAACAAAAATATGGTAGAAAAAAAAGTGAAATCACAACCTAGAAAAGTTTAGAAAGGTAGGCTATCTACAGATAGGTCAGAATTTTGAGGTCCTAGACTTGGGATATGTAGCTCCAGGCAGAGTGTATGCCTAGCATACAGGAGATTCTGATTTTGATCCTCAACAGTGCAAAATAAATAAGTAGGTAAATCAAAAGTTGAAATCTATATTATATGTTTTGAGTGTTTAGTATGCCCCAGGCACTGGGGCTAAATTCTTCACATATATTATTATTTAATCCCCACAACAGTTCTACAACATAGTAGTTATTGCCAAACACAATTTACACATAAGCAAATAATAATTAGAATATTAGAATAATAAATAGCTTGCCTACTGTTATGAAGTGGAGGAGTAATGTTGTTAACAGTCCAGCAGGAAGCTATGTTAAACTTTAATTTGTGAATTATTCAGAGTAAGAGATTAACCACAAAAAGCAATAATAAAGGAGAACAATTATACCTATACACTGTAATATAAGTTATGCCAGTCTTCTCCTTTTTTCCTTCTCTCTCTCTCTCTCTCAAAATAATGTTACTGTACTTTCACCTTTTTTACTTCAAGAGAGGACTTTGCAATTTTCTTTGGCATATCTGAATTGCTACTATACTTGGACTTTGGGGTAGTGTACAATAATATAAAACATATGTGATGTGAGGGGGGGTGCGCAGGCATGTGTGCACAAGTCAGTACGGGGCTTGAATTCAGTACTCGCATGTATTGCTTAGCTTGTCAAGGCTGATGCTATACTGCTTGAGCCACATCTCCACTTCCAGATTTTTTGCTGGTTAATTAGTGTTAGGAGTCAAGGACTTGTCTGCCCAGGCTGGTTTTCAACCTGAATCATCAGATCTCAGTCACTTGAGTAGCTAGGATTGCAGGTGCAGATTTGAACTACTAATCTTTCTGCTTCCGCCTCCAAGTGCTGAGATTACAGATTTGTACCACCCTGTTCATCTTAGGACCATGATTAAATGAAATAAAGGTAATTTATATACTGTGATATTATGGTGGTCACTCTACTAACTGAAATGGCTACTAATGAGTAGATAGTATGAAAAGCATGGATACAGGGAAAAAGGATGATTCACTTGAGTAGGATGGACCTGGACAATGTCAGATTTCATTATACTACTCAGAACAATCATCAATTGAAAACTTACCAATTGTTGATTTCTGGAATTTTCCATTTCATATTTTCTACACTGATGTTGGCCAAGGGAAAAAATGATAGGTGAACCCAGGAATACAGAAAGAATATTGTAATTTTCAAGACTGGGCTTTCTGAGATCTGAGTTTCTCACTGTTCTTTGGCAAGGCACTGTCAGGAAGTTCAAGCTACATGGAGAACTAGAAAGGCCTATCCAGAAACTCTGGACAGAGGGGCAGTAATCTGTCCTGAACACTCTGGCCCAGCTCAGTCCAAATACACAGCTGAACACAATCAATGAAGGGCTCAACCTGTGTCCCAAAACCATCCAAATGAGTCAAACAAAATCCTAATCCACAGGATTATAAACAATGAATGGTGGTTGTGTTGGGTCACTAAATTTGGAGTAATGCTTTTTTTTTTTTTAACACAATAGTAGCTAACAGATATTTGGTAGAATTTGAAAAATTGCAATATTTGATGTTTCCCCACATCCTTAGTCATTTTTAGAAAATGGAAAAAAAATTCCTAACTTCCCTCCATTAAGCCCTTATACTCTAAAGGTTCTATCACCTCACAATAGTGTCTTAGGCTGCAACACATGGCCTTTGGCCCAAGCTACTATAAGGTGCTGGTACACACCTGTAATCCCAGCACTCAGTAGGATCAGGCAGGAGAATTGAGATTATAAAGCCAGGACAGCTTGAGCTACATGCAAGACTGTCTCAAACAAACAAACAAAGAAAAATAAAAGAAGATCTTAACTATTACAATGACTTTATTGGAGATTGAGCTTTTCCAGAGATAATCAAGTTAAAATAAAGGTAGTAAGGTGGGTTTTCATCAATATGATTGGGAATTCTGTCATATACCTCTAAGAATTGAATTTCCTAGATACCTATTCTTTTTCTTTTTTTGCCAGTCCTGGGTCTTGGACTCAGGGCCTGAACACTGTCCCTGGCTTCTTTTTGTTCAAAGCTAGCACTCTGCCACTTGGGTCACAGCGCCACTTCTGGCCATTTTCTATATATGTGGTACTGGGGAATCGAACCCAGGGCTTCATGTATATGAGGCAAGCACTCTTGCCACTAGGCCATATTCTCAGCCCCACTGTTTTTTAAACTTGTGGTACTAAAAAATTTGAGTCTGAGAATGTTTTAACTATTTTGATATTTTTCTTATCTTAGTATTTCTAGAAACTAAAAAATTTTTAGCATATATTAATTATAAAGGGTTTTCATTATGCTGTTTTCATATATGTGCAAAATGTGCTTTGATAAAATTCACTTCCTGCTATTATTTTCTTCTTATTTTCTCCTATTTTCAAACAATTTTAAAAGGGTTTTCTATTTGCATACATATGTATGAAGTATTTCAAGTTCTTACCTATCAGATATTCTATGATGCTGACTTATCTCACTCTGACAAACTCAGGAGATAGCATGATGTTCTTTTTTTCCCCCTATGGAGCATAAATACAGGGATAGTGTGTGTGTGTGTGTGTGTGTGTGTGTGTGTGTGTGTGTGTGTGTGAATGGAGTGATTCTGGGGCTTGAAACTTAGGACCTGGACTATGTCCCTGACCTTTTCTTGGTCAAAGCTAGCACTCTACCACTTGAACCATAGCTCTACTTCAAGCTTTTTTTTTTTTTTTTTTCTTAAGTGGTCTATTGGCAGTAAGAGTCTCGTGGAGTTTCCTTCAAACCATGGTCGTCAGATCTCAGCCTCCAGAGTAGTCAGGATTACAGGCATGAACTGTTGGTGCTCAGCTGAATTCTCTTTCTTTTTGCCTTGCTATAAGCTTAAACTAATCTTCTAGAGTTTAGAGAGAAATGATAGAGGGAAGGAGGAAGAGAAGAAGGGAGAGAGAAATTAGGGCACAAGGAGGAGAGAGAGATGGAAATGAGAGAGATGGAACAGACCCTTTCCCAAGTAAATGGCATTTTGAGAGGACCTAGCCTAGGAAGGGAAACAACACTAAGGTGACCACAGTTGTATACAAGTAGCTAAGTAGACTCTGCCAGAAAAGTGCCACAGCAGTCTCTAGAAAGCCATCTGAATAGTATTTTGGCAGGTTTGTATTTTGGAAGATTCTCCTACTGCTCTAGTTACATCCTTCACTTTTTATTCCTCCTGTAAATACTTATGAAGTCATTTCAGAATGCTGTAAAGAAATAGGTGTGACAGTAAACATGCTATAATGGTAATACTTTCTCCAAATGCTGGAGCAGCTGCAGGCGGACACCAACACCTGACTTGCCCAGCTGCCTGCTTGTCCTGGACTCCCGCATCTCACACATCAGAGTGCCAGAGTCTCTGTCCAATCTGCCTGAAGAACCTGGCCCTTTGCTGCGGAAGGCTGCTCTCACACCAAAGACCAAGCTAGGTCATTGCACTTGTCAGTTCTGGGCCAGAACAATTCACTGAGGCTGAGGTCCAGTGCACTTTATTTTCCCAGTAGAAGGATATGAAGGTCCAAAGAGATAGTAAACATTCCTTCAATTAAACTAAGTGCTAGTGGCACATGCCAGTAATTTTAGCCATGCAGGAGGCTGAGATCAGTGGGTTTTGATTTGACGCCAGTCAGGGAAGACAAATCTGTGAGGTGTTTTGTGTTTTGTTTTTGTCAGTTGTGGGGCTTGAACACAGGGCCTGGGTGCTATCTCTGAGCTTTTCTGCTCAAGGCTAGTGCTCTACTACTTCGTTTATTTGTTTTGTTTTTGTTGCCAGTCCTGGGGCATAGACTCAGGGCCTAAGCACTGTCCCTGGCTTCTTATTTTGCTCAAGGCTAGCACTCTACTACTTGAGCCACAGCACCACTTCTGGCTTTTATCTGTATATGTGGTGCTGAGGAATCAAACCCAGAGCTTCATGTATATGAGGCGAGCACTCTACCACTAGGCCATATTCCCAGCCCCGTGCTCCACTACTTCGAACCACAGCTCTACTACTGGTTTTCTGGAGGTTAATTAGAGAAGAGTCTCATGGACTTTCCTGCCTGGGCTGGCTTTGAACCACAATCTTCAGATCTCAGCTTCCTGAGTACCTAGGATTACAGGCATGAACCACCAGCTCCTACCTGTGAGACTTTTATCTTTAAATAACCATCAAAAAGTGGAGTTGTGGCTCAAGTAGCAGAGCACCAGTGGTGACTGGAAAAGCAAAACAAGTGAAATGCCCTCAACTCAAGCTCTAGTACTGGTACACACACAAAACAAACAAAACAAAAACTTTGGGAGTCCTGCCTGTAAACTTACTTGACTTTCTGCAACCTTATTGACCGAGTAGAAATTTTCATTTCTTCCTTTGATGAAATGCTGATTTCTACACTCATACTGCTGATAAGTGAGGCATTCTGGGTGTTGTTAGCAGGCAAGAAACAGCATTCTACACAAAAGGCATTCTCTGCCAGTGGTAGGAAGGTTGATATTTACCACCTAACTTTTTAGATTTACTCCCCCCCAAATTAACTGGCATGTATTTTTAAAATATCACACTAAAATATGCTTCTACAATATTTCCTCTAGTGAACTATCTTTAACGTGACCTAGATTACTAATTAAATGTTTTTCTATTGATCTAATTCCCACTAAAGTTCTTCCCTTCCATATTTCCATAGTCAGAAATTTCCAACTGGGCACACACTGGATGTGTTTTCCTCAACCGCAGAATTTTGCCTGACCTTATTAAGTAAGAACTTTCAGATTGGAAATTATGAGAGCTCTGAATCTGTACCCAGTGTTTTACATAGCATTCATATTTTTGCATGAATTCTTTTAACATATAGCAAGATTTCAAGGAATCCCACTACTCTTCTCTAACATGGTTACAGAGGAAGAGCCTGCCATCGAGCTTTCTGGAAAGCTTCTAAAAAGACAAGGTATCTATTTCATGAACATGGCTTGCTGCCCACATTCTGTGCTACAGTACTGGAGGCTAATTATCCAGCATAACCAAACCCATTCAACTCTATTCCATCCAAACCCTCAAAGCTTTCATGGTGGATAAGGAAAAGGCTTCTTGAGTCCAATCTCTTCACATGCCACAGCTCTTAAGACTTCATGAAAACACAAGGAAAAGCAGGCCCGGGATGTGGCTCAGTGGTTGATCTTGGATTAAGCATACAAAAGATCCTGGCTTCCTTCCACCCTTAACAGCATAAAAGGAAAAATAATAATCAAGTTTTTTTTTAGGGTTCCAGGTAGATTATTCATATACTACATAATATTGAAGTCAGTGGTTTATATCAATATAAAATAAAAAGATTTTTGAATCACTAGGTTGTCTATCAGGTTTGTCCTGACAAGAAAAACACTAAGAGAAATTTTGGCATAGCTACTTGACCAACAAACAAACCTACCAACTGCTAAGGGTAATGGCAACTTGTCCTTGAGTCAAATTTAAATTAGTTTCCAGTGACATTTACACCCAATCACTAAGCTTTTTGGATATTATATATCCAAACACCAAAGGTCTTGGGAACGGCTTATACATTTTAGCTTTTTTGTTTTCCCCCGTGGTATCTAGTTTTGAACTCAGTACCTCATGATCACTTGGTGGCATTCTATCAATTCAGTCTCATTTGTTGCCTAGTTATTTTTCAGATAGTCTTGTGTTTTAGGCTCAGGGCCCACCTTGAATGTGTCTAATCTTCAATTAGGAAGCCTGTACCGAGCTTGTCGGTTTTGTTGCCTCAACTCATTTTAAACTCCAGCCTACCAATCTTCATCTCCTGAGTAACTGGGATTATAGGCATGAGTCACTTCACCTGGTCTAATCTTTTCTTTTTCTGAGATAATATGTATGTGAGAATTTAAATGAACAATGCCCAGTAAGTAAGAGCAGTGCTATGTTAGTAATGCTCTTGTAAAAGCTATTGTTACTATAGAACAATACAAGGAATTGTTCAACTGTAGCACTTCATCACATACTGAGTCAAGGCAGATGTGCCTTGGTGGTCACCAGGCAGTTGGCCCTATCAAGACAAAGCATCATATTTTGCTCTTACTGTACTTGTTGAAGAATGGATGGTGATGAAAAGATTCACTGTGTTTGAGAAGGTAATGGAGAAGAAAGCATTCTAGATCTTTAAATCAATGCCTTAAGCAAGGGGCTTAGTTTAGTCTCATTCTAATTTATTTTATGTTTTGTCAGTCATGGGGCTTGAACTCTGGGCCTGGGTGCTGTCTCTGAGTTCTTTTGTTCAAGAATAGCATTCTACCACTTTGAGCCACAGTGCCACTTCCAGTTTTCTAGTGGTTAATTGGAGATAAGAGTCTCATGGACTTTCCTGCCCTGGCTGGCTTTGAACCATAATCCTCAGATCTCAGCCTTCTGAGTAGCTGGGATTACAGGCCTGAGTCATCAGCGCCCAGCTCTAATTTATTTCTAGGTGATTTATTTTTTCAGGGTTTTGGTTCTCTCATCTATATCAGGAGATCAGGGACTTTCTGAGCTTTGGTCAAAACTCAAATTCTATATGGCTAGATATCCTTTGAAATCTTACTGAAGTTAATGTAATTGTGGCTATAGAATTCTTTCTAAGCACTTAGTACATTTCCTAAAAGAATTATTCTGTTTGCTACACTGTCAATGATATTTGTTTGTGTTTCCTGATATCATTATGTAAGAATTGGATGTAGGAAGGAATCTTCAAATCCATGAAAACGGATTATAAATTGAATTATTTTTTAGCATGACTGATACCTTTCAAAGCTCTTAGATCATCATACTAAAACTGCTAAGGATATTTTTTCCTGTTCATTTTAAGTTAATTTTGGGAGAGTGTAAGAATAAAACATAACCCCCACACATTCCAAGCTAATTTATCATTAGTACACAGGGAATGAAAGTAAAACTCTTATCTACTTGAGCTTCACAGTTCTCAACTGAATGACAAAATTAAGCCGATTTAGTCAAGCTTTTAAATCAAGACTGAAAGGTCCAGAGGATTTTTGTGGCAGTAACATTAGGACTGTGTTCATTTGGGTGATGTCTCCATGTCTCCAGAGTTTAGGGTTCACTGTGTCTACTAAAGATCTTCACAGGCAGAGCTTTTAAACATTACATTGTGGTGTACAGATATCACTTTTTTTTGTTTTGTTTTTGCAGTGGGAAAAACAAAAGAGAAAAGGGAGGGGAAGACAATTTGAAATAACCAAAGTCTAGATTAAGAATGTCAGATGGGGATGGGAAAGGGGGCTCGTACCTGTAATCCCATCCTAGCATTTAGGAAGCAGAAGCAGGATATTGATGAGTTCCAGAATAGCCTGGGCCATGGAGTGGAAACTTGTCTCCAACCAAACAACAAACAAACAAATGAACAGATGGGGCTTTCCATCAACCAAACAACAAACAAACAAATAAATAGATGGGATTTCTGTCAGATAAGGTTTATCTGTTACTTTTCGGGTATGTGAACTTAGACTAATTGTTTCACTTCTCTACGCTATACTTTGTGTATTTAGTAACTTTTTTCTTACTTATTGGGGTTCCTGTGAGGCTTAATGAGATCATACACAGAAAGCGCTCAGTCTACAGGGCCAGGAACATCATCAGCATTAACAAGTCAGCAGTAATAAGCAGTGAAGGATGGACCATTAGGAGAACAAGCCATGAATATTCTCCTTGAGGAGCCCTAGCTTCCTTCTAGAACATCACAGAGGTGTCAAATGCATCCATTAAGCATTTTCGAGAATCAAAATTTTGGTTAAAGGTTCAGTCACTTACTGAGTCCTAAAAAAAAAAAAAAAAAAAAAAAAAAACAGAGAGAGAAAGAAAAGAAAACCAGAATCTGTTCATGGTTCAACGTGGGCACCGGACAAAGGTTCACTTTATAAGACTGTCTAGCTAGGTTAAAAATAAAATATGCAGAAATGTACAGAACTTCAACAATAGAGCATAAGAAAATAGATTATTTGTGGCCAATAACAAAGACAATATAGTGTACGGATATGTATGTAAATATATAGAAAAAAGGTCTGGAACATACTAGTACTAATATGAGAGCAGTTACCTCTGGGGAAGAAAGATTGGGGAGAAGGTAGGATACATTCCAAAGCTGCTTTTTTTTTTTGACTACTTAGCACATTTATTTGCATAAATTAGTTGGGTAATCAGAGAACAAACAAACAAAACCAAAAAGGCAAAAGCAACCCTAGGATCCAAGCTACAGTGAACGTTTAGAATACAGTATAAACCTGATGTGGAAGAAAGCAAAATGGACCAGCGTGGAGGATGTTCTCCCTGGGGCTGTGAATGACCTGATGCAAAGTCATTCTACCCAGTAGGTGTCTTTGAGGAGGAAGGAAGGAGAAAGGGCAGGAAGGATCCTGATCCTGTCTTCAGCAGCTGACAGGCCCAGATTAGAAGACAGGCAAAGTTGCCTGCTGATTATATCTGTAGAAACTTCATTCTCTCAGATCTCTGAGAAGACATTAGGAGCCTCACTTATTCTTTGCTAAATTCAAGGTCTGCAGAAGCATTGGCTAAGAACATTGGTAAATTATGACCAGGAGCCTAACTAAACCAGATGGTACACTAGTTTTTCCAAGTAGTGTATTTTGAGGGCAAAGAGAATGAGAGAAATTATTTTAATAAGTCTACATGATTGCTACTGGTTGATTGAGGATATTTTATTTAAAGAACTTCAAAGTATCCCCAGGATTGGAAAGCTCAGTGGTGGAATATTTGTATGTCTGAGATCCTGAGTTGGATCCCTAGCACTGCAAAAAACAAAAACAAAAACAAAAACAAAAACAAAAACAAAACCCAAAAAACAAAAACAAAACAAACAACAACAAAAAAGCAACAACAGAACGAAACTCCCAATACCAATGAGTAAATTAATGAAGACAAGCATCTTGGACTTCAGGCACGCACCTGTAGTCAATATTCAAGAAGCTTGAGCTTGAGGATTGAGTCCAGGAGTTCAAGACTAGCCTGGTCAATGTAATAAGACCCTATCTCAAAAAAATAATGTGTATGTGTGTGCAAGGCCTGAGCATTGTCCCTTAGTTTTTTCATTCAAAGCTGAAGCTCTACCATTTGAGCTACAGCTCCACTTCTGATTTTTGGAAATGAGAGTCTCACAGACATACCTGCCTGGTATGATTCCAAATAACAATCATCAGATTGCAGCTTCCTGAGTAACTAGGATTGCAGGGAGGAACCTCTGACACCTGATTTCAAAAAATATTTTAAACTAATTAATTAATTAGAAAGGTAAGGATTTTAAGTATTGAATAAAGGGGCTATGGCAATTTTTTTAAATTAGCAAAACATTTATTCTTGGAAATTAATCTTTACAAAAGGACTCTTCCATTGGAAAGAAGTATGTTGGTTACAGTAAAAACCTAATAGCTGCGTGCAAGTCTGTGAAGTTCCACTGATTGGTTTCATTCAGTTTTCAGACTCTCCTAGTGAGGGACTTGGCTTAGAACCCCAGCTGCAAGAATGGGTTTTGTTCTGATTTCAATGTATATGGTTTTGTCCATAGACTTGGGGGAGAGATTTTTGCCTGACAGCGAAGAAGTCAGTCAAGATGTATAGAAGCTTCTGCTGGCCTCTAGCTGGGCCTGACAAGGTGCCTGTGTTCCCAGTCCTGGCTTTTCAACACGACCATTTAGTACAGGGTGGCATCAAGCTCAGCCTGTAATTCTCTATGTTCTATTGGTGAATTAACTGAAGGGCTGCATTTCAGGCATAGCACAGGAAGGACCTGAATGAAGGGCAGGAAGAATGAATGGAGAAAGCCATTTTACTGGAGCTGCCCTAGGGTATTAAATAGGGTGGAACAGCTGGGGGCTGGAGGAGGCTTCTGTGCTTAAGAAACACTTTCATAAGAACATCAGTCATCCATCTTCTAACAATTATTCATTTCTATCCCCTAGTTATGTATACATTTGCAGAATTACAGTCCACCAATGTAGCCATTGCAAAAAACAGTTTATTTGTGAAACACACACACACACACACACACACACACACACACACACACACACTGGTGCCTTTACAACCTACATGCCATCATCAATACTATAAATGGAAGGAATTCAAACAAATACATACACCTTAGCCCTGAATTATAATTCAAATACAGGCCACCCCCTGCTTACTTAAAAAAATTAAGACTAATTGAAATAGAGTATTTTTATTGTTATTGTTGTGTGTGTGTGTGTGTGTGTGTGTGTGTGTGTGTGTTACATGAACTTGCTATGTAGCCCAGGCTAGTTTTGAACTCCTGATCCTCCTGCCTGCCTCAAGTCTCCTTAGTGCTGAGATTAAAGGTACCTGGTGAAATGTTGGAGTCCATCATTTCTGTGAAAGGTCATTCTAGTCCTTGGCTATTTATACCATAGAGGCAGACAATTATTGAGGAGCCAAAGCTTCTGAATCTGACAAATGAAGATGATGACTGGGCTCTAGAGACTGAGTGAATGAAAGGTGTGGAAAAGTTGAACCCTCCAAAGAAAAGAGAGAGAGACAGAGACAGGGAGACAGAGGAGACAGAGAGACAGAGATAGACAGAGACAGAGAGACTGACAGAGACAGAGACAGAGACAGGGACAGAGACAGAGACATACAGAGAGAGTCATAGAGAGACAGAGACAGACACAGAGAGAGAGAGAGAGGGAGAGAACTACTCAATTAGCCAGGAGGAAATTACTAATCATCATTGCACACAGGCCAGGTGTCTTTGAAATTGCCTCATAATCGTGGTCAGGCTTTGATTGAGAAAGTACCTCATAGAATATTTTAAAAAGGCATCTCAGCCCAGCCCCCTTTTCCCAGTGCAACTATTTCTAACCCCCTCCTCTCCACCAAGGCCCCCCGGAAAAATTTGAATTAAGGCAGGAACTGTCAGGTTCTTACCTGGACCATCTCGATGAAAAGCGCGCCTTTCATGCAGGGCTGAGCCACAAAGCCTTAGGCTCATTCATTTAACCCCAGAAGAACAATCATAAGCATTTAAGAGAAACCCAGAAACAAAAGAAACAAACCCGACCTGTCCTTACCCGCTTCTTAAAAAACTGAAAGGCTGAACATTTATTCACTGGGAATCCATTCATGTCTTTGTTCACCATCTTCCACAGTGGAGACTTGTCGGATCCGGGCTGGCACCCTCCTGGCTAGTGCATCGGGCTCCTGGTTTCCCTCCTGAGTGCAGTGAATGAAGACCAGGGCGGGATGGAGACTCTAACGGGGCTCAGTTCTTCACTCGGGCATTCTGCGGCACCAGCTACTGCAGCAACCGTTTCCCATGTTCAATTGCCACCGGCTGTGGCTCTCCGCTTGCCATCCCTGCTATGAAACGGATGCATCACTGCCACCGGACCGGACCCCCAGGAAGCCGGATGGCGGGATACCGCAAACCTCCAGGGAGAGATGCTCTTGCAGACACTGGGCGGGCTGACGGGAGAAGGGGACCCTCCCCGCCCCCAGCTACCTAGCTGCTCGGGAGGCTGGATGGGGAGTGAGGCGCTCAGCCCTCGGTGATGGTGCTGTTTTTGATTGTGTAAGTTCCAGTGGGAGCTGTAGTTAAGCAGCTGAGAGGAGTAAGAAAGCAGAGCAGAAGCCAGAGGGAGGGAGGGAGAGAGGGAGGGTGGAAGGGAGGGAGGGAGGGAAGGGAGGGAGGGAGGGAGAGCGAGCGAGCGAGCGACACACACAGAGAGACAGAGACAGAGAGAGACAGAGAGAAAGAGAGAGAGAGGAGAGAGAGAGAGAGAGAGAGAGAGAGAGAGAGAGAGAGAGAGAGAGAGAGAGAGAGAGAGAGAGAGAGAGAGAGAGAGAGAGAGAGAGAGAGAGAGAGCAGAAAAGCAGAGGGAGAGAGGGAGAGCTAAAAAGCCAGGCTGGAAGAAGAATCAGGATTCATGCATATCTGAGCAGGAACAGGGAATGGGCGGGAGGCAGGTGCAAAAGCGCAGGACGAGCTGGAGGGCAATTGAGTCTCCTTGGGAGGGCCACTTCAATGGCTGGGTTCATGTTGTCATTGTTCTTCTGTCAGAACCATTTTTAAAGTATAAAATGCATACTATTTCGATGTTTTGTGTTTATCGAATCCCTTTGGGTACTTGTTCTAATATAAAAGCCCTTCCACAGAAATGTAATCAGATGTGTTTCCCCGTCCCAGTACAACAATGGGAAAATCTTCTATCTAGGGTCTTGTCTCCATTGGCCTGTTAAGGTCATGATGTAGGGGCAAGGAAGAGATGGTGTCTTTCTCATTAAAGAAGCCTGGTTAAAAAGAGGTAGAAAAGAAACCCAATGGACACATGCAGGGTAGTTTAAAGGGGGAAACCCCAATGAGAGTTACTAAAAAGTATCACCATACCATTTAATGCGGAGAAAATTCTGGAAAACAAAAGACTTACTTTTACTTCCTATCAAGGGAAAATTGACTCGCAATCCTTACACATTTTATCCTTAGCACTATTTTTTGTTTGTTTTATTGCATAGGAGCTTGTTTTTCTACTTTTATTCTTGAATGCTGATATCTGATGAGAACTTAAAAAAAAAACGTTTAGTGAAGAGAGCAAATAAAATAAACTTGGCCTGGGATTTGGCACAGCTTAGATGTTTCCATCAGCGTATGGCTTTGTGCCTGTCACCTGGCCCCCTAACCTTTCAGACACTGTGGATCTAGCAAATGGGGCAGTGGCTGGTCCATCCATTTCTTTAGCCATTTACCTGTTTGCTGTATCATTAATTCATCAGATCACATCGCATGTAGCCAGTGTGTACAGGACGTGGAGCTTTTCCACCGTCACCAGAAAGAATCAATAAAGAAGGGAAAGGCCTAGTGCCAACTCAATGCAACTGATAGCTACATCATTAAAGCAACACATCTAACATGGTCAAACGAGTTCTATGGTAGTCTCTGGAAAAATGAGAACCATACAGATGAATTGGGGGAAGAATCGTGTGAGTTTCATTGAAGTAGAGTATGAATCTCTACTGGGGAGCCAGACATTTTGGGAATAACCATGAGCTCCTGTTTGCCACATGCCTTGAGAATGCCAAAAGGAAAATACATGATAGCAAGGAAAAGCTAACTGCTCATTTTGGAGAAATGCATGAAATTGTCCCAGATACCAGGCCACATTGTGTAATCTGCAACATTGATATGTTTGGTGGTTTTATAAAAGAGTTCATTTAAAATTATGGTACTTCAAAGGAATTATTTGTGGATGAAAGATATGTTCTCTATCATGATTATGATGGTGGTTACAAGCCTATACATTTGTCCAAACTCATCACACTATATACAAAAAGGGCAAGTTTTTGCTATCTGTAAATGATAACTCAATGGGCTGCATTAACAACACTCAGCCATTGTCTGGTGCTGGTGACTCAGTTCCTATAAACTTAACTACTTGGGAGACTGAGATGTGAGTGTTGAGGTTTGAAACCAACTGGGGCAGAAAAAACTGTCAGACTCTTAACTTCAGTTAACCACCAAAGAGCCTTAAATGGAACTGTAGTTCAAGAGCTAGAAGGATAGTTCTAAGTGAAAAAGCTAAGGGAGAGTGCCCTGACCCTGAGTTCAAACTCTAGTCCTGACACAACACAAAACAATAAAACTTAAGTCCACCATTCAAACTCTTTTTGCTCCTTTCAATGCTTCCTCCCATAAAGTATTTTGACAGGCAGTTACTGAATCTGAGTGATACATAGGGTTCTCTAAACAATCTACTGAAAAGGAGGTGCTGGATCCTAGGCTTAATTCTACATTGTTGTAGCATGCAAATGAGTTCTAGGTAGACTGTGTTCCTTTGGGGTGAAGGGGTGTGGCTAACTGAGAGAAGGCAAAGGTGAAGCTAAATAATATCCCTCCCACTTGGAGAAATGTTACTCTTAGATGATGCTGCCATTGTAACTGTGAGTGTTAGATATTATAAATATATATATTTTTGTTATTGCTATTTTTTTAATTATCCCCCCCCCCCCCGAGGATCAAACCTGGGGTGTTGGTCATATTTCTATTCTTTCCTTTTCTTTTCTAGGTCTGAGACCAGGACTTGAACTCTATATCTGTGACCACTACCACTTATTGGCTAGAGCTCTACTAATTGAGCCATGCCTCCAAACTCAGTTTTGGGAGTGTTAAACAAGTACCCTACAATTGATTTACAAGTTTCATCTATAAAAGGTCCTATGAATACAAAGATGACTGGTTTCTACCTTTAAGGAACTGTCAGCCTGATGCAGAAATGTGTGTGTATGTATGTGTGTGCATGTGTGTATACTTGTCTTTTCATCACTAGACATCTTTGCATCCTCAATACACAGTTGAGGATAGTGCCAGGCTAGGCGCTGCATGAGTGGTTTTCAAATGAATTCAGTGAAAAGTCAAATAAAGCTGACAACTGTTATTGGGCGATTTGCAGCAATCATTAAATACTTCTGAGATTTTGAAACCATTCAGTTAACCCTTGTCTTAACCCAGTGCTGAGTTCTAGAAAAGCTAATGGCTCCCAATTCTCATCATTTCTGCCACAATGATATTGTTACCCTGGGATAACAGGGTAACAATGGAAACCCCTGACACTAAAAGGGAATATCTTGGATCTCTATATTCCTCCTTTATAGAATATCTACTAGTAATCCCAATAATATGGCTTAAACTATAGCACAAAGAATAAAATCAAGGAGCTAAGTGGGAGTGATGAGCGATGTACACTTGGAGTGGAGTGAATGCGGTGTTGATTTGGAAAATCTTATTGCTAACCTTCTCTCCTTTATTGTGTGACAATTAACAAGTTCCCTCACTCACCGAACCTGTTCCTCATCGGTAAAATAATTATATATATATATATATATATATATATATATATATACACGTATCTATAACAAATGCCACCTAGCTCATAGGGGAATTGTCAGTACCACATTATATGAGTGGGATTTGTAAGCTAGCAATAGATCTGCATTTTTGGTTTTAGTGACGAGTCATATATTGCTATAACTTGTTTCTGTATGATACATTTAGACGTGTTTTTTGTTTTTACTCTTGTATTATTACCTGTAAATAGCTGCACAAGAAGGTTTCAATTCAACATATCCGGGATTTTCAGTATCTTTAAATAGTTGTACAAAGAGGTTTCAATTAAGCAAATCAGCTTATAAGTACAATGAATCTTGATCAATGACAGTTTTTGAATATGTGATTTTCTATAGTTTCCCAGAAGATACAAAAAAAATAAAGTATCTATTTAGTGATAAATGTGCCAAAGAAGAAAGATCATGCTATGATACATGCTTTACATTCTTTGACTTGGGTAACTAGATCATATATTTATTACTCCAGCCTCAGTGATAGTGATGTATTTAATTAGGAACTAGGAAACTCCAGTGGCGATTATAGGTTTGTTGTTATACATGTAAAAGATTCCTTTTAGATTAAAAAAAATCTGAATTCCTTTGGTTTCATCAGATTAAATTATGTCATCTTTCTCTTCCTCCTCCTTTTCTTCTTCCTGTCTCCCTCCTTCCCCTCTCCTTCCTGCTCCTGCTCCAGCTCCTCCTCCTGCTCCTCCTCCTCCTTCTCCACCTCCTCTTCCCCCTTCTCTCCTTCCTTCTCCTCTCCTTTCTCCTCCTCAGCTCTTCCCACCTGTCAGGTAAACGCTCCAAAACAGAGTTACAGCCCCAGTCCCCAAATTAAGTGTCTTTTAATTCATGCATGTATACCAGGAAGTGTTACAAAAGAAAAAATGAAACCTGTTCATTTTTATTTCTTTTGTTTGAAATAAAACACTATCTAAAAATTAAAAAAAAATATACCAGAATGGAACACTAGATTTGGCAGAAAAGATGCAAGCAGAAAGAGCTTACACTTCCTTTTGTAGATAAGAAATTAAATAAGGATTAAAATGTTCCATACCTGAAGTTTATCACCATTCTCCTTTGGTTGAAAAAAGTTGTACAAATTAGATATTCTGCTGCTTCTTTGCAGAGTCAGTATTTATCGGCTATTATATTCTTTTTTTTTTTTTTGGCCAGTCCTGGGCTTGGACTCAGGGCCTGAGCACTGTCCCTGGCTTCTTTTTGCTCAAGGCCAGCACTCTGCCACTTGAGCCACAGTGCCACTTCTGGCCATTTTCTGTATATGTGGTGCTGGGGTATCGAACCCAGGGCCTCATGTATATGAGGCAGGCACTCTTGCCACTAGGCCATATCCCCAGCCCGGCTATTATATTCTAACTGACCAAAATGTCAACTTGATAATCATTGAATATTCAATATGTGCCAGGTACTACATTGACAAGGAAAAAAAACCCAAATCAATGTAATCATAGTATTTAATCCTCATATGAGACCTTCTGTTCTCCACTCAACCCCCCAAAACTAGGAATATAGAATTAGCTACATCTTCAAATCAACTGGACTTTCTTTTAATTAATTGATTTGTTGTGGTGTGTGTGTGTGTGTGTGTGTGTGTGTGTGTACTAGGGCTTGAACTCAGGGCCTAGGCATTATGTTTCAGCTTTTCTCTGGCCAGGGCTACCATTCTGCCACTTGATCCATTTCCAACTTTTTAGTGCTTAATTGGAAATAAGAGTCTCATGAACTTTCTGCCTGGGCTGGCTTTGAACTTCTGTCCTCAGATCTTACTCTCCTGAATAGCTAGGATTTCAGGCATGAGCCACAGCACCTGGCTAAACTGAACTAGTATTTATGCCTCTTACTTGAAATATATCCAGATGGAATTATGGAGCATACTTCCTTAGTTCAGGAGAAGTTGTAGCAGCTGATTAAAGATGGATGCTGCCTCAGTACATCTTTGTGACTTGTTTCTTACCTGGGCCTCTTGCTCCCCCACCAAGCACCCACCAAGCACCAGGCCTTTGCCTCTCTGATTTATTCCTACTTGGTACTGTACAATGAATTGGTGCCAAATGTATTTAGGACATAGCCTCCCCTGTCACAAGGCATAAAGAGATCCTTTCTTTCATGTGGCAATGTGACAACATGTAGCCCAAAGGGACAGATCAATTTGAATATTGGTGTTAATTCATTCGACACTAATGATGAGCTTTACAGCTCTCCCAGATCTCACTTTATAGTTATTTTGATTCCTTTGTTTAAGTCTCACACTGGGTTTAGAAACTGCAAAAATTGTTTACTCTGAAAGAGAATGTATCCTTTTGAACTCTGCTTTGATCTGACTCACCTTGTTAAGAGTGATCTCCTGTCTCCTCAGCCAGTTGTGACAAGTTTACCACTGCATAAATCACATTGATAGAGACCTAGAAAACATTACAGACATGCATTCCCACACACCCAAACACACACATATGGACACACTCAGTGGAACTGAATGGAGTAGATTTGCAGAGCATCCTGCTAAAGCCATTATCATTTACCAATTGGATAACCTTGTGAATGACTTTGAGAAATGAACTAGAAACTACAGATGGTAATGGATTTTAAAGATCATTTTGGGGGATTATTAATTATTCCTCTCTTTTGCTCTTTATCAACATCCAGTCTTGGTGATTAGGTTTACATAGTCTTTTGACTGATAGAACAAGGTAATATTTTCAACTTGACTTGTCCTGAAAGGTGTTCATGAGCCCCTTCTTGATGTTCAGTGCAAATGAACCATGGCAGGGGAGGCTGCTTCTGGCGATCACCGGACCATGCTGTGTGTTTGATAGAAGAGAGACTGCTGCGATTGGTATGGATTGAAAGATGCCTGAGGAAAACAAGTAGGCACAGTTTTGTTTTGTCCACAGTGATGTTGGCTGTATCTCTATGTCATCAAACAAAACACCGCGTCAATTGCCCAGAAAATTCAAATGGGCTGAGATCTGCCAGGCAAGGCAGATCTGGGCAAGTATGTCCAGCAGCAGGAGCAGCCCCAGCAAAGAGACAAAGAATCACGCAGGAATATCACATGCTATTATTCTAGAAAATGTTGTGCCCCAGGGTGAATCAATCCCTGAACATAATTGCTTTCAATTAGAATTTCTTTTCTTTGGTCTACCTAGGGTGTATCTGTTTTGTAAATTATGCTTATTTAAATTGAATGCAATTTCATTTCCTCCTGCTTATTTAGTTTCAAGGGAAATAAGCTGCCATAAGTATAGTATCAACTCAAAATTATTGGAGTGGTAATAACGAACATTAAAACTAATGGGGTGTCCTCTCAATTAACGTGGTTTAGTAGAATTGGTATGGAATTTTCTGTAGACAAATCTTGCCACTATCAGTGAGCTAAAAGATACCAATAACAAAGTGCTACCAACAATTATCTTGTTGCAAGAATTAAATGGAACTTAAAGGAGGATTTAATATATACATATCTGTACATTTGTACCTGTATCTACTTATATATTTGTATTTTATCTTTATTATTTTGTATTTTGTGTTGGCACTGGGGCTTGAACTCAGAGCCTGGGTGCTTTCATTTAGCTTTTTTGCTCAAGGTTGGCACTCTAACACTTGAGCAACACTTTCATTTCCAGCTTTTTGGTCGTTAATTGGAGAGAAGAGTCTCAGGCCTGGGTCAGCTTTAAACCATGATCCGCAGATCTTAGCCTCTTGAGAAGATAGGATTGCAGGCATGAGGCATCATTTGTGTCTGGTATATATTTGCATTTGATATGACAGCTTTAAAACTTAGCTGTAAATTCTTCATGTTTGCTCCCATTGCCAGGTGGGTTTATGACTCATCCCCTTGGATCTGTGGAGGCTTGGCTGGAGTTCCCAATACACTACAGTGGAGGTGATGCCCTGTAACTTCAGAAGCCACATCCCAAAAGGCCATGTTGCTTCTGTCTTGTTCATGGAGACATTGTCAGCTGGATCCTATGAGCTTCTGCGGGAGGAGATTGACTGTTCAGAGGCCCCTAAGATGTGGGGAAGCTCAGCTCACAGGAAGAGGCCAGGAGTAAATAGGATGTGTGTGTGTGTGTGTGTGTGTGTGTGTGTACACTGTTATTGGGTCTTGAACTCAGGGTCTGGACACCGTCCCTTAGCTTTTTTCATACTGGGCTGGTACTTGAACACTTGAGCTAAATCTGTAACTGGAGATTTACAGACTTCCCAGCCCAGGTTAGCTTAGAACTAGGATCCTCATGAGTAGTGCTAGGACATTTACAAAGAATAATATTTGGCAATATTTTCCATTTTCCAGAATTGTGCCACATAACAAAGCTAGAAAGAAATTTTAGAGATGTTCTAACTCAAACACTTCAATCTGTAGCTGTCCAAGTTGAGGCCTAGAGACAGTTGCCATGCTTGTCTAGCATGTTCAAGGCCCTATGTTTGATGCTCAGCATCATAAAAAAATTAATCAATTAAATATATGAGAGAGAGGGGAAAGAAAGGAATAATATAAGGCGAAATATTGAAGTATATTCTATCTTTGAATAAAGATAACAAGTGAAATTTACTGAAAGCTATTGAATAATAGTGAATAGTGGGAATGGGAAAGGTAAGAGTGAGCGAGGGGTCCATCTGATATATGGAGTCAGTCTGGTATACGGAGTCGCATTATAAACGCACATGTGAAATATCACTGTGCAGCCCCTTTGAACAATTAGGAGGCAGTTAAAAAAAAGAATAACGGGAATGTAAAATAGGTCCCATGGGAGGGGTGTATTGGTGGGAGAGGGGATAAAGGAAGGTGATTATGATTAAAAAAACAACAACCTTATGTACAAATGTGCAAATGGAACAGTGAAGCTTGTTCAACTCAGTTTGGAAAGTTGGAGAGAGGGGTATGAGGAGGAACGATGGATCAGGTGAATTTGATCTAGGCATATTGTTTGCCTGTATGCACATGGAAAAATGAACCCTCCCCCTTTATACAATGCCTTCTGAATACACTGTGGCTGCTTCTGAAAAAAATTACAAACTCAATCTCTTGGCTTGTGAAAGGTCAACTTTGTAAATGGTTTAGCACATGTCAGTGACTATTTTTCATTTGATTTGGACTTTTCTTACATGCACTCTTGTCATTGAAAGGAAAATTACTTCTGCTAATCTGGCCTATCACTTTTTCTTTCTACTTTTATTTTTAATACAGGGTTTTACTATAGAGTTATACTTAGAATGCCTTCTCAGATTTAGTTGAATAGAATGCCAATGTTTTAGCTTTTTGGAAGGGTTTACATGGTACTTAGGGTGAAAATTCCTTTTCTTATTCAGTAAATGCTATTTTTATAACAAAATGGACCATTGAGAGGCTTTCAAATCATAACACAAGTTTATGTTTTATTGAAAGGCATTCTAGATAGTGTGCAAATATAAAGTCTTCAGTAAAAGTCTAAAAATGTCTCTGTTTTTAATAGTATATATGCTAATCCCTATTTAGTCTATTTGATATGTCCTGCCATTGTGTGTGTGTGAGAAAGAAGAGATGGTTAAATAAGGGACATAAGGTTCATTTTTTCTCAAGAAATACCTGTGCACATATTTATTCCCTCCCACCCCCCAAACCAATGTCTGTTTGTACAGTCTAGGCCTAAACTTGAATTTGAGATCTTCCTGCCTCAGCCTCTCAAGTGCTGGGCTGATAGAAGTGTGTCACTATGCCAGTCTGTCAATTATAAGTTCAAACCATCATCATCATCAAAATCACTATCATCACCCTCCTCCTCTTCCTCCTCCTCCTCCTCCTCTTCCTCCTCTTCCTCCGCTTCCTCCTCCTCCTCGTCCTCGTCGTCATCCTCGTCCTCGTCGTCGTCCTCCTCGTCATTCTCGTCCTCGTCGTCGTCCTCCTCCTCATCGTCATCCTCCTCGTCCTTCTCGTCCTCGTCCTCATCCTCCTCCTCCTGCTCCTCCCCATCCTCCTCCTCCTCCTGTGGGATATACCTAAGCATGATAATATAAATTGTCACTAGACGACAGCTATGCTACGTGACCTGAGGTGAATCATGAAGCTTTCCAGGAATGCTCTCCATTTCATTTTATTTTTTCAGTTACTAGAGATTAAGACCAAGGACTTGAGTATGCTAGTCAAGTGTTCTACCAATGAATTACATTCCCATCCTTACATAAAATTTTTGTTTTGAGACAATTATTAAATTGCCCAAGTTGCCCTTGAACTTGCTACATAGCCCAGGAAATCGTCTAAATTGTGACTTCCTAGCTCATCCTCCCAAACAGCTGGGATAACAGGTGTGAATCACTAAGCCTAACATGCTCACCATCCTTAATGAGGAGACAAGTGTTGTAAGTATGTCTCTGAATGCTTAGCAAACTAGATACAGTGCATATAAAACTGCTTAATGTATGTAGTTCATGGTACTAGAAATCTGTAAGCATTGGCTTCCATTGTTATTGTTGTTATTTGAGAATATTTACAAAGGAAGTTCTCCTTCACAGAAGTGGGCTACCCAATAGCCCTTAGAGCTTAGAAGGTAGAAAGGGCTTTGAATATCTGTTGGGTATTAAAGCACATCCATAGGGCCACTGCCCTAGTTTCCAGGGAGACCTGAGTAGTATTCTAAAGCAGGGTATCTGTAAATAAAAAAATTTTCTTTAAGTTTCATGCTTTATCTTTTGAAAAATTCATGCAGACCTTGCAAAAAAAATTCATCCTACACACTCCAGTGTCAGTGTAAGAGTAAAGTGCCTCCTCCTTCACCTTGGGGATTTCAAGGCCTCAAATATAATTTCTGCTCCTGGTGGATGTGACCTATTTATTCTGTGGCTTCTGGCACCTTCTCATTTATGCCAGATGGAGAAACACAGGTTTAAGAGGAGAAAAGTCACATGTACAGTGCTGGGAGCAGGAGTTTGAGTTTGAGGAGTATCTTCATAGAAAGGATTTTGCTTGTTGTTTGGTTGGTTGGTTGAGACCGTTTGGAGATATAGCAATCTTTCTACCTACATGCTGGGGTTCCAGCCATGTATGACCATGCCTGGCTAAAAAGAAATGCTGAAATGAAATATTCTAGTATCCACTACCCTAGCAGACAGTGCCAGGCACTTCACAGGATTTTCTCATTACATTCCCACATCTTTGAGAGCTAGGTGTGATCTGTATTTTCAGAGAACATTGCTACAGCAAGATGGAAGTCCAGATGAGTTCATTTCAGCAGACTATTTATTGGTCCTATTTTGACACAAGGATAATCTGGTTTGACAGGGTAGCAGTACAAAATTAAAAGTTCAATCTATGTTGTTTTCCTGATTCCACATTCATGTTGAGTGTCTGTTGCATACCACAGAGTAGGGAATACGATACCTTCTGAGCTTTAAAAGGTAGATAAGAAATTCACCTGGCAATTTCAAGGTTGTGTGAGCGCAGCATGTCTGAGAGCCAAGAGGAAAAATCTTAGTTTTGGAGATCAGGATTGCTTTTTTATATACATGAAAAAGTTGAAGAATTATAGTCTAATTAGCTTCTGCTTTTTAATCTGAAGATAGATATAGAATCTTGGTGGATTGTTCAGGTTAGGCTAACTTTTGAACAATCGTCAACTTTCTGAGTGGCTATAATTATAGGTATGTGCCACTACACCCAGCAAGAACTGAATTTATAGGCTACTACTCTACTACTTTGAACCACAAACTCACTTCTGTTTTTTTGGTGTTTAAGTGGAGATAAGAAAGTCTTACAGAATTTCATGCCTGGGCTGGCTTTGAACTATCATCCTCGGATCTCAGCCTCATGAGCTGCTAAAATTACAGGTGTGAACCATTAGTGCCTGGCTAAGAATTGAATTTTTAACTGCGTGGACATAGGGATATGGAAACAAACTGTTTTGGCTATTGGCCAAGACTTCAGAGTCAGACTGCTTGGGTTCAATTCAGTCCCTGCCACCTACTAGCAATGTGACTTTCATTGATTTACTTCAATTCTGGCCCTTGGCTTGCTCATCAGAAAATGAGGCAGAAACTTCCTACCTGTAATGATCTGCATACAAAGCATCTTCCCCAAAGACTCATGTGTCAAAGTCTTGGTCCCTAGCTGGTGAATCAAAGCAATCAGAAGTGATTGAGTAATGAGAGCTCTGACTGACTCAGTGGATGAATCCACTGGTGGTGATGCTGTAAGTGGGAGGACATGAAAATTGATGGAGACAGAGGACCAGCTGGAGGAAATAGGTCACTGGAGCCATATCCTTGGGGGATTACCCCCACACTCCTCTATTTTTCATAATTATTATTGTTCTTGAGACAAGCTGCTATTATATAATCAAGACTGGCCTGGAACTCACAATACAGCTCAGATTGGCCACAAACTTTGTATCCTTCTGCTTCAGCCTCCTGAGTGCAGGGGTTATAAGCTCCCGACCCAGGCCCCTCTCTGCTGCTCTGTTGGGGACTGTTTTGGCCTTGGTGGAAGAAGGGCGGAGAGCGAGATGCTGCCCTTCCCCCAGCCCTGGGACATGTGGGAGGGAGCCCCTCCCACCTTTCAGCCTCAACCAGAAAAGAAGGCCCCCACCCCTCGGGAGGCAAACATGTGCGTGCCACCATGATAGGGTTGTCCAGCCCCCAAAGAAGTCCCATGATCACTTGGGGCAGCACAGTCAGCCAATCAGTCAGTCACCCCAAGTCCTTCCCCTTCCGCCTTTGTCATCATAATCAATTTCTCTGGCCCGCCCTGGGAGGGCTGAGACGCATCCCACCATCGCAGCGTGTCCCTGATGCCTTCTTTCTGCCCCCGCTCCTGGTAACATGTGAGGGGACTAGGGGGAAGGGAGGCTTCAGCAACCTTTCCTCAACTTAGCGCAAGTCCACGAGAGTACGCCTTGGCCTTCTGCCGGTGGAAGGCAAGGCCGAGTGCTCTTTCATAGATTTTAGGGTTCAAGCATTCTCCCCGGGAGATCAGGGAGAAAGGGATCGATCAGATCCCGGCACTGCTCTGTTTCCTGGCTATCATGAGGTAAGAAGCCTCTTCCTGACACTGCTGTCATCTCAACATTGTCCCTCACCTCCAGCCCACCGCAATGGATCCAGCTGACCTTGGACCCAAACCTCTGAATCCCTCAGGTATTTGTCACAGTGATGCAAAGCTGACCATCACATAAACTCACAGAATTATTGGGAGAATTGAAAAGAGTTAATTTGGAATTTTGAAACTACCCATCTATAACAAATTCCATGTAAGAATTTATGACTATAGGGAACTTGTATGTAGGCCAGTTAGGAGTAAGAATATACTAGATACTGTAAGAGCCAAAGCTAGTTACACTCATGTTGATAATGTGTGTGTGTGTGTGTGTGTGTGTGTGCGTGCGCATGCATGCATGTGTGCACATGTGAGTGCTGATTCTGGAGCTGGAACTCAGAGCTTTATGTTCTCACTTGGCATTTTTGCTTGAAGCTGATGCTCTATTATTTGAACAACACCTCCACTTCTAGCTTTGTGCTTGTTAATTGGAAATAAAGAGTCTCACTGAGTTGTCTGTCTTAGATCTCAGCCTCCTGAATAGCTAGGATTACAGGCATGAACCATTGATGCCCAGCTTTAATAGAGATATTTTTAAGGTTTTGCTCAGAATTTGGGGCCTTCCATGAAAGTTCAGGCTGGGTTGACAATGCAGACAAACTGAGATGGATAAGGCCCACTGAGTTGCTATTTAGCTTCAACTAATCATTGTTGTGTGCAAATATTAGCCAAATGATGCAAAATCTTCTCAATTTAGAGAGAAACCAAAGTATTTATACATATGAAATTTCCCAGGTTTGGGAACTGGTAATGTGGCTTAGCGGTATAGTGCTTGCCTAGCATGCATGGAGTCCTGGGTTCCATTCCTCAGCACCACATAAACAGAGAAAGTGGGAAGTGGCGCTGTGGCTTAAGTGGCAGAGTGCTAGCTTTGAGCAAAAAGAAGCCAAGGACAGTGCTCAGGCCCAGAGTCCAAGGCCCAGGACTGGCAAAAACAAACACACAAACAAAAAACCCAAGTTTGGAAACAATAAGATTAAACAACGTTATCCGTAGGTTGGATCCAGTCTTTTGGGTCTTCTCTTATACTTTCTGTTACCTCTGGGGTTGGTTACATATCAAGCTTTTTCTTTCAAGTTTCTCTACCAAAAAAGAGAAAGAAATAGATGGTAACACTGAGAGGTAAATGGACTGTGTTTTTCTCATGATGCAGAATGAGCCTCAGTACCTGTAGCATGGTCTGGATTGGGGTCCCTGTGTGTGTGTATGCACACCCATGTGTGTACAGAGATGGGAGGTGAATGACCCACTGAGGGTGACACTTACCTCATTTCAAATGCCATGTTGCAATTCAGATTGTTTCCCCCGGAAATGACTGTTTTCAGTATCATTCACCTGTTACTGCTTTTCCCTCATATATTCTACAATGTGAAAGACCCAAATTTAGCTGTAGAGGAATAGCAGTCATCTATAACGACTGCCAACTGTAACATTTGAGGCTGTAATTTCAACAAACATTTATGTGACAACTATTTATTGAGCATCAACTACATACTGCTCTAGGTAGGCTCTTTGTAAGGTCCTCCCCCCTGTGACCAACAGACTAGGTTGGAGTACAGTGAAGGCAAAGGGACATAAGTGGGTTTCTGGGTGGTTAACTTTATCCTAATGACACCATGGCTTTACCTAATGATCTAATCAGAAATGTCTCCTTCAGAAAATGAAGCATGAATAATCTTAATGTTTTTGGTCTGTTTGATGGTTGCTTGTTTTTACAGTATTGGAGATTTCACTCAGTGTCTTGTACATGTTAGGCAAACATTCTGACACTAGCTACACCTTTACTTCCTCTAATGGTATTAATATTTTTTTCAAATACAAAATAAAGCAATCCATTTGGAGGTTATTATGTATACTCTGGGACTAAGCAGAAACCAGCAATCAAACCAACACTTCTTTCCACTTTTGAGTGCTTAAACTCTGTCAATTCAGATTTTGTGGAGGGGAAAATTAAATTAAATAACAATATTTAAAAATCAATGTGCTTGGGGCTGGGGATATGGCCTAGTGGCAAGAGTGCCTGCCTCGGATACACGAGGCCCTAGGTTCGATTCCCCAGCACCACATATACGGAAAACGGCCAGAAGCGGCGCTGTGGCTCAAGTGGCAGAGTGCTAGCCTTGAGTGGGAAGAAGCCAGGGACAGTGCTCAGGCCCTGAGTCCAAGGCCCAGGACTGGCGCAAAAAAAAAAAAAATAAATAAATAAAAATAAATCAATGTGCTTGGACTGAGAGTGTTGCACAAATAGTAGAGCCATTGCCTACCATGTATAAGATTATTGGTTTAATCCTCAACAAGGCAACAAATAAATAAATACATAAATAAAATGCCTGATTTTTTAAGATCCAATTTCATATCTTAATAGATTTTTGAGGATTCGTTGTGCATTCATTTTTTTCCCTAGTATAAAAAATTCAGCATGCTCCCTACTTACAGATTTCTACCAGCTTAGAACCTGAATTTACATTCTAAGTATACAGTGGAACTCACGTTCTTCTTATGAACCCAAACCCTTTCTATTTACCTAGCCACATCCAACTTCAAGGTACTCAGTTCATTTGGAAAATGAGCTATAGCGTTCTGGACAACTGCATGGAGGACCAAAGGTAGAGAAATACCAGCTTGCTTATAATGGACGCTACCGCAGTATTAATGTAAACCATAGCATATAGCTCTTCTCATCTCAAAGAAGAACACAATCAGACTTTGTTTAAGGTCACATTCCTGTTGCTAGTAAGGAATTCTATCTGAATACATTTATTCATGCAGTTAAAATTCCAAACACATTTATCTTGTCATAATTGTAGTCTATACTTTAGAGTCAAGTAAAAGAAATCAGAGCAGAACTCAGTCATCCTTACCACAGGCTAAATTAGGGGCTTTTCAGACCCATTAGGTTTAAATTACTGATAAGAGCTTTTATCATTCATTCTCATGTTGCCTAGAATGTTATGGAAATCCCACATCTGGGGCACCTTACCATCCATTTTTTTCCTTACAAAAAGCACTTTTGTGCATGTGGGCAGAGTTCTGAAGTAAAATACAAAAGATGGCCTCTGTCCCATCCTGTCTATATTTCCCTTTGTTCATGGTTTTTTTTTTTTTTTCTTTTTCAGTGCCAGTACCAGGGCTTGAACTCAGGGCCTCACTGGCTTAACGTTTTCATTCAAGGTTGGTGTTTTACCACTTGAGCCACAGCTACTCAGTATTTTTACTGATTAATTGGAGATAAGAGTCTTTCATATTTGTCTCCAGGATGTATTTGAACCTAGATCCTTAGATCTCAGCCTCCTGGGTAGCTAGGATTATGGGCATGAACCACTCAGGCCCAGTTTTTTATTTTGTTTTTTCCTTAAAAGGATTACTGAAGAGGTAAAATGAGTTGGTATATATAACACAATAAAAGCTCTTACAATATTATTATTATAACTATTATTATTATCTTGGTTTTAATACATTACTAATCAGGAGTGCAAATCTGGCATCGGATTTCCAGAGGCTAGCTTATCACAGTTGCACATCAGATTTGGGGAAATTATTTCAAACACCTCAGGTACTCTACCTGTGTAAGGTACGTAGGTATTGTGCAAACCCACAGTACATTGTCTGAGAACAACTTACTCAATAGTGGGTATTATGGTACACAGGAAATGTAGGAGTGTGAGAGGTCTACACTAGGCAGAGCCCAGAGCACCCTTGGGAGACCTCATGGACCGGCATGGTTGTGTTGCAGCCTCTGGTCCCTGGAGACCTGCAGCTGAACCGGGAATGGGCTGAGCATCCGGATGCAGACTCCCTTACTGACCCAGGCAGCCCAGCCCTTTCCTGGTGGGTGAGGACCACTTGGCCTGGGGTGCTCTCCAGGCAGGCGCCAGGGTGGAGCGGATCGGGCCTTCTTGGATAACTCCTCCCTTGAAAATGAATTCCAGTATGTGACTGTAGATTTCATTCATCTTCACAAAGGCTACTTCTATTCAATCTGATAAAAGAGGAAACAAACGGGTAATGCCCCCATGATTTGCTTACACCTCGATGCCCAGTTGTTTGCCCCAGGATGGCTGTAGGGACAGCAGTAAAAAATGAAGAGACCCATGGCCAGGAGCTGGAGGTTCAATCCTATAATTTTTTGCTACTCAGGAGCCTGAGATCTGAGGATTGTGATTCAAAGCCAGCCCACACAGGAAAGTCTGTGAGATGCCTCTCTCCAATGAACCACCAGAAAGCCAGAGGCAGAGCTGTGGGCTCAAGTGGGAGAGGGCCAGCCATGAGGAAGCAAAGCCCCAGTACCAGTACTAAAGAGATAAGTAAATAAATACTGTGTGGTGTAGGGAAAGAAACTTTTCTAGGCCAAGACATTTCCCGTTTCCACACTATGTTAATTAATTAATAGCAGTTTACTAAACGTATATGCTGGTTGTCCAGGTAGCATTAGGTGACAGAAAAACTGATCATATTGATTAACATATTTGAACAAACATTTATTGAATAGTATGAACACTATGATTGTCATGAAGCAGCCAAAATGTGACCTAGGCTTGGTATCTCACACTTGTAATCTCAGTTTCCCCAAAAGATGGTAGTCCAAGGCCAGTGTGGGCAATAAAATGTTAGCCAGAACCTATCTCAAAAAACTAGGCATACTAGGATGTGGAGTACCAAGTACACAGGAAGTATAGACAGAGGATTGTGTTTTGTGACCAGAAGTGGGAGACCTTTTTTGAAAAACAACTAAAGAAAAAAAAAGCAAGGGTAGGAAGGGTAGGCTCAAGTGGTAGAGTGCCCAGTGCAAGGCCATGAGTTCAAACCCCAGTAGCACCACAAAAAGAAAAGAAAATGGAGACTAAAGGTGAATAAGATTGGATCCTGTCCTCAAAGCTTATGAAGTGGTTGTGGGTGGCACTGGCCAGGGAGAGCAAGCAAGTAAATGTTTTCCAACACTAAATGCATGCTGGAGGGGAAAGCAGGGCATCAAGAGCAGAGAGGTAGCTCACTTCTGGGAGTTGGGAGGAGGCTGTGCTCTGTTGAAGCTGAGCCTCAGCATGAATAGGAGTTGGCGAGCCAAATTGGCGGAAGGGTGGGGAAGAGTTTTGTGGTTGGGTGAATAGCAGAGGCTTTTCCCAGAGATGCAGAACAACATTCTGTATGCAAATAAACAGAAAAGGAAAGTATGAAGTGGAATAGGAGGGAGACAGGAGCCCAGAGGCAAGGGAAGGCAGTGTGCTGATCCCAGAGGCTTCCACACCAAGCTAAGGAATTTGACTTTTTTTTTTTTTTTTTCTAGAACAGAGCTCTATCCCAGGACCTGGGATTGTAGACACAAAGTCTATCAGGTCTCCCAGGGGAAGGGAATGTCAGAAGGGACATTATCCAGGAAGAATGCATTGACTTAACAGCTGACAAATATGGCTCCTAGCTTCTGCTTCCAAATCTTGTTCATGAACAACGTAGGCTACTAATCTTTCTTTACCCAATCCCTTTTTTAAAACAGACACATAAAGATTATACATATTCACTATTTTCCAGTTGTCACATCCATATTGTTCTAAGTACTGAGATGGATTGTGTTAATCCAGTACAGTCCAGATCTTACGGGATTCAGATTAATAAGGATGATAACCCACAGAAGAATAAAAAAGATAAAGCTACTCTAAGCTGAACCTCAGCTTTGATATACATACTTCTCTCTAGGCTTTAAGCAGAAATACTAATGGGAAACAAAAACTCTATCTTGTCACAGGTATGAGGGATATAAGCCACAACCATATTGGGACGCTTTGTTTTAAATTTACTCCAAAATCTTTTTCTTCACCAACTCTTTCCTTCTTTCTTTCTTTTGCTATACCTAGGGCTTGAACTTGGGTCCTGAGCACTGTCCCTGGCTTCTTTTTGTTCAAGGCTAGCACTCTACCTCTTAAGCCACAGTGCCACTTCTGGCTTTTTCTGTTTATGTGGTGCTAAGGAATCGAACCCAGGGCTTCACACATGCTAGACAAGCACTCTGCCACTAAGCCACATTCCTAGCCCCTCTTCACTGACTCTTGATGTTCAGTAGGCAGGCATGAATTGTATTCACAAATATTATTAAGAATCTATTATGGCCAGCATTAGGCTGGGTATCAAGTATCAAGGATGCAATAGAGAGTAGGATGAATGGTTTCTTCTTTCCCAGAAGGAGCATAAAAACCAGCGGTGATGGGGAGTAAGAGGGTGGTAAGGGAGGGGGGAGGAGGATTCAGAGACATAAATGGACATGACAATAAAACCCTCCAAATGCTGTATTTAGGAGCATGTAAGAAGAGCAGGATCCTAGCCTGGGTGTCAGAAAGGCTTTTCTACAGGAAATGATATTTAAGCTGAGAGCTGGAGGATGTGTACCAGTGAGCCAAGCAAACAGAAGGAAGGAGACTGTTCCAGGCAGAGGGACAGCATGAGTAAGAGTCCCATAGGCAAGAGAGAACACGGCACATTGCAAGAATTCAAAAACTCCCTGTGATGGAGAGAGGTGTGGGGGAAGGGGGAGCTTGAAGATGAAGGAAATAGGATGGATTCAAGGGAGGGAAGCCCCTAAGGAGCCCCATGAAGCAGGCTTTGCAGGCTGCTATTACCACAGGAGACTTGGGTCCTTTCATTACATTTGAAGACAGTCCCTGCCAAAGTGTAAAGTACTTTTCCTAAGGTCAAATTAACTGTAATTTGATAGGGTTACTGTGTCCTTCCTGGGTTGTCTTCAGAGGCAGATCATGGCCCAGGGCATCTCAGGAAGCAGCAGCCAGGGGCTAGGAAAGGGAGACTGCAGGAAGGCCATTGAAAGAGGTGAGTTTGCAAGGCAGCTAACACATTCCAGATCTCAGGGCTACTGTGCCTGTTGGTTCACACCTGTAATCCTAGTTACTCAGGAGTTTGAGATTTGAGGATTCAGGCTTGAAGCCAGACCAGGCAGCAAAGTCCGTGAGACTCTTGTCTCCAATGAGACAGCAAAATACTGGAAGAGGAGCTGTGGCTCAAATGGTAGAGCACAAGCCTTGAGTGAATTTTAGCCCCAGTACCAGTATGTTCTGTGCATTCATGCACAGATAATAAGTAAAAAATAGATAGATAGATAGATAGATAGATAGATAAGTAGGTGGATGAGAGTAGAGAGAGACAGAAAGATAGAGAGATAAAGAGTGAGGGGGATCAAAGGTCTAGCTCAAACTATCTACTGTATAATTCTAAGGGTTTCTAACTGAATAGGACCCTTTTAAAACACTGCAAGGGCTGGATTTGAGTTGGAGTTGACCAGAGTATCCCTAAAGAACTGCCTTGGTGGTGATTAGGGCCAGTGAAGGCACAGGCATTGAGGACTACAGTACTGAGGCCTACGTTCTATCTTGGGCTCTAAGTGCATATCTTTTTGTTGTTGTTGTTGTTGTTTATTTGTTTTTTTGCCAGTCCTGGGGCTTGAACTCAGGACCTGAGCACTGTCCCTGGTTTCTTTGTGCTCAGGTTAGCACTCTACCACTTGAGCCACAGTACCACTTCTTGCTTTTTTCTATATATGTGGTGCTGAGGAATCAAACCCAGGACTTCATGTATGTGAGGCAAGAACTCTACCACTAGGCCATATCCCCAGCCCCTAAGTGTACATCTTATACAGTGATAGATGGTCTACAGTCCCTTCATTATAGAACATTCATCTCATAAAGCTTCTCTTCACTCCAGAGTCTTTATACTAGAGGAAAACATGCTATTTTGAGCAACCCATTCATTTGAAAGTGTCAAGTTTAACTAGGAAAATAAATGAGCATTTGCAAAATGAGAGTTTCATGACGCATGGGATGTTGAAGTTGGTCAAGTACTTAGCCTAAAATAGTTGGATTGATTAGGGAACATTCATTTGGATTAGGATTTAGTGGGAAATCTGACTCATCATTTTTTTCTTCTAGAAATGAATGGGTCGTAGCTTTGGGAAATGTGAAGTTTCATGGTGTAGTTTTAGGGCTAGATAGCCAATTGAGCTAAGTGTATATGTATAGCTGTTCTTAGGGAGAAGTGAAATTGGCTTAATCTGTCCTTCTTGTTTTTTTTTTCCCTCTTTAGCATTGATTACACAGACTCTGAATTTAAATGTCAACATCACAGTACAGGTGGTCAATGATTTCATGGTCTAGAAGACAGAGGTGGATAAAGACACACTAGTTGTCCTACACTAGTTGTAGGACCAAGGGCCAACCCACCAGCCTTCAGTTTCAATGTCAGTTTAATCAAGAAGGGACTTGATGGGCAAGATCAGTGCCTCTCTCTCTCTCTCTCTCTCTCTCTCTCTCTCTCTCTTTCTCTCTCATCACCACACTTGATAAGATCGGTGGTTATAAACCTTGGTGGCTCAGTAGAAGTCCTTCTAGAAGTTTGGAAGGAACTCCGGCAGCCTAGCAAGTCGTGCTGGGGCAGTGGGATTAGGAAGGTTTTGATAGGATAGCCAGGTTGGAAAGCACTGGATTGTAACCAGCAAGTGCTCCGTAACTCTAGAATTCCATTCCTTTTATTTTATTTTTCCCTGAAGAATGCTTGTTGCCTGATGAACTCAACAGAAGGCAAGAGGTAGGAGGCAGAGCTGCAAATCACATTGCCCTATGCTGGCCTGGTTAAAACATAGCGTGACAGCGAGGGACAGGGTAGGGAAGGTGTCTGGGTTAGATATGACTGTATGTTGGCCAACACTTGATCCCTGAGTAAACAATTTACATCAATGCAGTGCGTACAGCACTCATCCCAGAAATAACAGGGGCCTACTTCACTTTTTTTTTTTTTTTGCTCAGGAGACACATTCTTAGTGCCAACAACTAATTATCATACCCAGAAAACAAAAACTGTAAAGGAGAGCAGAGGCGGGCTGGCAGAACCACTGAGTTGTATGAACAGTGACTCAAGTCTTGGCTCTAGGCAGACACATCTCCACAGTATCTCATGAGGTACCTGTGATTATTCTGCAAAGGAAGGTAGACATGATGCTTTGCTGTGGGCCCAGATGGGAAGGGACACCTTCTTCAATCTCTGGCATCATCTCTGTAGCCACAGAACACCTCCACCCCCAGGGCCACACTACCAATCCCACCTCTCAGAGAACCTTCTTAGGAATAAGGCATGATTGGTGTCTGCATCCCTGTTCTGCCTTGTTCAATGCCCTTAACTTCTTCTCTTCCTACTATATATAAGGCAATTAAAGGATAAGCTTAGAAGCTGGTGTCTGCCCTTTTAAGCAAAAGCCAGAAGGTTATGTTTTGCTAGTGACAGTCTCCCATAAAAATAACTTTCTCATTAGTGATGATAGAGCCACACTGCAACCATCTCAGCTCATGGGTCACTGGGAGCAGCAGTTGACAGACTAGATCCTACACCAACACAATGACCTCACAAGGGACAGCTCTGTCACTTTCTAAAGGTTGGCTAATAATTCGGAGTGAACAGAGAGAATGACTGGGTAGCATGTACAAATTGCTTGTGCTTTTCCTTGATGGCTTTAAAGCCAGTATTGCTCCATCAAATGGAATGTCAAAGAAAGCCAAAGGAATTGCACTTGTTCTTCTTTTTAGGTGACAATTTTCTCTTTCATCTTCTACAGATTTTGTGTGAAAGGGCATTAGAAGCTGGGCACCAGTGGCTTATGCCTGTAATCCTAGCTATTCAGGAGATTGGAATCTGATGATCCTAAGTTGAAGCCAGCAAAAAATTGGAAGTGGAGGTGTGGTTCAAATGATAGCGCTCCAGTTTTGAGTGTAAAAAGCTAAGGGACAACTAAGGGACAGCTTGAACCTGAGTTCAAGCCCCAGTATTGCTAAAAGACAGGGTCTAGATTTGTCCTAAGGACAAATGGATGGTTAAATGTATGTTAATCTCCTAAATTAGCTTCATACTCTGTGCCATTTGGGTCAGGTGTCAAGCCCATTAAAAAATAGAAATACAATTTCTCCAGTTCACTAAATATTCAAATACCTGCATGATCATTTTATTTGAAAAACAACATATACTCCTTTGGAAAACCTAGAAAGTACCAGAAGACTTGGGGAATCATATAGTTAGAGTGCTACAGCTTATTATATTTTCTTCTAGACAGTTGTTTTCTTCTTATTGCTTCTTGCTAACATACTGTGAAAATGTGTGAATACATAATGTTTGATGGGCATGTAAACCTTTCTGGAGTCTATAATTTTTTCCTTCTTTGTATTGGAAATAATAGTATCTATCTTAGAATTTGTGAGCATTAAAAGAGTAGTGAGAATACAAATATTATATAGCTTGCATTCTTTAAAAGCCACCTATTATTATTTTATTACAATGATGTAATTATGCATTCTATATTTTCCTTTCACCCATGTTAGGTTATACTTGTAACAAAATTCTTTTTGTTGTGTATTGACATCAAATTGGTTCTTTTTTTGCTTAGTAAAGTGACATTATATTTTGCTATATAAAAGTGGTGGAAATTCATTTTCAAGCCTGATACCTAAACAAAATCTTATTAAATAAGACTAATGTCCTTTTGAATAAGCTGCCAATACAATGAATTTCCTAATTATTTGAATTTCGGATAAATAATACTTTAGTGTCAGTACCACCTATGCAATTTATAATAAAAAACGTTATTGTTATTTATTTGAAATTCAAATTTAACTGGGTCATCTGTATTTTTATTTACTAAACCTGGCAACCCTAAGAGTGAGAGAAGAAAAAGAGAAGGGACACATCTTGCATTATTGCTAATTAAAAAAGCTTTTAATTTCTTTTGTTAATATATGTAAAGAGGGGGAGTTGGTTACAAACCTTTCATTTCTTGTTAACAATCTAAGACTTGGTCACAGGTAAGCAAAAAGTAAAAGTGGAAAGTAAATCAGAAAGAAGGAAAGAAGAAGAGACACATACAGTATTTATGGCCTCAAAAAGTCAATTGAAGTAATCCTGTTAGATGTAACAAAGCTACTTTAAAAATGAATAAAACAGGAAGCTATTTACGAGCAGCTATTAGTTTTATGCTTTGAAGGCACTGCAGGAAGGCACTCTGGTTTTGCAGGTGATCATAATCAACACTGTTTTATGGGACGATTGTAAGCATTCAGCTTTCCAGATGGAATGCAGTTCTCAGACAGCCTGTGCCTCTGTTCCTCTCTTTCCTTTTTTGGAGATAGGGTCTTGCTATGTAGCCCAGTGGGACCGAGAACACAAGATCCTTCCCATTTCTCGTCAGACTGTACAAACTATGCTGTTGTCTCCCTAGTTTCACCCCTAAGCCATCTCTTTCGAAAGCAGATCGGACCATTCTCTTCTGGAAGCATCTCCCTGGCTTCCCACTGCCTGCTGGACCAACCCTGGGTTTCAAGAATGGGTGTGAAACAGGTGGTCCTGGAGGCTCAGGCTCAGGGCCCTCGGGCTGCACCTGCTCCTTTACCCGTAGGCTCCTCCTTCCCCTCCCATTGCCTCGTGATTGAACTTTCTAACAACACCGATTTCAGGTGTCACAAGACAAAATGCTCTTTCAAGCCTCCACAACTTTGCACCTGCTGTTTTCTTTGCTTCCAAAAAAGCCCCTCCCTTCCTCCTCACTTTCCTGTATCTTCCTTTTCTTTGAGGCTGACTGACAATGGTTCCTCCTTTCAAGTGAGCTCAGCCTTCAGTTCTGTAGGATCCAATTGTTTCTTCTCCTGGTGCCCCAGGGTGTCTCTTTTACACTCTTAATGCCCTTCTCACATGCTGTTTGTATCCGTTTATTTGCTCACTTATCTGTTCTCTTCCCATTCATAAGCTTATTGAGAGGAAGGCCAATTTTTGTTGTTGTGTGTTATTTCTATTTCCACCAGCAACTGGACAGCCTGCTACATTACAATTAGTAGCTAGTCTCAGTGGTTGACAACTGCAGATAAAGCTAATCAGGAGGCTGCCGTAGGAGGATGCTATGCACCCTCATGTTCCAGGTCAGCCTAGGAAAACTCTCAAAAACAAACAAATAACATCTAAAACATGTTGAATAAGTCCCGAATCCTAGATTTAGTTTAGCAATTATTTAAAATAAACTTCAATTTCTTCCACTGAAGTAAATTGCAAAACAAATGGCAAATTCTGAACGCTTTAGATTCTGTCCTGCAGGGTAAACTTTGTAAACAGTGATGTTCTTTCTAGGCCCATCGCTTTGACACTCAAAACAAGGCTGTGCGTAATCACTTTAGTTTCTAGGTAGGCCTTTTACCTCTACTTTAGGTGTGATTCTCTCTGTCATGTTCCAACTATTTTCCTATTGTCAACTTCTCAGAGAGCTTTGCCATTATCAGACAAAGGAAGCAAACATCTTGAGATTTGATCTTAACCCTTTTGGTCTCTCAAAGCTGCCAATCAGATTAAGAGGGAAGTTGCAAGACAAGGAGACTCAATACACTTGGAACTTATCCCAGGCACTAGTAAGACAAAAATAAGAAAACCCTCCTAGAGCAATCATGGTCCTTGAGTTGTAGAGGGTAGCTGCCAGCACTCTCCATCCATCCAGGTATTTGGGTACCTGCCACTTCTTTGGTGCCCCCATCAGTTTGATGTGAAATCATCTTCCCTCCTCATGAATTCTGGCACAAAATGTCCTTCTTGGAAACTGAGGGGTGGATTTCTTGTCAGTGCCCCTCAAAGACCTCACTGAGCTGAAGGGGAGTGATTCACAGCCTGGTAGTCTGACTAATCTCTCCTTTAAGACATGCAAGTGACTAATGGATGGGAAAGTTCCCTGGAGAAAGTAACTCAGTTGCTTGTAAGTTACCCAGAGTCAGCCAGTGTGGAGTCTTAGAAACCCGCTTCTGAAGAGCCCTGCTTTTCATGTGGGTCATTAGTAACTCAAACGTCACTCAGCAGAGCTCCTAAAAATTCAAGATTTCTCTTTTCCTCAAATTTCAAAGTGGAGATCTTTTCCCTTTAGACAAGTTTTCACAGATCAAAAGTATGGCATAAAATACAACAGTTGTCTCAATATGTGACTGTTTCATGAGAGTTAAAGAATAGTAAATGAAGACTGGGGCACCTAGAACATAGCATCTGGGTGCTGGGAACAGGGTCCCTCTTATCTCTCACTGGTGTTTTCCAGGTCTCTTTCCTTCTGGACACTTCTGAGCTTCATGGACCCCGCCTAGCAGAGCATTTCCCAGAATGAAGCTGACATCTACATTTTAAAATACACTGACGAAATTTAGTACCCTTCACCTCTGAGAACTTTAGGTAAGCCCTACCCAAAAAGGAAAGCAAGAAGCCCTACCCTGCTGGCTCACACCTGTTAGTTATCATAGCTATTCAGCAGGCTGAGATCAGAAGATCATGGTTCAAAGCCAGCCAGGGCAGGAAAGTCCATGAGACTTCTATTTCCAGTTAGCCACCAAAAAACTAGAAGTAGAGACTTGTTTAAAGTGGTAGTGCCAGGGCTGGGGATATAGCCTAGTGGCAAGTGCCTGCCTCGGATACACGAGGCCCTAGGTTCGATTCCCCAGCACCACATATACAGAAAACGGCCAGAAGCGGCGCTGTGGCTCAAGTGGCAGAGTGCTAGCCTTGAGCGGGAAGAAGCCAGGGACAGTGCTCAGGCCCTGAGTCCAAGGCCCAGGACTGGCCAAAAAAAAAAAAAAAAGTGGTAGTGCCAGCCTTGAGCAAAAACAGGTAAAAAGAGCTAAGCAAGACCATGAGGCCCCAAGTTCAAGTCTCCCCCCCAAAGGAACCGAAACTGGGGCCCAAGAGCAGCACTGCTAATAGGAGTCACCTGATGTCCTTACACCTTTGTGTTTCATCCTTAGGGAGTCAGGGGTCATTTTAGCCTCCCTTATCTTTCCTAATTTGTTTTTTTTTTTTGGCCAGTCCTGGGGCTTGGACTCAGGGCCTGAGCACTGTCCCTGGCTTCTTTTTTTGCTCAAGGCTAGCACTCTGCCACTTGAGCCACAGCGCCACTTCTGGCCATTTTCTGTATATGTGGTGCTGGGGAATTGAACCCAGGGCTTCATGTATATGAGGCAAGCACTCTTGCCACTAGGCCATATCCCCAGCCCACTCTTTCCTTGTAACTCTTTTTTTCTCCAGCAATGAAAAACTTGGCTGTCATTATTTATAATAGATTTATTTTCTGCTCAACCCTTGCATACACACATAACATAAACTAGTTGCAGTTGCCCTCTTGTACCAAAAGAGACACCAGTTTGCTAAAGCAAAATATTTCTCGGCAGTTCTTTCATCTTTAACCTTTGAATACATAGACAAAATTCAGTTTCTCAAGGTTACGCATGTTTCTTTTTTCCTGCAGTTTTTTTTCCACATTCATCTATAATATTGTAAGGTTCATTTGCTTTGTTTTCCATTTTGCCCTATCTTCCTAATTATAAATTTAGAAGCATTGGGATTGTGATCAAATTGAGTGGGAGAGGTGGGGGAGGAAGATAAATGAATGCTCTCCACCTTATCTCTTCTTTTAGTCTCAATCAGTCCAGTGTTTGGAAAGAATTTTGACAACCTGAAATCCATAGCAACATCAAAACTGCTTTCCAACTCTTCCCTTTACCACTCCCCACCCCATCTCCCATTTCCTTGAGTTTTTAATTGAGAGAAAAAACTGGTTTTCAAACCACTCCCTAATCTTTTTTTATAAGGGAGGAGATTGTAACGTGTAGTTCAAAGGTCAGCCGTGGGTGGGTGGAGCTACAAAGCCAGAGGCAGTTAATCAAGTGGGTAACAGAGAATTTATAGAACTTCTGGAGAGTGGTAGTCATATTGATTTAGCAATAACACAATGAATTGGTTTGTGGATCTTTACCTCTGACCTCAGTTGTTTGGAGGGAGCCCCACTGCAAATTAAGATGGCATTAGGATTAACAGGATTGTGTCTAAGTGAAGCTGTGGAGTTGGCAGGGACTCACTTCCAATAAATGAACCTGTCCTCCTACTCATGGGTGCTGGTATGAACTCTGTGTGTGTGTGTGTGTGTGTGTGTGTGTGTGTGTGTGTGCCCACCCATACTGAGGCTTGAACTCCGGGCGTGGGTGATGTTTTATTTATTTATTTATTTTGCCAGTCCTGGGGCTTGGACCCAGGGCCTGAGCACTGTCCCTGCCTTCTTTTTTTGCTCAAGGCTAGCACTCTACCTCTTTAGCCATAGCACCACATCTGGCTTTTTCTATATATGTGGTGCTGAGGAATCAAACCCAAGGCTTTCATGTATATGAGCCGAGCACTTTACCAATAGGCCATATTCCCAGCCTGGGTGATGCTCAAAGCTAACATTCTACTACTTGGGCCACAGCTCCATTTCTAGCTTCTTTGCTGGTGAGTTAGAGATAATAGTCTCACAGACTTTTCACTGTAGGCTGGCTTCCAACTGCAAGCCTCAGTCTCTAGAGTAGCTAGGATGACAGGCATGAAACACAGACACTGAGTTTTTATTCCAGATGAAGGACTTAGCAGAAGTAGAAAAGATGGACCCACCTCCAGTCATCAATACCCTCCTGTACCGCCCCTCTGTGTGGCCATCCCATCAATGCATCCACTCCAAAACATCTGGGAACCACACTAACAACAGTGCGAGGATTATGCTTAGAATTAATCACACAAAGAGGAAACGGATAGGGCCTCCAATGTGTGTGGGAGGGGAGGAGAAGATTTATGAAAATCTGTCACACCATCTACTACTACTTAGATTTCTGCGAGAGAACTACCTACCCTCTTCAGCCCCATCCCCCCACCAGACCTGCCCTTGGAGCTCATCCCTGGAGCAGTGCAAACAGTCCAGCCCAGGCTTGCATCTGAATCTGTATAAACAGATTCCCCAATGAATCCAGAAACACAACCTGATGTCAGAGCTGGGAACCTGAAGGTTGCTAGACCCACGATGACTCATCAGGCAGGTCACAACAGAGCCAATTTCAATTCTAAAGTGTTAGGCACTACAAAACAGTCCCATGAAATACTATAGGAGACAATAAAGATTTCATAATCACCCAAGGCAAAAGCGAATGAGAGGTGACCATAAAGAAACCAGAGCTGGCATTTGAGGGAAACCTGAAGAATAAGACTAAGTTTCAAACTTTATAACCCAAATAACAGCATAGGCGACTAAAAGAAAAATGAAAATCCTCTGTTGTTCGTGAGTGTGTATTTTATGTGTACATATGTGTGTACATAGGAGTGTGTATTTTATGAATTGGCTTATGGTCTTCAATGCATTTGGCAACAAGGGTCATACATGTTCCTCTCGTTCTCCTTTCTTCATTTTATATAATGCACTGGGAAAGAAACACTTAATTTTGTCAAAGCCAAGGGAGTACTAAGCAAAGATTAAACACTACATTTGATAATCATGTTCCTCAAGAAGACCATAATTGTCGTTTTTTTTTTTTTTTACTGAATATCTTACACTTTTCCTACTGTTTGACATTTAAAGTTAATATTTTGAACAATATTCTCAGTAGAATGAATGGTATGGTTGTTCATGTCTATAATCCCAGCACTTGGGAGTCTGAGGCAGAAGGATAGAGAGTTTTAGGTCAAGCTGGACTGTATACATAGCAAGACTCTCACAAATCCAAAGAAAGAGAGAAAGAGAGACTATTTCAGTAGTAATGTTCTTTGGTTTTTTTCCAAGGTCTTTACATTAAAAGTACACAGCTATATTATATTGCCACTGTCTCTTATTTTGGCATTTTATTCTGGGGAATCTGTATCTACCCAGCCTCAGAAGATCAGTAGGCAGGTATTTCCAAAGGTCCAGATTTTATCTGATCCTCATCTGAATGATGCAAGTACCAGGTTTCTGCACTAGGGCAAGCTCTCCATTAGGGAAGAGCTCACATAAAGTTATTGGTATTTCCTGCCCCAGTTAGGCCAAAAGTGTTGTAATAACAATTTTCCTGGCTAGATTCAGGTGTTTTTGCTTCAAGTCCAGGCCAGAATCAGGAAATGGAAAGGTGTGTGTGTGTGTGTGTGTGTGTGTGTGTGTGTGTGTGTGTGTGTAAAAAGGAAAAATACTGGAATGGGAAAGGGCAAATTTCTCAATCTTTTCATGACATCAAAATGTTCAATATGGGTAAGTCACAAGGAAAAAGAAAAAGTGTCTTGCTCTTAATGGAAATTCCCCCTGGTCACATTCTCCCCGGTAACTTCTGGTTCTGACATGATGTGAATGAAGAACTGGGGAGTCTTGAGAGGCTGCAAAATTCATCAGGCTAAGAAGCAGAAAACTGAGTTTCGTCACAGTGTTTTGAAAACTTATATAACCTGGCAAAGTCTCCTTCACACACACCCACACAAAAGAATACAAAATTAAGCAGGCAAATGAATTTCTACTTAACATGAGAAAAACCATACTAAGGATGACCAATGTTTAAAATTTGCCACATGAAATATTTATATCTATCTATAGATATCTATATATATCCACAAATACAAAATCCACACAAAAAGCATTTTGTAGTTCACTATAGCTTCACACATTTCTTTTTTCTTTCTTTTTTTGGTTGGTTGTGGGGCTTCAACTCAAGGCGTAGACATTGTCCCTGAGTTCTTTCACTCAAGGCTAGTGCTCTACCACTTTGAACCACAGTGCCACTTCCTGTTTTCTAGGGGTTAATTGGAGATGAGAATCTCAAGGACATTCCTTTGGAGGCTGGCATTGAATCACTATCCTCAGATCTCAGCCTCCTGAGTAGCTGGGATTACAAGTATGAGCCACAAACATCTGGTGGACATATTTCTATTAACACTTTCCCCCATTCTTTTTTTAGCAACAAACTCTTCAACTAACTTTTCAAAAGGAAATCATTTTGTAGAATTTTCTGTACAGAGTGAAATGATGACCCAGTGAAAAGTTGCTCCTCTTTGACAACTCATGCCCCTACATTTCCAGTGCCAGAGGCTGAAGGACAAACTGTGGTCCTGTAGTCATGGTAGAGAAGCAGAGGCGTCAGCACAGGGAGTGGAGTGAATGCGAAGTAGAAGGACATTCTTCAAAGCTAGTCCTACACAACACATAAGGAAGGCTGGTAATGATGTAACATTATGCTTTAGGTCACATCAGTGCAACCTATGGAACCATACATAATTAAGTCAGTCCTACTACTAGTAGCTGCACATGCTCAAGACCATCATGCATGAAGCTGATGCATTCTGATGGAGAGGAAAGAAACAGGAATGTTTAGCAATTGTGATTAAATCACAAAGTGTGCCTGAAATCTCACCCTCTTAAAAATAGCACAGAAAGGGACAAATACGCGAACATACTAGTGAGCTCTTCCAATTCTAAGATCTTTTTAAAAATTGTTTTTATTGGCATTAAAGTTGATGTTACAGAGGGGTTACAGTTTCATAAGTCAGACAATGAACACTTTTTTTTGTGGGTAATGTCATCCCTGCCTTCGCTCTTCCTTAGTCTTTCCCTTCTATCTCTGTCAGTTCTAGGATCTTTGATGGAGTACATGCAGGAGAGTACCCTGGATTTAGCACTCATTACCTTCCCAGTCAGTCCATCTGTGTTTTGATGGGAAATTTGAGCAAGTGACTTAACTCCCTTGCCTCCTTTTCTATTTTCATCTGTTCCACTGGATTCTTTTGAGGACCCAAGGAGTTGAATGCACATAGTTGCTTGGAAAAATCAACTAGCCAACTCAATTGCTTTGTAAGTTACTCAACATAGGCATGTAGTTTATAGTCAGATGTATGAATGACTTGAGGAGTTTGGTATAGTAACTCACATTCTTGGAGTGCTCTTTAACTTTTGCCAGTAGTCATCCATGTTCAGCTATTCAGAAGCAGAAGAGAGTAAAATGTGTGGCGGATCTAACAGATATACTTTTGACTTCACTACATTAGTAACTGGTCCATTTTTTTTTATTCTTTAGCCTTTAACAGATGGGGAAAGAGACCTTGCTCTATCTTGTTTTGTTCTGCACCCTTTGTATAAAGTTTGCTCTTGCGTTTATCACATTCCTCAATGGCATCATGACTTCCTCCTTGTTGACATGACCGGTTGGCATAGAAACATACATATTACTTTCCATCTTAAATGAAATCTAATCTCTTCCTGAGCGTCGTGTATTTCCTAGATACCAACATGTTGTGTTTTTTTTTAAAGACATATCTACACAGAGAATAATCTGTTATTTGCTATCACTTCCTTTCTAACTTCTTTCTCTTCTTCCTCTTCTAGTTGTCTGTTTTGTTTTTGTGATACAGGATCTCTGTATGTATTCAAGTTGGCCTCAAACTTCTAGTCTTCCTACCTCAACCTCCTTAGGGCCAGGATTGCAGGTATTTTCCATCACAGTGGTCTTTATCACCTTCTTAACACACCTGAAAGGTCTTAAGGTGGCCTTTCTTCCTGCCATTCCATCATAGTTATTGTTGTTCAGTTACTAGAAAACTCCTTACCAAACCCACTCCTCATTAATTTTACTCTGTCAATAGATTAGAAACCACTCCTCACTTGTACTTTTTTTTTTTTTTGGCCAGTCCTGGGCCTTGGACTCAGGGCCTGAGCACTGTCCCTGGCTTTTTCTTGCTCAAGGCTAGCACTCTGCCACTTGAGCCACAGCGCCACTTCTGGCCATTTTCTGTATATGTGGTGCTGGGGAATCGAACCCAGGGCCTCATGTATATGAAGCAGGCACTCTTGCCACTAGGCCATATCCCCAGCCCTCACTTGTACTTTTTGACATTACTTTTATTTTGGCTTGCCTTCTGAGAGTCTACATTCATGCCTCCCTGCTTCTTCCTTCTCAATCCATTTTCCTGTTTTTTATTTATCTTCCATATTCTAAATGTTGGAGTAGTTAAGCAACCAGCCTTTATTTCCTATCTGTCTTCTTCCTAAGCTCATTATTTAGGAAATGTAATGTAGCCTTCTAGCTTTAAATTAACACACTACTGACGTTCAAATATCTATATTCAGACTTGACTTCTCTCTTGACTTCCAGATTTGGTAAATCCAGGTTTGATATCTGTTGGACACTTCACCTCATAGGCTTTCAGGAATAAACCCTAATTCTGTCAATGTAAGCGTCATCTTGCTTTGTGCTTCTCCATCCAATAAATACTGCCATTACTCACACAGATGCTTGCTTCCAAACTTAAATGATTTGTCTTTGCCTTCTCTCTCCTGTCTTTCTCCTTCCTTTCTTCCTTCCCTCCCTTATTTCTTTGTCTTGATCTTTTTTTCTGTCTTTCTCTCTCTTTCTTTCCCTCCCACCCTTTCTCCCTTTCTTCCTTGTACTGGAGATGGAACTTAGGGCTTCATTCACACAAGGCAAGTGATCTACCAACTATGTCTCATTCCCAGGCTTTGGGGATTTTCTTTCTTTGCTTTCCAGAAGTAATAGGATTGGAAGTCAGAGCATCATTCTTGCTAAACAGGTACTGAACTGTTTTACAGTCCTGTTTTTCACTGGCTGTTTTAAATACAGAGTCTTGCTTCCTGTTCAGGTATGTACTTGAACAGTGATCTGCTTATTTTAGGAATCGTGTTGAGGGATAACAGGCAGGTAATCCTGTATCCAACTTCCTTCCATGCAGGTGTTGGCTGCAATCATGGTCCTTTCAAGCTTAAAATGACAGGTGGATACCACTGAACCAGGCTAGGAGTTGAAAAGGTGTCTCAAACTTCTCTGCTTGGATTGGCCTTCAACTACTATCCTCCCAATCCTAGCGTTCCATGTAGCTAGTACTGCCCAGCCTTTATTTTTATTTTTTTGAGAATGTGTCTTGCTAACTTTCCCTAGGATAGTCTGGAATGCACCATCTTCTTAGCTCCATTTCCCATATTCATGGGATTACAGGCATGTGCCACCATATTCAGCTACCTCATCATTCTCTGATTTATCAGCGAGTCCTGTTGTCCCTGCTTTCAAAATTGATTTTCACTTCAGCCACTTACACCCTAGTATTCTAGTTCAGGATCTGTCATTTCCCATCTAGAATATCGCAAAACCCTCAATCTCTTGGTATTTGTCACATATTTTTTATATAATCAGTCAAAGCAATCTTTAAAACTTTAAAATAAATAAAAATCTTCTGATTTTCCATTACTCTCAGAATACACTCCAAACTTATGATCATGACCAGTGACCCGTGTTCAATCTCTTATTCCTCTGCTCTCATCTCATCTCTAGTTTCATCAAATCTATAACCCATTTTGGCTTCTTAAACACAAAGTTCTTTTCTATATGAGGTTCTTGGTCCTTCTTTCTTTCTCACGGTGATACTTCTCCAAATTCTTGAACATATTACTCTATCCTTCTACCTTAATGTCTCAGTAAACATCTCTTCTTCTTCCTCCTCCTCCTCCTCCTCCTCCTCCTCCTCCTCCTCCTCCTCCTCCTCCTCCTCCTCCTTCTCCTCCTCCTCCATAGAACAGGCTTTATCTCTGTCATCTCACCAAGATTTATTTTATTTCATGGCATTTATCACTGACTGACATTATATATTTGTTATTATTTGTCTGACTAGACTGTAGGCTACCAGACTAATGCTATCTCCTCCCTACAGTTTCTAGAAGAGAGCTAGGAACTTAACAGGATTTCAGTCAACATTTTTTCAGACAGAAACACATAAAGAATAAAAGATAGAAACATATCTGATAGCATGATACCTGTTTCTTATTGCCTGGACTCCTCTCCCTAGAACTGAGCCTTCACACATTAGACTCATTAATTGTCACAAATAGACTGTACTCAGTCTCCTGTCCTTGTTTCTGTATCCTGTGCTCTGCACAAGATAATCTCTAAACATTGTCCTTTAACCTTTCTTTATTATCATCTGCTTTTAAGGCATCTTATGTCGATGTCCTTCATAAAATTAGCAGTGCATGTTAAAGTCAAGCCAATTTCTTTCTTTCTTTTTTTTTTTTTTTTGGCCAGTCCTGGGCCTTGGACTCAGGGCCTGAGCACTGTCCCTGGCTTCTTCCCGCTCAAGGCTAGCACTCTGCCACTTGAGCCACAGCGCCGCTTCTGGCCGTTTTCTGTATATGTGGTGCTGGGGAATTGAACCTAGGGCCTCGTGTATCCGAGGCAGGCACTCTTGCCACTAGGCTATATCCCCAGCCCCAAGCCAATTTCTTTCTTTTGGTTTCCATTTTAATAGATTTTAATACTTGTATTTAGTGTTTGCCTTAGATTTGGGGTAATGATTTTATGGTGAGTATGACAGAGTCTTAGTTTTAGAATGAAAATTCCTCCAGGGCAGAAACCATCCCTTCTTCTTCTTTTATATCTCCTATTTTTGTTAGCCTTGTGCTGGGTTCATGGATAGCTTAATTAATATCTATTGTTTTTACCACTAGCAATCACACAGCAGCTGCACAAAAGATGTTGAGTTTATTTTTATTTTTAAAGATAGAATGTGTTCATCCCCAAAATACATACACACAGAATATAGTTTTAAAAAATTTTATTGTCAAGGAGATGTACGGAGAGGTTACAGTTACATAGTAAGACAGTTAGTACATTTCTTGTCAAACTTGTTACCTCCTCCCTCATTTTTCTCCCACCTTCTCTCCTCCCCAACCCGTGCCCTGGAGTTGTACAGTTGGTTTACTACGTATTGTCTTGTTAATATTGCTGTTGCATTGGTTCATCTTTTACCCTTTGTCTCACCATTTTGATGTTCCCCTTCACTTCCCTGATTCAGACAAACATATGTACAGAATACAGTTTTGTATCTACTCAGAAGGAGATGTAAAAACTGCCTTCATTGTTAAGGGAAAGTCAATAGAAGTTCGGTGACTACTGACCCAGTTCCTCTAAGCTTTGAGAATGAAGGGCTCTGGGGTTGTGTCTCCCTGTGTGAAGAGGTTTTAGTTTGGGGGATCAGAGGCCCTGACTGCTTTCAGGTCATGTCCTCATTTTTACCAGAAGCCAGGACCTGAGCTCCTGTAGGGACTTGCTCCATTTGGCTCTCCGCAGTGAAAATCTGGTCATCTTAGGCTATCCCATGGAATTAGGACTGCTTTCTTTCTCACAAGCTGGTGAACTTTGAATGAAGTTTCAGTCCTGAAGCCTGGGGCATGGAGGAATTAAGAGAATGAAGCCTGAACAACAATTATAGTTTGGGTTTAAGAGATAATAAAAGACTGAACTATTTAGGTCATTCTAAAGGGAATGTTATTTCTTTTTCTTGAGGAGTTGGCTATAATTAAAGGACCTGAGGTCTTTCAGTTCTGAAGAACGGGCCTTTAGAGTTGTTTTCTTTTACTTGATTTCCAGGCTTAGAGTTAGGGAAAGCCTGGGAATTATACGCTATTGTCAACTGATACATGTGTTTTTTTCCCTTCTTTATTGTCAAAGTGAAGTACAGAGGGGTTACAGTTTCACATGTAAGGAGAGTACATTTTTTCTTTTTTACAGTTCTCTTTTTGGGGGCTAAGTTATTACATATATTTCATAGTATGCATTTTAACATTCACAATGATGAAAATTATTCTACTCTACATAGCTTATGAAGTCTATGATCTTTAACAATACAGACACATTCTCCATTTTGGGTGATACGTACTTTATATTTCTTCTGTTTAGCAACATCCATTCCCTCCTTCCTTCCCAATCCCACCCATGAAATGCTTGGTTCCCTTTCCTCAGTGTCCGATATAGAGATGGTTCCCTCTGCTATTTTATTGTTGTTGTTGTTGTTGTTGTTGTTGTTATTTCAACTGATATTTTTGAAGAAAGAATTATGTATTTAAAACAATATCTGGGCCCAATGTAGTGGTACTGTTGTAGGGAACAGAGATGACTCCATCTTGATTAGGAAAACACGGTAGGAAGTGTTGGGGGGGGGGAGTAGATTAGGTCAACCTGACCCCAAAATTCTGCTTCTGTAAATGGCTTGCTTAACTTGTTTGTTGCTTGCTCTACCCCCTGCATCAGCCTCCTACACCTGTGAACTTATTGCGTGCTCTACCCTCTGCATCAAGCCCCAACATCTGTGCTGTGCTTTTGCCTTTATAAGCCCCAATTTGAGAACTGCTCAGGGTCACAGTGGCAGCTCCCGAGTCTACGCTGTGTCTTCTGGCCGGTCAGTTTGCTTTTTGCTTCCCCAATAAATCTGTCTTTTTGCTCGAGACTGTTTCTGAGTGGTGGGCTCTTGGAGGGACTGGGAAATGCCCTCCCTCGAACCCCATAACATTTCTAACCTCGTAACAGTATACATTTATAATCTTCAGCTACTTGCGAGGCTGAGGCAGGTAGGAGGCCAGCCCAGAAAATTTAAGAATAGTTTAAAAATCAGCCAGGCACAGTGGTACACTTCTTTAGTTCCAACTGTGAGGGAGTCAGAGGTAGGAGATTCAGTTCAGTGGTGATTTGAACAGACATGAAAAGCTCTATCTGAAAAGCAAAGGAAGAACAAAAGGGCTGTGTTATGGTTGTACAGGTAGAATGCTTGCCTAGTAAGTGCGAGGTCCTGAGTTCAATCCCCAGCAGCATCACATATACCTTCATACATATACATAGTAAACAAATTAAAAAGTCAATAATAAAATAAATCCATCACCTTCTCACAAGATGCAATGCGTATGCTGAATCTCAACAGTAAGAGGAAAAGTGACATTAGCACCTGGAGAAATGCCTATGTCATCCATTCACATCTGTATACCTTGGAGCTTACATACTATGAGAAAACCTTGCACATTCAACATGGTCACATAAGCCACATTCAAATGCCAAAGAAGTACCATTGTAATTATCACCAGATGTGGCCTCTAATGCTTGATTAACAGTTTTTCTTTGAGAGAAGATGGTCATAATGTTGGGCTATCACTTGAAAGTTAGTTAGTACAATTATACTTTCTGTTGGTGCTGGGTCTTGAACTCAAGGTCTCAAATAGTTGTTTAGCTTTGCTTTGTCACTTAAGTCATATCTCCATTCCTGGCTTTTTCTTTCTTTCTTTCTTTCCTTCTTTCTTTCCTTCCTTCCTTCTTTCTTTCTTTCTTTCTTTCTTTCTTTCTTTCTTTCTTTCTTTCTTTCTTTCTTTCTTTCTTTCTTTCTTCTTCCTTCCTTCCTTCCTTCCTTCCTCCTTCCTTCCTTCCTTCCTTCCTCTCTCTCTCTTTTTCTTTCTTTCTCCCCCCACCCTTTCTTTCTTTTTTTTTTGCCAATCCTGGGGCTTGAACTCAGGGCCTGAGCACTGTCCCTGGCTTTTTTTTCCCCTCAAAGCTAGCACTCTACCACTTGAGCCACAGTGCTACTTCTCCCTTTTTCTGTTTGTGTGGTACTGAGGAATTTAACCCAGGGCTTCATACATGCTAGGAAAACACTCTATTGCTAAGCCACATTCCTAGCCCCACTCCTGGCTTTTTCGATGGTTAATTAGGGATAAGAATTTCAGGGACTTTTCCTGCCTGGGCAGGCTTTGGACCTTGATTCAGGTTCCTAAGGTAGATGCTACATTCATCACTGACAAATTTGGTGCTGGGTTCACTGGAGGGTCACTGGAAAGTTTTTTCAACTGTGCTAAATGTTTGAACATTTTCTCTAAGAAAGTATTAGGTTAAAGAAAAGAAAAAGCATGAATCAGCTCTATGGACAGCTGATTTAGATTTGGTGAGCGAGATCCACCAGTATCCAGTTGTGAATTTAGAGAATAGCCCATGCAGAAAGATCAGGGCCAGTGCTAATTCTCTTGATGATGACTGGATGAGTAAAACACCGCAAGTCCTGTTTTGATATCTCACCTCGTATTATAAAGTACATCCTTTTTGCTTTATTTTGTTTTGTTTGATTTAATTAATAGCTGCTGGATCCTTCCAATTGGCACGTTGGCCTATTTAGATCTACATTTTATTTGTGCCTTTGGTATCATATCAAATCTGGCATCATAAAATAGCAAATGAAATAGTGTATTCACACTGGGTGAGCAGTCTTTTTCCTCAGCTAATCTCAGCCTGAGGATGCCACCAATGGCCAGCGTCAACACATCAATTCAACCCATAACAATCCTTGTCTCTACCGAGGCAATAAACAGCATTGGAAAGTTGGGACTTCACAGCCATGGATCATAGTGTGTGTTATCCTTGCAAAATGTCTAGTCATAAAGTATAATTGGTAGTGTTGGTTTTCTGAAAAGAAAGGTTTGAGATGTCTATCAAATGAGACTTCCACCTTCAAAGGTCTGCTGCAAAGAGGGAGAAATGCTTTTAGAATATAAGTTCAAGTGCACTTGAGAATACTAGCTCAGTGCATGTGGCAGTAAATGCTCCTTTATGCACAGGGTGAACTCCATTTCCAGTATGTAGTATGAATGAAAAGAATAAGAAAAAGAGTAAAATTAAAGAAGAACGGTTTTAAGAAATTTTAGATCAATGAACTTGGTGAGGCATGCCTGCAATCCCCATGTTCAGAAGGATCATGAGTTCACGGTTAGAGTAGATTACAGAGTGAAACCTTGTCTTAAAAAAAGATGTTTTGGGAAAGGGGGAAGAAGAAGGCTCGGTGTATGATTCAACTGATAGCGTACTTGAGTAGCAAGCTCAAGAATTTGAGTTCAAACCCCTGTATCACAGCACAGAATAAAACAGTGGGGGAGGGGGGGAAGAGAAAGGAAAGTGGGGCATCAGTTGCCCATGCCAGTAATCCTAGCTACTCAGGAGGCTGAGATCTGAGGATCACAGTTCAAAGCCAGCCAGGGCAGGAAAGTCCCTGAGACTCTTCTCTCTAGCCACCAGAAAACCAGAAGTGGCACTGTGCCTCAAGTGTACAGTGCTAACCTTGAGCTGAAGAGTGCAGGGACAGTGTCTAGGCCCAGAGGTCAAGCCCTACAACTGATGAGAGAGAGAGAGAGAGAGAGAGAGAGAGAGAGAGAGAGAGAGAGAGAGAGATTATGAGACTAGAGGGGATCTATTAGCAAAAAGGAGGAGGTTGGGGATAACTGAAGATGATTTTGTGTGTATGTGTGAGAGTGTGTGTGTGTGTGTATTTGTGTATGTGGTATAACTATGATCAAAGTATGTTATATAGAAGTGTGTTGTAACAAAACCCATCACTTAGTACAGCTAATAGAAATTAATTTTAAATCATGGCTTGATGTGAAAGTTTCATAATCTTTGATTTTACCACCAGCCAACTGTTGATCATCGGCATGTACAGGGAGCTCACAAGTAATAGCATGCATTTCATAACAAAGATGCCTTTGTTTTCCTTTTTGGGGTTCTGCACTTGATGGGTGGCTCATTGCTTATCCCTGCCTAAGGCTGACTGAATTATCAGCATCCCTCCAAATGACTCAACCACTAACAAACATCATGCTGGGAATTGTAAGATGACTCAGAGTTGAAGAAGCTAAGAGTCAGTCAAGACTGCTATGCCTAAGGTAGATGCTACATTCATCATGGACAAACTCAGTGCTGTGTGTACTGGAGGGTCACTGGAAAGCTCTTTCAACTGTGCTAAATGTTTGAACGTTTTCTCTAACAAAATATTAGGTTAAAGAAAAAGAAGCATGGATCAGCTCCATGGACAGCTCATTTAGATTGGGTGAGGGACATCCACCAGTAGTATCCAGTTGTGAATTTAGAGAATAGCCTATGCAGAGAGATCAGGGCCAGTGCTAATTCTCTTGGGGATGACTGGATGAGTATAGCACCAGCAAGTCCTGTTTTGCTATCTCACCTCATATTATAAAGTACATCCTTTTTGCTTTATTTTGTTTTGTTTGATTTAATTAATAGCTGCTGGATCCTTCCAATTGGCACGTTGGCCTATTTCGATCTATATCTTATTTGTGCCTTTGGTATTATGTCAAATCTGGCATTATAAAATAGCATATGAGATAGTGTATTCACACTTGATGAGCAGTCTTTTTCCTCAGCCCCAAATTAAAATAAATCTCTGTACACGCCTGACTATATTAGAATTTTATCCCAGTGTGATTTTTTCCCCAAGTCTTTCCATTTCCTTACAAATGGAGCAATGTCATGCTTTCTGATAAGTGAAGAGAGCCAGACACCAAAAAGCATAGACTCTATGTTTTCCCTTATTGGTAACAATTCGTATATGTCTAGGAGAGTCCTAGCAGAGGATTACAATAGCCCAATGACTGTGTACATATGATCATATAAGATGATGCTAAGCAAAATGAACTCTAAGTTATGGAAACAAGTGTTTTTTTCACTGTTGTTATTATTTTTAATGTACTATTTGAAATTATTTATTTTTCCTTGTGTGTTTCTTCCCTATGGTTTAGCCCCTATTGTCACTGTATTTGATTTTGGTGCACTAGGTATTGTGTTTATCTGAGTGAGGGAAGGGAAGGGGACCATTAAAATAGTGACACAAAGGATAAAAGACAAAGCAATGGAACAGCAATAATTATAAGACAATATGTTGGAAATTAATGATACAACTGGGGGTGGGAGGAGTTCAGAAGGAGGGAAGGTGGGAGAAAAATGAGGGAGGAGGTAACAAGTTTGACAAGAAGAACTCACTACCTTATGTATGCAACTGTAAACCCTCTGTACATCACCTTGACAATAAAATTAAATTAAGATATAAGAATTTCAGCTCAGAAGGACTTTGAACAAATTGCTTGACCTATCATATGACTCTTTGATTAGCAAAAGTTCAATCAGTTCAGTTATCTCTAAAAAACTTATTGATTTTTCACTTATTTTCTCTTTCGAACTCAACAGCTGACTCTGTGCACCCTGAAGTTAGTTAAAGTCCCTGGCCTTTGGATCTCCCATCAGGGAAGGCTACACAGAAAATCTTGTTATCCAAACTTGATGTCGTGGCTCATACCTGTATTCCCTGGTACTTGGGAGGCCAAGATTGGGAAGGTCTCTGAAGCCAGAGTTCATGACAATCCAGCTCCACAGACAAAGCTGGAAGATGTGTCAGATATCTGGGGTCCTAGATATGCAGGAAGTGGAAACAGTAAGACCCAGAGTCCAGGCCAGTCCCAGGGAAACAGCCAGACCATATCTCAAAAATTACCCAAAGCGGGGGCTGGGGATATGGCCTAGTGGCAAGAGTGCTTGCCTCGTATATTTGAAGCCCTGGGTTCGATTCCCCAGCACCACATATACAGAAAATGGCCAGAAGTGGCGCTGTGACTCAAGTGGCAGAGTGCTAGCCTTGAGCAAAGAGCAGCCAGGGACAGTGCTCAGGCCCTGAGTCCAAGGCTCAGGACTGGCAGGAAAAAAAAAAAATTACCCAAAGCAGGGTGCCAGTAGCTCATGCCTGTAATCCTACCTACTCAGAAGGCTGAGATCTGAGGATCATGTTTCTAGCCAGACTGGGCAGGAAAGTCTGATAGACTCTTATCACCAATTAACCACCAAAAAAAAAGCCACAAGTGGAGGTGTGGCTCAATTGGTAGAGTGCTAGCCTCTAGCAAAAGAAGCTCAGGGACAGCACCCAGGGCCTGAGTTCAAGCCCTGCATTGGCAAAAAAACAAAAACAAACACCAATCACCCAAAACCAAAATGGGCTGCAAGCACAGCTCAAGCTATTGAGCAAGTACAAGGTTCCCAGTTCAAACCTCAGAACAACCCAAAGTGACATTATCTCTAATGTTGCTTATATCTTCAGTTATCATCACTACTCAAAATCTGTCTTTATTTGGTGACTAACTGGGTTTCAAAGGAATTTTGATGTAAAATAACAGTATCTCCACAGCTAAGTCCCCCAAGTGAGAGTCACCCCTTTCTAAGAAGAGGCTACAATAACCCTGCCTGAGGCCATTCAGGGCCAGACAAAAGCTTTGGCATTTCCTGGCTGTTGCTGATTTACTAAATACTTCTCACATGGAAGAAAGAAACTGGGTAAGTGAATGGTAGACTCATTTAGCTCTATTGTTATCATTCTGCATTAGTTGTACACTGTAACAGTCCCTCATATGTAAACAATGTTCTGACCCATTCTACCACTTTCCCTCCCCATTTTGTATAGCATGCATTAGTTATACAAGTGGAGAGTTCACCAAGACATCATTATGACATTTCCACACAGGCATACAAGTTATTTCACTCAATGTATTCCTCCCTGACACTCCCTCCTTGCCCCTTTCCCTACACCCTTAAAACAATGCCAACATTTTATTATTAGTATTCTATGTCTATATGTGCAAACAATCTACCTGGGCCATACTCATCTTCATTCATCCTCTTTGATAACCTCCCAATGCTTCCCACTGGCATTCCTGCTCCTGGTAGAATAGGTATCACCACTGTACAATCTGTGTTGACTCTCTTTGTGTTCCCAAAGCAGAAACTTGAATTGGTCTACAATTTATCTGAAATGTATAGGAGAGAGGTGTTCGGATAGTTATGCTTCCTTTCCTCCCCTCCCTCCCTCCCTTCCTCAAGTGGGTCTGAGGGAGAGATTTGATTGGTTTGTTGAGTAAAGGTTACAGGTAGAGAAGTTTCTGTTTGTTTTGTTGTGATTTTTCTTTCTCTATCACCCTCTTTACCTCCCTCTTTCCTTCCTTCCTTCCTTCCTTCCTTCCTTCCTTCCTTCCTTCCTTCCTTCCTTCCTTCCTTCCTCCCTGCCTCCCTCCCTCCCTTCCTTCTTTTCTTCCTTCCCTCCCTCCTTTCTTCCCTCCATCCCTCCTTCCCTCCCTCCCTCCCTCCCTCCCTCCCTCCCTCCCTCCCTCCCTCCCTCCCTCCCTTCCTTCCTTCCTTCCTTCCTCCTTCCTTCCTTCCTTCCTTCCCTTCCTCCCTTCTTCTCTCCCTCCTTTCTTCCCTCCCTCCCTCCCTCCCTCCCTCCCTCCCTCCCTCCCTTCCTTCCTTCCTTCCTTCCTTCCTCCCTGCCTCCCTCCCTCCCTTCTTTCTTTTCTTCCTTCCTTCTTCCTTCCCTTCCTCCCTTCTTCCCTCCCTCTTTCCTTCCTCCCTCCTTCCTTCCTCCCTCCTTCCTTCCTCTCTTTCTTCCCTCCCTCCCTCCCTCCCTCCCTCCCTCCCTCCCTCCCTTCCTTCCTTCCTTCCTTCCTTCCTTCCTTCCTTCCTTCCTTCCTTCCTTCCTTCCTTCCTTCCTCCCTGCCTCCCTCCCTCCCTTCTTTCTTTTCTTCCTTCCTTCTTCCTTCCCTTCCTCCCTTCTTCCCTCCCTCTTTCCTTCCTCCCTCCTTCCTTCCTCCCTCCTTCCTTCCTCTCTTCTTCCCTCCCTCCCTCCCTCCCTCCCTCCCTCCCTCCCTTCCTTCCTTCCTTCCTTCCTTCCTTCCTTCCTTCCTTCCTTCCTTCCTTCCTCCCTTCCTCCCTCACCTCTTCCTCTTCTCCCTTCCCCTTGCTTTCTTCCTTTCTATCCCCTTTTCTTTTTCTGTGGTGTTAGGGATAGAACCCAGGGCTGAAAGCATGCCAGGTAAACACTTTGCCATGGAGCCCTAGACATTACCCTAGCCTCATTCCAGCCCTAGACATTATTCTTGGCTTGATATTATCCTGGGAATTTGACCACTGTATTTCATAATTTAAATGACTCAAGTAAAATTCTAGGATTCAGCTCTCTAAAAAAACAGAGAAAAGATTTTCTCTCTCACACAATGAAGTAGCAATATTAATCTCCAAATTCATATTTTATACTGCTTAGCTGAATTTCATAGAGCTTATTTTCTCTATTTGTTATGACATTCCCAACTTCAAAGCTTTAGAGAATCTAGTTATAAAATCTAACATGTATAGCAAATCAGCTGTGATATGATTTATTTATTTCAGTTCCATTGCATTGATTTGACGGACATCAGGCTGGGCAAATCTAGAGTACTGAAACCTAGAAATCTAGAGTAGTGAAACCTCCATCTGGCCACAGTTGTTCATCTCTGCTCATAAGTGAGGTTAATAAGTTTCTGGAGAATGAAGACAGACAATGGTGGGACTGGTTTAGCCTTGGAGGGCACCAAGTGTTCAGATCATGAGTTTACCAGGTTCATTTGCGTGGACATCTGAGAATGGCACTGGAATGCCCTTTCTGCCTGGTGGGTGCTGTTGTTATAATGAGCTTTGTGAGTTGGGTTGATAGGTTCAGATGACAGAAGATAGATGTGTTATAAATATAGGTTGCTGGCCTCTTGGAAAGTCTGAGAAATATACACATAGATATCTTTGGGGGCAGAATAAGAGGCAACAAACAGGCAAAAATTGCCAAAGCTATTTAGTATTTTAAAACACATTCAGATAAGCAGGGTGCTAATGACTCCTGCCTGTAATCCTAGCCATATAAGGAACTGAGATCTGAGGATCAAGGTTTGAAGCCAGCCCTGGCAGAAAAAGGGTCAAGAGGCTCTTCACTCCAGTTAAACAGTACAAAAACAGTAGAGCACCAGTTTGAGCAGAAAACAAACCAACCAACCTTGAGTTCATGTCCTTGTATTCACACAAAAAAATAAATAAAAATAAAATAAAGTGCACTTATTTAGATATCTGGTGTACTCTCGTGGGCCTGGTGGGATGCCACAAGAGACACTTGTAGATAACAGCTACAATTGTGTAACAGCTGCACCTTTATCACAAAACATTTTGTAGGTGACTAGGAAGCCAGAATTCAATGGGATCATTGCTACCATCCATTTAAAGCCAAAGCCACAGGGGAAAGTAATTAGATTTAATGGATATAGAGTTTTAGAATGAAAGTGTCTGGGATTTGATTTACTTAATTTAATTAGATCTGTCCTTTAGGTTATCTTGTTTAAATAATCTGTGTTTCTATTCATGCATTTAACTTCTTGGTCTTTACTCTTCTAGAGCCTTTCACCTGAGCCAGGATCAACGGACCTAGGTCCTTGCAAAGGCAATGATCATGGGGGATTGCAGAGTGTAAGCATCTGTAGGGACTGAAGAGCTCATCCCTGCTTTATCCACACTCTCTCCAGCATCCATGCAAAGGGTGCCATCTCTGAGCCTCTCATTGTGTAGCTAGGCGAGCTGGTGTTTCTTAGGCTGCAGGAGATGGCTTCTCCAGGGCATCCAACATTCCCCAGGGCAAAAGCCATGGGGACTTGGACAACACATCAGGCAAGAATTAAAATTGCATTTCCCAAATGAAACTCACTCATGCACAGCCATGCCAAGTGCTTTTATACAAATCATAAAATCCAGGTAAATAGAGTGAACAGGTTCCACCTCCTGATTAGCTAAGCTGATGTCACCGCCAGTGCTGCCTAAGTCACTATCAGAGCATCCCTTTCCTCTGTGTTTCTCTCAAATGAAAGGAGGACAGTGGCAGAGCTGTCAGTGTCGACAACAGGGCTGGGTGGAGGGAAGAAATCCCATATGGCTTCTGTGCGGCCCCAGGAGAGCAGGAAAGTAGGCAACAGGCCTCTATGTATGGCTCCTTCCTGGGTCCTTACTAGGGTAGGGATGACTAAAATGAATTTCCTGAAAAAGTAATACAAATCTTTCATACTGCAGGAGAGAAGCTCAATGTGTCTCAGCAAGCTCACTAGGTGAGTCTAAAATTACTGCCTCCAAGCTCTCTTTTCCTCTAATTTCTCATTTCTTAAGATTTTTCAGAAAAACTGGTTCTGGCCATTAATAATAAACTTATAATCACCTTCTAGTAAGTACAGTATTATTTAGGGCTGTATTTTACTGTCAATGTAAGCACATAAAAGTAGTTTTACACATACACCCATGGGCAGCCATTTAGACTTTGTAGCTATGGTTTACTTTCTTCACTTGTGTCGTTCCTCTCCATTAAATATGTACGTATGTACAATATGTTAGATCAGAACTGCTTATCCATTCTCCATAGAGTGGGCTAGACAGCAAGACAGTAATAAACTCGGTAAGTATTTATTGGGTAACCACTGCATTTAAGGCACTGAGCCCAGATACTGTGGTCAGTGAGAAAAATGTATGAGACTCGTTTACTTTCCCAAAAGGCTTCCAGGGTAATGAACGAGATCAACTTGTGAATCCAAATGATTCCAAGTAGCATGGGGAAAATATGAAATATAAAGAAAGTGGTATGAGATTTGGGGAGAAAGCTAGGTAGATTTGGGCAAAGAGAGTGTTCTTACATGTGGGGAGGTGTGGGCTCAGGTGGGAAGGGTTTGCATATGGAATGGTGGGGAATGGAGATGGCCATCCTAGGTGGCAGAGTAAATAAATGTATGATCTTGGATAAGTGCTTGGGCACTTACTTTCTGGACTACCACATAGTTGTCTTTGTGATGTACTCTTAGGAGTGGTGAGAAACAAGGTTGACTCCAATCAGATCCTCACAGTCAGTCTTTCAATGGTAAACTAAAGGGATTGAATTTTACTGGTAGTATGAGTTTCCCAGGACTGCTGTAACAAACTACTACAGGTCAGGTGGTTTAAGAAAGAGAACCCTACTTTCCCTCATTTCTAGATGGCTTGAAACCCAGTACTGAGAGGTTGGTCAGGGCATACTATATCTCAGGCTCTAAGGAAGAACCTTTGCTGATGGCCAGCAGGAATGCTTGGCCCTCCCTCGTTGCTGTCACGTGGAGACTCCGTTGGAGCAATCTTCAGAAACTCACACAACAGATGGAAATCAAGCTCTTGTAGCTGTGTCACTCTATTTCTTACCAGTCCTCCCATGGTTGTCTTTCTTGTGTGTCTAGCTACTTCTGTGGCCCTCTCTACTTCCTGTAAAAGTATCAGTGATACTGGATCTAGAGCCCCTTCTCTTTCAATCTGAGCTCATCTCAATTAATTATAAATTTAGAAACCATATTTCCAAATAAAGTTCCAGGTGGACATGAATTTGGAAGTTACATTATTCATCCTATTCCTTCAATTTAGCAAGATTGTGAGTGCAATTTTATGTCAGCAAAAGTTTTTAACTTTCACACCCTAGATCAGCGAGACATTGACCTAAGTCTTTCTGGGACAGGAAATACTTTCCCCAAAGGGCAGCTTTTGCCTTTCCTGAGTGGATTTTAATGTCTCTTACAAGCTGCCCTGAGTCACCTTCTCAAACTCCATCTATCCACAGGCTCTGTCTGGCTGAGCCCTTCACCCAGCATCTGCTCTCAAGGATGTGACCCTAGCACTCTATCCAGGTCTTTGGGGAAGGGGTGTGTGCGTATGTGTGCCAGTAGTAGGGCAGAAACTCAAAGCCTGCACTCTCATTTGGCATTTTTCACTCAAGGCTGGTGTTCTGCCACTTGATCCACATTTCCACTTCCAACATTTTACTGGTCAATCGGAGATAAGAGTATCAGGAATTTTTCTGCTTAGGCTGACTTTGAACTGTGATCCTCAGATATCAGCTTCCTGAGTAGCTAGGATTACAGGCATGAACCATCAATGTCTGATTTGTGGAGTAGGAGGAATTCTGTAACCATCTACCAGCTAGGACTTTCTAGTTGGAGGTAGATATGGGACTCAAAGCTAGTGCTTTTGTTTCTTTCCATTCTATAACTTCTAACTCCTATGACACGTTTAGAATAAGGTCATTATGAAATGAAGAGTAAGTAAAGAGAACTTTTTGTTTGGTTTTGTTGTTCTTTGTGACAGGATCTCATAATCCCAGGCTTCCCTCCAACTCAGGCAGTTTTCTGTCTCTGCTGCTTAAGTAGTGGGGACTACAGGCACAAATTACTATGCCCAGCTAACAGAACTTCTATCTTAGGTGTTATTTCTCAAAATTTGATTCTCGCTTTAGAGTAAGCTAAATAGTTATATCAGAAGACTTGTCAGTTGAAAATTACCAGTGAGGCATTCATTCATGAATACTTTTTGGAATAAATGAATAGAGTAATATAACAGGTGTTGTGGTATGCAGTATATTTCATTACTGGGTGCCAGTACTGGGGCTTAAACTTAGGGCCTCATTCATTTGCTTGGCTATTACACTTAAGCCTGGAGCTCTACCATTTGAGCCATAGCCCAATTATTGGCTTTTTGGTGGTTAAATTGGAGATAAGTGTCTCTCAAATTTGTTTGCCCAGGCAGGCTTCAAACCCCAGACTTCAAACCTCAGCCTCCTGAGTAGACTGGACCACCAACACACAGCTATATTATTAATTATTTTAAACTTTAATGTAGGTAAAACTATAGCATGTTTACTATAAAACCAAAAACATAGTGACTTTATGTTACAATTTATAGTTGCAATAATTGAATAATGTAATGTTTTTAGAAGTTTTCACACATCCCACACAGTTGTCCCTATTATTTTCCTTATTAATCCCAAATTAACTACCCAGCTCTAGAAACTTTTAGTGGCTCATGATACATTTTGCCAGTCAGTTTGGGGTTTCAGTGCTTTGTACATTAATGATTGACATATCTTTCTGCAAAAGATTAGAGATATTGTATCTTCAAAGTTATCACAGACATTGTAACATGGCTCAGTGTAGAAACTCTTGTTGCTAAGCACTGTGTAGGTAAGAAAATAAAGTAGGCTGATAACAACTTTATTTTTTCCAATTTGCTTTTATTTTTGTCACTTGAAAGGAGAAAGCAGGTTGACAGATGTTGTAGGCTTGTGTCTGAGCTACCAGAGTGACATTTTGAAAATGAATTAGTCAACATGATAATACCAATCCTTTTTGATTGATTGTGGATAGCTGTGCTTTCCCAAAGCTGGACTTTGATGTTGTTCAAAAGAACCTGAGTGTGAATTCTTGTCTTTAACAACTTCTAAGCTGTGAGTTATGGCACACACGTGTAACCTCAGCACATGGCATTTCTATGTAACATGAGCTACATAGAAAATTCCTTGTCAGCCTGGAATACATGGAGACCCTGTCTCAGAAGAGGAGAGAGAAGCCCGGCATGGGCGGCTCAGCCCTGTAATTCTATCTATGCAGGAGGCTGAGACTGAGTATAATGTTAAAACGAACTCAAACAGACAAGTAGGAGAAACTGTCATTTCTAGTTAACCAGCCAAAATGCTGGAAGTGGAGGTGTGACTCAAAGTGGTAGAAAGCCAGCTTTGAGCAAAAAGCCAAGCAAGAGTGCGAGGTCCTGAGTTCAAGCTCCAGAACCAGAGCAAGGGGGAGGGGAGAGGAGAGGCGGAGGAAAGAGGAGGGATGGGGAGGGGAGGGGAGGGGAGGGAAGAGGTGACTGGTTAATAGAAAGATTTCTGCCCTCCACTGTGACCAAAAATAAATGATCTCTACATGACAATTCATTTTCCAGGCACTGAAACAGCCAAGGGCAAATAGCTACAAAGTGAAATCTTATTTAAAACCTAGAGAGTTTAGAATTTAGATTTAGAGATGTCATAAAGAGGAGCAATTCTTCTGCCAAGGAAGGTAATTTTCATAAAGGAAATGACTTCGAATTCCCATTTTACTTATACAATATGTGTCATATAAACAGGTTTTATACAAAGTTGTAGAGAGAGAAAGACAGTGAAGAAGTTAATTCTAAGCCCAAATACATCAGGTGCATAAATAAGTTGGAAAAAAAGTGAGTCAATTTTAACATCAGAACGTTCCCTCAATTTTATTTTGTTATAGTAACAACAGAAACACAAATGCATCATGTCTGGCTGCATAGGAAAGTCACAAGAGCTTTGTTATTTCCACTTTTTTTTTTAAATGCAGAAGTAAATGTGTCTGTCTTACTTAATTTTTTTCCTAACCTCAAGCTTTCACCTTTAAATAGATGTTTTGGAGATCTGCTGACTCTGAGTCAGGCTCAGAGCTGCACTTCCTTTTTCTTGATTCTAGAAAAATCAAGAGAATAGTGAACTAGCACTTCAAGTTGTTGATGCACACAATGTATAATCATATACATTTATGCATAAGAGAATTTCTAATTGATACTCATAGCAAAAATGCTTGCTGAAAAATAATAAATGAAATAAATGGTAAGTCCAGTTGCAGGTTTTAGGTTTGCAGGTGGAACCTTACCTGTTTCTCAGTGTGTGTGGCACCTGAGATTTACCTTATCATCATTGCAACCACAGTGCTTAAATTTTATTTTATATTATATTTATTTCATTTCATTCCATTTTATTTCGTATTTTATTTAATTTTATGTGTTCCCTTCCCTCCCACTTTATTTATTTCATTTCATTCCATTTAATTTTATTATTTCATTCTATTCCATTTCATTTTATTTTATACTTCACTTAATATTATTCCATTCCATTTAATGTTCTTTCATTTTAGACAGGGTATGCACCCAACTCATGAAATCACCATATAGCACAAGTTGGCCTTGAACTCAGGCATCTCCTACCTCAACCTCCCAAGTGCTGCAATTATAGGCATGTGCCACCAAGCCTAGCTTCATGGTACTAAATATTTATTGCCTTAAGTGTTTCTCTAGCCAGTCCCATAGGTTTCTTGAGAACAGGGGCTGTCCAACCTTTCTTGGCACAAGGAAGCGAAGCAAAGATGTGGTTCACTGCCAGCAGACAACAGGGTATGAGAGAGTCTTACTTTAGTTCTCCCAAGGCACAGATGTCATACTTCCTTCTTCAGAGCCAGAAAGCATCCAGCTCAGTCACTAAAAGCTAGGGATGTGGGATAAGACTATGTGTTGAGAACACAGTTATTCTAGTAAAACACACACACACACACACACACACACACACACACACACACACACACTGAAGGTAGGGACTTTGCTAAGTGATCTGTCCCCAGCTCATTATAACAGTGCTGTCTAGTGTGATAAGGAATGTAAGTGCATTAGTTCACTTCACTTTAGAATCCTTTAATGTATCTACTGTCATGTGGGATAAAGACCAAAGGCTTTCCCTGCTGATTAGGACAAGCCCTTACTTTCAGGGCTACTGAGGCCCTGCGGAAAATGGCTCCTTTTCCCTCATCTCTTGTGGGAACAACTCACTATCTTTTGGGACTCTGTCTTTACCCACAGTGTCTCTCTTTCAGCTCATCAAAACAGATGGGTTTCTTCCTGCCTTGAGGCCCTTGCTCTGCTCTTCCTCCTGACTGAGTCATAGCAGCCTCCTGCCAGCCTTCTGCTATCTTTGGCTGCAGACTCCTTTTGTTTGTCCAGTTCAGAAGTATTTAAAGTTTGGATTGAATTATTTGAGGCCATAAGACTCCTTGCAGTCAGCCTTAGACTGTGTAATGCCTTTTAGACATATCCTTGCTTGATGCACATATTTGTGCTATTCACCTGTTCCTTTGAAAGAATTTGCATTTACAATTCCTGGACTAATTAATTCCTACTAATCAACTAGTAAAATCTGTACAAATGTCACTTCCTCCAGGAAGTCTTCACATCTGGACACTCTCAAGTATCTCATACTTTTCCTTCATAGAACTCATTTCTACTATAATAAACAATGGATTGCATCATTAGGTAGTGGAAGCCCAGATCCCTGGCTAGAAAGGACAATGCAGAAGGGCAGGAGAAGGGCAGGACTCTAATGTGTGCTTTTTTTTCTCTATATTTTCAGTGCTTTCCATACACAAGGTACTCATGATTGGCTTGGTGGATGATAGGGACTTATGTATTCCAAAACTAAAATAATACGTACAACTCTCTAAAAGTTTTTTTTTTTTTTTTTTGGCCAGTCCTGGGCCTTGGACTCAGGGCCTGAGCACTGTCCCTGGCTTCTTCCCGCTCAAGGCTAGCACTCTGCCATCTGAGCCACAGCGCCCCTGCTGGCCGTTTTCCATATATGTGGTGCTGGGGGATGGAACCAAGAGCTTCATGTGTAGGAGGCAAGCACTCTTGCCACCAGGCCATATTCCCAGCCCCTCTCTAAAAGTTTTTAAATGAAAATTATAAACAAGTATTTTTTTCTGGAATTGAGTCCAACCTTCCTGGTAGAGAGTAAGACCTCCTAATCCTAGAGATCATAAACTGTGACACTTACAAGGACAGTGATTTTATGTGATTATACTGAGTTCCAAATGACAGAGGGTGGGGAAATGGAGGGGGCTCCAAATTCTGTACAACTAGTTAAACCAGAGAATCTCTATTTTCATCATTCATGTTCTCTCTTTTATGTAAATATAATGGGCCTCTACATAAGAACTGTTGAAACCAAGCTTTCAGTGGGACTTGGGCAATGTCTGTCTTATTGATTGTGCTGTCAGTAGTCCCTAGAATTGTGCACTGAGTGTGTGATCAATAAGTATTGCTTAAATGATGTCTATGTATGGCAACCTACTTGTGAGTAAAGATATGTTTTCAGAGCTAAGATTAGGTTTCCATTGTGTTTGAATCAGGAATAATGAAAGAGCCCAATTAGAGGTTAACAATTGCAATTGTTAGTGTTACTGCCCCACATAATATCTATCCATCCATCCATCCACCCATCCATTATCAAATTCAGCTGCAAAAGCAGATCAAATAATACTCCCCACCCCCAAACCAGATTAATTCTGCTTCTTCAACTACATTTCATGAGCTGCTTTTGTTCTAGGCCCTTCACTATGTTACATTATTTTTCTGCTTATAGTTATATCCAAACTGCAACCAATTTATTTTCATAACTATTTTCTTTAACTTTCAAATGTGTCCAGAAAATGTTCTGCTAACATGTTTTTGAGAAAACTTGATTTATTGTTATTAGTTGACTTCATTACCTAAAGCAAAATAAATTGGACATTATTCCATAGTGAGGTTTTTTCTTCTTTTATTAGCCTATATTAATTGTACAAAGGGGTTCTGTTGTGATATTTCTGTACATGCATACAATGTATTTGGGTTATGAAGGTGGTATTTTTCTTAATGTTATAACTAGAGATTAAAAGTCAGATAAACTATATGGAATAGTATGTGCTATGTGGTATTATTGCCAGACATATCTGCAATTTCTTATCCCTGGCTCACATTGCACTTTTGTACTAAGCTCATAACACAGAGAGGGAGACCCACGTAGATAATATTAGCTCATTTGTTCTTTGGTTTGCAGCTGCTTTGCCTAACAGAGAGTTCCTGTAGGAGCTGAAGGGAAAAGCAGCGAGGTCAGGTCTCGCAGTCTTCTGCTTCCTACCTGAAGTAGGAGCTATAGCTGCCTGGAGCTATAGATTCTGTCCAGGTAACTCTTTCTACCATTTCACTGGCGTCATCTTTTCCTTTGAGCCTTCAGGCCTAAGCGTTCCAACATCTGTTATTACCACCCCAGGCCCCACACTCTTCCATGTGGGTCCCCTACATTTGCTTATACCTCATCCTTAACCAACACCCCAAGCAATGTGCCTTTTTCTTTGTGTTGGGGCTTTTAGTGACACACTTACAGGGGTTCCATTTAGGATTTCTCTCATTTTAGAAAGAATCAGAGCTTTGATGATAGACCTATTATATACTGGTTTAACTACATGAAAGAGAGTTTGTGTATTCTATATGCCTTGTATTTTTGTAAGCTCTAAATTAACTAGTTTTCTTATTATAAAGTATCTTATTCTCAGAATTTTAATTTGTGTAATGTACTATATATAGTCTGATCATTTGAAAAGTATACAGCTGTTGGCTATACTACTTTCTGGTCTTCTACTGTTAGATCTACTTTGAGAAAAGAAATAAACGAAAAGTCAAAAATAAAATAAAATTATCCTAATCTGTTTAATAGCTTATCCTATGTACTACATATTCATTCAATTACAAACTCTCTCTTGTTAAAAATCTCAACATGGGCACAAGTGGTAGGGCATCTGCCTTCCAAGCATGAGTTTCATCCCTAATACTGCCCTCCCCCCATTCTGCTACTTTTGTAGTTTTGAAGAGTTACCATGAGCCCACTTCCAGCTTTTTGGTGAGTAATTTGAAGATAAGAATTTCATGGAGTTTCCTTCCCTGGGCAGCTTCAAACAACAATCCTCAGATCTCAGCATCTTCTGTAGCTAGGATTCCAGGCATGAGCCAGTGGTACCTGGTTCTACAATACATTTTGAAATATCCATCCTTCATGACCTAGCTAGAGGCATAGACCTAGTGGTAGTGCACTTACCTTGCAAGCTCAAGGTCCTAGGTTTAAATCCAAGAATGAGAAAAAAAAAGTTGCAAAGGATATAATTTCTAACATTTGTGACTAGTACCAAAGAAAGTGCTTTGGAGTTCAAATGGAACCTATAATAAGTTTCTTCAAAATATGGAAGATTTCATAAGATAAAACAAGATTTTTCCTCTAATGAAATGGAGGTGACAGAGGGCTGCTGAGGTCTTGTGACTCATCAGCCTAAATGTGCGTAGAGAGCTGAGTCACTTCAGGCCCTCACACTTCTGCTTCCAGTTGTGAGTTCAGAGTCACAGGGTTCTACATAGAAACTGTAGAATTTTAGAAAAGAAGCTTAAGTGTTTGCTTGCTCCAACCTTCTCTTCTCCAGAGGAGACAAGTGAGTACCATGATTTGTGCACATCGTGGAACTGGGTGGAGAACCAGGTTCTCATTTGGAGCCTTGGTTATCATTTAGTTGCAGTCTCATTACTACATGATAGAAAGTCCTAGAACCTCTATAGATGGCTTGTGTTTAATGAGTTAATGGGTACAAATAACAGCCCCACCAAAAATAATACTACCGTATATATTAATGCAAGTCCCAAATATATCCCCCCCCCAATTTTCTCTAATATTTTTGAAACTACAGGTCTCCCCAAGGCTAAACTTCAGGAGTTGCACAGGTTAAGTCTGGTCATTTATCACACAACCATGGTAATAACTAGACAGAATTTAAACCCATTTTCAGACATCTTCAGAGTACAAATATGAGCTATGCTTTTAAGAGACAAAGAATTAGGGGCAAGAGATGAAAGATGAATGAGTTAAACAATCTCAGTCACAGGCATGTTCCAGAGGTAAAAAGTGGTTTGAGGTGGCATGAAACCAGTGTTTTAGCACGGGTCGGAGAGAGGCTTGTTCCAGTGAGTAGTTGCTTTGCTCATGTTCACTCTTTCCTGGTAGTAAAGTGACTACCACAGAGAATGACTCAGGGTATAGATAAGATGTAGCTGGAGGAGCAGGGATGACTAGCTTTTGTTCTGCTTTTTTTTTTTTTGTTAATTTGTGGGCCCAAGTAAGGAGTCAGTTTCTCTGAAAAAGCAACTATTAAGTCTCCATCACATTTCTACCATGTTATTTCCTCTGGATTGTCTGGGAAACTTTTTTTTAAGGTTTTGACATAGTTTTTGCTCTTCTATTTTTGACAAATTAACCATCTCTGTCTTTGATTTGTACCCTAACTTCCATTTCACTGAAAAAATGAAAAGAAATTCTATTCCATTTCACAGAAGTAAGACCTGGGAGGAAATAGTTTTCATCACTTGGTATTGTAGATAATAGTGTTTGACAAATGATGTAATCTTTAATAATAATTTTAGGCTGGATCAAGTGGTTAAAAGAAGCTTTAAGATCCTGCTGTACTGTGAAACAATTTAATTTTTGTGTGGGTTTATTATTTTCAATAATACAACAGCTTTTTGTTATGGTTGAAACTTGATGCAGAGAGTAAAGTTTATGAGCAACTTTGAGGACCTAATTTTTACACATTACTGAGTTATTACTCAATTTAACAGAAGAAAACTCATGCAAAACTCTGGGCTCAGTCTTTGTAACAATTCCTATTCATGATCAAGTTTTATAATTGCAGAAATGAGGAAATTAACATAAAAGACAACTATTTTTAATGTTAGAATATATTTTTAATGTTCCCTAAAGATGACTGACTTTAATATCTAGGGCAAATGTTCACTGAGAACTAAATCATATGTAAATTTGTAATGTGAAACAGAATGTGTATTGAAGGGGTTCTCACTTAAGAAAACTCAAAATAAATCCTACTCTAATAAAATATGAAATATATCCATTCACATGTTCACAAAATGTTTTTGACTGAAGAGTGTTTGTTGATTTGTTAAATTTAAAAAGAAAAGTAAATTCTTCCTTGGGCCTTCTGAGCAGCCTCTTTTCTAAAACTCCCTTTCTCACTACTTATCTTACTTCTTTGATTGTGGATCAGCCCAGATTTTTCACAGTTACCCAACAGAATTCCAGATTGTACTACCTATTTCTTATAGAAATACTCAGCTAAAGCAAAGAACAAAAGTACTTTCTGCTTTCGCTTTTCCATCCTGGAAAACTACATAAAAATGACTAAAACTTGGAAAGTTATAGCCCTTTCATTAAATTCACCTAATTCTGGGAGCACTTGCTTTCTCACAAAGCCTCACAAATAAAGAATAACATCTAAGCGTGACATTGGTACAGAGAAATTTCCCCAGAGGGCAGAGGTGAGAAGGGTACTTGGGTTGGGAATGTACTTTGTGTGAAATTCAATGAGGTCATATTTATAAAATCATATTAATATTACAATATGATGTTTAACTCAATATTAAGCTTCTCAGGTGATGACTACGATTTTTTCTAAACATTATTTCCTCTACAGAAGCCCAGTTAGGCCTCTGTATCTGCCTGTATATTCTTTCAATAAGTATCTGTACAACTGTTTATTTTTTTTTGAGCTATGAATAATAGTATGGAGAATTTTAGGGAGGGAATATATTTGGAATAATCAGTTAAACAAAGTGAAGGAGATGTCTAAAGCTATGTTTTCCAGTTGGCCCTTAGATCTGTAAGAAAGTATGTTAATATTGTCCAGTACCTTTACTACACTTCCTTCTACAAAGGAAGTATAATTGTTTACAGGTCTATTCATTGAAGATATTGTTACTTTTTTCCCTCTTTCAAATTAAAGGAGTGAGATGAGAGAGCAGATCAATTAATCATTGAAGTGGCTAGGTCCTGGGAAATCGAGGTCAGTGACCTCATTGTGCTGATAAATGAATTTGATCCCAGGAAAAGCCAGTGATATCAGGTTTAAGGTTGCTTAGCTTTAATCATTTATGTGTGTCCTATTATTTATAGAAAAAGATACAGGACCAAGAGGACTAGCAGTTCCAAATTCAAATTCATGAATATTCTACTGCAAATGTGGGTGCTTTCAGAACAGCACTTAGTCAGAAGAGCAGTTAAAAACATGAAAGCAAGGGTAACTACTGTCATTTCAGTATACTGTAGGCACTGAGGAATCACTGTATTTGAAAGTTTTTCACTTGACTTCCATTTGCATCTTCCTCCACCCTTTAAAGCAAATTACTGCTGTTCTTCCTACTCTTCCACCTTCTCCTTTTTATCTTCTTGGGTCTCAAAAATCATAAGTCTGATCATTTCAAATCATGTGTAGTTATTTTCATTTCACAGATTTATGCCACATACCTATGCTGTGTCCTGTATGTTCAGTACTATCCACTAGACAAGTTTGAATTGAGAGATGTTAGGATTTTAGTTGTGTTGATTTTCCTTTTTTCTTTTCTCTTTCTTTCTTTCTTTTTTTTTAACCATTCCTGGGCCTTGAACTCAGGGCCTCAGCACTGTCCCTGGCTTCTTTTTGCTCAAGGCTAGTACTCTGCCACTTGAGCCACAGCACCACTTCTGGCCTTTTGTATATATGTGGTACTGAGGAATCGAACCCAGGGCTTCATGTATTCGAGGCAAGCACTCTACCACTAGGCCATCTTCTCAGCCCCAGTTGTGCTGATTTTCTTTCACCAAGAATGATTGTTACATTTTGACCTCTCCATGGACACATGATTACACTAATGGAAACAAAAAAATTAGATATTTTGAAAGTAAACATTTGAGTAAGTAAAAGAAAGTAGCCCTTGGATCATTTACCTGAATTGAGCTATTGAAAACTTGGGCAATATAGCTTTTGGCGTGGATCTATTATTCCAGCACTCCAGAAGCAGAAGCAGGAGAGTTGAAAACTTAGGCAACCTGGGCAGAGAAGCTCTGTCTTAAAACAGAATCCCAACCACCAAGACAAAAAAAAAAAAAAAAAAGAGTCATAAGATAACATAGCACTAAATTTCCTATCATCATGGAAGGACCAATTATTTAGCACTCAGAAATAAACTAACAACTTAGGTACTTTGGAATCATTAGCCTTCATTGAACCATTAAAAATTGGGAATATAAACCTGGTGCCGTTGACCCACACCTGTAATCCCAGCTACTCGGGGAAGGAGGCTAAGATCTAAGGATTGCAGTTCAAAGTCAGCCAGGGTAAGAAAGTCCATGAGACTCTTATTTTCAATGAACTACTCCCCTACTTCCCACCTCAAAAAAAACCCAGAAGTGGAGCTCTGGTTCAAATGGTAGCACTAGCATTGAGTATAAAGAAGCCCAGGGACAATGTCCAGGCTCTGAGTTCAAGCCCCATGGCAAGCATAAAAAAATAATTGGGAGCAAAATATGATGTCATATGCCTGTAATACAGCTATTTGGGAAACAGGGATCAGAAGACCTGAGTTCAAGACCAGTTTACATAAGGATAGGAAGACTCTTTCTCAAAAATAAATGAATGATTGAATAAATAAATACATAAATGAATACAAATAATATTCTTCCCTGTACTCTGCCACTATTCTTTCAGAAAGATTTGGCACTGTGCCTGGTAGTAGCCCATGTTCAATATACCATTAGTGTCTCATGATAAATGAAAGCAGGTATCCATGTAGGATGC